>NW_026542598.1:24263836-24923045 GCF_028750875.1 Macrosteles quadrilineatus
CATTTGATCAACTGCTATTGGGTTTCAATTCCGGTGAGTACCATAAGTTCTATAAATCAAATCTTAAGTAGTCATTCTGCTAAAAAACAATAATTGTAAACTTTTTACATAATTAAGGCTTTAACTAACTAGAAGACAAATAGTTTAGTTTTGTTGGTCTCACCAAATTATTCTTTTTTTTAGATATCACTGGAGGCAAAGACCAGAGGACATGGGCAATAGCTCTGTACGATTACGAAGCTACATGTGAAGATGAGATCACATTCAACGAAGGAGAGGTTCTGGAAATTTTACGCAAGATTGTGCATGACAATGTTGACGACGGATGGTGGGAGGGGAAGATTGGAGACCAAGTTGGACTTTTCCCTTCTCTCGTCGTAGAGGAGTGTAGAGAGAACGGGGAACCACTTACGCCTGAGGTAAGACTGTTGGAGGCATCTTGATGGTTAGTGATGGAAAGAAAATCTATTGTTTACAATCTTAATGCCATTTGTCAAACTTGAAAAAAGAGTAGTTACGGTACCAACAATGACAAGTTAAATTTTGACGTACGATGATTAATCATTGATAAAGAAAACACCTCAATATAATATTCTTATTTGTTTGCTAAAAGACTGTTTCCTGATATACGTAAATAAACAGTCACATGTTTTTCAATTGTTTTGGTTAAAAACAAATAATAGTTTAGTATGTTGTTTTGTTGAATACAATAAAGAAGATGCCTAGTTTTTGTTAAAATTTATTTTGTTATTTCTAATGTTTGGTATTAATCGTCCGTGATATCAAAGGAATTGAATCACGTACAGTATAGTGGCGATAACAATTGGCGACCGTGACAGGACTTTAAGAAGAAATGACAAAATTAGGAGAACCACCAGCAGACCTGGTGAGTATGTTACTAGTAAAGATTTCGGCACAGTTAGATACTCGATCAAAACAATTGGATACTCATTTGGCAGGCATCAAAAATGTAATTTCATCCTCCATTAAAAAGATTTCGGAAAACCAAAACCAATCAAAATTAGAAACTAAACTTATTACTAACACCTATGAAACAGA
The DNA here is from genome assembly GCF_028750875.1 of Macrosteles quadrilineatus. NCBI lineage: Eukaryota > Metazoa > Arthropoda > Insecta > Hemiptera > Cicadellidae > Macrosteles > Macrosteles quadrilineatus. Next base: position 24,264,896 of record NW_026542598.1, read on the forward strand.
CAAATCGGACATCGAAATTAAATACAATGAAATCAAATTCAACAACCGGGAAAATATCTTGGAGTTAGCCGAGGACTCATCGGCCATCCCGGGATATAGACAAGAGATCCTGCGGCCAACAGAGAGGGTCGAGGACTCAACGGTCATCACAAAAGGTGCAGAAGAGATCTTGCGACGGACAGTGTCGGTCGAGGACTCATCAGCCATCTTGGGAGATAGACAAGAGATCCTGCGGCCAACAGAGAGGGTCGAGGACTCAACGGTCATCACAGGAGGTGTAGAAGAGATCTTGCGACGGACAGTGATGGTCGAGGACTCATCAGCCATCTTGGGAGATAGACAAGAGATCCGGCGGCCAACAGAGAAGGTCGAGGACTCAACGGTCATCACAGGAGGTGTAGAAGAGATCTTGCGACGGACAGTGATGGTCGAGGACTCATCAGCCATCTTGGGAGATAGACAAGAGATCCTGCGGCCAACAGTGATGGTCGAGGACTCATCAGCCATCTCAGGAGACGAGGATGGGATCCTGCATCGGACCGATTCTCCTGTGGTCACGTCAACCGCAACGGACACAGAGATACTACCTGCGTTCAATGTTACGTTGTGTGAATATTTTGTGGTGGAACACAAGCTAGGGAAGAGAGTGTACCTCTTGAGGTCTGATCCACCAATTAAGGTTAATGTTAAGGTTTTAATGTCGGAGTTAAAAATACTCCCGCAAACTCTCCATGAAGTAACTCAAGCCGAAGATGATGTGCAAGAAGCAGAAGACCATAACGATGCCTCACCTGGGTATAACTTAAGGTCTGGAAAGAGGAAGATTTGAAATATATATTGAGGGTTTTGGGGGGGATGATTGACGTACGATGATTAATCATTGATAAAGAAAACACCTCAATATAATATTCTTATTTGTTTGCTAAAAGACTGTTTCCTGATATACGTAAATAAACAGTCACATGTTTTTCAATTGTTTTGGTTAAAAACAAATAATAGTTTAGTATGTTGTTTTGTTGAATACAATAAAGAAGATGCCTAGTTTTTGTTAAAATTTATTTTGTTATTTCTAATGTTTGGTATTAATCGTCCGTGATATCAAAGGAATTGAATCACGTACAGTATAGTGGCGATAACAATTTGACTAGCCGAGTATTGACGTAATTGATTTAAGATCTTCAATATGGGTGTGTTGCTTGACTAGTGGTTAGTCTCGGACTTTGTAGCAAGAGTGTCCATTCCTGACACATCCACACAAGTTAACGTTTGTGATTCTTTTATACTTAAATCCACGGACTAAGACAGTAAAAAAGTGTCCAAAAGTGAAGTACTAAGATACTTTTAGGAAAAAACTTAGGTTTTTACGGATCCATATTCCACAATAACTAGCCTTTATTAAAGAAAAATATTAGCCTAGTAGAGGTGTTTATCTGGACCCAGTAGAACATTGCGGTTATTTGAAAATTCATTTCATTTGATTATAAGTGGGGTTTCTCAGGCTAGTGAAAATTTTAATAGCCATAATCTTTTGACTAGGTTGAGTTGAGATAAAGCCTTCTGGTTTTTGCTGACATTCTTCTTCAAAAAAGTTCATTAAACAAGTTGTCACTCGAAGGGGCTTTACACTTAACATTTTTGTTGAACCAAAATACCCCATTTTGAAACATAAAATTGTAAAAGTTGCACTTTTTTACCAAATAAAGGTGTTCAGAGTTTATTTTTTTGTGTGTAATCCATTAAAAGGTTAAGGGAGGGTACCCACACATTTGTCTAACCCTAGGTTTCTATGTAGTCAAAAATCAATTATGACATCGACATGTATGTTATTGTTGTTGCAGGGGGATGACACCCCTCCAGGCTCTGCGCCACCTGTGTTCACACCACCTGATATTCCACCCTTCATGCTGGCGCCTCAGTCTGTCATAGTCACACAGCCCACACCATGTGGAGACCAGCCTTCACTGGGTTAGTGTTAGTTAACATAGAATATATTAAGTTAGGTCTTTTTTTAGAACATGAACTGAACTGAAAGCCTGAAAAAAGATAATTTATATCACAAAAGGTTTTATAAAACTTAAGGTATGTCATAAACAACACAGGGGACCAAGGTTTAATGATTTTAGTATAGCAGGCTCACCTGAATGAGATAGAGTCCACTCTAGCACAAACAAGACCTAATCCCAAACCTTTGCCTTTCTTCCAGCCTAGCCTAATCCATCATCCAACTTGGTCAACCGATAGGCTTAAACACATCTCCATTTTCAAATCAAACTTTTACTTGATTGAGAATGCTGTCAGTGGCAATAGAATATTCTAATTTTTGTGTTTTGTTTCCCGTTTTTGGGCTTTTTGTACAGTACCAAAGTGGAATATTTCCAACTTAAGTAAGCCTTCTAGTCTGATTAAAATAATTTTGTTACCTAACAATGTACATGTTCTCTCACTGATTTGAGAAAGCAAAGTGGTCAATTTGCAATTCAGTGAGACAATGTTACTCACTCCAGATTTGCAACGTGAAGGCACGAAATAGTGAGCGTGTAACATGGAGACAAGGTCGTATGCGCGCGAAATTCGTTTGGCAGAACTGGCTGTAAATCAGCTGGTCAGCTGTTGTACTGTTGTATCATTAAATGTCATATTAAAAGTTCACTTTGTGTAAAAATATGTCACTTTTCTCTACCAATTTTTTTGTTTTATGGTAACTGTAGGAAAAATATAATGTGCAACTCGAGTGCAAAGTGCAATTGCCTCACTCGAGAAACCATTCCTCACTCGCCTACTGCTCGTGAGTAAGTATTTCTCTCGAGTGAGGCAATTGCACTTTGCACTCGAGTTGCACATTATATTTTTCCTACAGTTACCATAATACAAATAAATTGGTAAAGAAACGTAACCTATTTTAACACAGAAGTGAACTTTTAATATGACATTTAATCTGATGAATCTGAATGAAAGATAAATCTCTTCTGATGGAATTCCAAAAAAACTACCAGAAATCAGACTCGTTAACAAAATTAGATTTGAATCTTTCTCTAAATTCAGTAAGCTCAGTTAAATTCTTAGGCATCACAGTGGATCAAAAATTGACTTGGCAAAATCATATTGGTGAAGTTGTAAAAAAATTAAATAAAGCTCATTTTATGTTCATTATTTTATCTAAATCTGTTGACATATCCACTCTCATGATGGTTTATTACGGTTATGTCTATCACTTGTTTAATTATGGTGTGATCTTCTGGGGAAATTCAGATAGGAGAAAAAAAGTTTTTAAAATGCAGAAGAGAATTATCCGTATTATTTTTGGACTTAAAGGAAAAAAATCCTGTAAGATTATTTTTAAAAATCACAAAATTCTTACTTTTCCTAGTATATACATATATAATTTAATTTTGTATATAAGACAAAATTTATCAAATTTTCCAAATAACTTTGATTTTCACAACTATAACACAAGACAAAAGAATAGCCTTACATACCCTAGACATAACACCTCCACCATTGAACATTCTCCATATTACTCTGGCATAAAATTGTATAATAGCCTGCCTAGCACCATAAAGGGTTTGACAGATTTTAAAAGATTTAAAACCAGTTTGTTCAAATTGTTGTCAGATAAATGCTGCTACAAGATTGGGGACTTTTTCAATTAGATATTAGTATGTCAAATCAATAGTTAGTTGTAATGGTTGAACAGTAAGTAGTTGTAGGGGAGAAAGTGTATACATATAGATTATAGCTCTTAATTAATTAGTGTAGTAAATTTGCCAAATGTATAGTTATGTTTATTCTTGACTTGACACAATTCATGTATAGAAATGTACTGTTTGAATAAAGGATTTTTTGATTTGATTTGATGACAAATACAACAGTACAACAGCTGACCATTTACAGCCACTGATGAGCGAATTGGCCACTTTGCTTTCTCAAATCAGTGAGAGAACATGTACATTGTTAGGTAACTGTAGGAAAATAACTATTCTTCAAATTTGATAGCTGTGAGAAATATTACTGTATCATAATACTGTGAGAAAGATTTTTGTTTTAAAACAACATTCTGTTGAGCCATATAAATTAAAACATTTTCTAACCTCTTAATATGATGTTATCCCATGTTGTGTGTTTGCCCATGTGGGGCAGGCTTGCTGCCAGAAAAGTAATTTTCTACTATTTTACAATCCAACTCCTATCATATAACATGGCAAACATTTTTTTAACTCAAATAACCTCCTTTCATATTAATGTGTGTTATCAGTCAGTATAAGTTCTGTTATCATTTACAGGAGAATCTTCGGACAAAAAATCTTCTCAATCATTCTCAATGGCGATGACCAGGAATCAGCAGGACCAGTATGAGTCACAGTTTGATGGCGATATCCAGATTGAAGTTACAGGTAATTATTTCACTTTCACCTTAAAAAAAACTGTTTAACAACACAAAAACAATCACACAATATAGTTGTAAAACGAACATTTCTGAAACGGTAGCTGATGAATTTCAATTCTTTGAACTCCTAGGATTATTCAGTGGTTTTCTTATGCTTATTAATACAGGGTCTCCATAACAGAATGTCGGGATTTTGAACGGCCAATGCTTGGGGATTATTTAAGATAATTAAACAATTTGAGCGTCAAATTGAATGTAAAAGAACAATGTTTTTCCCATACTTTGATAAAATTCAAAAAACATTTAATGAAACTCAGATTGTCATCAATCTCATATGAGCGTAACACTGGCAGAGTATGTACGTACACTTAGGGCAATCAGTGGGTGAGATCTGATGTCTTAACTGAATTTTGTAGGCACAAAGTTTCAATATTTTATGAATGACTTTGTGGAGTGTCGATTTAGGTATGTTTAAATGAAGACTTTGTCAGGCAATTGATTTTTTTGGGTTCTGATGCAAGATTATCAGATTTCTTTGACTTTGCCATCACTTGTTTTTGGCTGGACAGGTGAATGTCCTTTTAAAACACTTCCTGTGCAACAAGACTGATTAAACCAGGGTGGAATAGTTTTGCGCATGCCAAGGTCAACGCTTCCTCCCTTGTTACATCAAAACTTAAGTTATTTCAACTCAAAATTGACGTTTAAATAATTTAGTTATCTTGAACACTACCCAAGCAATAACTGTTTAAAATCCCAGCATTCTTTTTCGGATACCTTGTATAACCCATTTCCCTAATATTATGAACAAAGAGACTGAAGTGGTTTTTTAAAGAAAGTTTAAAGTGGAAACACTCAGTTAAGATTAGCAGAACGTAGCAAAATTCCTGATTTAGGAGCAACCCACTAACTAAGAATCTATACCTTAACTTCTACCAGAGCTGTCTACCGTTTATTTTAGGGGATCCTCTCCCTCGAAGCTCTACCTTATATATAGGGGAACTCCTCTTGAGTTGTATACGAGACTTAAAACCACCCATCCAATCAGTGTTTCACTAAATTCACCCATTAAACAAAATAAACCTGTCACCAACAATTTTGCAGATATGTTTTTCTTTTTTATCACTTTGTGAAAGAGCTTGAGTGGTGGTGTTGAAGGTCAGTTACTGTTTTTTGAGTGAAAACTGTCAAACTACCACTTTCATTGATTTATATCATCTATATCAATAATTAAATAATAAATATGTAGGAACAAAGAAAATCAAAACTACAAGTTTTTTTCACATGTTTGCATTTCATAGTGGACGAGGAGGAATCAGAAAGCACAGCCAAGGTAATCACTTGAAAATCACACAGTTATATTAATTTTTATTCGTTGGATTAATAATTAATTAGGCCTACATTTGTTAAGTTTTCCATTTTTATTAGCTAGTAAAACTCTACATAGAAATTTTTATTTCATATTAGAGGTATTTTCAAAGAAATTGCATCAATAAAGCACGATATTTTATCATAAGATTTGATATTTCACTAATCAAACATGAAATAAGATAAAGCAGCAATGATGATAATCTAGAAAGGAACTGTAATGATGTTTACGCTGTCCAACAGCTTTCTATGATTTTGTAGGGAATTAAAATAAAACTAATTAGTAATTTACAACTAGATTTTCTTTTAATTGAAGCTAGTAAAAATTATTCTTTTGAATTTCAATACAATTAATTAACGATCACAGTTCATCTTATTACTATTTAAACCTGATTCACCACAGAAAAGAGTCCAAGGCAGTGTTGATATAGCCTGTTGCTGGCCAGTTTACATTGCCAGCTATGTAATTATTCTACTACTTCCATCTGAAGAACATATATATCTCCATTTGTAAGAGTGAAATGTAAAATTAATTGTGGTATGATCTTTTTGTATCCTATCAGCTGCCTGGAACTATGTTCTTGTGTGTGTTAGTTGTATATCAATTCCTTCTCCTTGAATGTATTGGTAAGCAAAGCACTCCTTCCTAAAAAATTAACTATACTTAAGATGTTTTGTTGAAGTGAATAGAGTTTGTTGACCTTCCTGCTGCCTGTCAGGTGATAGTGGTTGAGCCGGGTGGGGGAGGTCGCCCACCCCCGCCTGCAGCAGCACCTGCGTCTGCGGGGCTCGGGGTGGCTCAGATAGTCATCACTGCCGCTACTCCTATGATGGAAGAGCCTGAGAAACCATTTCCACCCCTGCCAGAAGAGGTATTTATGTTCACACGACCGAAACAAAAATGTTGTTTACCGGGTCGTGAGAATCTAATTTTATCCTACTTTGATCCTACAATGAAAAATCCCGTTTTTTGTTCCCACGCTAGTGCCATTTTAATTTAAGTAAAAGTTAGTTAAAGTGTTTTTAAGAGCGATCCAAACTAATTGCCGGGTTATTGAACCTGTCCCTCCCACATTGGTTTTATTCCGCATTTATTTCCTCATTCTATGTTAAATGATCATTTTGGTGTATCATGAGTACTAAATAGCTCTTTTAACCTTGCTGTAATACTGTGCTGGAATAGTTTTATCAATTGTGGTTGGTTTTTATTTAGAAAGTAGTTTAAAAAACTAAAAAAAGTAAATTGCATTAGGGTTAGGACCAATAATCCTGTTTCATCCGCATTCTCTTTTAATCTCGCTCATAGTGTGAAATTCCGCATATAAAAACACTGTAGCAGAGTTTTCTAAGCTTTTTACAAATATTATTTTGTTATTTATTAAATTTATCAAAACTTTAACCGTCTTTAGTTTTAGACTACTGGTGTCTGTGGTGGTCTAAAGACAGTGAAGCTCCACCAGTGGTGACCGCAGTGATTTGATAGTAGATAACAAGTTGGTCTGGAACCAATCAATCGATTGATCAATCTTCACATATACATTGCTGAGTAAAGTTTTGGTTGAATTAAGCAATTCAAGTATCTCAGTGACAAGACAAACACTTCAACAAAGTAAGTTGATCCTCAATAACTATGATTTTATTTCTTGGCTTAGGTTCAAGAACCAGAGGAACCTGAGAAGACCGCAGAAGAGGTTCCACCGGAATATTCAACGGCTTGTGAAGTAAAAGAAGTGAAAGAGAAGCTGCCACCAGTAGTGCCTGAAGATCCAGACGACGACCAACCTACAGACTCAGCCCCCTTCCCCATCAGCAGCAGTACAGGTTCCTTTTTAATCTCTATTTTAAGGAAAAAAAAACTATTTCCTCTTGAAATTCCTATTTGAATTATTTTACAACGGATGCTGAATTTAAAAAACAAAAATATGTTGTGGTAGTGTTTGTACGTCTTTTGGCCATTCAAAACACTTAGAGTAACCTTAATTTAACTACTTTATCCAACTTTCTTTACTTAAGTTTAATAAACTTAGAAAATTTCAACACCCTTTGCTGCTTGCATTCCATCATTGATAGTAAAGTTCCAAAATATTTGTTTGAGAATTTTATCTTAAAACCATGTGTGATAGATGCATTACTAGTAAAGGTATCTTTCTTCTATTTACACCCCCACTGCACAACAGTTTTTAAATACACAGTTCTTTCCTAATATATCTGGAATTATGTAGAACGTAAAGTTCTCTTCCAAATCATTTAGATATGAATGAGTATCTAGTGAAGGATTGTTGACAGCTTGTGTGCATGGTTTTTATTAGGATTAGCCTCAGTTATTTAATTTTAACATTAGATTAAATATTTCCTCATGCATGGTGTACTCAGTTACTGATGTAACTGAGTTACTTGGTAGTGAGTTACTTCGGTACTTGATTTTGCCAACAAAGCCTCTCCAGTAAGTTCGGTCTGCACCATCCTCAATACAATAAGCCCCAACTTCATTTGTGTAGTCGTAATTATTACAGTGTGGAAACGCTTACCGGTACCATCGTCTCAGAAAATCACAGCTTGCCTTTCTCTGTCTTCCATCCATTCCTTCTCTGCTCTTAATTTTCCTATGTCTCCTCTTGGCACCTGGTCCTGCCACCTTAGCCGACGTCGTCCTAATGGTTGTCTTCCCCGAGGAAGATTTCAAACACCATTTTTAGCATTGAATCTTATTCTCTTCTCTTCCAGCCCATATCAGTCTCCTACTTTCTATCGGGGCTATAATGTCTCGGTTTCTGTATATATTTTCCTTAGTTATTTATTTGTCCTTATTCTCCAGTCACCATTTTATTTTCTTGGTCTTCAAAAGACAATTATTTTCTTTTCTCGGTTCTTTGTCAGATTCTCTTCTTCCCTTGAAATCAAAGTGCATCCTGCGTAATCTTTGGCTTTTAATCGCTCCCATAGCCTATACTAATCCCACTGTAACGGTTTGACAGGCAGTGAAGAAGACACTTACACGGGGCCTAGTACGGCTGACAACTCCCAGAGTCACTCGCACCCCGCCGCAGCCCCACCAGTGATACCAGACGAGCTGGAACCACATCAGCTGGCCCGGCTACAGGATCTCAAGGAGTCTGACGCATAATTCCAACGTCAATAATCCTGCACATACTTTCCACATTTCAGTTCAGTTTTTGTTGTCATTGATCATAAAGAGTCAGGTAAATGGGAGTTTACAAGCTAAAAGTCAGCATCCACTCGTTTGGTAGCTGCATTGAAAAAGCTTTGAAAAAAGTTGACTCTATTAATGACGTTACAAGCTTCTCAATTGCATTTGCGCAAACCCGATTGTAAACTAAGTGTACTCACCGTTACTTGTGAATAAGAGACAAGTTGGTCCTGATGATGTTAGAGGAATTGGTTATTGGCAGGGGTTGTAATTTGTCTTCTAAAGCAAGTTATTAAAAAACATAAGATAGAAAACGGAAAGAGTGGGTGTAACTGTGGGTAGGGCGTTGCGGTGTATGGCGCATCAAATACATTATCAAAAGACCTGAATGTTTCTATTTGGCTACTAAGCGAGTGGAAAGTTTCATGTGTACTCAACAGCTAGCACACTCGCCAACTCGCTGGTTTCTTACTCACTGACCTCTAGCTTGTAAACATTCTCCGAACTTGAACCTTAATATTTACATCTGGGTAGATAGTGGTTACAGAGCTTGCCTTTTAATAAAATATTGTAAGTTTGAGAGAAAAGATTAGGTACCTATTTTGTTGGTTCAAAGTTGGATCTGGATTACGCGTAAATTCATTAAAGAATCAGCTGGTTTTAGTCTGCAACAAAGATACAACAATAAACTTTTTACAATTGTAGTTTATTCTAATTTGTGTTAAAATATACCTTAGCGGCTTTTCCATCTTAAAAAAAAAACAAGCAATAAATTTGATTTTGAGTAACAGTCTACTCATAAAAAGTTCCAGTATACTATATAGTAAAAAAAAAAATCATCCTTTGTCAAATAATTTTACAAATTTATGTTTTGAAAGATGCTTTTGCAATGTGAGATCCAAGTACCCAAGTAAGGCATATTTTAAGCCAAATATGATTAAGAATATTAATTTTTAAACTATGAATGTGAGTTAAGAGATGATGTAATTGTACTTGTAAAGGTAAGAAATATATTGAATTGAAAAAATTACACTTTAAAAGCTAAATTTTAACCATACAATTATTTTGTTACTACTGTGATTTTTACAAGTTCATCCCCAATTAATTAAATATGTGCTGATTTCCACTGTCATCTGCAATGTCATATTAACATTGTTAAAAGCAAAGGGAATATCCTTTTTTAGTTTGTCGATAAAGCTAGTAGGTTTTTGTATGTCAGTGTGGTTTTAACGCGTTGTATGTTGACCAGCAGAATTAGGTTGTTTGAATATACTATGTTAGTGATGTTTAAATATCGTAATTGTTATGTGAATATTTCTCATCTGTTGTATACTAAATCAGACAATTTGTTGAAATAGTTTAACTTAATACAATATGAGACTTTAAGTTCCGAATCAATCTCTGTTATTTGTTTTGATCGTTTATAGTAATTATACGTTTGGGTAAATATTCCTGTTTTAACATCACAACGTAACATCTACAGTAAAATTTTACTAGTAACTTTGATTTTTTACATTGAGGTTTGTTTTCTCCCGGGAAGTAAAACACTTCAACCTATTCCGTGCATTCAGTATATTTAAAGGACTAATTTCCATACTATAATGAATATAAGTTTTTCTTTATTTTATAATCAGAATAGAATCAAAGCATTATAAATATTAATTTTTTCAACTGAATGGTTTTACCTTTATGACATTTGACTTAACCCCCTAAACGCTGCTTTTGCAACGGATTTGTCATATTTTGGTTTGTGAACTTCAAACTCTGGTTGGATTGAGTATTAAAAGTTCCAAAACTATTTTACATCCAAATTCAAAAATATTTTTGAAACTATACTTCTGAGAGTTGACAATGTCTAATCAATCCTAACAATATTTCTCTTATCTGTGAAGTTGTTAGTTGATATGTTTATGTATTATTATGTAACAATCTGTTGACTTTTATCTTGTTATACCTGTCTTTCAGCACAAATACATTGTTAATTTTCTTGTTGTGAGATACTTTACTAGTTGTTATTCTTAAAACACTGAGTTTGTTTTTATACCAACCCGATCTGCACAGCATCTGTACATAAATAAATGGTAGAACGTTGGTAACTGAATTATATTGTAATTTGACAATTTTTTATTAAATGGAATTTTTAATCTTAGGCCTATAAACATTTTTTGCCAAACACACTCAAATAAAACATTTTTCGTGTGTAAATGCAATTTGAAAAGAATATAATTCCTTCAGTAACAGATTTTATTATAAGGTAGAGTAAGTAAATACATTGTAAAGTTCAGTATTTGTTTGAATTTTACAATGACTAAATAAATTGTTTTGTTACTCTCTGTAAAAATACAGCAATTAATCGAAACTAGACAATATAACGTAAGTCATTTTATAACAAAATGTTTTAGCTTATGTTAAACAAATACTGGTCTGGTCCGATTGTAAGCTTGACCGATGTTTTGGTGGTTTTCTATTGTACGCTTGAGGCCTAATGCTATAGTCAAATTGATCCTGGTGTAATTCTTCGTTTTATCATATTGTACTAGAAGTTGAATCTATTCCGAATAAACATTACCTAGCGAAACTTTATTGAATTATTTGTAAGTGTTTATGTTTATATTTGTAAATTGTAAATAATGTAATTTGTAGGTATCAATCTGTCAAAAAATAACTGTTACGTACCGCGGTTTTAATGTAGTTTCATTTAAACAATGAATTTCTTATAAATCAACGATATTTAGGTTTTTTATGTACAAAATCGTCTACAATAGGCTAGTTATGTTTCCATTCACAGTACTAAGTAGCCATATGTTTTACTACTATTTTCGATATGAGTTGTTACAGAATTGTTTGGATTTGACATAATCGAACACGTTGTTAGATGATATACTAGCCTGTAACTGTAATGTAAGATATGTACATATCCAGTAATGTAGGTTATGTGTTTTGTGTTAAGTGTCTCCTGAGCAAGAGGTGCCTTCTCTCACTTCTCCTAGTTCTATGTTACTGCTACGGTTGTAATTGAAACTTGATACTGTTGTTCCGGTTGAAACTGTGGTTGCAGTGTCCAATACGGTTGAAACTGTTGCTGTAGTTGTTAATACATTTAAAACTGTGGTTGCAGTTGCCAATGCAGTTGAAACTGTGGTTGCAGTTCCATTTGCTGCTGCGGTTGCAGTTAAAACTTTGATTGCAGCTGCTGATGCAGTTCAAACTGTTGTTACAATAGCTAACTCGGTTGAAACTCTGTGGTTGCAGTTCTAATCGCTGCTGCGGCTGCAATTAAAACTGTGATTGCAGTTGTATAACGGTTGAAACCGTACTTGCAGTTGCTGTTACAGTTGAAACTGTGGCTGTAGTTGTGAATGCAGTTGAAACTGTTTGAAGTTGCAGCTACTGTTGATGAGGTTGATACTGTAGCAATTATAGTTGCTTATGAGGTTAAAACTGTCGTTGAAGAATTGCACCTGCAGTTTAAGTCACGTTTTTAACTACTGTTACAGCAGCTGCAAATATTCTTGTGGTTGCTTTGTTTTGCCAAGATGCATGGAATGTAGGAGGAAGACCTGACTAAATGATGATCACTCGGTCTGTTCCACCTCCTATATTCCATACATCTTGCTGTTTTGCAACTACAGTTAAACCTTTGGTTGCTGAAGCAGCTACTATGTTGCAACTACAGTTTGTGACATGGTTGCAACTAATGTTACAACTGCAATTGCTGTTGCAGCACAGTGACAATTAATTGCAACACTTGACAAGTTACCAAACATTCTTAAACACTATTGGTTACTAGCAGTATTGGATAGACTCGCTCTATCTTTTCCTGGATGGTTCTGAACATCACATTTCCACTTATTTCTTATCTCGATTTCAAAAATGTGAGTGTTAAGTGTTTAGCCCGGACACTGTGTATACATCTACACTAATTGGTCTTTTGCCTCTCAAATACTATGACGAAAGATTGTTATGCTCTTTTGAGAATTTTGTACATTAAAAGTATCCCACACTTTCTAATTTTGTGATTTCATAATCTTTTTCAGTTCATAACATGAGATTAGTATTTTTATTCACTTTTTATAACTTCATTGCGTTATTACCTAATCCTTATGTTTCCTTTAAGTTTCATACAATTTAACTAATATTTCAAAGGTAATTTTATTTGTTTTTCAAAATTTTGTTGCAAGAAATAACACATTATAAAAACCGTATGAACTCTAAAATATGCTGTACAATTTTTCAATCTGAGCTTAATTTTTGACCTCACCACGATATGAATGACAACACAAATTTTACAATGAACAGACAGATTTAAGTTTGTTGAAATATTCTTAAAGTGTGACAAAATCCAATTTGTTTACAAGTACTGAGTTCAAGATACAAGCTCATCAAGTACAAGATTCAGCAGTGCTTTAGAATTCAACTCCATCAAGTAATAAATTGGTACACAATTGTGGGGATGACACAATTAATTGTATAAAATTAAATCTTAATCGTGATCACTAGCCAAGTCCTATCTTTATGATTTTAGTAACATATTTTGACATCTAGGTATAAGGATTTATTTGTGGTATAAACTGTTACGATCGGTTTGACTTGTGTACATGCGAGTGCAGCCAACGTTTGAACTGCCTTGTTAATGATGGAACCTTAATTTCTGTACGAGATATTTATGTTCAAAACTAAACTGGAGTCAATAATCAAACTACTTTATGGAGTATGTCTGAAGCACTCTTTTACCCAATCGAAAATTGAAATGTGATGTAAACGATCAGGTGGTCGTTGAGATGGTAGAGGAGGCCTCGTGCTAGCGCATAGAGTGACTAACCTAGCTAAGCTTGGCAATACCTTTAGTTCACCTTAGCATACGGTACTCAGGTTCTAAAATATTTTCATATTGTTTCACAAACTGTTTTGTTGATGTAAAAATCCTATACACATGAGTTTTATTTATACCAAAGATATGTACGTACGGTACAGAAACAATTTTGTAATTCTGTTTTGGCGTATGCCTTTATTAAAGAAGTATACTACAGTGTTGTTTATTTGTTACCTCCAAATTAGTGTTGTTCAGTTTTGGGTTTTTATCCTATCCTCCCTACTAATATTATAAATGAGAAAGTTTGGATGTATGTTTGTGACAAGTAAACGTGAAAACTACTGGTCGGATAGGGCTGAAATTCGGGGTGATGATAGCTCACATTCCCGATTAATATATAGGCATATTGTTATCTCAAAACTCCTTTCAGGCTCCGCCCTAGTGGCTCTGGAGTTTCCCATGTAAACCTTATGGGTATTCAAATTTTAAAAGGAATTAATTGATTCTGTCAGCTGATTAAGTATAACTGATTAGTATAACTGCAATAAGCATTTTCGCAAACCCCGTACGAAGAACGGGTATTCTGCTAGTTCACTAATAAATGTACTAGAAGAAGAAATTAAGGAATGTACATTTTAATTTAATTTTCAGCCTCTAAGTAATTGAAAATTTTCTTTCTTTATCTTGTTTTGTCGTTAATCTTGATGGCCGGTGTGTCATCGCAATATACCTTTTGCAGAAATTTTCTGCGTTTTGAAAGTATGTTAACTCTGAATTAAGAACATTTAGATGTTATTTACATTATATATAGAGATATTATTTAGCTATGGCACTGTATCTTGGTAAGCAAGTGCTGTGTCTCGGAGTAACGGGGTTGCAGTATCGCATTGTCGTGGTATTATGATTGGGAAATCACTGGGATTTGGTTAGAAAAGAAACAGAGAGGGGCAAAGGTAAATGAAAAACAGATTGTGAATCTGGCTATTGCAATTAGATAACGAATAACTTACCCAAGAGCTTCAACAACAATAATTAATAGATAAAAATACTTTTTAAAAATGCCACGTTTTAAACGCACTAAAAAGTAGAAAATAATTTATAAATAGATTGAGAGAATAAATACTTGTAAGATTTAAAATGAAAAACGAGGGGTGCATGCTAATTTACAATTAACTTCACAATATTGAACTATTATGATCTATTGCATGCGCCCCACGTTTTTCGTTAATTATTTTCTACTTTTTAGTGCGTTTAAAAACGTGGCATTTTTTAACAGTATTTTTATTTATAAATTATTTCCTACTTTTTAGTCTTTAATATGTTAAATCTATTTTACATGGCCTGTTACATAACCGAAACCTTATTATCTGTAATCAGATGTTTTATCTTTACTTTGAAATGGTTGTTTTATATTTTTACAAATCTCAGGAGCAGAAGCTGTAAACTGTCAAATTTAAGTATTTACAGCTGACTAATTAATTGATATTACATTCTTTCAAAATGTAAAAATTGAAAATTTGGAAGCCCATTGGGCTTAGCCCAAGGGAAATATGAAAATAAAATGATACAGCATTGCATTTTCATCCATTTGTGAGCTATGTTTCAAGTCTCTAGAGCTTATCAGGAACTTAATTTAAAATTGATTGCAAAATTTGTACTGGAAAAAATGAGCTAATAAAAACGTTTTAAAAGTATGCCATTTTCACAGTGCTATTAAAAATGTTAAAACATTATTCTGTGATGTTACATAGCCATATAATTTGTAAAACAAATACTTGTAAATTTGTCACATTATTAATACAGTAAGCACACACTTTGTTCCTATTGGCTGAAAATGAATGCTAGGGCTAGGTGAGTGAAGAATAGAGTGAAGTTGATTTGTGCAGCTTTGTAACTAAAAGATCCTTCCTGTTTATTCAGCCAGGACCATTTGGAAAAAAATGTCCTTATACGTAATTGAGAAAAACAGTCTCCATAGTATAGTTTCAAATCATCAAAAAGCTATACTGACTTGTTTAGGAATGAGCTGGAAACCTTAAAAAAAACATTAAAATGATTACCAAATATAGAGTGTCTGTTATTTGTCATTTACATAGCCTCTACTACACAATTTCTCATTGGAGGAATAAGGAGGAGTGCAGACCATTGTTCTTGGCCTAAAAGCACAGAGGAGGCTGTGCTAAAAGTGATTCCCTGATGATTATAGGCTTTGCTGAATTTGAAATGTTTGTGTGGTGCTATAAAAAAAGGTAAAGCATTTCCTATTTCAAATTACATCATTGTATTTGAGTGCTATTATAGATTTCTCACCCTATTGTAAAATCTGAGATTCTTTATTGAATGATATTAATTTTCTTGTGGATGTCATGTTGGTGATGATTGAGGATCCTGATGTTGATTGAATGTGTTTCTCTTACTTTAATGTAGGTTTTATGATTGTTGTGCTCTACTTTTTGACTAACAACCAGAGAGGAGCTAGCTCCTAATGAAAAGATTGCTATATACATGTCGCTGATTCTATTTCATGCAAGATCTATTTCAAATTTAGACACATTTGTCTTTGGGCTATCAATTATAATAAAGTTAATGCTGTTTAACTATAAAGGGTTGATGTTATGCTATATGCTCTGAAGAGAATCAAAGAGACTGTGCTTGTGGTGTATCACACACTTGAAAGCTATATATCTGAGTGAAAATTTAAAAACGTACGTTTTCATGTCCCTGGCCTTTTACTTCGTAGATACTGGATTTGTAGTTTATTATTATGTGTTTTAATATGTTTTGGGACGGGGGCAACATGTTGCACACATTTATTTGGTTTTAAATAGGTTCTAGGTATTTTTTTCGTATTTTTAAAGTCTCAAAATTCACGACCATGACGTGTCCCTAGGGTACATTTTCCAACTTTCACGCTGTTTTTAGACTAATTATTCATGCCGAAATATATAAAGCCATATTTTTATGTCATCAATGGTTACTAAACTTACAAAAAAGGAGCATATTATAATTTTATTGTCATTGCAAACTGACTACCATGACAAAATAAGTCTGTCCCTCGATTTGGCGTCACAACCATTTGGGAAAAATTTTCAACTTTGGAGCACGACAGTGGCAAGCCTGGCGTCGATGGAGTCAGTTGGTTTTAGAGACTAGTTCGGGGTGTACGTCAGGATTGTAGTGCCGGTCGTTTCGAGTTGAAAGGAGGAATTACAAGATTAATAAAGGAAAGATTGTGTTTTTTGTAATTTTGGTGTGTCCATGACCGTACGTAGTCATTCGATGAAGTAGACATGGTGTTAATTTTTGTTTATAAGAATACATGGGGTGCAGGGCTACCGCCAGAACAGAGCCAAATAACACGTAATTTCACGACCATGGCGGGTTTTTTCATGACCAATCCAGCCTTATGGATTATAGTGTGTTTGGTCGTGACAATAACTTTAATATAATTGTAATTTGAACAGTTTAGTTCAATTGAAACACTTATTTTTATTATAACTAACAGTATAATTGAAGGATTGTTTAGAAAGATTTAGATTATTTCAGAAAATTCACGACCGTAGCGCTTGTCCCTGACCATCTCAAGTTTGAGTGAAAGTTGATGATTTCTATCATAAAAATTTCAAAAATTAAAATATCGTCATATTTCAATGTTTTATACACAAAAGAAGCACACCTCTATACAAACATAACGATTTTTCGGGTCTCAGGTAATTTTTTTTTTGAAGTTATACAAACTTAAAAAGATTTTATTGGCTTTTTTTCAATTTTTTGAGTTTTTTCATTTTTTTCTAGAAAGACCAAATATACCAAAAGCTCAGTGACCATTTTATTGTATAATGGTCATAAAAGTAAATTAGTTTATAGCAAAACATAGTCATAAAAATAATAATAACTATTTTTAATATTCATTTAAACCTCTTATGGTCGTGACAGGATTTTGTGTTTTTCCACTAAAGATGCTCTTTTTTTAAAAAAAATACCAAAGATATTGCGTTACCATGGACATTTTATTAAACTTCAAATGTTAATGAAATAAAAATAATAATAAAAGTTTTGAAAAAAGGGGAAAAAAATCTGCAAAGTGCTTTTCCTGAAAACGTACGTTTTTAAATTTTCACTCGTCTACCATCTACGATATGGAATATATCAGTTTGAGGGTCTGCGGCTATACTAACTTTGAACGTGTAATTAATTGATACTCTGCAGAAAAAAGCTCTGAAAATTACGCATGATGCTGACTGGTTGGAAAATTGTAGTATAGCTTCTTTAAAGATAATGAGCTTGAGCTACTTACTTTAATCGTCAGTCTTACCTAATGGAAACCATTGTTTTGGCCTAAACCAATGAATCTCAAGGGGCATGAAGAAGTGTGTATAGAGCCGGAGTGTATGTGTGCTATGCAACGAGAAAAAATATAATTAACTACAACCTCCCTGCTCATCGCCTTGGACTCTTCGAACATGCCTACCTATGCCGGGCCAAGATTCGTTCAACATTCTGCCAGGAGAACTGAAAGATGACAACCCTTGAACGCTTGTTGTACAAGGCGGGGATTGAAAGCTTGCCTCACCCGATGGTTCTACAAGATGCCATTCACAGAGTAGAAGAATTTATTGACTGGCAGAGTCATTGCATTTGACATTTATTTCACCTTATATTGTATAATATTTTATTGACACCATTCAAATCTCTAAAATTTCGAATAAATAGAACTCTGTCTCTGATACTTAAGGCTAATTGGCTGATAAATGTAAAAGGAATTATGTTCAATAATCCATGATTTTAAATACCGGTATACCGGTACCGTATTCGTTTCTAGGCTAATCTCAAATACCCCCGCCGCAGCAAACCTGCAGACTAAGCGAATTTCAACTTGTCTGATTACATTTTTACTAAAATATTTCCATAAATAAGACATATTATTCCATATTTAAATAACATTAGATTTAACAAGTGCTTAGGTTTGCTGCTACGGGGAAGGCAAAAAGTGTTTTTTGACCATATATCAATAGTATAGGATGAAATAAATAAATTTGCCAAATTTTATCAATATATACCCATAAACAAGTAAACTACAACCATTTTCATTTTCTCCATAAGAATAACATGGGAATTTTTAATTACACTATTTTTGAATTTTCTCCGTGACCGTTAGGCATACAACAGCGCTTCAATATACTAAATTATTTATTTTTTTAAGCTCTACAAAACGTTTTAGAAAGAAATCGCAACATTTTTTGTTTTTAGGTTCAAAAATGGGAAAAACCCATTTTCACCCCATAAAACCCCCCATAAACCCCCGTTCCCATGGTCCGATTATGCTGGATCACGAACTCGTTCAAATAAACGTAGGTTTACACGATTGTACCAAATTTCATCAAAATCGGATCATTTTTGCTCGAGTTATCGCGCTAACGGACACACATATATATATATAAATATATATATATATATATATATATATATATATATATATATATATATATATGAATTTGAACGGATGGTGTTTTTGGCCTCTAGGGACCTCAAAATGAAAAGTTAGATCGGTCTCGGGTCCAGGTCTTACCATGAGTACTACGGTAATAGCTTATTCCCTATATGGGAAATTCGCTAAAATGATACCAAAGAGATTGTAGATTCATAATAGAGCCATTTTTGTAGACTACATTTTAGGATAACTTTACTGAAAACTGTATCCTCTTCTCTTTCATTATTGGTTGCCAGTTCAAAACAGTATAATTGCCAAATAGGATATTTTAGTACTTCACTTATTTTAAACTATTTCGTATCGTATATCAAACGTGACATATTGGTTATACTATAAAACCAATGGTCATGACACTACTGTCTATTTTGTACTTTATGTATCTCTTCACTCAACTACATCACGTGGACAGAGCAAGTGGACCAGCTGATTAGCAGTAGAACAAGTTTATTTTGGTTTTGGTAAAGGGTAAAGCGCTTTCAAGCTTTGAGGGGTTCGTTCGTTGACGTTGGGATCGGATACGGTTGTCTTGTCTGTCGAGTGTTCTGAGATTTGTTGACATTGTAAATCCAAGTAAAGTAATGTTTATGGTATTTTTGACAGTGAGCCAAGCACCATGATGGTGTTGTAGTTTAGTCGAGGTCGAAGTTGTGGGTCGTTTCAATTAGGGGATGCAAACTATTTCAGTGAACTTGTCAAGTGTTTGATATAGGACCGCCCCATATTATGATCATGCCTTGTCTTTGAAAATATTTGCTCGTTGTCAAAAACGTCTTAAATTTGTATACACTTACAATTATTATTTTTGTACGCCAGAGTAAAGGGGTGAATATCATGGAATGATGTAGGGTGTAATGCACGGAGAACACATGATTCTAAGCCGGCAGATTTCAATCAACAGTTTTATCGACACATGGTAAGTTATTTATTTTAGTTTAGTCATAATTGGACTGAGGGCTTACCTAAAAATAACAAATTCAAGAATGGCACGAAATGGTAACCTATAAGTAAGTTACCTCTTGTAGCCTAAGTTGTATTTAAGAGCAAAAACTAAAGTACTACACATAAAATGGCTCTAACATGTTTTAGGTGATAGCACAGAAAACGTACTACTATAACCCAGAATGCCAACCGCATGGTAAAAAGCATTAAGTGTTTTGAGAGAGCTTTGCCTGTCAATCGTAGGCAGCGCCACCAGCGTTGCTATGCTGAGTGCATGGCAACGCTGGTGGCGCTGCCTACGGATTGACAGGCAAAGCTCTCTCAAAACGCTTAATGCTTTTTACCATGCGGTTGGCATTCTGGGTTACAGTAGTACGTTTTCTGTGGTGATAGGTACTCCCAGAATAAGTTACCGTAATTCTATCATAATACATTAGCCTACTTCTTTCCTTGTAAGTAAACATAAGTTGGAGCTTACCTTATCAAAAGAGGTCTCCAAGGCAGAGCATATTTTAAGGGATTTCCACTGGGCGAGTGGCGCCGGACTTACAGGGGGGTCTGGAGGGAATACCCCCATTAATAAGGGGTCCGAGGGTTCCCCCTGGAATTTTTTGTATTATATTTGCTTGCAAATAGTCCATTTCATCTCACTTCACAACCTCTTGGGGCAAAATCATACCTCAATACCCTACTCTAAAATATTTACATAATGTTACTTTTTAAATTCCGATAAATTTAAAATGTGGATCATTAAAAAAAAATATCCCGGCAACACCCATAGTCACTGGGCGACAAAATCTCAGGACTGGGTGACACTTGTGTCGCCCAGTTAACATGTTATTTTATGCCCTGCTCCAAGGCCTCAGATGTAACTTAACACCTCAACTTAAGTCGTTTGAGCTATAGAACCTGCTTGCTTAGTGTCAGACTAAATGTGCTTAAAAACTGCCCTTTTAGGAAAAAAATCTTTTTCTGATGATGTCACTTTTACTTCAGTAGGCTAAACACTGGCGTTAAATAATCATAGCCTACTAATTCCACATAAGTTACAATTGTTGTTTGGTGTTAGAATGATGGTGATCAACGCAAAATCTTGTTTTCTTCTTCTTATTCACTGACAACCTACCTCTACGAACGTTCACTGAAATTGTGTTGTCCTCATAGGTGAATAGGCTACTTGCCAAGTTACCAAGTAGGCCTCTAGTACAGTAGTCGCATCCAGTCTGGGCGCACCGCTGCGCTATGGTGGCGGGGTGAAGGGGGGTTGTTTAGTGCTCATTTCCAAAACCATCTGGCCCACACGGCTCTGGAGTTGTTCAGCTGTCTTCGTGGCTAGGCTTGGTGGATAGTTGGGTGAAATGTATACAGGACGGCTAGTAGAGACGGAACCGCATGCACATACTGCTTGCGCCTACTGTACTTGTCTGTTTCATATTTTAAGCACTGTTTACTGCTGTTCTTCTCCTCTGCGGTCATCAAGGTTGGGGAGGCTTCAACTTAATTTATTCCTTTTATTCATTTTCTTGTTTATCTTGTTTATGCATTTCTGGTTAAAATACTGTCTTATTATATGTGTGTTCATCCAGGAGCTCTTTTAAATTGTAATAAGGGTGTGCAGTTTTTCAGTTGAGTAGAGAATTTTCTTGTGTTTTGAAAATTTTTAAGCCAGTTTCGTCGTAGGTTCTATAATTTTATCCCTCTATATGTTGGGGTTCTTGCAGTTTGTTCTAGTTTAAATGCCGTGATAGATTTAGTATGACTGGTATTCAACATACAACTATATGCAACATGTCGGCTGATGTCAGGTACCTACTCGCTTTTTTCACTCCTTGTTTTGATCAGGGATTGCAAGTCAGCTATGCTATATCCGTATTGGTAAATACTAAAATTTGTCGTAAATAAATACCACCGCCACAGGAAACATGCAGACTAAGCAAACTTCGATTTGTCAGGATTAGATTTTGACTAAAATAACTCCTTGAACATGTCAGATTTTTTCCCCATTTAAATTAGGTTTAATGAATAGGCCTACTTAGATTTGCTTGTTACAAGGAAGGGTAAAATATTTTTCATCACACTTTGATGTTTTTAGCCGTTTTACAAACTTTTATTGGGGGCCAAAAGCTACGTATTGCTGTCCATGCCAGCTGCCATCGTCAATTGGGGACCGAGCAGATTTTTACATCCCTAGAGCCGAAAACTAGCTGTTTGTTTATTTACTTATTTAAAACATTAACTTGCATTTGATCATTACCGCAGCCTAAGCAACTATTTATTGTTATTTTTGCTGATTCCTCAAAATATTTCACATAACCTTAAAATTGTAGTTAGTGTGAATTAATATTGTAGGGAATAGTGGCAATAGGGTAAAGTATAGTGTGGTGAAAAATAGCGTTCGTACCACGTGCTGAAATAGTTTTGCAGCTCTTGATCGTTTCAAGTTCTCGACTTCATCTTGAAGTTAAAAAACAATCTCGAGCCGGCAAAACTTCATTTTCGGCCCTGGGCACGAAATATTCTATTTCCTACAGTTGCCTGACAAAGTGGGTCCTTGCACTGATTATATTGCACGCAAAGTACCTAATTGCTGCATTTACGTACTTTTTCCGCACTTACTTTTTTGCCACACTCCAGTATTCCAACCAAACAACACAGAAGAGTGTACTTTTACTCGGCTCGTAATACATGTACACTCGGAAATAAGTTGGCAACACAAAGATACTACGAGTACGATCAGCTGGGGTAGGTAGGCCTAGCGTTTCCCATTATGCTCAACGCTTGGATTTAACCTAACCTAAAAACATGTCTTATAGTGTTTTGATTAACAGTAAACAAAATATAATGTGTAACGCGAGCGAAAATTGCCTTTGCTGCACTCGAGAAAATCCACACACGCCTGCGGCTTGTGCGTTTCAAATATTTATCTCATGTGCAGCAAAGTGCCACTTTCCACACTAGTTACACAAATAACTATTTTTTTATCATATGTTAATAGTACAGCATGAAATAAATAAATTTGCCAAATTTGATAATAAACATAGGCCTATCCATAAATAAGCAAACCAACAATTTTTATTTTCTCCATAAGAATAGCCTAACATGGGAATAAAGCACATATCTTTGGAATTTTCTCCATAGCCTATAATTCAATTGTACACTAATGCTTCGGTGTACAAAATTGTGTGTTTTTTTTGCTCTGGTTGCAATACAAGTTGGGCATTTTTATGTTTTGAAAGTAAAAATATGAAATTTTTTTGAATATTTCAAAACCCCATAAAACACTGTTTTCATGACCCGATATTGTTGGTTCGCGAACTCATTTGAGTTTATGCCACCCTATACATTCATGCCAAATGAAGACTCTATCGAATAGTGTCTTGACCTCTAAGAGACGATCAAGATGAAAAAGTAAATCGGTCCAGGGTCTAGATCCTGCTATAGAACCTACCTGCTATAGAACCTACGGTACCTAACAGATACATCTCTATAGGATTTTTTTTTTTAATATACCTGTGGAAAAGAATCCAACTCAGCACAACAATAAATAAACTGATTACAGTGACAGAAACCTTGACCACATTGCTGGGCTGCACTGTGGACAAGTTTACTGATTAAAGAGGAAGGTTGTGTTGTGGTATAAGGCAATTACAAAAATATTCAACAATAAAAAAATGAAAACCCAACCAAAGTTGTATGTTTATCAATTTGTTTGGAATTAAATGATGAGCAGGTATCAAAAGATGAAAGGTAATACAGTTTTAATAGAAGGAATTGATTGATACCGAAAATTAAAAAAAGTTACGGAGAATTTTCTAAATGTCCGTCTGGTTATTTTTGAACTTCGCAAGGGTATTTTTTAAATATCATGGCAGTCAAATAAAGGAATTGGATTATGGCTGTTAATAATAACTAAAGCTCAAAACATCTGTTTTCATTAGAAAAATCATCTTAAAAAATGTAACACTTAAAACCCAAGTATTTTTTTTTCATGTCCGGGAAATTTTGCTCCAGAACTAAGTGTCGCGACGCCATAAGTAAAGGTCAGCAAATCGGGTAATTTTTTTCTTTCTTTTTTGAAAAGTTATTTCTGCTTATAAAGTAATCAAAGCAGGTATTTTCTTAATCCCAGATAAATGGGCTATTCAATTAAATGGTTTTAAGTCATAAATCATAAACTTACTGGGTTTGCTGTAGACATGGAAGTTTGGACGACTTTTTTTTACTAAAAAATTTCAGTGAAAGATAAGTATTTTTAATTTTTTGTAGAACCATAGTATGCACTATTAAATATTTTTTTTAAGTAGAGTATTTATCTGGGAATAGAAAATTATGATAAACATTATCATTTAAAGATAAAATTAATATGAAAAAAAAATAAAATATGAAAAGTGGAAAGTTTGTTCAAAGTAGCCCCCATGTTCAAAGGTCGACAGAAACTCTGTTAACTTGAATAATGTTGTTTATTTGCTAGATTTAGTTTATATTATAGCAAAATATGACATACATAATTCAAATATAGGCAGATATTTTTAATTTTAATCATATAATTAATAGACTCTTATTTAATGATACATTTAGGTTAGTACGTACACGCTGTATGCGCCAAAATGCTTGGAAACAGTGAACCATAGTCAAGTATTTTGATCATAACTGCTGATCCCATTATCATCCCATTTTGAAATTTGTATAATGTATTTACTAGATTACATTCTTTAACATATGTAATTTTCAAATTTTTCAAAAAACACTATCTTAATTTTTTTTTTCAAAAACATATTTTGAAATTTAAAAAAAAATTTAATTTTTACCAAAGTAGGTTGAGTTTGGTATCAGATTAAAGGCATTTGAATCCTCTTTAAAATGAGCTATTGTACAACTTGATAGGACCAATAGAACTCATCCTAGACAACATTTTAGATTTGTGCGCACGGTAAAAAACGCCAATTTTTACCATTTTCAAATATTTATATCATAAAAACTATAAAAGATAGATTTTTTTAAAAAGCATATTTGGATTCAGGACTCAAAATACTACAAGTATTCAAAATTTCATAAAAATCCAAGATGGTCAGGTTGAGAGCCTAGTTGATTTGATATGGAATGACCCACCACCAAAAAGGCCTCCTCCAAAAATAAAATAAAAGGTATCTTATTAAAATTCATGTTTCTAGCCCTCGAGATGTTGGACATAAGTAACTCCCGTCAGAGCTTAACACCATGTAATGAATTGACATAGTTTGTTGAGCTGTGATGGGAATTAAGTAATTTAGTCTTAAATTAAAGTATCTAGTCTAAGTCTCTTAATACGCTGAAAGAAAGTGACAAAAATTCCCCATGAAGAAAAAATTATGAAATAAAATACCTGATAAAAAAATAACAAAAATAAACTTTACAATGGTATTTGAAGCAATATTTAGGGAATGTGCAAGTCTTTGATAAATATTCTGTATTCAGTAGGCTAGGAAATAAATCTGGTAACAAACTTGTTTGGAATCGAACGAGCAACCTTCAGAATCAATGGCGAGCACTACAACCATGGCTATCTACCCCTATTTCAATCATTTACCTCTAGAAGAAGAATGTGCTGATAATGTATTATTATTATTCCTTATATGTACCACTATACTGTAGAAATTAGGCTGCATATTTTTGTAGGGTATAATTGTCATGTCTATTCGGCCTACCGGTACTTGTTGAATTTTTTGAAACAGTATTACAGGGAAAACCAATAAAATTTTTTTTTAGTTTGGTTGCCAACTTACTTTTTTATGTGATGAGTGGATAAAAGGTAATGAATGTTTAGTTCTCTTACAATTCTGCAATGCATTGATTAGGCTAGGCCTACATTATCATTCTATAAAATAAAATTTTAGTATATTTCCAATGAAACCCTTTTCAGGAAAAAGGGTACTTTCCAGTTAAAGGGAACATTCATTATTATCGATGATTTTTTTCGATATATCGATTTTTTTTCCTTTACGATACATTACAAATTGACAGCTGATATTTAGGCTAAAATATAGTCTATTATATGGAAAGAAATGAATCTGTTCTAAGCTAACCTAACATAACCAATCAAACTTGCTGTACCATTTACAAATTCCGTTTGATAACAGAAAAGGCGAGTGGGGAATATTAAATGGAGTTTTTAAATGTTACAGCAAGTTTGGTTAGTTTTGTTCGGTTAGTTTAGAACAGTTTTATTTCAATATTTTTTTAAATTTTGATTGTCGATTCTGAACAATATTTATTTATCATAGTTGTCAGCTGATATGTTTTAATTTGATAATAATGAATGTTCCCTTTAACAGGAAAGTACCGGAAAAAGCCTACTTGTACATCAAACACTAAACTCACTAAACAGGTGATATTTATAGAAACTCCATTAGTGGCAGATATGCCTAGCTTTGAGTATGTGTCCCTGCAGTATATTTCTAGTGAAGGTATATTTCTATTTACAAATCTGTTTGTGACATAGTTAGATGATAGCTGCCAAGCAGTTGTTGTGGAGGGGGGAGGGTTAACAGCTGGTTAACAAAGATGCAACAGACCCCTTCTCTCAAGAACACTTATTTCAGCCCTTACTCTTACAAACAGAATGTTTAGCTTGTTAGCTACAGTAGTTTAAAATCTGTCATTTTGTTTGCAATGTAAAACCACGGTAAATCTGTTTCTATGTTAAGTGATTTTACTAAAATACTTTTTAACCTTTTGTACCCTACTTCATGTAGGCCTACTATTTTATAAAATATTTAAAAAATGTTAAATTTGAGGAGGAGCTTTGAGTATTTAACACTGGTAGTTTCTTCGGATGTTCCAGGTTTAGCTTTGAAGACTAATACATTTATTATTAGATGTGAAGATTCCAAAGTTTTAAGACTAAGTAAGTAGGGACTCCTGTTATTTTCTGGAACCTCTTGTATTTTTAATTTGCCATACTAATTAAAATTCCACTTTATTAATCTATTCCATTTTGTTTGGCCCTCTGAGCTTTTGTCTCTTTTCAAATTTCTGTTCTAAAACTAAGCTACTTAATTTGTTATTTTGGTAAGTTATAGGTCCTTTTTTAGCACTTCATATCAAATATTTTTAATTTTAATGTTAAAAATTGTACTGTTATGTATTAAAAATCTGTATTTGGGAAGCAACCTTATCTGCCCATTAAATTTATGGCATATTTTCTATCCAGACATTATATTGATCGTAAATAATATGGTCAGCTTTAGGAGGTAATTCAAGCTGTACTATGAAGTAAAAATATCCTTACTATTATTGGTAAACTGTCTGAATAAAATATTTTCCACTTAAAAGATAAATAAAGATAAATGGATAAACTTTTATAGTTTTCAAATAATTATTGTTAAATCCTTTTTGTGGGATAAATTTACGTGGAAAATACCATGATGAACGATGTAAAATACCTCAAGTGACATAATTTCCCTTGTCTCTGCCCACTATCAAAGGGACCCTCAAGCATTCAGATTGTTTCTGTTAAAAGCTTTTCTAAAACATCTTTCAGCACTTTGTATGTTCTATGCACTGTCTCTGTTGTGCTAATTTTGTCACGTTAATTGTGTTTTGCTTGCATAGCTCAACAATTATTTTTTTAAGTGTAAAAATGTTAAAGATGTATGATAATTATTTAAATATGTCCATTTTATCTATTGGAATTTATAACAACGTTGGAAACTGTCTATGGTTTATTATAAAAGCCATAAAATTCAAAATATAAGTAGCCTAGGTCATTGTATTAAGTAAAATCTTTTTTCATATTTTTGGAAAATATCTGGTCTTAGAAGTAAACAATAAAACCTGGAGAAATTGTTTTTGGAGTGCCTTAAAGTATGATTATAATTATAGGCCTATCAATGAAGCAATCAGATGTAAATAACATCCATACACACAGTCACATACACATACACTTGCCTTACAAAAAAATCTTTAAAAATTCATTGTTTATTCAAAAATACCATTTCTGAAAAAAAAAAAAATATTTGTCAAAATCAATACATTTGCTTTATAATAAGGAAGAACAAGTAAACAATGTTTATTCAGAGGGAGACTCTGGATTTTCTTGTCTAGAGCAAAATAACTGGCAGTTATTTGGTGTGTATTCAACTTTGTTATTTTACTGCCTAGTCATTTTAATAAGTGAAGGAAACTCTATTAAATTTTAATTTTACTCAATTTAATTTAACAGTGTGGCTAGAGACAGGAAGATTGAATGTGTGAGAGCAAGTAGCAGGTGCTAAGCAGTAAAACAATAGTAGTGATATTACATGAGGCACAAAGGACAGCTCTAATTGCCTCCATTCATTGTTTCCATCTAGATCCTTAGCTAATTAGGTGTCTGATGTAGTACATGTGTAATAAGATTGATACTTTTACACATGCTTTTACATAATAATCTTGTTTATTTTATCAGCTTATTTCTACGTGGGTAATAGCTATTTACCTTACAAGAGTAGTAAGAGCGTTTTTACATCACGCAGGTGAATGATGTGCAACGAGCGGAAGTGAGTTGCATAATTTACCGAAGTGATGTAAACACGCTCTTGCGTAACGTGTAACGTACAAGATTTTACCTGACCCGACAATATACAGGAGGTTACGAACAATATTTTTCATTATCCATTTCACTCATCTTCTAACAGTAACGTTCATTTACAAACAAAAGCTAGGTTAGGAAAATTCTTCAAAACATAACAATAAAATTCAAGCGCACAGCTGATTTCTAGCGTTGAACGTCGTTGGCTCCATAGAGGTATATTTTTTTAGTTAAGCACTCAATGTTATTTAAATGGGTTTCATTACATCACCGAGTGAGTTTTTTTCAACTTTACATCACTCGAGAAGTAACGAAGTTATATACATCACGCTTGGGATAGGGAAGTTTAACATGGCGGGTTAGGTAAAATACCTTTAAGGACTGCATATTCAATTTGTTAAACTTATTCTTTATTATAGGTTAATGATATGAGACATTCAACTTGGTTTTAAATATACAGTCAGTATTTATTCAATAAGAATTTTAAGGTTTTATGATAAAATAATGAAAATTGCAGTTCGGGTCACACTTTTCAAAAGCCTACAATGAAATCAAAATTTGTGTACGGTATATTTGATAACGATTGTATCTAATAAACTAGCTATCTAGATCTGAATGAATTTTTCTTTATTGTGTTATCAATTCAAAAAAGAAAAAAAGTTATCTTCGTATTTGTCAACTATAGTTGTCTTATGAGTAGAAAAGTAATTAAATTTTCTGCCTTAAATAATAACTTTGATTTTATACTTACATTTTTACTTTTTTAATGTTAATGACAATTAGGGGAAACCAGTCAAGAAATTGGATTTTGTGTTTTAAAACCCCCTCTCTGTGGTGATAACTCCTGTGGTCTCAGACCAAGATCTTACCACAAAGACCATAAAATAGTTTCTTCTTCTTCATCCCAAGTTAACTGGCTAAAAATACAAAGTTTAAAATATCCACAGTTAGGGATAATGTAGGTTTCTCTAAAATTGTATAGCAAACTTTATTTATCCATGTGAATACAAACATCAATTTGGCAGAAATATAAAATTTAACTATTATAATGAAAGAATAAATAACCTCTTTCAAAGCTTAAAAATATCCAATATACTATGTATGGGAGCTATGAAATCTGACTATCTAAACACTTATTTATTCTGTGTTTACTATCAACTCTGTTCAAAATAAAATGTCGGTGAATAAAATATTTGTTCCACAATAAAATAGTTAAAACGATACAGAACGTGAGTTATATACAATATGTGTTAGAGGAGAGCGAGTATATTTTAAGATAGAGCATGCGGAATATTACAAATATTTTACCTTCCAAAGAGCGCGACTGCTTGTTTCTCAACATATTCTGTTGGCATCTACAACAATATTTTTTACAACTGTTTTGCTAACTTTATATTATTGTTCAAATTAATTTAAGGATATAGGCTATAACTTGGTAATTTTAATGGCAACTCATTATTAGTTCTGAACAAATGTTACCAAAGATGGTTTGAAATGTAATCTGGTTTCTCTCACAATAATCTTTATAAGAAAAAATATTTTGTCTGGAAAAGTTTTTTGCAGCATTTTTAAACCACTGTAGAAAAAACAAGAGTTGTCAATTTATAATGTCTTAGTAGCTTTTTATTACACAACATAAACGAATAAACAATCAAATAATTACTTTTTCGATGAATTTTTAGTCATAGAGCGAGAAAACATATTTCCTCATATTAATCCAATTAGAGTTTTTTTTCATAACTTTTTGTAGAACTCAGATGATCTTTTTAGGTTCACGATTTGAACACAAAAATTGTATTGTTCCAGTAAACACTTCAGTGTGTTCATTCTGATAAACATTTAGCATCCAGTCGGGGAATTTCAGACAGTCAACTCTCCAGCTTAGTTACATATGAATAAACTGAATACAGTATGAGGTAACACCCTGTATGTTACATATTCAAGTGATCCACCAATGCGGGGATTATAGAGTAAATTTAATCCACCGTGGTTTATTAAAGGTTAATAATACAGTTGTGTGATACTTGATAACTTGTTGGTGGGATTTATTTGGATTAATGTTAAAAACTTAAAACATTCCCTTAAAACTGTCACATTATTTCCTGTTTAAATACTGTAACATAAATTTTAATGAGCACCTAAGTTTGCTGCTACAGGGAAAGAAAAAGGTGTGTTTTAATTGAAATTTGATTGTATGAAATAAACAAATTTGTCAAATTCAATCCAAATCTATCCACAAACAAGCAAACTACAACGGGTTTCTTTTTATTCATAAGAATAACATAGTAATTTTAATTTACACTTTTTTGGAATTTTCTACTTAACCGTTAGGCATACAACAATGCTTCAATTTACATGTTATATAGTATTTAGTCCTATTAATCCATCGTTAATTCTTTTGTATGAAAATACGTCGAATAATAATTACTAGTGCACCTGTTGCTCGCATTCGAGCAATTGCAAAGTATTACAGGCGTTATTTAAAAACTAATAACAGTCATAATTTCCGATGATTTAAAAGAGTCAACTCAAAGATAATGTGTAATCAATCACTCCACTACAGTTATCGAAACTGAAAACGAACTCACACTGAAAACGAACGCTATTGTGTGTATCATGTGGTTACTATGAACAGCTGTAATCAATACAAATTATTCGTTTGTTTAAGTAAACAAAATCTTTCCTTCATAAGAAATACATTGGGATTTTTAAGGTCTGTAGAGCAAAGCCCAAGGACTTTTATTACATGAATTGGTGAAAGGGGGCGTCTACACAAAATAATACTTAATTTTGACACATCGTTTGTAAAAATCCATCCATTATTAACGGAGGAGTAGTGTTTCGTAGAAATCGCCTTCACGTATGGGGTTCATCACGTATTTAAGGATTATTATAATAAAAAAGGCATAGTTCTTGTTTTTTATCGTGCAGCTAGAGATAATCTCTAAGGTAAGAAAACTCGTGGGTTTTCTAATAAAACGTATATTTATTCAGTGGTTATTTCATACAAAATAAAATTTGAACCTAAAACGGTAAACATATTGAATGGTAGCAGCCCTATTAATATACCGTTTATAATATTGCATTAAAATATACACGTCGAATAATATACTTAAAATCAATAGTTCTCGTTTTTATCGCTCTGTTAGCCTAATAAACTGTAAGTTACACAAGTTGTCCAATAAGCCGCCAGCTTATGTCTGGACACAGCTGTTTTCTACAATTATTACGTTTGTTCAGCACTTCTGTGTCCACAACTGGGCCCATCGTCAAGAAGTGGTGTTATAGTGCCAGATGTTAGCAGTTTATAAAAAAATCCAAGCGTTGGTAAAATGTTATATTTATTCTGCTGAACAGCAGACCTGAAGAAATGTTGAATCTATATATTTAATACACAGTTGTAACACTGTTTTCTCAGTAATTACTGGACCGATCTACAAGATTTATGTCTCAAATTAAAGGGGATAGTGTGTAGATTTGCCGAACTTCCTTAGAATTTACGTTTTTTCTAAGGGCTACGACCTACAGCCCTTTAAAGGTCGAGTCAATACAATTCTTATTGAAGAATTTAATACACAGTTTATAAATTATTCGTCAGCTGTTTTAATGTTTGTCAGACATTTGTTATTATTTTTATAACCTCACTTTCAGTATGCAATTATTAAACTTGGAGTTTCTGTTTATAAACACACGATTTTGATCAAGGAAAGTGTATTTGTTAACTTATTTTTTAAATGTTTTTGTTTTCCTGCAAAGTGATCTGAAGGAAAATGGTAATTGAGTTTAAGTTTGAGTATGGAATGTGAAATAATATCCATAGTAGGGAACGGAAACTTATTGTTTTGATCAATATAATTTATTCTCTACGCCCACCAGAATAATCATGGGGAAATCCGCTTGCAAGTTGTACATATAATTGCTAATGAGTGGGAAACATACAAACATTTTATAGTAGGTGACGAATCTTACTCAAGATCAGTGTTAGACGTTCAGTGGTACCAAACTTTACCTTCTCAAGATGGCGAGTACGCTGGGATACGTGGAACTACAATATATCAGTGAATTTTTTTTCAAGTACACAGGGAAGTTGCTTGAGAAACTGTGACTTACCATTCGGTTCTGGCGAAGAAGTATGTGACTTGATGTTTAATGGTAATGTTGACTCGGGTCATTATAGCGTTATAAAACTTTATCATTAACCCCAGGGTGTGAAAAGTACAAAAAGAAAAAGAAAAGGTAATCATTAACCGGGCGTAAAGAGACATACCGAACGAAAAAAATTGTAGAGAACCATCGAACTAAAAAGATAAAGAGCGATGTTGGTGTTAAATGTGCTCTGGGAGTCCCTACAAAAAAAAACTCTTTTGAATTGGGGTCGTTAGATTGGATTTGTCACTACTTCAAATCTATGAATTTCGAGTCAGAACAGACTAACTGGGACACAGAAATGTTTTAGTTTTCCTGCAAAGTGATCTGAAGGAACGTGATAATTGAGTTTAAGTTTGAGTATGGAATGTGAAATAATACCCATATAAGGGGACGGAAACTTATTGTTTTGATCAATATAATTTATTCTCTATAGCCACCAGAACAATCATAGTGAAATCCGCTTGCAAGTTGTACAGATAATTGCTAATGATTGGTAAACATACAAACATTTTATCGTAAGTGATTCATCTTACTCAAGATCGGTGTTCGACATCCAAATTTTACCTTCTCGAGATGGCGAGTACGCTGGGATATTTGGAACTACAATTTATCAGTGAACTATACCCTAACTATATTTTTTCGAGTAGGCCTACACAGGGAAGTTGCTTGAGAAACTGTGACTTACGATTTCGGTTCTGGCGAAGAAGTATCTGACTTGATGTTTGGCAATGTTGACTCGGGTCATTATAGCGTTACACAACTTTATCATTAACCCCAGGATGTGAAAAGTACAAAAAGAAAAAGAAAAGGCAATCATTAACCGGGCGTAAAGAGACATACAGAACGAAAAAAAATGTAGAGAACCATCGAACTAAAAAGGTAAAGAGCAGTGATGGTGTTAAATGTGCTCCGGAGGTCCCTTCTAAAAATACCAATTTTTTGAATTGGGGTCGTAAGATTGGATTTGTCAGTACTGCAAATCTATGAATTTTGATTGAGTCAGAACAGACTAACTGGGACACAAATATTTTTTTCTTATGTTGTCACAAGGGGAAGGTATAATGAACTCCTTATCAACATTTTGAGTTCAAGGAAAATCTTATCAACAGCGACTATAAAAAAAGTATTAAGGGTCAAAAGAGACAAAAAACTATTTGAGTAAAATATAATACAAATCTGCGTTTGAAATGGCCAGTTCTAAGTCTCACTTGAATCAACATCTTTCTGGTAGTGGTAGTCTACATAGTTTTAAAATCCACGACTCCTTTTCCATCAAATTGGACCATTAATACCCTCTAACATTGAACAAAGTATGACCAAAGTTATATATACGACGTAAACACAGCTTTTACTCACAGTATGGGTCAAAGATTCGTGTAATGTGACCAACTGCTGATGCGTGATTTACATGTAGGCTAAGTGACTATCTTTATTCCATACAACAAATGTAATGAAAAAAAAACGACGAATATAGGACTATACTCGAACAAACTATCTAAATATCATAAATAGCTGCTTATTAGGTTATCAGCATTGCCCAGTTCATATACTATTTATTTTTCAAATGAAACTCGAATTAATATAAAACATTCATTTGGTTAAAATAATATATCGGTTTGATTAACATGAAATAGTTTATACAGGCATACTATCAGTTCTATTTCATGTAAAAATTAAACAACCCCTAAATAAAATACAAAGCTAAACAGTATTTGTTAATTATTATTTCTTTTATTGCTGACAATATTCCCGTGGCGGAGCACGGGTGGTTAACTAGTATAATTTAATAAGTACTAAAAAGTATTGAAGGAAGAATGTTTTTAAATTACATAATACATTTTACTTTCACCAGACATGTAAACTAACAAGACAGTAAACACAATACAAGACTAAACAAAATAATCTACACTATTCTAGATAAACATAAAAAGAATTAATAAATAATGAACATGCATAATAAGTTTTAAAATTTAAAAAATTTATATCATTCTCCGATTGGGCTTATACATTTTTATTTAGTAGTCTATATAAATATAAATATAAAATGGATATAAATCGCAACACTTATTTTAACCTTGTAAGGTAACACATTTTAATTTGTTTAGGTCCCTTGCTTTTTAAAACCCAAGACTTATAAAGAACCAGGTAGAACTATGCTATGCAGATGGAGTGTAGGATTGGTTGTGATACCTTAGGTAAATAAATAGGTAAAAAAATCAAACTTTGCAATACCTCACATTTTGTAAAAACTCGATTTTTAAAAATTTACTTTTGTTTGTATGGATTATAGTGAAGTGTTTCTTTATAAAAGACTAAAAAACAGTCTTTATAATAACTAGAAATATTGATGTAATTAAATAAATAAATGCTGTTAATTTTATTACTAGCACTTGTTATACAAACGCATGATTAAAGCTGCAAAAACTATAATGTTATACTGCTACTTGATAAATAATGCTTTAAGATTATAAACACGTTTCATGTACAGTATTTTAGGCAATTGTGATGTAGAATTATTGTAAAATTACATGAAATGTCGTATCAGTAGCAGCAGCTCGTACACTGAGCGTATATATTGGACATCATGCTGTGACGTTTAATTACAATATGTAAGCTCCATATTGTTATAGAAGTTGTGATTTTTCCGTATAGGATTTATGGAGAAATTGATTTTTTAGAAAAAAAAAACTTACAACAGTTGAACAAAAAACCTTCATAACCTTCAAATAATTAAAATTTGTCAATAAACTTGAGAATTTTTAATTTTTTTACTAAAACAACATTTATTCAAAATAAACAACATCAGGAAGATATAAGGTATTATATTCTTAGTTACAAGTTATGGTAATTTGGGTTTAGTTTTAATACTGAACAGCCATTTTGCCACCAAAGCGTAATTTAACTTTAGGTCATATTGTATATTTAGACAATCTACTAAAATAAGTTAATGAAAAAAAAAAACTTTTAAAAGTATAATGTAAATTTTTAACTCTGCAGGAATAGAAATTTGCTCAACATTTTGGAAAATTCTTTTTTTGAATATTCCGTTAATAAATTGTATGCAAAAAAACTCCTTTGTTTTTAGCGAATATTTCTCCTTCTCTAGCGTTCGATTGTATAAGAACACCATCTAACGACATTTTATTGTTTCTTATCAAAAATAAAGCTGTGTACGCAACTGGGCTCGTAAAGTTACGAACTAAACGCTCAAAATGTTAGTATATTCCCCATTCCATCACCTTTGTTCAAACCATATTTTAAGTTTGTTCATCGTAAATAAAATACTCGTTATTACCTTTTAAAGTTTAGATGATGTTTATGTTCGATCTTGCCGTTGAGGACACACAAATAATTTCATCTTTCAAAACACATTTAAAATTATAAATATGTTTTAAATTAATTCGTTTAGTGAAAATTAATTTTATTTGGGAGGCAGATATAAACAGTTTGACATGCAACGAAAATACATTAACATTGAATAGTACAAGCACTTCATCCATGGTAATACGCTTGTCAACCTATTGTAAAACCAGAACGACGGGTTTGACGTGTGTGTAGTGTTGGTGACGTGTGAGTGCGCTGAAAAATTGTTCTCTCTTATTTTTGGATGGATTTTACGATCTACATTCCTATTTTTAGTACCAGAGAAAAAGCTGTGTTTAAAAATTGCTATTTAATTTACATTTGTTAAACAACAAGAAACAAATAATAAGCAACCTTTTACAACCAGGCGAACTGTCTATAAAATCATTTTCAGCACAAAAGAAGAGAAATTTATAAGTATGTAGACACACGGTCGAAAATAAATTATAACAGTAGCGTACTCGTTGCACATAGAGTGTTCTACTTATAAATCCAACAGATAAAATAGCTGTTCTTCGGATAATTCGAAAATATCAACAACTTGTTTTTCGTCCGTTCATGTTGAACAAATTTATCAGCAAATGTTACTAATATGTAATTTTCATAGTTGCTAAGAAGGAATTGCCTAACAGATTATGTAGCCTATGTTTATGGATATAACACACAGCTTTTCCTAAAGTCCGTAATACATATTCTTAGTGCAGAATGTTGATAAAGATTCGTTTTTCTGGTTGCTAAAATACAATTAAGTTCTGATCCCAGGTTCACTCTGACGCGTTTCCTGTTTAAGGATCAGACAAACCAATCAATAGTCTCCTAATTAAGTTGCTACTCTAATCAAGAGCGTGAACATCAACATAATAAGTTATGTTCTGTAGACCACACATCATGATTGAATCTTGTAGTTTTATTGGAATAAAATCTTTGTTATTTCAATTCGCGATATTTTATGCGTAATTGAAACACCTATCGATGCTTGAGACGATTCAGCGAATTTCTCTTTCGGGAAGCTGTTGTCGTATTCTTCCTCAGGAATAGGAATAAAAAATATTTTTTTTATAATAAGCCACCAGAATTTTCCAGAAGCTGAAGACATAAATTTAAATTATTCCTTTTTAACGCTATGTGCATGAAAATTATGCAAAACAAATTACATATATGCATTTCCAGACCACTCAGATAACTCATTTTAAAAGCCATGATAGTTTACAGCCTATGACAATTACACGTTCAAACTTCTGTAGAATTTATCCTAACAGTATAGATAAACTTTGATCGCCATCAACACAGTATCGTATTGAGCATGAAAACCACCACAAGCGTTTGGTGAACAGAAGGTCAAGAAAGTTCGGAAGATTAGTTTTAAAATGGGAATTATTTTTGCAGAATCTTAAGTCGACTAATCTCGTACTTGAGATAAACAAAAGTAAAAGCTTTGCCTTATAAATATCATAATACAAATTTACATTAAAGATGTTTGGAAACAAAAGGATTATAAAAAAAAACAAATACGAGAACAAACCAATTAAATTGCTAAAAGATTAAATTTTTATGACGTACTTATAGCGATTTTGTTTCACTAAATTTGCTGGTCGATTCGTTAAGACTGATTTTCAATAACACTATGTTATAGGTTTGTTGAAGATACGTACATAAAAATATTTATCACTACTGAATGTTTTGTTGAGTCTCCTAGAAGACTGTTTTAAGATCCTCTATGTACAGGTATATCGATTTTGTTTCGCTAAATTTGCTGGTCGATTCGTTAAGACAGATTTTCAATAACACTCTTATAGGTTTGTTGAAGATACGTACATAAAATTATTTATCACTACTGAATGTTTTGTTGAGTCTCCTAGAAGACTGTTTTAAGATCCTCCATGTACAGTTATATCAATTTTGTTTCACTAAATTTGCTTGTCGATTCGTTAAGACTGATTTTCAATAACACTGTGTTATAGGTTTGTAGAAGATACGTACATCAAAGTATGTATGACTATTGAATGGTTTGTTCTCCTAGAAGACTTTTAAGATCGTCCATTACGGTAGAAGTGGAGAGCTTTTAGCAGAGCCCATCTCTAGTTATAGACTAAAGTGTGGCTTAGTGTGTCAGTGTTGGAAATTCTTCGCTTTAAATCATATTGTTACAGAACCATATAATGTGTTTAATATGCGATTGTAGGAATAAGTTAGTTAGTTTCATTTTTTCGAAAAAATATTTACCTACATTTTTGAAATTGTTGTTAAAGAAATAAGTTGCATACTTTTTAAGGATATTCAGACAAGAGGGGCTTAGCAGTATTAACTTGTTTTAAGAAATATCAAGTTTAAACGAAACGGAGATTCGGAGATAAACGGAGATCGGAAATTAAAGAAATTCACAACCATTTACTATGGATACCGTAGTAGACAACATCCATGGAAGTTTTTACTCAAGAAAACATAGTTGAGTTGTGCTTTTGGTAATACTGGAGTATTTCTTTTTCTAACACGATAATTCGAATAAATTTGTTCAGACTATGATCACATTTGGCATGGACCTGTAGGGCTGGATTCTTTAAATAATTTCGCGAAACAGCAAAATTAGGCCATGAGAACGTGGGTGAGTGTTTTAAAATTAAAATAAAAGGTTTTTACCAGTAAACAAATTAGAATGTCAGATTACTATCAAAACATTGTGTAGAGCTAATAAAACAAACTGTACTACTGTATTACTGTATGTTTAAGCGATTTTGAAGGATCAAAGATTCCCCAAAACTGTAGGCCTACATTTAAAATTCCTACATTATTTTTATGGTGAAACAAATTTAATGCTATGATATGTCAATGAGGAATAAATACCTAACAAGTTAAATAAAATCTTTTCGTTAAAAATACAAACAGTACGTAAATACGTTATCAGACAAACAACAATTTACTTAGTCTGCAGGTTAGCAACGTTGGGGGTATTTACACTATGTTTCTTGATGGGGACATATATGATCGTAGAATTTACAACCAAATAGCATTAGGGTTTATTATTACAAAGCTAGTGTATTAAAAATTAAAACTAAATTTTAAATTCTCATTTACGCTTTTCCAGTTGAAAACTCCAAGTCTTTTTTATTTTGAAAGTCAACCATTTTAATACTAGAATATAATTCGACGTCTAAAGTAGTGTGTCGATAGTGAAAGATAAAACGAAGCCGTATTACTGACCTGGATAAGCTGGTTCTTCATCCACAATCATTGATTTGTTGACCGAAGCAATGTGGTGAAAAAATTCTAACCGGCGCAGACCTATTCATAATAAATATCAAAGTTGTTATGCAAATATTGTCAGACAAAATATACAGTACATATAAATCTAGGCACAACGGTTTGACAAGTCATTTTACAATTAACGAACGAAAAGGGAGACCTAAATTCAACTTGACATTTCGACGTAATAATGTATTTTAATATATAGGCATACTGCGTGAGTAGTAGGTAATAGCCGAGTTCACACATGCCTCCCCTCCGGTAATTAGTAATTACAATTAGTAATTACAATTAGTTTTTTGTAATGAGTTTTTTTTTTTTTTTTTTTTTTTTTTTGTAATGAGTATTTACAAAGTATTTACAATTAGTTTTTTTTTTTATGGGTAATGAGTAATTACAATTAGTTTTTTTTTAATGGGTAATGAGTATTTACAATTAGTTTTTTTTTATGGGTAATGAGTATTTACAATTAGTTTTTTTTTGTTAATGAGTATTTACAATTAGTTGTTTTGTTAATGGGTATTTACAATTAGTTTTTTTAAGGTAATGAGTAATTGCAGTGTTTTTAGGTAATTAATATCTATTCTGCCTCACACATGCCTCCGCCTCCGCCTCAACCTCCGCCTCTGCCTCCGCCTCCGCCTCCGCCTCCACCTCCGCCTCCACCTCCGAGGTGGTAATGATTAATTACAATTTTTTTTTCGACAATGTGTAATTACCAATTAATACACATGGCGTAAGTAGCGGAGGATACCCCTCACCACCAGTGTTGTGAACTTCTCACAAAGATAAAAGGGGATGCTTCCACAATCCCTCCCTTCGCCAACCTCGCCACATGTTTTAACATAATTTATGATGTCTAGACACGTGGAGTAGTGCGTAGGAATCAACAGAGAGGGTTCATCGCAGACACTATTACATCACTGTCTTAGCTAAGCTGAGATAGTATGGAATAGTTATAATTATTGGTTTTTTTTTTTTTTTTTTTTTTTTTTTTTATATTATTTATTTACAAAAATCTAAACTTATATAGTATACAAATAATCTTAAAACTAAGGAATTAGGTTTCATTTAATACAATTTCCGTTTCAGCCCGTTGTTGCAGCAGACATTCCACTGTGACCAGCTTTGCCATTAATTTATTTAGATGTGCCCATTCCTCGGGGCACCTCGGTTGAGCACACCATTTACAATTCAACTCCCACGAATCATCATCATGCTGGTTCTTGAGCTCCTCAGTTGTCATCTCTTGAAATTTTTTATTCATATCTTCAGCTTCCAACGCATTGGCGATATGAATTAGCTCCTGCTCGCTAATACCTCGAAGCTGATTCTCGAGGTATTCTGCCTCAATTGTATTGGCAATATCAATTAACTCCTGGTCGGTAAATAATGGTTCCTGGTCCGACATGTTGATCGAGCAGTGGTGATACTTTCTTGGCTAAAGGATGAATGAATAGTGAGATACGTTTGGATCAGCTCCAACCGAGACGTCCCAACGCTACCTATTGAGCAACTCTTGAACTAACAGTGAGGATTTAGTCAACCACTACAGACCACATATGTTGATATGACGAAGACAGTGGAGATACAACGTCGGAGGGACCACCAGCGCAGGTGTTGACTGTAACCACCTGTTGAGATAATATTTCATGTATGAGGGGAGTAACCCCGTCTGACACTCCCTAAGCATTGTTTGATGCGCATCATATCATACACATCTCTAATAATCAGCAATAAATATGTTTACGCATAATTTGCAAATACCAATTATTGTATTGTAAATGCGTGGTTGACAATTAATAATTTTTCAGTTAAAACATAATACAATGAGTATGCGTTACACGTATTTAGTGTTTATAAGTAACGAATAAGTACTATATGTAAGAAGGCTTATGAATAATTTATAAGGTTATTACTGCACCGGTATATTTAACTTGATTCAAATCATTGGGTTTATTTTTTAAACTCAATTATTTAAATCATACTCACAATGCCAATGTACATAATTTTCTATATACACATCACTTCTAACTATGTAATGATTCAAGTTATTTTTGTTTTCAATTTAATTTGTTCTGTAATAATTAATTATCGATTAGTACAAATGGCGTAAGTCCCCGTCCTTATTTTTTTTTTTAAGTATTATCATGTATTAAAACGTGACAGGGTTTTTTTTTTTATTTCACGATTCTAAATCAACCACTTTACGGATTTCCATCATTTTTTGTGTTGAAAGAAAGATCATTTTTTTTAAACTAGAAAATGTTGAAACCATAATTTTAGTTTAGGGGTTCAGTTTGTTTTGTACATCAAGTTTTAATTTTCAAAAAGTCTAGCAGCCGACGCTAACATTCTAGACAATCTTTTGGTATAATACAATTTGTTTAACTTAACAGTTGTAAACATTCAGCGTTTTCGACACAAATTCAGTATTTGATTGAAAATGAACGGACATACGTAGAATTAACTTATTTATACTATGTGTAATGCTATAATCATCGATACGTTCATTTATTCGGTAAGATGATGAGAGTATATTTAAATATACATAGTAAAATACTAGATGTTCTAACTTTTTTTAGCAGTCTTAAAAATATTTAGCTTGTTTTAGTGCAATATAATTTGTTATAACTAACAGCTGGTTGATTACAAAAATATTCAATAGAACTATGTGTGATTTTGTATTGATTATAGGAAACTAGCAGAGTACCCGTCCTTCGTACGGGGTTGGCATATAAGTATAAAATGCTTATTGCAGTTAAACTCAAGCTTTGCGTTTGCAATGAGGGAGGACACAGTTTGACAAAATTTGCTTCTTTAAATTTACAGTATTCTATAGTATTACACATCTACCATAGCCATAATGTTCTACCACTTCACCTAAACAATAGAGAAAAATAAATATTAAAAAATTCGCAAGATATCACAAATTATTCATTAAATTAAAAACATAAACATAACTTCCTACTTTGACAGTTAGTTTTCATTGTGTATTACAGTTTTTTGTTTTTTTTCCTGCTTAGTTCAAATTAGCTGTTTTTATAAATGCAAAAAATATATAGTGCTGCACTCTGTTTGTAAATCTTATAAACTTTTAATGCTTTTGCATATCATAGAATCAACTTTTTAGTTGAAACAGCTGACTAAATTCTTTAATTTCCTTTAAATATGAATACTCATAAGGATAACATGACGAACTACAGAGCCACTGGGGCGGAGCTGAAAAGATTTTTGAGATAAGAATATGCCTATATGTTAATCGGGAATGTGAACTATCATCATGCCAAATTTCAGCCCAATCCGTCCAGTAGATAATGCGTGATTGAACTTCAAACAAACAAACACACAAACTTTCACATTTATAATATTAGTAAGATAAGTGAGATTCTATAACCATTGATGTATACGAATCGAAGCTCACGAATCTTCAAAAGAAAGCTTATGACAATTATTTTACTACTACTCGACCTTTTGAGGAAATTATGGGAAAATAACAGTGAAAACATGTTTTAATTCATATTGGCAGTTTTTTATTTACTATAAATTTTGAGCTGCTTAAACTATGCTTGAATTGGGAACAGAAATATTGATATAATTATATATAGTTTTAATGGACTATTCGATTCCCGTACACACTATTCGACGGTCCAACATCTCGTAATTATTATTTTGGAACTAACAGTGAGGTTATTTGGTCAATCACTACTTTCGGGCCAACAGTATTGATGTCACCATAATGTTTTTTTTTCGGTAATGAGTAATTAACGGTAATCTGTTTTCATGGTTACCTTCCTATCAGATGTGATTAAATGATGACATCTAGACCACGCATAAATATGGATATACCACAGGTCTCCCTCTTTTCAAGAATCAAGAATCAAGAATTGTTATTTCCATAAAATGCAGTTACATTACTGGAAAACG
This sequence comes from Macrosteles quadrilineatus, assembly GCF_028750875.1. Classification (NCBI taxonomy): domain Eukaryota; kingdom Metazoa; phylum Arthropoda; class Insecta; order Hemiptera; family Cicadellidae; genus Macrosteles; species Macrosteles quadrilineatus. The sequence continues at coordinate 24,308,266 of NW_026542598.1, forward strand.
TCAGTACAACTACAGCTCAAATAAAAACTAAAATAAAACAATGGTACAAGGTTTCTTACCAATATTGGGTTGTTTACTTCCCGCACACTTCGTCAAACGTGACTTATAGACTGCATCTGTTGACACACATATGTAGGGACTAGAGCTGATAAATAGCTAACAGCACCTGCTACAAACAATTCATTCTCCATCACTCATTTCATCCCCACCAGATCTCGAATGTGAACCCCCAAAACTTCCAAACTGTTTAGTCCGCAACTGTTACTGAGCAAGACAACATCAGCAATGTCGTTCACTTTTGAATTGAGATTTACCGAGGAAGACGACTTGTCGAATTTGAGTATGCTGGAAGAATTTGATTCAACATACGAGTCATGCTGGTTCCAGCATGGCTTTTTGAATCGGAGGATTTCCAGGTATATGAGACCGACGGAAAGGAGGATTGAGGTACTCTGGTACCTAATTGCCGAGGCAATTATTAGTGGCAGGGGTTATTTTATGAGAATCCGTCTGTTTGACCAGGTCTTTGAGGATTTGGAATTCGGAACGACATATGGAGAAGAAGATATGCTTAATTAGTAAAGTTCTTTACGAAAAAGAAATAAACCACATCCTTCCCCCTTCTTCTCCAATAATCGGCCTTTTTCAAGGCCACACAAGCTTTAGTGAGTTAAGTGCACCATAACAATCAAAATAGATGGTGCAATATAGTGCTATTTAGTTTTCGAGTTGGACCACCCACGTAGCTAGGTGGTGACGTCACCTTGTGAATACGTTATATCGTAGTAGTTGTTGATTTATCCGCAAGAACACGCTCATTGGTCGAATCATCTATGGAATACAAGGTCTATATAATGCACCCATACTTGTTTAAATCTGACAAATCAACTTAACTTCGTATGAGTTAGCTCCTTTGGAAAACATTTTTGTCTACAAGTTATAAATTGGTCATTTATTAGATTCTGTTGTGTCGTTATACACCGACAAAAACCGAAGACTTTGGTTTGCAATACGAAAATTAAAAAGAACTTTTTCTAAACTAATATGATTTGTTTATTCTTAAACTATTCGTCTGTAAAAACATGAAGAAATAAGGGTTCACTTACATAATCCGTTACCAAAGACATCAGTGTCGAGTATAATTATTTATCTCATACGGCAACACCCTGTCGTAGATATCCATTACTTTAAAAAGATATAAAAAATCATCACGGTCAATTGTATCATTGTTTGAAAGATTGGTATATCAATCGCATACTCCTCAGTGTTGTTTGCATACACATTCCTTTCACAGGGTAGGTAGACAATAAGAAGCGATTGTTGTATAATAACTTTATTCCTGAAAGACGAATATATACAAATAAGAATCCTTGTCCCTGGAACACTGTAGAGCTTAAAAGTGCGATGAAGGAAAGAGACAGTTGATATAAACGCTATATTAGAACTAAGGATCGCATAATTTGGGAAGAATACAGGGTGTTAAGAAATAGAATCAAACGTCAAATCAGGGATGCTAGAAATAGATATTTCGTGAATAAATTTGACTCTGAATCAACTAGCAAAAGTTTGTGGAAGATAGTGGAAAGTCAGGGAGCGGGTAAAGAGCCTAAAGATATATCCGATCCTGTGGTAGACTTAGAAGAATTGAACACGTATTTTTGTGGTATAGAAAACAATGTTAACCTTGAACTTATTCAATATTATAACTTACTGAGAGATAATGATAATTTATTTGGCTTTAACGAGATTGCTGTCGATTCTATTTCAAAGGTTATTAGTAATATTAAATCTAATTCCGTGGGTAGTGACGGTATTCACATTAAATTGATTAGAATTGTGTTTGATGAAATTAAACAACTACTATGTCATGTGTTTAATTTTTCTCAAACTAATTGTGTGTATCCAAGTCAATGGAAAAAGTCTTTATCCTACCATTACCTAAAGAGTCAAGAATTTTTAAACATTACAGACCTATCACCTATTTAATATATTATGTGTGTTAGGTAAAACAATTGATAAAGTTGTGTTTCAGCAAATCTCTAGTTATATTTGTGATAGTAATAAGTTGTACAAATACCAATCAGGCTATAGTTTGGTTCATTGTCAGAATGGAAGTGTAATCTCATTGGTGGACCCCAGTTCTCTACCTTGTCTGCAATGTTATTTTCTCTATACATCATTAAAATTTGTGATTAATTGGTTTTTACTAAATCTATGCTCTACGCAGATGATTTGCAATTGTATTTACATGCTCCTATTAAAAATATTAATAATGCTATTGATATGTTAAACACTGATTTGGACACTTAATTAGAGTGGTGCAATGGTCATGGCCTAAAACTAAATATAAATAAATATAATTTGAGGTACTAGCAGGCTATTGAACACAATAGATTTGGAAGTAGTCCCTAAAGTAATGATAGATAACAATGCTTTAGAGTATCAAACAACTTTTAAAAACTTGGGTTTAAGAATGATGAACAGCTTATCATGGTCCGAACAATCTAGTTACATACACAGAAAGGTATATCAGTGTTTATACCAGTTAAAGCGCATGTGCTTCAATCCCTCTGAAAAGTTAAGAAAAACTTTTATTTTAACATTGGTTTTTCCCATTTTTCAATTGTACTAGTGTAGCTTTTTGTGATATCAGTAATGCTCTGTTAACTAAACTTCAGAGAGTACAAAACGCTTGTATTAGATTTATTTTTAGATTACAATTACATGAACACGTGACAGAATATTATAAAAGATTAAATGTCCTGAAGGTTAAAGAGCGATTAGAATATAATACTCTCGTCTTAGCTCATAAAACAATTAAAAGACACGAACCAATGTATTTATTTGAGAATCATAGATTTATGAGGAATGTTCATCTTAGACGGACACGTTTTGGTGATAATATTTTACAATTTCCTAGACACAAGACAGTCATATATACTAATTCTTTCCGTGTTCAATCAATACGTTTGTTGAATTCCCTCAATGATGAAGTAAAAAATAGTATTAGTGACAAGATTTTCGCAAAAAGACTCAAAGCTAAACTCTTAGAAAGATATAGTTTGTAAGATGTTCAATATAAATATGTTTATAATAAGAATCGTGACAATTTGTTTTCCTTTTTTTGTAGGCCTATATAGTATACTAAACATTGTTGGGTTTCTTTTTATTTCACTGTCCAATTGTATAAAATAGTGTTGTTGTATTATAGCTACAACATATCATTAAACAACTTGTGAATTAAAATAAAATCGGCATTGTAATAAATATTTTATTGAGTGTAACCACAACAATGTATTGTGATGTGCTTTTCGTGCCTGTTGTGATGGAAGACTGGACCATCGAGGTCTAAATCACAGCAGGTGATATAAAGAAATGTCAAATGTCAAAATGTCTCTCTCTCTCTCTCCCTCCCTCCCCCCTCTTTCTCTCTCTCTAATAGTAATATCTGAAGAGTGAATTTTGAATACGTAAAAAAATATTTAATTTGTTGACTTTTTTATGCGGCTGCCGGCGGTGGCCTTGCGCGATAATACAACGCCTTTCGCGTTACTTTTTCGCGTTACTTTTTCGCGTAATGCGTTACCCTCACGCGTAACGCGTTGTATTATCGCGCAAGGCCACCGCCGGCAGCCGCATAAAAAAGTCAACAAATTAAATATTTTTTTACGTATTCAAAATTCACTCTTCAGATATTACTATTAGAGAGAGAGAAAGAGGGGGGAGGGAGGGAGAGAGAGAGAGAGACATTTTGACATTTGACATTTCTTTATATCACCTGCTGTGATTTAGACCTCGATGGTCCAGTCTTCCATCACAACAGGCACGAAAAGCACATCACAATACATTGTTGTGGTTACACTCAATAAAATATTTATTACAATGCCGATTTTATTTTAATTCACAAGTTGTTTAATGATATGTTGTAGCTATAATACAACAACACTATTTTATACAATTGGACAGTGAAATAAAAAGAAACCCAACAATGTTTAGTATACTATATAGGCCTACAAAAAAAGGAAAACAAATTGTCACGATTCTTATTATAAACATATTTATATTGAACATCTTACAAACTATATCTTTCTAAGAGTTTAGCTTTGAGTCTTTTTGCGAAAATCTTGTCACTAATACTATTTTTTACTTCATCATTGAGGGAATTCAACAAACGTATTGATTGAACACGGAAAGAATTAGTATATATGACTGTCTTGTGTCTAGGAAATTGTAAAATATTATCACCAAAACGTGTCCGTCTAAGATGAACATTCCTCATAAATCTATGATTCTCAAATAAATACATTGGTTCGTGTCTTTTAATTGTTTTATGAGCTAAGACGAGAGTATTATATTCTAATCGCTCTTTAACCTTCAGGACATTTAATCTTTTATAATATTCTGTCACGTGTTCATGTAATTGTAATCTAAAAATAAATCTAATACAAGCGTTTTGTACTCTCTGAAGTTTAGTTAACAGAGCATTACTGATATCACAAAAAGCTACACTAGTACAATTGAAAAATGGGAAAAACCAATGTTAAAATAAAAGTTTTTCTTAACTTTTCAGAGGGATTGAAGCACATGCGCTTTAACTGGTATAAACACTGATATACCTTTCTGTGTATGTAACTAGATTGTTCGGACCATGATAAGCTGTTCATCATTCTTAAACCCAAGTTTTTAAAAGTTGTTTGATACTCTAAAGCATTGTTATCTATCATTACTTTAGGGACTACTTCCAAATCTATTGTGTTCAATAGCCTGCTAGTACCTCAAATTATATTTATTTATATTTAGTTTTAGGCCATGACCATTGCACCACTCTAATTAAGTGTCCAAATCAGTGTTTAACATATCAATAGCATTATTAATATTTTTAATAGGAGCATGTAAATACAATTGCAAATCATCTGCGTAGAGCATAGATTTAGTAAAAACCAATTAATCACAAATTTTAATGATGTATAGAGAAAATAACATTGCAGACAAGGTAGAGAACTGGGGTCCACCAATGAGATTACACTTCCATTCTGACAATGAACCAAACTATAGCCTGATTGGTATTTGTACAACTTATTACTATCACAAATATAACTAGAGATTTGCTGAAACACAACTTTATCAATTGTTTTACCTAACACACATAATATATTAAATAGGTGATAGGTCTGTAATGTTTAAAAATTCTTGACTCTTTAGGTAATGGTAGGATAAAGACTTTTTCCATTGACTTGGATACACACAATTAGTTTGAGAAAAATTAAACACATGACATAGTAGTTGTTTAATTTCATCAAACACAATTCTAATCAATTTAATGTGAATACCGTCACTACCCACGGAATTAGATTTAATATTACTAATAACCTTTGAAATAGAATCGACAGCAATCTCGTTAAAGCCAAATAAATTATCATTATCTCTCAGTAAGTTATAATATTGAATAAGTTCAAGGTTAACATTGTTTTCTATACCACAAAAATACGTGTTCAATTCTTCTAAGTCTACCACAGGATCGGATATATCTTTAGGCTCTTTACCCGCTCCCTGACTTTCCACTATCTTCCACAAACTTTTGCTAGTTGATTCAGAGTCAAATTTATTCACGAAATATCTATTTCTAGCATCCCTGATTTGACGTTTGATTCTATTTCTTAACACCCTGTATTCTTCCCAAATTATGCGATCCTTAGTTCTAATATAGCGTTTATATCAACTGTCTCTTTCCTTCATCGCACTTTTAAGCTCTACAGTGTTCCAGGGACAAGGATTCTTATTTGTATATATTCGTCTTTCAGGAATAAAGTTATTATACAACAATCGCTTCTTATTGTCTACCTACCCTGTGAAAGGAATGTGTATGCAAACAACACTGAGGAGTATGCGATTGATATACCAATCTTTCAAACAATGATACAATTGACCGTGATGATTTTTTATATCTTTTTAAAGTAATGGATATCTACGACAGGGTGTTGCCGTATGAGATAAATAATTATACTCGACACTGATGTCTTTGGTAACGGATTATGTAAGTGAACCCTTATTTCTTCATGTTTTTACAGACGAATAGTTTAAGAATAAACAAATCATATTAGTTTAGAAAAAGTTCTTTTTAATTTTCGTATTGCAAACCAAAGTCTTCGGTTTTTGTCGGTGTATAACGACACAACAGAATCTAATAAATGACCAATTTATAACTTGTAGACAAAAATGTTTTCCAAAGGAGCTAACTCATACGAAGTTAAGTTGATTTGTCAGATTTAAACAAGTATGGGTGCATTATATAGACCTTGTATTCCATAGATGATTCGACCAATGAGCGTGTTCTTGCGGATAAATCAACAACTACTACGATATAACGTATTCACAAGGTGACGTCACCACCTAGCTACGTGGGTGGTCCAACTCGAAAACTAAATAGCACTATATTGCACCATCTATTTTGATTGTTATGGTGCACTTAACTCACTAAAGCTTGTGTGGCCTTGAAAAAGGCCGATTATTGGAGAAGAAGGGGGAAGGATGTGGTTTATTTCTTTTTCGTAAAGAACTTTACTAATTAAGCATATCTTCTTCTCCATATGTCGTTCCGAATTCCAAATCCTCAAAGACCTGGTCAAACAGACGGATTCTCATAAAATAACCCCTGCCACTAATAATTGCCTCGGCAATTAGGTACCAGAGTACCTCAATCCTCCTTTCCGTCGGTCTCATATACCTGGAAATCCTCCGATTCAAAAAGCCATGCTGGAACCAGCATGACTCGTATGTTGAATCAAATTCTTCCAGCATACTCAAATTCGACAAGTCGTCTTCCTCGGTAAATCTCAATTCAAAAGTGAACGACATTGCTGATGTTGTCTTGCTCAGTAACAGTTGCGGACTAAACAGTTTGGAAGTTTTGGGGGTTCACATTCGAGATCTGGTGGGGATGAAATGAGTGATGGAGAATGAATTGTTTGTAGCAGGTGCTGTTAGCTATTTATCAGCTCTAGTCCCTACATATGTGTGTCAACAGATGCAGTCTATAAGTCACGTTTGACGAAGTGTGCGGGAAGTAAACAACCCAATATTGGTAAGAAACCTTGTACCATTGTTTTATTTTAGTTTTTATTTGAGCTGTAGTTGTACTGACGTTTTCCAGTAATGTAACTGCATTTTATGGAAATAACAATTCTTGATTCTTGATTCTTGAAAAGAGGGAGACCTGTGGTATATCCATATTTATGCGTGGTCTAGATGTCATCATTTAATCACATCTGATAGGAAGGTAACCATGAAAACAGATTACCGTTAATTACTCATTACCGAAAAAAAAACATTATGGTGACATCAATACTGTTGGCCCGAAAGTAGTGATTGACCAAATAACCTCACTGTTAGTTCCAAAATAATAATTACGAGATGTTGGACCGTCGAATAGTGTGTACGGGAATCGAATAGTCCATTAAAACTATATATAATTATATCAATATTTCTGTTCCCAATTCAAGCATAGTTTAAGCAGCTCAAAATTTATAGTAAATAAAAAACTGCCAATATGAATTAAAACATGTTTTCACTGTTATTTTCCCATAATTTCCTCAAAAGGTCGAGTAGTAGTAAAATAATTGTCATAAGCTTTCTTTTGAAGATTCGTGAGCTTCGATTCGTATACATCAATGGTTATAGAATCTCACTTATCTTACTAATATTATAAATGTGAAAGTTTGTGTGTTTGTTTGTTTGAAGTTCAATCACGCATTATCTACTGGACGGATTGGGCTGAAATTTGGCATGATGATAGTTCACATTCCCGATTAACATATAGGCATATTCTTATCTCAAAAATCTTTTCAGCTCCGCCCCAGTGGCTCTGTAGTTCGTCATGTTATCCTTATGAGTATTCATATTTAAAGGAAATTAAAGAATTTAGTCAGCTGTTTCAACTAAAAAGTTGATTCTATGATATGCAAAAGCATTAAAAGTTTATAAGATTTACAAACAGAGTGCAGCACTATATATTTTTTGCATTTATAAAAACAGCTAATTTGAACTAAGCAGGAAAAAAAACAAAAAACTGTAATACACAATGAAAACTAACTGTCAAAGTAGGAAGTTATGTTTATGTTTTTAATTTAATGAATAATTTGTGATATCTTGCGAATTTTTTAATATTTATTTTTCTCTATTGTTTAGGTGAAGTGGTAGAACATTATGGCTATGGTAGATGTGTAATACTATAGAATACTGTAAATTTAAAGAAGCAAATTTTGTCAAACTGTGTCCTCCCTCATTGCAAACGCAAAGCTTGAGTTTAACTGCAATAAGCATTTTATACTTATATGCCAACCCCGTACGAAGGACGGGTACTCTGCTAGTTTCCTATAATCAATACAAAATCACACATAGTTCTATTGAATATTTTTGTAATCAACCAGCTGTTAGTTATAACAAATTATATTGCACTAAAACAAGCTAAATATTTTTAAGACTGCTAAAAAAAGTTAGAACATCTAGTATTTTACTATGTATATTTAAATATACTCTCATCATCTTACCGAATAAATGAACGTATCGATGATTATAGCATTACACATAGTATAAATAAGTTAATTCTACGTATGTCCGTTCATTTTCAATCAAATACTGAATTTGTGTCGAAAACGCTGAATGTTTACAACTGTTAAGTTAAACAAATTGTATTATACCAAAAGATTGTCTAGAATGTTAGCGTCGGCTGCTAGACTTTTTGAAAATTAAAACTTGATGTACAAAACAAACTGAACCCCTAAACTAAAATTATGGTTTCAACATTTTCTAGTTTAAAAAAAATGATCTTTCTTTCAACACAAAAAATGATGGAAATCCGTAAAGTGGTTGATTTAGAATCGTGAAATAAAAAAAAAAACCCTGTCACGTTTTAATACATGATAATACTTAAAAAAAAAAATAAGGACGGGGACTTACGCCATTTGTACTAATCGATAATTAATTATTACAGAACAAATTAAATTGAAAACAAAAATAACTTGAATCATTACATAGTTAGAAGTGATGTGTATATAGAAAATTATGTACATTGGCATTGTGAGTATGATTTAAATAATTGAGTTTAAAAAATAAACCCAATGATTTGAATCAAGTTAAATATACCGGTGCAGTAATAACCTTATAAATTATTCATAAGCCTTCTTACATATAGTACTTATTCGTTACTTATAAACACTAAATACGTGTAACGCATACTCATTGTATTATGTTTTAACTGAAAAATTATTAATTGTCAACCACGCATTTACAATACAATAATTGGTATTTGCAAATTATGCGTAAACATATTTATTGCTGATTATTAGAGATGTGTATGATATGATGCGCATCAAACAATGCTTAGGGAGTGTCAGACGGGGTTACTCCCCTCATACATGAAATATTATCTCAACAGGTGGTTACAGTCAACACCTGCGCTGGTGGTCCCTCCGACGTTGTATCTCCACTGTCTTCGTCATATCAACATATGTGGTCTGTAGTGGTTGACTAAATCCTCACTGTTAGTTCAAGAGTTGCTCAATAGGTAGCGTTGGGACGTCTCGGTTGGAGCTGATCCAAACGTATCTCACTATTCATTCATCCTTTAGCCAAGAAAGTATCACCACTGCTCGATCAACATGTCGGACCAGGAACCATTATTTACCGACCAGGAGTTAATTGATATTGCCAATACAATTGAGGCAGAATACCTCGAGAATCAGCTTCGAGGTATTAGCGAGCAGGAGCTAATTCATATCGCCAATGCGTTGGAAGCTGAAGATATGAATAAAAAATTTCAAGAGATGACAACTGAGGAGCTCAAGAACCAGCATGATGATGATTCGTGGGAGTTGAATTGTAAATGGTGTGCTCAACCGAGGTGCCCCGAGGAATGGGCACATCTAAATAAATTAATGGCAAAGCTGGTCACAGTGGAATGTCTGCTGCAACAACGGGCTGAAACGGAAATTGTATTAAATGAAACCTAATTCCTTAGTTTTAAGATTATTTGTATACTATATAAGTTTAGATTTTTGTAAATAAATAATATAAAAAAAAAAAAAACCAATAATTATAACTATTCCATACTATCTCAGCTTAGCTAAGACAGTGATGTAATAGTGTCTGCGATGAACCCTCTCTGTTGATTCCTACGCACTACTCCACGTGTCTAGACATCATAAATTATGTTAAAACATGTGGCGAGGTTGGCGAAGGGAGGGATTGTGGAAGCATCCCCTTTTATCTTTGTGAGAAGTTCACAACACTGGTGGTGAGGGGTATCCTCCGCTACTTACGCCATGTGTATTAATTGGTAATTACACATTGTCGAAAAAAAAATTGTAATTAATCATTACCACCTCGGAGGTGGAGGCGGAGGTGGAGGCGGAGGCGGAGGCGGAGGCAGAGGCGGAGGTTGAGGCGGAGGCGGAGGCATGTGTGAGGCAGAATAGATATTAATTACCTAAAAACACTGCAATTACTCATTACCTTAAAAAAACTAATTGTAAATACCCATTAACAAAACAACTAATTGTAAATACTCATTAACAAAAAAAAACTAATTGTAAATACTCATTACCCATAAAAAAAAACTAATTGTAAATACTCATTACCCATTAAAAAAAAACTAATTGTAATTACTCATTACCCATAAAAAAAAAAACTAATTGTAAATACTTTGTAAATACTCATTACAAAAAAAAAAAAAAAAAAAAAAAAAAACTCATTACAAAAAACTAATTGTAATTACTAATTGTAATTACTAATTACCGGAGGGGAGGCATGTGTGAACTCGGCTATTACCTACTACTTGCGTGTTTATTCCTGCAATAAAGTTAGGTGGGTATACGTTTTCTGTATCATCGAATATAGTAGCCTATAGTTCTAAAAAAAAATACAATTTGTAGAAAAATGCATACAGTAAAGTCAGGCACAATCTTTAAGGTTAAGAAATATCTATTCAATTAACTAGGTTGAAGGGAAATCCTTTGGAAGACTAAATTCCAATTTCAAACAATTAATTATGACTTTTGAAACAAACATGTAAACAATAATCTTTTAGTATTCTCTTACCAAATAGATATACAACATTAACATATATGCCAGTACCTAAAATAGTATGTTTCCCTACTAGTCACGAAAGTGACCAGAATTTCCATGTGTTTTACATGCGAGTCGAAGAAGAGCATGGGAAACTATCTCGCCCCGAAATAGGACTTTCATGACGAGTATTGAACAATACTTTTTATCACGATGAAAAAAAAACAACTATTTCATCAAACTTAAAAAAATTATCTTATATTTCGTAATCCATTCATTTTTCTAATCTAAATACAATACAACTGAACAATTAATTTTAGTGTAAAATTCAGCTGATTGCAAATTTGTTGATGTCAGGCAAAGTATTGTTTGTGTAGCGAAAGTAATGTTTATGTCAAGAAAAGTCAGCTGATCACTATTTGCTTTTGGTGTTTTGGAATTGAAAATTTTCGATGATATCAGCTGTATGAAAATTTGCTATTTTCGAATACAGAGTGATGAAAAATTGTAATACACATTGCCACATGGTAGGGCCTATTTTTTAAAGAATTTTTATTCAAGAAGCGCAAGGAAATCGCCGAAAGTTAAATTTATACGAATTGCCAAGTCTCGAACTGACTCGATGAATATTGAATATGAATGAATGCAACTCTTGATTGCAAAATTGAAAGAATATTTCCTTCAGAAAATCGCGAATGATTGAAATTCTTGACGGCTATGACGGGCAATGAAGTCCATTCTTGGGTTTTGTTAACTGTATTTAAATATTTTTTGGTAAAATGATGACTAAATTTTGAATCATATGGTTTTAACTTATGAAGATTCAGAACTTTATACTTTGTTTTATTGGGGTATTTATGGGGTAAAAATTGGTTTTCAGATTTTTGACCCTCAAAATAAAAACATTTCAAATTTCTCTCTAAACCATTTTGTCGAGTTTAATAATGAATAATTTATATATCAAAGCGTTGTTGTATGCCTAACGGTTAAGGATATACAGTACTGTAATTAAAAAAATTGTAAATTTAAAATTTCCATGGTATTATTAGGAGAGATAAGTAAACTGTTATAGTTTGCTTGTTTATGGATATATATATATATTGATTAAAATTGGTAAATTTACTTATTTTATACTAAGCTATAAATATTGTAGTAAAAAACACACGTTATTCTCCCTGTACTAGCAAACCTAGATACTCGATGAACCTGGTGTTGAAATAGATTTAATTGAAAATCAAATCAGGCAAATGGAAATTTGCTTAGTCTGCAGGTTTCTGCGTCGGGGGTATTATTTATTTGTTATTTAACGACCAAAACATTATAAACTTAAGGAAATGCAAACGACTAAATGGGAACATTCCATAAATGACATAATCTTTTATTGATGAAAAAATAGGCACTAGATACAACCTCAACATGTCTCTATAGGGTAAATATTTCAGTGTCTAAAATCAATGGTCATCATTTTATAATAAAACTTGTTAGCAAATGGTGAACCAAGGATGGTTTATTGATATCAATCAATACGCGACGACCTGCTTGCCGTATGAATTTTTAACGATCATGAATTCAATTGGAGTTTGCAGAATTGACAAGTTTAACAGTCAATTTTACAAAATACCTTCCATAATAGTTTGTGAAATACCATCTATATACATTTTAACATCAAAATTATTTAAAATGAATGTCGTATGTTTCTGTGTATGTACGATAATTTTAAAACTTATCTTTGTACTTAATTTTGTAAGATATTATAAATACTAATACAATATATTGATATCAATGGGGAGCGAATGATATGCATTATTTAAAATTCTTTTTCTTACCTTAACATTTCGTAGTTAAAACGCACACTATCCTATACACACATGTCTAAGAATGAACTTTTCAATAAGTCATAAATCGTTTATTCAACAAAATTAACATAAAATGCATTGCCATAACATGATTTAGGTTCCTGCAAACAAACTAGTTATTGATTTGGAATACTTGGTACTTTGAAGACTCAGCTTTTTCTGACGTTTCAGATGTTTCAAGTTGAATATATTTCACAATTTACTTTGGTTGCTGTAAAACCTAACTTTTTTAACTTTAATTCCTACAGTTCCTAATAATTTAGTATTTGAAGTTTTTTATGTGTGTGGGTTAGAGTACGTATGAATACGTTCATTGGTTCATACCATCGATGTATAAAACTAACGTCGATGGTTCATACAGACTAAATGTTCTTGGGTATTAGGGGGAATTCAGCATTGTAATTTTGAATTTCGGACTATGTCAGTGCAATACGGTTGTTTACGAGCTTATCGTTCTACTTTGTCGTTATGATTTTAATTTGTAAAAATAACTAAAGAAATAGAAGAAAGTAAAGAAAGTAGGATATTAATTGCGTCAAGGAGAGTAAAAAATCATGTTACGATTAAACATTCTACAGCGATTTAATTTACAATTAAACCATTTGTTTGATTTCCTACAAACAAATCTTACATTAAATATTGAAACTGAAAATGCTGCGACTCATATGAATACTCATAATTTTAACATGGGAAATTCCAGAGCCACTGGGGCGGAGCCCGAAAAGATGTTTCAGATAAGGATAGGCATATATGTTAATCGGGAATGTGGACTATCATAATAAAAAATTTCAGCCCAATCCGACCAGTAGATAATTGCGTGATTGAACTTCAAACGAACACACAAACTTTTACATATAATATTATACACAACGTGTTATTTAATTCCCATGCCACACCTTTACAAACTTCAATGTTGTTTTGACAGCCATTAGCTTGTGTAATTAAACCAACAATATTAGTTTTGCCAACGGCACCTAGTCTGGAGAGAATAGATAGTGTGTTTTATCAACGTGTTGATATAAAGATAAAATATTCTTGTAATAATTATTTTAAGTTAAAATCTGAACATAATGTGTTTTTAACCGTCACTAGTAGCTTACAATTATTAGGATATACTTAAAAATTAAGAGCTTGTTTTCTTAATATGTTCATTGTTTGGGACAAAAGTGTTTCTCATTTCTGTTTCTCAAACAGTTTTAATATTTATTTTATGATATACCTGATTGGTAATAGACACTGGTAACTAAAAGTTGTCGGGATGTATCTGTTTTACACTTTAAACGCTTAATAACTAAAATAAAAAATAAATATAATGAACAATAAATTAAAAAATATAATAAATGAATGAACTACCAATTTTTAGTGAAATATGAGTGTAAAATGGAGTGGGATGATCTTACGTAGTTTTGTTACTGGCTAACTAGTGATGGCCGAAACCGAGATCTAAACAAAAAGAAAACGAATCCCAAAAATCGAACCTCAAAAACCAAACGCAAAACATTTTTACTTGCCTGGTTAATACTACACAAAATTCAGATAGTATTACAATTTTTTCCGTGCAATCAAAGCTGAAAGAATTGGTTCCCTCACCCTGACGCAATGATATGAATATGTTATTAATACAAATTAACTTGAATATAAAATCAATTCAAGCATTTTAATGCAACAAAAATGTGTTCTTAATTTATTGTGGGTTAGATACTTGACAATCACATCACTTAACCATTGACTATGAACCATAATAAGTTCATACCTATATTACCAAATAGTCATATATCAAATAAGTACAAAATCAATTTATTCAAATTGATTATTTCAATCATACTGTATCACAATGTCAAAGGAGATACCAATGGCAATGCATATAATCATAGATTAAGCATACTCCCTTAATTCTTAATCTATGATACAATAAAACTGTGTTTTATATGGGAAAACCATGTTTTAGTTGATACTGTAACTCGAAAATCAAACGAAATACGGATAAAGTTGAAGTTTGAAAGCTGCTCATTCCCTATCAAATTTAAAATGCTTAGCTCGTTAAAAATCAAAAATTTTAATCAGACCAGGGATACCTGCATTATAAATAAAGGGTATTAAAAATAGCATAAATCTACTCATATGACGAGCCTCAATTAATAAAAATAGTCAAATTCTGATCCCACCAGAATGTTTGTAAGAGCTTTAAAATGATGTAAATATGTCATATGTTTGTATTTAAAGATTGTGAGATTTTAACTAGTGAACCACTGTTTTTTTGTACATCCTGTATTCGAAAAAAACATTTTAAATATTTTAAATTTATTTCTTGTGGTTTCTTTGGCGGAAAGAGTTTTTATTTCACCATTCAGGGACCAACGATTTGTCTGAAATCGATAGTAGATACCTTACGTGATTCGAACTGTGTAATATTTCGGTAATACTTGTCAAACAGTCTGTTCTTCATGTCAATACGATGTTGTAAATACATTGTATTGCGACATGGATGTTTACACATTTATCACACGATATACAAGAGCGTGTTGAAGCTTGTATGAAAAGCGATACTGTCTCGACCCGCGTTATCGGTAACGCCCAGTTGTCGATTGTTATCAGAAACATGACATGGAGATAACAACTCCCATCAGCTGTTCATTCTCCCCATCACCTCCCATATGTCATGTGGTTATGGGGAAACACTTGGTTTTGACGGTTGATATGCTTCCGACAATTTAGTTATTTGGGGCATTAATGTCATTGTCGTAAAAGATCGTGAACTGGAAAATTTAATTTTACACTGATTCGTCAAAGTTAAGTATCGTTGGCCCAGTTAGTTTTTACGTAAATTCATGAATAGAATATTAAAGGCTAATTAGTTAAAGAAATATTGCACCAACTTTTTTTAGGGCAAGCTACAAATTTGACCTTTCTGAAATTAATTGTGAAAATTGCTTGAATTGCTTCTCACGGTCTTTTCTACCCTTTTCTTACATATTGTATGCTTGTTTGGGGCAACGACAAACTTCGAATCAAGAAAATATTCAAATTGCAAAAAAGAGACGTCAGATTAATCTTTAACCTAAAATATGGTCTTGTAGATCTGTTTTTCGAACAAATTATATGCTGACCTTTTCATCAATTTTCATTTTTGAATCATTGTCCTTCTTGGAAAAATTAAACAATGCTATATATTTGCCAGTCATCTCACCACATTTTTTCAGTTTTAAAAGGAACATTTCACTTTCTCGTACCACTTTTCACAAAAACCACTCATTCTCCATTTGTGTGAGATCCGTTCTCCGTAGTGATTGATGTATTGCTATGAAATATATTATTTCAGGATTTGATTCTTAAAAAAATAATGGAAATAGGTATTATTAAATGGAAGCAATAGTGTCTGCAATACAAAACATTCGCAAAAACTACGTTGCACTGTAATTAATTATTGTTTATGTGTACTTCACACAACATGGTTAGTAACGACTATGTTGTAAAAACTCTTACCTTCGCTTAAGAGTAAAACCGTGTAGGATTAACGTACTTCTCTTATAATTCAACTCGGTGCTTGCGATGAAAATGCCGTTGGCAATGATTGGAGGCACCTGCCTTAAAATAATATATTTGTTCTTAATCTATATATCAATAGGTAAAAATGTTTCTTCAAAACCTTTTTTTCTCAGCTCGTGTGCATCGCAGAGTAAATCTACGCATACTGTTAGAAAGTTATTTCCATGTAGATGTGCATAATCCCTTTATACATTAAAATAGGCTCAAACATAAGCACAAAAAATGACTTTAAAATAATAAAAAAATAAACATGGGACTTATGGGTTGCCATGCTGCTGACGAAATAACAACGAAATATAAACGGAAAATCAAAACAAGTTGAAGAAATTACAATCTTAAGTTGTATTTACCGCTTTAAAATAGAAACGTCTGGACATAACAGTTTTTTGGTTGAGTTTTCAACCACTGGACGACCTCTAGTATATTTAAAAATAAACTACATATTTTTGTAAGTTGATTTCTGACAGATGCATTTTTGCTCAGTTCTAACCAAATATAATTAAAACAAAACTGGATATTTCATTTTATTTTGTGGGGCGAAAATAGAGAGGTCTGGACATAACATATTTTTGGTTGAGTTTTCGACCACTGTACGACCTGTAGTATATTTAAAAATAAACAACATATTTCTGTAAGTTGATTTCTGACAGATGCATTTTTGCTCAGTTCTAACCAAATATCATTAAAACAAAACTGAATATTTCATTTTATTTTGTGCGGTGAAAATAGAGAAGTCTGGACATAACATATTTTTGGTTGAGTTTTCGACCACTGTACGACCTGTAGTATATTTAAAAATAAACTACATATTTCTGTAAGTTGATTTCTGACAGATGCATTTTTGCTCAGTTCTAACCAAATATCATTAAAAAAAAACTGAATATTCCATTTTATTTTGTGCGGCGAAAATAGAAAAGTCTGGACATAACATATTTTTGGTTGAGTTTTAGACCACTGTACGACCTCTAGTATATTTAAACATAATCGATATATTTTTGTAAGTTGATTTCTGACCGATGCATGCTCAGTTCTAACCAAATATCATTAAAACAATACAGAATATTTTATTTGATTTTATACTAATACAAACAATTTCTGAACGTCAAAATACATTATGACACGTTATATTTGACCGATATAAAAGTTAACACCCACTGGCATGTACGACTCTTTAGAGATTGAATCAGTTAATCAGGTTTCAAAGCTAATAGTTGAACCACTCAATTTACAAGCATTGTTTGCAAAAAGAAATCACATATGTTTAAATTTTAAACTATAAGAAATTTCACTAATTATATATTCCGCAAACATAGCCTATGTACGCATTAGAAAAAGGCTACACAAAGCTGTTTCAATTCACACATTTTCCTCGCAAGGTTGCCATTTTGCGACTGCGTTAAATTAAACTAATTTTACCCCTGTTGAGTTCTGTCCACTCATTGTAGTGACATGCCATTAACATTGTGTAATGGTTACTCGATCTTATCAGCTGGAGATAGTCGTAGTGATAGAGTGATGTTGCTATTGTCTCTGTGTCCACAGTGTAAATAGTGTTAATAGAAAGTGTGAAAGTGTTATGTGCCTCAATATTTTGATGAGCTACGCAGTGTCGAAGGATGTATTTTGCCAATAAAATCCGGAATATAGGCCTATCCATTTTACAATGTAAGTAGGCTGCGTATTGGAATATTTTTACGCATAATTCGATTTCATTTTAATTCATTGTAGTTTTTGGTTCATTAATTAGGTTTGAATTCAATGCAACTATGAGAAAAATTAATCGTTATGGATTGAGCAAAAGTGTCGGCGTTTAGTTACTGTGTTGTAGTTTGCTAAACAGAAAGTGAACGCATCTTATTCGAACTGAAAGAACTTAAAATGTTTATATATTTCCAATAAAATTACTATATTATATGGTATATTTATAGTCTTCTTCTTAGTCTTCGTGCTTATTGAAAGGACAAACACCATAAAAACCACCATAAATGATGTAATTGAAATTTTTCATTTAATACATTGACCATGGTTAGTTTATTATTGATTTTAAACCTCTTTTCTTACTTCATTGTTATTATTTTTACAGAGTGGTTTATTATCAGTTACAGTGTTGTACGATACTTACTATTTTACAACAGAAAAACATGATTTATAATGGCAAATTATTTACATGTATTGAGATAACTGAAACATTTTAGTTATGATGTGATTTTTGACATTTAATGTGCCTATACTGGTTTATTTAAATTACTGTCGGTATTATTGTTTTAATACCGCCACCCCCTCGGTCACGTTATGGACAAGTTTAGTAACACATTTTCAAACAATGCTACACAAGATACACCGTATTTAGTCACCAAAATAATGACGTCGGTAAACAGTGCGTATAGCTTATCTTATCTGTCAAGGATGTACTATCAACAGTTTTGATGCATATGTCTATTATGACCCTCATTTTAACTAACACTACATACTAGGGTTATGTCAGATATCATTTGCCCTTGTCAATCATTTTAAGGCCAAAGCGGAGATATTTCCTAATTTATTACATTTCCTGTTTGCAACGTAACTTTTTGATAAATTAACATAAAAATGAACATTTAGACAAGTTTCAAATACTGTAGTTTAAAAATTTTATTTTGAAACGAGGATGAAATTGGAGGGAAATCGAGAATGAGATTTAACTCAATATTACTCCCGGAATGCCTATAAACAAGTACGCATCTGCTCTTTCGGTTGGAGTAAGTGAAATCAACACAAACACGTTGCATTTGTAGGTTATAATTTTTAGTTATTGTTAATACTGTGTAGGATATTGTCGTGACATCAATGTGAACGGTTCCAATGGTTAAATCACGGGACATTTTGTTCTGGTGGTCAGGGGTTCAATTACTGCGAATCACCAATTTAATTATTATCCAAGTGATAATTATTCAAGTTGATTGTGGAGCTGTCCTCTTGATATTTTAAAACAATCTAAGATAGGAATTGATTACGTTTGGTATTTTATCGGATTATCAACAGGCCATGACCTAGCTAGAGCATGTAGTCCTATGCTTGAAGGGCTGATGCCCAGCTGCACCGATGGTCAAAGGGATTTGCAAGGGTCGACAGTCCTCCTTCCCAATAGTGACCAGTTGCACCGGCGTTGACCGTCAATCTGTCAAGTTTTGATGCTCCTTCCCCTCCTCGAACGCTTTAATATACATATCCCCTCTTTAACGTTCCATCGTATATAGTCTGCGCTAAATATTTACCATACATAGGGAACTAGCAGCTAACTAACTCTTTCTTTGCTATGGGGTAAAGAGTAACAAACAAACTTTACAAAGACATAGACTGACATCAATACCCTCTATCATACAATTTTGCCATAAAACGTTTATCTCTTTGTCTTGAAATATATTTACTGAATTGTATTTTTTGTAAACCTAACCTAACCTAACCTGACCTAACCTAAACTAACTTAACCTAACCGTTTACCGTCCTAAATACGTTTAACAACATTTCAATGGGAGGGGAGGGCGTCAGGGGTCTTTGACCACCGGTGCAACTGGACATCACCCTAAAATGACCATCGGTGCAACTGGGCAACTGCCGCTAGAAGAGCGTCAATTTCCGGGTGTTTAAAAAGAGACGGGTTCAAATCCCGCCTATCACCAATGGATTTCATCTGAGTATGCCACGTTCCTTTTGGTAAAAAGGACAGAATTTAAATTACGTGTAGAATGGTAACAGAGTAGGGCCTAAAATGGTAATCTTGTGATGTACGGGTTGGACGTGAGACATAAGGATGTAAGATATTTGTCAAACATGTAGATTGTCGCCTTTCTATAGACACAATATGTCATAAACATATCGGTTACTGTACAACATTTTTCCAGCTTGTGTATTGTGTTATCAGAATATATTTCTTATATGAGACGGTTGATGGTGTTGAACTCATAGCTTATCCTTGTTTATGTAAATATAATGCATTATTCTACCTTAATAATTCTGTTGTATACTACCTCGCTATTAGACAGGTTTCTTAAGGGTCTTTATTTACTCATCTGTATCTTAAAACTAAAGAATTGATTGATCTAATAGCCATACGTGTGATATTGATTGATACAAACTATTTGTTGACATGCATAATTTATATACATCATATTATTGAGATTTTACCTTTTAATAAGGTAGTTATGAAAAACTATAGGGGTTGTTAGCAACATCAAACAACAATTATGAATCTCAAGGGATAGTTTTAGAAAGCATGGCGGGATGTTTAACGTAAGGTTTGGCTGTTATACGATTCATTATTGCGTGAACTTAAAGTTGCTGCCCAGTATCTTGTGCTAATGTTAAACTTAAAGGGACAATTTTAATGTTTTCGTAGTTCAATAAGCCTTATGGGAATATAAGTAAATGGGGAAAACTTTGAAGAATAAATAATTTGTCCAATCATGTTAAACGATTGTTTTGTTAAACAACTTTAACTTAACTGTATATTCAAACCTAATAGTAATATTCCCAAACATAGCCTACACATACATAATATGTATGTAGTATTAATTTTGAAATTTAAAAGTTACGTATACTTCACCCACTTAAAGTGTGTTTTAGTTAGTTTTCTAACAATTTATCGTCAAGTATGAATTTTAACTACTTATGAAATCTTTAATTTTTTTTACTTCACATTTTAATTTTCACAATTTTTAACAGTCAGCAAATTGTTCGCATCAATGCGGGATGAACTAAAGAATTCTCAAACTAGTCTTGTGCGTGTAATACGCATTAAATTCTTTTACTTTTTCCAAAACAAGAAAACATTGTTGAATTCCCAAGGAAATAAACGATGTCAACTTCCTGACAACACATTTTAAACGAGTAGACAACGTTTCCTTTGTCGCAGAGGTGAACAACTCACTTAGTGATAAACCATATTACCGCTCTACCGTTACTGTTATCTACCGGATGGTTGGTCGACTAACCATGTGACTCTATGTGACCAAGGTACCTGACCACGTGACCCGACCTGACCTCTACATGCCATCGCCGTCCTGTTAGTTTTCATGAGTCACGCGCTTGCCCACCTCGGCTGCATAGTGTCTACCTGTTGTATGAATGCGGTAGTCAAGGGCAAATAATTGGGTAATACCAATCAGTAAATTGTTAAGTGTATGCGGGTGGTCTGTTGGCAGGCCTTTTGCCCTGAAGGCATGGGGTTCAAATCATGCTAATCGCCAATGGATTTTAGCGACGTGATAATTTAGCTATATAGGGGTTTGGAGTGCTAGTTTGTTGATTGTATCTAGAAAATAGGATAAGTTTCTAAGGGTAATAAAACTTTTCTCATATTGGAGATTTCTCTTACATTAAGCGTTGAATAAAAGTGAAAGGGTATTTTTATAAGAATTCTAAGAATTCTTCAAATAAAACGAATAGATTGAGATGCAATTTGAATCAAAGCTTCTTTAGGGTGCGCAGTAATACAATATTTTAAAAACATCGAGTCAATGACTTTCCTCGGACTCTATTAAGTGTCTAATTTATTCTAATTGACCACGAATTTTTGTATTATAAGTGTTGTGAATTGAAAATATTTCTTATACTGTAGTTCAAAATTAAATCTCAAGAAAAACAGACATAAAGGAGAAAGACCAATTTTCTTACTTGTAAACTTGCAACAATATTAGGATCATTAATATTACATTAAAACAAATTGTGAAAGCTAAAGTTGTGTTTAAAATTTTCTATTCATTGAGGGTAAAATTTGTAAAATGGTTATTCATTGGAGAGAAAGACTATTGGCTGCACGGTGGAATGTAAATATTAAATGATTTTGGCAGATATGCCCCGGAAAACCCATGTTCAATGATCGGTTTCAGCTAGTTCGTGAAGTCAATCAGGTAGATAGTAGCATCTAGCACATATGAGGATACTGTTTAATCATCCTAGGTAAAAACGTACTCAATGATAGTAGACTTAAGCTTAGCCCTTGTTGCGATGTTTAAGGGCATAAAATCTACTTTAATTTTCCAGGGATTAAGCTGCAACTGATATAATAATCAAGTGTTGCTATCCGACTGGTTAAACAGAAATAATTTTTTCTATGTCACAACACAGCTTAAAGTTATAGTATTAATGTAAAATAGGATATGGTTAAAATATCAATTTGAAACGATTTTTTATGAAATTACGAATTTCTAACAAAGCCCAGTAATATCTAACATATGATCCAATCGTAATCATATGATTGGATTTCCACCAACGTTCCCGCCATTTGCAACGTATCGTCTGCACTCCAGTTGGGTTGAGCCGTTGATGTCCTTAAAACGCCCTGGGGAATACCTCGTTTCCTCTGTTTCAAATATCCGATCATTTAGTGGGAAGCAGGGGGAGTTTGTGGTAGCGCGGGAAATGAACAGGATTGCCACATAACCACCTCGCCTTCAGTGATGAGTTTTTTTAAAGGGATTCTTATAAAAACAGCTCGCTATAATTACGAATGTGATTCTCATTAAACCGTTTACATTAAAACTGAAGTGTTTCATTGTATAACCTTCAAACCGGTGAAAACTGGATAAGGCTAGAGTACGTTTTCGAAAGACTGCGTAAGTATTTTTAATAGTCTGTGAGCTAGCGACAGAAAATGTGAAACTGCGACTTACTTTTACAGTGGTATGAAAACCTCTACACGAGTTTGTTGGTCAGGTAAAACCACCCAAGATTACCTTTTCCAGATAGCTGATTAAAACAAAGTTATTTTGTAAATATTTATTAGTAAATTCATTTTCCGTAATCAATGGTGAAGAAGCAACAGTTTCTTACGAAGTGAGCTGACTGTGTGCGCTTTATTATTTTCTTATGCAATTAAAGAACCAGTTATAGGATAGTTTGCAAGATAATAGTTTTGTGTGGTTAAAAAGCGATAAAGTTCATGAAATCATTAAAAAAAACTTATACATTAAACATAGTTCCTACATGATAAAGGAAATAAACATGAACTTACCTGATAAAAAATCAATTTAAACATTAAAACATGTAACTCTACATGATAAAGGAAATAAACATAAACTAAGCTAATAAAAAATCAAATTAAACATTAAAACATACAACTCTACATGATAAAGGAAATAAACATAAACTTAGCTGATGAAAAATCAAATTAAACATTAAAACATATCACTCTACATGATTAATAAAATAGTCATAAACTAAGCTAATAAAAAATGAAATCAAACATTAAAACATATAACTCTACATGATAAAGGAAATAAACATAAACTAAGCTAATAAAAATCAAATTAAACATTGAAACATATAACTCTACATGATAAAGGAAATAAACATAAACTAAGCTGATAATAAATCATATTAAACATTAAAACATATAACTCTACATGATAAATGAAATAAACATAAACTAAGCTAATAAAAAATCTAATTAAACATTAAAATATACAACTCTACATGATAAAGGAAAGAAACATAATCTTAGCTGATGAAAAATCAAATTAAACATTAAAACATATAACTCTACATTATAAATTAAATAAACATAAACTAAGCTAATAATAAATCAAATTAAACATTAAAACATATAATTCTACATGATATAAGAATTAAAACATAAACTAAGCTGATGAGAAATCAATTTAAACATAAAACATATAACACTACATGATAAAAAAATAAACATAAACTAAGCTGATGAAAAGTAAATTTTAACATTGAAACATAACTCTACGCTACATGACATAGGAAAGGAACATAGATTGTTTGTATTTCGAGCTCAACCAATAAAACGATAAATATGGAGGAACATGCTTAATCAATGCGTCTATATGCCTTTGATTAAACAACATTGTTTGTGTTCCTACTTTATTAGGTTCCACAAGTTGTATACTTTATTAATGCAAGTGCCCAACGTTCGCATAGGCCAGAGTTTAATAAAGTTTTACGGTAAAAATACGACCGATTAAGAAGTTTCCGCGTTCTGTTTCGATCAGAAAAGTGTAACTCCGAGCCTATTGGGAGCAATGTAAACTCTGCAGCAATATTTATTACTTGAGATTTTACAACAAAATGAACTGGATTGAAGTTTTTTGGTATCAACCCTTAAGGAACTTAATGGGCCTGATTGAAATTAATCGTTAATCGAATCCAGTATTTCTGTTTTGGATGCCAGTATACATTTACAATTAATAAGGATTATACAAGATAGAATGTTAAACGCTTTATACATTTTCCTAGTGTTTAACGTAATTTTCACATATTGCTTGTTTAACATAAACATTTTAAAATATTGTGATAAATTATAATGTAAATATTGATTTTATTCTTAGGCGAATCTATTTCAAAGTAGATTAAATACAAACATCAGTAATTTATATACGTTTATTTTAACGCCTACCATATTTTTATTTTTTTTTATGTAAATTGTTCGTAAATTAGCAATTCAACCAGCAATTACTAGTATCCGCTAACATAGTGTTGAATGTTCGCATGTCCATTTAAAAACAAAATCTTCCAATGTACGGTTTGTGAAATCCTAAAATTGTAAAACAGTATTTTTCCTCTTAAGAATGTTCCTCTGTTATTACTTGTGTTATTTCCAGTTTAGCAACAACGCTAAATTAATCTGTGTAGATTGCTGTCGCTACTTATTAACTCAAAATTAAATATGCACTTTTTAATTTGGTATTTTGTTTACCAGAGTTCACACGAACTTTGATTTTATTCATCTGATGATATCCCTTGTTTTTGTATTAGTTTAAATTCATACATTTGGTTTATATAAATTGTGAAATATCAGTGAAACGTCTTCAGGCGAGAGAGTCGATCTCAAGTTGTCACTCTTTTAAGTTCTTGACTATCTTAAACTTAAAGCCCTCTCAAGCCTCGACACTTCGGTCCTTGGTGCGAAATATTCTTTTAGAAAGATTGAATTAAAAAAAACCGTCACCAACCGTAAATAATCATATACATATTCCTTTGTATGGTGTTACCATTATTGTTCACCTCCTTGAATTTAATGATCTATAAAAAAGTCAATTTTAACAATGGTACAGATTATTTATGCATTAATCTTGTTCGATTTTTTGTTTTAAATGTGTCTACTAAAATGAGTATTTTAACTACGTAATTATGTGAAATTTTAATATGGGGAATATTATGGGGTTTTTAAATTTTAAATTACAATCGACCTTTTCAAAGTCTTTGTGTGAATACATCAATTTTAATCAGTATAGAAAAATAAACATTTTAACTCTTTTGTAAAGACCGAGAGGATATAACCACAAATTTCTAAGAAATAAGAACACACACCGACATTCATAGTATGCGAAGGGTTTAGTTTAACGTTGCCCTCGGCCATATTCAGTAGTTATTTCCGCGATATCAAGCCACGTTCTGGTCATACCAACGTTTTGCTGATTCAAGTTGGACGATATTGCCAGTGTTCAACAGCGAGACCTTTTGTTGCAGCGGCTGCGTTTTGTAATTGAATATTGGTGATGATTTCAATTTTGTCAGGCTGATCTGTTAAAACTAAGCAAAGAATTGTCAAAAATCCTAGGTGTTGGATTTGCTATGGAAATAATTTGGTAGCTGAGTGGTTATAGATCTCACCTTTCTATAGAAATGTTGACGGTTCGATACTGAGAATTCAGAAAAGTTTTGATGGTTCGAATCTGGACTCAATCCTTCTTGATCGTTTCGATTTTTATAATCCAGTTATTGTTAATGAATCACCTAATTTAAACAACCGAGAAATATAACTGTGAAATAAAATGTTATCCTCATAAAGTTACAGCTATGTTCGTAACACAATAATTTAGTTAGGTTATTATTTTCCAGGTTTTATGTAATTTTTTGAAGTTTATAAATGAATAAATTATTTTGTAAAGTAAATTTTATAATATTTATTTGTAAAACTAGATGTTTGTCAAAATTGTTTTCGATATAAATCTGGTTTGATCATTGGATCAATGACTGCTGAAAATTCCGTTTTCTTTCCTTTACAAAAACTATATAACTATCCTAGCCTGAAAGGAAAAATATATTTCTACATTTTTATCAATCCCTGTAGTATACTTGATAAGGAAAGATTAACGAACTTAAATTAATACTTGGATCATATTGTGAAAAGGATAATTCAACAATTTTTTTGTAAAATGTGACTAAAAACTGGTCCACATAAAAGGGATGATATATACTTTAGTTGTAGAATTGATTTTCTTGTATACATTTTAAAATTATTACTTTATATGTTTATACGTTGTTTTAGAAATATTTAATATATAAATCGATGAAAAATATTTTCTAGGAGGACAAAAAACTACTAAACTACTTACTAAAAGGAATAATCAGGCAATTCTATAGAACATGGTTATCTTGCACTAGAACGATAGAGTAAAGGAAAATTCTCGGAGAAAGAATCAGATGCCTATTTATTTTCATATCATGTCGTGAAACGTTACTACAGGAACAAACAGTAGAAATTAATTTCCTTTGCTTTGGCTTCAGTGGCTAAGAAAATACTGCAAAATCTCATTTACGAATAAATATTTGTTCTTTGAATGTGTTTTATGAAAGAGCCGTTAGGCCAGCCGTTATTTATTTTCACATCAACATTTTATTCTTTTAAAAGTTTTCCGTATTTTACCAAATTAACACAACATTATAACTCTATATACCCTTGGTAAGTTACAATGTTCCAAGGTATAAGTAAAGGGGAGTTTCAACAAAGAGGTAAAATATTTGCAATGTTTCGCATGCTTTATCTTTATATATACTCGCCCTCCTCAAACACATATTGTATATAGTTCACGTATACACACTTTAAACTGATTTATTATGGAACACAAGACATTTTACCCTCAAAACTTATTACGTGGCATATTTATATGAAATGCTTAGTAAAGGACCTAAGTAATCCCCATCTCAATGATTGATAATTGATAAGATCTTACTTTGCCAAAACTGGTGCACAAATATAAGATTAGTAGCCTATAATTGAGTGAGATGCCTTGTGCAGCCTTATTTTGACTAGGAACAGCTGTTTATTTGACCAGAACAAAAAAAAAAAAAAAAAAAAAAACAATAACCAAGGTAAATAAGCTGGTTTTACTTTTGAAAAATCAACAATCTACTTTGGTTATTTACGATATCACTGTGGCAATTTTCCAACATGCGTTGTTATAGAGACGGGTTTCACGAGTTTTTGGTATCTATTATTTGATCCCGTTCTCAGGCGAAAAACTAAAAAGTATCTAAAAGTTAACACGATTATTAAAAAACCATCGACCTTGATTACTACAACTTGTTGAAGTAATAGAAATTGATGGTGAAAACTCAGACAAAGATGGAAAATAACAACTAAAAGCAAACATTTAACAGTATCGTAATGTACTCACTCTCCCAAAAATTAACTCTAAACACAATAAACTTACTGTTCCTAGAAACAAACCATCTCCCTTATTGCTGGCCACTATGCATGGGCATGGTTTATATAGATATTCAGTTTTCGATCCTAAAACTGCTACGGTTATGTAGATCAGCTGTTGACAGTCTGAGCCACATGTTTGTGGTAACATCGTTATCAGCATTGTTGTCGTTGCTAAGCAACCATAACCTCAAAATTCAATTCATTGTGTTATCGATTTGTGTGAACTATGACATAGCTGTAGAGACACTTTATTGTAGGTTTAGTGTCTATTGAAATGATGGTTATTTAACAAGTAATTGCATGTATTGAACGTTTTAAAAACGTGTCTTATTTTCTTATCTAGGTTAAATATAGTTTTACACAAGTTCTAATCAACCTTGAGGTAACACAGGCGGTCTACTAACTAACTAACCTTTCAATTACTTTTAACTGGGTTTCAATTTAGTGTGCTTCGAGTATCTCATGGCAACGGCCTCGCTTTGCGTAGTAACATTTTTAACTGTCGATAAAAACTGTTATTGCCCAGTTTTATTGAGCACTTGTGAACTTCATAGCACCTTTGAGTAGTATAGATTCTAGGAATAACCAATACCTAGGTACAGTTATTGCTCGCCAAAATCCTCGGTGGTATAGTATTGAAGTTTAACGAATACAATGTATCTTAATGCTTATTGTTGTTTAGAATAAAAAAATAAAAAAATAAAATTTAATTTATACATTTAGGATTATTATTCAAACCTATTCTTAATTGAATCCAATTTACACTCAGGCGCATGCGTAGCTGGGTATCCTCAAACGAAACAAACTGTGGTCCCGGGCTCAGGTGCGTGCGTCTTGGAGCGTGCTATAGTTGAGCCTAATACGTTCCTTTGAGAAAATCAGCTTTCTTTATTTTCGCAACAATTCCAATGCCATTATCCTGTAGTCCTCAACGAAAAGAAGTCATATGCCCAGTTTTAATAAAATATGTTCAGAAACGTGCGAGCTATCGTATTCTATTTTTCCCCATAAGGTAAACATCGAAAAGTGAGTACGCTGGTTTTCTACAATTAAAAATGATAAATATGGGAATTTTAGGCCATTATACGATACTTCTCAAGTAGAAGAACCAAAATAACACCTTTTATTAAAATGTGTTTAAAAATAAGCTTAAATTTTGTTTATTACGCTTACTATAATAATTAGTTTTTCTACTCTACAATATTTTAGATTTTGACAAAAATAATCCCTATAAAAGGTATACATACATTTCTATTAACTTGTTCTACATTAAATTCCACTACTTTTGGTGAAGTTGCAAGCCTAAAGCTTGAGTGGATACAATTTGAAGATCTGTTAAAAACGAAAAAGAATTTGGATCTTGATTTTTTATGGAAATGTCATTATTCAATTAATTTTTCTCAGTCATATGTTTGCACAAAATAGTAACGAAATCTCTCTTAAATTTAATATTATATCTAGCAATGCAAGTTTTATCAAAATATCTTTTATACATTTTTCAATCTAGATGTTAAAATGGTCACCAAATACAGTGAAAATCTAAAAAAAACTATTTTTACGTATGAATAGAAAACGAGTGAGCTTAGAGTTAGAGTGCTAACTATGCTTATAAGACATTTTTTCTAGTTTTTATCTAAGGAACCATATCCCAAAGTTTGTCAGGGTTCCCGTGATCGAGACTGACACAGATTGAAATGAACAACAATCACCACATTTGCGGAATATAAATACTGAGGTAAATTTATTGTAATGAAAGATCATATCATATTTAGTATTTAGTGCAGGTTTTAAAATAACTACTTATCAATAAATTTTTGCTAAAAAGCAACATTAAACATCTAATTTTACTATTTCACTATTTAACCAGTCTAAAATGGGTTTACTTCCATGTTTTCCGTTTTTCCAGTTATGCCAGGAATTTCTTCATAAGAGAGTTGTGATGTTCACTTTGTGTTGAAGCATCGTACATAACATAAAATGTTATCTTCCTCTCGCAAATAAGAAAGAAGAGCTTTGGTGAAATAAAACCTAGGTTTATTCCCTGCTGTATTGTTGTAAAATGAGACAAAAATACGTAAAGGGAGGTAGCCTTTGAATAATCAGGTTTTATTTGCTACTAGTAGATACATCCTTGATTCCCACTTTGAACGCGATGTTTCATAAAACTATCTATATTTGAATTCATGTGAGGGGTTTGCATTCCCAAGGCTACCTAGTACGGCGTATAATACGTGATGCCCACGAGCAATATTCCTCCTGTGAAATTACAGTTATACCATAGATTAATGAAATCGTTAATCTACGGTTATACATAGTATAAGTGTAAATGTATATAGCTGATTCCTTATTTGTTGCAATTTATTGGTTATACTTATTATTACTAAGGTATCCCAAAGACCTTGTATATATGTTGCTTGCATGTAGGCTACTCATGTTTTCCCTTACTTACATTTTGAAATCACGTATCGTCTCATTGACTTTATACTTTCTCACTTTATACTTTAACTGATACATTATTTGCATTTAGTTAAACCATTGACTATTGGATACAGAAGGTTAAACTGTTTGTCTTTGTTTCAGGTAAATACTGATATTTTGTGGTACAAGTTTGTAAGTACAGTACCTTTATTTTATGTTATTTACCAAAATAGTATTGATTTGTATTCTGAGTCTATTGAGTTAGCAAAGAGGCTTAAAAATACCTAGCAAGATAACTATTTTTTTCTAATTATATTACGGTATGCTAGGAATTTATCTTATACGATTTTTGTGGCATCCACTTTATGTTGAAGGATCTTATACACTATAAAACGTATATCTTGTTACAAATGAGAAATAACACCCTTGATCATATTTATGTATACTTCTTTCCTGCTTGGCATTTTTGTCAAATAGGGCAAAAATATGTGATGAAGGTAGACCTGTAATAATGAAGTAGCTTTTATTTGTTTTGTTTGTTGTATATTAGTTGTTCATGTTCTATTCTGTGTTTTTTGTTAGTTTCACAGAAAAACACATTATTATATTGTATCTTATACACCTTCAAGATTGTTTAGGGATGAAAATTGTTTTTATACAATATAACATGGTAAGCAATCACAAAAATTTAGTCATCGTTATGGATTTTCACAGGGAAACAATTTTAAACGGTATTTATTAACTGATAAACATTTAGGGAATAATTTCAAAATACTTTAGGTATTTCCTGTAGATAACACCTCTTTGAGTGTCAGTGACAGTGCTTTGTATTACCCCACTCTAAAGTGTTCTTAGTACCTCTCAACTTTTAACCTCTTAGTGCCTCTTAATTGAACTTTGAATAAACACTACAATAAGCTTTCAGTGAATTTTCCTGTAGAGGAGTAGGTATTACCATATAAGTACGTTTAGGATCTTAATTCGTGATTAAAGTAAATTTTCTTATGGAGGTAACATAATTGTCATAAACATTATTGTTAGTTGGATTGTCTGGGCAGCCAAATTATTTGTGCTTGCCTACAAATTTTGGAAAATTTTGAAGGTTGCTAGTTCAATTCCGGGCGGAAAAGATTCTAGACTTAGAAACCGTAATAAATTGGGCGATCAGATAGTAATACGTATTACTATCCAATGGGCGCTGTTAGACAATAACAAGCTTTGAATTTGTACCGTTCCCTTCTAAGCAATGCTTTTAGCGTAGAAAAGTTGAGGAAAATTACACTAAAATAAGCCTTTGAATCATAGTTTTCAAAGCCAATTTTCCGGACATTAGAATGTATGCAAAAATAAGTTGTATGCAATAAATTGTCTAATGGTAAATAAAAGTCAATTTTTAATTATATCTACATCTTTGATTTACTTAACTACATGGTCTAGATGAATAGACCTACTATTACTCGTACCAGCTCTTTGGTGTAAACTCATAAACTTGTATGTATCAAAATAGTGATGTTTGGCAACATAATTTAATTTACTCATTAGAGACTTCTGACTATTCAAACTTATTCTTTTATTTATAACTAACAGTTAATTATCGCACGTATGCAGTTTTCACAATTCCTCAATAAAACTAACAAATCCATTACCTAACGTTAAAGTTGGACTATATACAAGTCAATTTTGCTTTTTTAAACACCATTTACAACCAGTAAATTATAATAGTGTGGTTTAGGTCGCCAAATAATAGGGTGAGAAACGAATAATGTATTCCTGGGAAAGCTTTTTTGGCTCGAATCTGATTTTAAAATCCGCTATCGAATTTTTAGGGAGAACCAAACCTCTATCAGTATTCTTGTCGTTTTAGACCTTTGACAATTTGTTGTAATTAAATTCACCGCTTCGCTGTAAAAATATTAAAAGGCAAGATTAAACTTGTCAGTGACAAAGGAAACAGCTGATCGTGGACATGTTCATGCATAATGTTGAACGTGATCGCTCTGTCTTGTACGTACGTGATGCTTTCATGATGGCGATTATTTTTTAACGTCAGTCAGATATTTAATAAAATGTTTTGTATATTTAAATTAGAACATTTTTATAATATTCATTTTGTATGTAAGTTTGTAACCCCCCCCTCGTTTTACACCGATTTAGAGGTTTGAAAGTTGTATGTTTTCTATTATTGTGTTTATATTACTTCTATGTTTTTAAAAGTATCAATTATGAAGTAAATTTTTCTAATTCAAATGATACTTTATGAATTTATTTTTAATTAAAAAAAACTTTTTAAATTATACGTGAATGTGTGTAATGTTTTAAACCGTTAGTACGATTTTTAGACATTCCAGTAATGTCCAATAATATCCATAGGAAATATGATAAAAGTTATACATAAACTATTGAACTATTCTAAAGTGATCTGAAACAAGCACGTAGATGAAGTTGGTGAAATAGGAAGGTTAGTACAACCGAGCGATATATCAAACTGTATAACAGGTTAACTTAAATTGGCACGTCTAGTTGTCTGATCCATCGATGTTCAACGGTCTAAAACCCATGAGTTATCTACAAAATTAATTATAGGACTAACTATTACAGTACAAGTAGTACAGTACATTAGCAAATCCAGGGAAAGTAAAAATTTCTTTTAGTTAATATATTTTGTACTTGTGAATGAAAAGAGACGTGATGAATTAGTGATTAGATCAAATCTTCTATCATGGAGGCTATCGTAGTATCACCAATTTCTAAAAAAGCTGCTGTGATGATGCAATGACTCAATAGTTCGAAGTCACTCAAATCCCCCAATTTCGGTAAAAGAAAAAGGCAAGTCTTCCAAACAGATCCCTGCATCTTTCATGCATCTTTATATTGCATAGTTCTCATAAAACCATACGATAATACGAAAAAGCTAAATCTTATTTAATTAAAATTAGGTACAAAGTATCTATTTTTGAAATCCACTTCACCACGTTATGAAATCGTTGAAATCACTTGACAATAGATTAAGAAAGCCATTTACTAGCTCAATTATACGGACGAGTTGATTACTGATAAGTCTTATCTCCGTCACTTTGGTAATAGCTTTGGTAGTAAGTACGGTTAGTTGTGGTTGTGTGTCGTATGAAGAGGTTTGGTCTTGGACATAATAACACTTAGGTAAAAAATGCTATACTTTTGTAGGATATAGGCTGTTTATGTTACTGACAACATACATATAAAAGTAAAACACGATTGTAATATCCCTCAAATTAGTTACAAAACTGTTAAAAAATTTTACTGTGGTGGGTTAAATTCAATTCAGTTGGTCTTGTGTGATCGTTGGTTAAATTAAATTAGACTAGAGTTTAAAATAGGTTTGGGTTGGATTAAGTTGGTTATGGTTAAATTACGTCATAAGCTTGGGCTTGGGTTGGGAAAATCAGATTGTCTGTATCAGGTTGTGAAGAACTGATTTAAACTTTTAGCAAAATGATTGCTATAGTTTCCCCGCCTTGAAGGGTCGGTTTAGGCTGTGTGGGATTAGATTAGTTTGTAGTTTAGATTTGGTGTGGTTGGTTCGTGATAGAGATAGACAATTTTTGACTGTGAACAAGTTTGATAAGTATGGAACGGGGTGAAATACGGCGATTTTAACAAGTCAGGGAATTGTGTAACTTTTGGTTTTGTCGAATTCATCTCCTGGAATTATTAACGCTATTTTAGTTGTTTAGTATTTAATATCAGCATTTTCACTATGGGCTACCCGTTGTTATAATTTAATACGATATAAATTGTGGCCGTCCCAGTAATTGTGTAAATTACCAGCTAGAACACTGAATGCTTCCCATTGTTGCGGACCTTGATTTTGACAAGTTGAATTGGGAATAACCGTTTACCATTGTCCTTCCACGTTGTGGCTAGGAACTGTTGCAACGGAAGGAGATTCGTTCAGAAAAGATGATGGTTCAGTTTAAAAAGGTCTAGAAGTTGAATTTTGGTGGACCGGAAGTTAGTGACGATTAGATGTAAACTTAGTGTTTGATTGGTTTTTATTTACATTTACTACAGAGAATATGGATATTCAAATTAAAATAGAGGTGAAAACATGTTGAATATAACATAAAACATTTACCTAGCATAAAAGAAATTGAGAGAAGAGATTTTCCTGAAATATTTGTGATTATTGAATTAAAAACGCGTATACTAACGAAAAAAACGTGATTACGCGATTAAAATAAAACAAGAAAGTGACTTCTTACACCGTCAATGGTTTTTAAACGTGTAAGTTATTTTATTTAATATAAGTCTAATCCTTACTTTTAGTGTGTTTATTTAATTAAAAGAATCTTTTAAGATATGGATTTTTGTAAACTTTTAAAATCATGTATGTTTGAAACATAATTTTTTTAGCCTACTCGTTTTTCGCAAATTACAGAATCACATGTTTGTCATTAATATTGTTGTACGGTTTCCAAAATAGTATCTAGTCATTATAATTTGGCGATTTAGCATATCGTTTTTCCTATGGTAATCAATATTTTACATATTTCCCTGTTATGAATATTTAATAACAATCTGATCAACAATTTTATTGTCTTATATGGTTTTACTTAAGTTTTTACCAACTACCTTTAAACTGTTGATGCTTAACCTTCCTCGTACAAGGATTATTAGCCTTAGACTGACTTTTCGTTTGTAGCAAAAGACTCCAGTATACAATTTTTCACCAAAATAATAGAAATTGGTTTAAAATTTAGGGCATACACTTTTATTCAATGGGTAAGGTGTAAGTTTATTTTCACATGATTGTAGTCTCAAGTATTTGTTAGGTTGGTACACATGAAGCAACCTGAGAAAAACATATAACTGGCTTGGGCAGCTTGGGGGCATCTAGTTTTAGTTTTTCCCTGTTGTCCTTACTCACTCCAGTCAAGTAACTTTTCACTCCGCAATATTGGACAACTTGTATTAGGGAACAATCTTGACCTCGTGGGAAATACAATTCTCTGAAAACCACCATAATGTTTATCTGCGCAATATATGCTAACTCTATGTTTCAGGTGAACCGAACACTATAGCAATTGTTAAACTAGTTGGAGAAAAAGTGTTATTCAAATGTACTGATTCGTGTTAAAAATATTAATATGACACTAGTGACTTTCTTAGAGATTTAAAATTGATTTCAGTTCTTCGAGGTGTTGTAGTTTAGTTAAAATATGTTTGAACAATTATCAAATATTCTTTGTAAAAGAAACTGTGCGAAATGATTCCATTATGGAATCCACCTAATTTAACTTTTGACGCATCTCACGTGTTTTCTCCAAATAATTAATTTATTCCCAGCAGTTGAAAACTAGTTGCAACAATAAAATACATGGTCGTATTGAAAAAAGAAAAAAAGAAAAAAAAGAATCATATCAAAATCATCATGATTTATGATTATAAATTAAGGTACTTATTTACATAAGTGAATTAATTGGCAGTGACAATATATCTGGGATCAAACACCATAAGCGGTGGTAATCAGATAATAAAATAAATTATATATTTATTTTAAGTTTTTAAATATCAGCTCCCAAAAAAATAAATAAAAAATATATAAAAATACAAATAAACATAAATATCAGTTTTTATATACTTTCTTATCCCAATCACGACTTATTAAAAAAGGCTGCGTTAAAAATTTAATTATTATTCATTCAGTATAAAAATCGTGTCTACATATTTATGCTTGCCACAAATTGATATTAATTTATATTTTAACTCCCTATCAGTATGTAACAATCGATTGTGCACTTAATTTGGATCTAGCACTTGGTAAGCATAGATTAAAGGAGTAATCTCGTCACAATATTGCGGGCTTCAGCGTTAAAAGCTTTTCTAAAAGCTTCTTTTACGTTGTTAGTGTTTTATCTAATAAAATAAACATTCTACTTTATGTCCTCAAAAATAATATTGTCAAGGTCATGTGTAAAAAGTACTCGAATAATTGTTAACAGTTTCAGTAAAATTATAATTAATCATTAAACGTTTATTTAGGTATGATAAATGTTTTTAGATTAGTTTTCTCAAGCAAAAAATAAAGGTTAGCTTTGAGAATATTTCTTCTCATTACTTTATATTGTTACCAGACTAATAAAAGAGTTCCCCTTGATTCTCCGATCGACGCAGTGATTCAAAGGAGAGTTTCAAGCACTTGATCCTGAATCTAAACCCTATGTCATTAATTATTGAACATTTAAAAGCGACCATAGATAAAATCGAGAGGGGATTAAGTCACTAATAAAGCTGTGCCATTCTTTCTTCTTTTATCTCCTTTCAAAAATACTTACCCCAGGTTGGTCGGAGTAAGTTAAGTTCGTCTACCATTAAAACACGGAATACGAAATTGCTTATCGGAGTCATAGTAAGCTATCCGGTGACGAAAAAATTTCACTCTCATTATGTTGTTTAGGATGTATGTTATCACACAAATGGAAATAAAACTAACGTAGTTCATCTACGATGGATATAATGTCAATTCGAGTTAAAATATAATTTTTACAAGTTTTAGCCACTTTAAATAAGTAATAACCCTGGAAGACGTTCATTAACATATTGAAATCAATTGTGACACTAGCTGGTTAATCAACATTAAACGAACATACCCTGATTGTTTTTTCCTATACCTTTATGTAAAATCGTAATCAATAATAATATTGGTGAATGGTTACATTTTTTAATGTATCGATTGATTTAAATATTTTTCTCAAATTTGGAAAGAATTTTGAATACGTAATTTTTTTGTTTCAAAAACATTTTTGTAAAACAATATTTATTTTAGATTTAAAAATCAAATCTACACAGAAAAACTTATTCTTGTAAATTCATAAAGCTGAAATGTTTGGATACTGTGAAAGTTGTATACTTTTCTAAAACGATTTTAACATTTTGTGCAAATAAAGAGTAGGGTAAAAAAACATGATTTTAAATTATGAAAATATGCAATTAGTCTACCATAACCAATAACAGATATAAACTTAAAGTTACCGGTACCGGTACAGTTTAAACTAAATGAACATTATGTTAAAAGCTATATTGAAATCAGCTAATAAAAAAATCGTTTTGCTCATTTACAATTCAAATCCTATTGTAATTCTGTTTGTATTTATATCCGTTTTCCATTGTTTTTTTTTTTTTTACAGAGAGCATTATATATATACTAGTGCACCTGTTGCTCGAATTCGAGCAATAGCAAGATATTACAGGCGTTATTTCAAAACGAATAACAGTCATAATTTCCGATGACTTAAAAAGAGATAACTCAAAGATAATGTAATCAATCACTTCACTCCAGTTATCAAAACTGAAAACGAACGCCTTCACGTATTAAGATATCCGTATAAGGATATGTATCGAAATTATTAATTTTAAACTTTAGCATCACGTTTCTCCCATCCCATCCCTCTTCCCCCATTTGGTCAATAAAATAATCAACTATACCACTCGGCATTTCTATAAACACATAATTCACTTAATTGCTTTTCTTTGATCGCAAGTAAATCAATATTTTTGAACAGTAATGAATTTATTGAGCTAATACTATATTAGTGGCAGACGGTTCCCAACGTAGTTTATCTTAAACCCATGATGAATGACGTCACCTGGAGCTAAGCCAGACTTTGGCTGCGGACTTGCAATTATTGCTGCTGTGGAATCTACAATTAAGATGATCAACATTGTCGTCCCTCCGTCTTATACTGGCCAGCGTTCTCAGCATACTCAGAATAACGGCTGAGATATTATATACAACTTAAAATTTGTTGCCTAATATTATGCCAGAATTTTTTAAATGTGCTTTTTAGCGAGACATGGCATAATTGTATGATTTTATGTAATATAACGAGATTTATATATTCAAGTTTTAAACTTGCAGCCATCCGCCATCATTTATTGAAAAAAAAAATAAATGTAATTAGTAGCATATTATTTTACTATCCATTGGTTTTGATTAACTTCAACATCTTTAAACAAATTACGATCTAGCACAATCTACAGACTTTAGAAATTAATAAAATAATAAAATTTTGATAAAAATACCGTAAAATTTACTATGGCTTTCTTATATTCTACCAAGTTTCAAACATTTTGGTAAAATTACATAAAAAATGCTTTTAAAATTGTTTTTCTGTTACAACCTTGTTTTCAGGACGATTCTAGTCCGACAGGTTAAAAATTGAAATAAGTACCTTATATTCAGGGGGTCTTACCTAAAGTGAACAATTAGCTAACTTTTTTTATGAAAAATATAGTTTACTTCATATGAAGCATTGGCCTTTATTTTTAAGATGTTTTTGGGATGGTTTCAAATTTCAAAATATGTCGGTCATATTGGAAAATAACGGATATATTTTGAAAATTTGAAACCATCTCAAAGAAATCTGAAAAAATAAAGGGGAGCGCCCATAAGAAGTCAGCTCTATTTCTCATAGTAAATAAGTTAGCTACTAGTTCACTTTAGGCGAAACACCCTGTATATTGTAATATCTTAACGGTTGAAAATTCCAAGGTTTGAATGGTAAACAAATTAGAGAAAAGCTACTGAAAATATTTCAATTAGATTAGTCTATGGCAAGATACATGGTAAAGACTTTCGAAACATCTAAAAGATTAACTTTGTAAACTTGCGTACTTTGTATGGTAATAATTTTTTTAAGTATCCAGTATTATGAACAAAAAATATTGAGTTTCGTGAGAATACGTTCAATTTCTAACAACGATTAGACTATTTAAGTTTTAAAATTTTTAAATAGTCGAAACGACATGGTTTGTGGACATAATGTTAGGTTAGGATAAGCCAAATCAGTTAAAACTTAGTTTATATAACTTTCCAAAACAAGAGCAACACTAGTGAGAATTGGCGAAAGACATTCATTTGTTGTGTGACAGTAAACAGTAAACATAGAATTATCTGTTATTCCATTGTTGTTTCTAGCCTCCAGGTTGTCAGGATTAACTAATTAAACTTATTGTTGTGTGTACCTTTGCGTTTCTAATCAAAACTAAGTTTTTTATTGAAATCAGAATTTACCAACGCAGAAAATACATCAATGGTTATGTTGGTATTATAATCTACATTGTTTCTCTACTGAAAGACAACTTGGGTTTTACAAAACTATATTTTATACATGAGAATTGTTTTGGTTTAAGTAAAGAAATACATACTTCAAATAGGATAGGCTCTAGGGGATAGGCTGTTTGATGAATCTAGAGGATGTTTAATGATAATGGTCAGCGAACATTAAAGACACAAAATTGGAATCATATAAACATTTTCATAGTTTTGTTTTTGTTTGGACAATCTTGCAAACTATTGGCTGACGCTGTAATTAATATAGCTGTGAATATGACAAATAATCATGATCTTGGTCGGGTCGGTTCAGTCAAGAATGTGCAATCCTTTCTTTAATAATGACAGTGTTTAAATAAATAAATATGCTGTATAAAATATTTTTTCCTTCAGTTAACTGATAAAGTGGGTTTCCTTGCACTGATTATAGCACGCAAAGTAGCTCATTGCTGCATTTATTTACTTTTCCGCACTCATTTTTCTTTTGCCACACTTATTTTTTCGCACTATAGTATTCTAACAAAAAAACACAAAACAGTGCACTTTCATTAGGCACGCATTACGTGTACGCTTGAAAATAAATTGGCAACTGGGCAACACTAACTTAAAAGATACTACAACGATCAGCTAGTACAGCGTTTCCCATTTCATTCAACGCTTGGATTTAACCTAAAAACGTGATAGTGGTTGAAAGACTAATCATTTATATGCTTTATAGTAACTGTATGTAAAATATGATGTGTAAAGCAAGCGCAAAGTGCCACTTCGCACACTAGTTATACTGCAAAATATATACTGTAAGCATTTGGTATAAAATACCAATTATTGTGTTGATTATAAAGCTACTTTTTCAGAGAAAGTTTAGTACAAAATACAATTTAAAGAACTTTTGATAAAAAAATGCCGACCGAGGGTTATTTTTTTGGGCTGGATATTAGTTTAGCAAACTTGTATAATTGAATTGCAAATGTGTGCGGGATTATGCATGTACATCAACACTTAGATGAGACCGCGTCCTGTGTTGTTGCTAGTTTTAATCCAACATCCGGCTCCAACAAGCGACCAGCTGATTTAATTTGCCTCAACTCATCGGCAAAGGGACTGGCAAGGTTTACTAATAAAATTTGGGGTTTGCTCTCCAATAAATACATCCCCTAACGAAAGCGAAGGATAAATAAACTATTAAATAAAATAAACTAATCAATAAACCGGCAAAGGGGATTGTTTGAGCTATAGGGTGATTCTAAATCTAAATTATTGTTATACTTTTTAAACTCTAAAATTGAGATAGAGAAAAAAAACGACAACCTATTATCACGAGGTTAGAATCAATTGAAAGAGGAGATTAAGGTTTGTTTGACACCACTTTGGTAAACAGTTGCAAAATTAGCCTCTACTCTAGAATCTTCTCTTTCAATTCATTCTCAACCCCTGAAAAGATTTGCTTTTCATTGATAGAGTTTCAGAAGTGGAATAATTATTTAGAATCACCCTGTATTTGTAAAATGACATATACATAAATAAGTTCCCGTGCTAGCCCAACCCGACTATAGAACTGAGGTTTCATACTCAACAAATTGGGATTTTCTTCAAAAATATTTAAAATGTTCATAACTGTTTTACCGCTCCTATTGTTTGATTCTGGGAAACGCTATTTGTTCACCAATGTATTAGAGTCCCAAAACAGGAATGTCACTCCAATTTGGTTATTCAATAAACTAAGTTTTTTAGTTTTGTATCTATAATAAATATGACGTATTTATTTCATGGCAGTCTTTTACATTTTAAAACAAGATTCTGCGTAATGGTAGTAAATTAATAAACTGTGCAGTTCCATTTTATAGCTTTTAACGCACATTTTTAAGTAAAGTGAATCCTTTCCAGGGCGACTCGTAATCTTTGTGGATTACGCTTTTTCGGGATCAATTTTTCACAATCGGATCCAAAACGAAATAAACCTTTATTATTCACAGAATGTTTTCAGATTGAATACAAACGCTTACCACCACGTAACTAAACATTTATTATTATCAGTGATAACAATTTTCAAATCAGAATTTGAGTAACATTCTATTTCCGATTTTCCAAAATGTGTTGGGTGATTTAACTAGGATATTTGTTTTAATAGTGTATGTAACGACTTTTCTGGAGGCTATCCACAACAAAAGGTCATAACATGTTTTAATACACTCAACAGAGATTTTCAAATAAAAACTTGTATGTTATTAACTGACAAATAGGCTAGACATGGTGTGAACGACTGACATCGGCTGCAGAAGTTGATTTATGACGTAGGAACGTGTTTGGACGATTGGATCTACTCTACCCGTGTATCATTGTCAGCTTTTCTATTGTACATTCGTTTTCCTGAAACATGTGCATCGTTTGTAACATTTCTCAAACTTTATGATTTATGATCTAGTTCCTGCTCTATTTCAAACTAAATAGATTTGTCTGTATTATTGCGATAAGTAAGCAGATTCTATGACACCCGCTTTAGCAAGTTTTATGTTTTGTATCTACTTATTTTGTGAACTATTTTAAATGAATGTGTATACTCTAGGTAGGATTGATGTAAAATATGAAGCCTATTTTGATGCGTGAGTGGCGGTTTTAGTGGGTTAATGTTGTCAAAATATTTTTATCATATTTTAGAGTAAACATAGCAGTGTGTTACTTGTTAATCTGAAATTATAAATATGATACTCAATTGAATACACATAGGCAATATATAGCTTTATTTTGCTTAACACTGTTAAAGTTAGTGAAACTAACTAACCTTAGTGACTCTCATCTTACCGAATTTCTCATGTTACTTTTGGAGTTAGAGTATTTTTGGATAAGTCAAACATATGTCGTATTATATATTGACTTAAATTCAACTTTAACAAATAGCGAAGGTAGACATAAGGTAACCATATGATCTCTGAATTTTACTGTTTAAATGGTTTTTAAAAATTACACTATTTATAGCAATCGGTAAGATTTTGAACGGCCAATAAAACACAAAAATAATAATACTTTGTCACATCTTATCAACGATGGTAATTACTTTCAAAACGATTTGCCTTACTCTTTTAACTATTACAGTTTTAGAACTGAACCTAGTACTGTTCGACTTTAATTAGCGAATAGAAGTTCGACTATTACGTAGAAAGATAAGGAAAATCCCGAAACTCGGTTTCCAATATTGAAACCTTTGATAAGAAATATCAAATGAGCGATTGATATAGACTTTCATCAGTTGTTGAAATGAGTTTTGTGACAAAAGCTTTAGTCATATGCAGGTTGGATTTCATTTTGGTAACATAGTTCCTTTTCTCTTTAGATAAGTTTTAGTCAAGACTGTAAGTTAACGTTTCGAACAAGACATATTACTGTTAAAAATATGACAGTACTAATAGATTACTGAAACTTAGTTCGGATTAACAAATTCATTACTTATTTCTACTCATAAAAACTATAATGTACTAATTTTCATTTCTTCACTGGTAGTGGTACAACAGTTTTGTAAATTATTTCAAGAAGGCAAACATATAATTTGTTAGTAAAAAACAGACAACAGAAAAAAAAACATTATTATAGACATTAATAATAACCTTTTGCAAATAATAACTGTTTGTTACATAAAATAGTATATGCACTTAAAAAGCTTAACCGTAAATTATTTGCAAGTTAAAAAGCTCACACATCATTAAGTGCAGGCTTTGAAAAATAGTAGACTCAATTAATTATGTTCAAACCAGCGATAGGAGATGTCAATTATTATTATGCATGTACATCAACACTTGATGGCACCGTATTGATTCACATGTTTGTGTTTAACATGTGATTTGGTTACACGTCCTAGTTTGGATTAATTATAGTAGTGACATTTTGTCATAAAGTATACAAAACTAGAATGTTAATCAGCTTAGTATTAATGAACATTGATTTAACGGAATTAAATTGACTTCGAAATTTCATAATTTCCTGCTACTGGTGAATTTCATTCTAACAATAAACGAATGGGTTTTGATTCAATAACAATTCACTTTATGTCAATTTCCAAATTTCTCACAAATAAAGATTCAAACTCAGTCAAAAGTCGTAACAACTTGAAATTGATTCGTGTTTGTGCGTGAAAAGTAGGCAAAGTTTGATTGCTCAACGTGATGCGCATTTGAAATTTTCAAACTGGAAAACCCCCCAGTTAGAGAAGAGATTGTCGAAATCGGCTCGTTTAAAATATCAGTTGAATAAACGAGAAAGCTGATTCGGCACTGTATTCAAGCACTCCTTAGTTAGAACAAGGAAAGAACACGATCTTCAAAACTATAACTTAACTTTTATTTGGTTGTTTGTTGTTTTCAAAGTCACGTTTGTGAAATTTACTTTTGGTTACTAGTTGGACGTATTTCTAAGGTTATGTGCCACTTTTAAATATGTTTT
This sequence comes from Macrosteles quadrilineatus, assembly GCF_028750875.1. Lineage (NCBI taxonomy): Eukaryota > Metazoa > Arthropoda > Insecta > Hemiptera > Cicadellidae > Macrosteles > Macrosteles quadrilineatus. The sequence continues at coordinate 24,352,100 of NW_026542598.1, forward strand.
CGACCAAAACCCTGTAGGTTTAAAATCTTTCTTGATAAATGCTTCCTAATCTTAGACAACTTTTAGATAAACCATTGTCACGTTAAAATTGTAAGGACGGGGTTTTTATGATAGCAAATGAACTTTGTTTAATTAAGCCAGTGCTACTGTACACTTTCTCATAATACACAAACCTTCCCATCATGTATATCTTACAGTGCAGCTTATTTTATTTTATGTATTTGAAATAAAATCCTAGGAAAAAACACAAGTAATTATGACATGGCACGTAATGTTTTTAGTTAATATATTTTTTAATATCTGACTAGTATACACAACATTAGTTCTGTCGGGTGGAATTCAGTTTGTGTACTTGTTGCATAGGTTTTACAATAGTGTACTGCCAACGTATTTATAAAAACCAAAGACCTATATACAACAATATAGAAAACTACTTAAACCCAACATAGAGTTGTTCTACATATTTGACTGAGGTTTATAAACGAAATATTCTATTATACTTTTTATCATGACTAAGCTTATTGCTGAGTACAAATATTCTTCTCTTAAAAGTAATTCGTCAAATTTGACCGAAGTCGAAACAGTTCACTGTAATTATAAGGCAGTTAAATTTCCTTGTTATATTATACCTGCAAACCAACGTAAATAACATTTTTAACGTGCTTTTAGGTCTATGGAAGTTTTTGCGTTTGAATTGCGTAAATAAATTACATTTCCGGGTAGGAAGTGGGGGATAAAGTTGTAGATGTTGATTAAAGGGAATTATTAATGAGAACATGAGGTTCAAAGCAGAGAGTGCAAACTTTGGGTGTCTGTGATAGCTACTCTGCCACTTTAGTGGAACAGAATTGACGTAAACAGCTGGGTAACAGACATAAAAATTTAATTTAACCAAGATTTAAAAAAATTTTGTTTATGACAGTCCAAAAGGAGATATTTATTACGGATTGGGCAGACTTTACCTTTCCTAGTATGGATTGGTGTTGCATAGTAATTTTAATCCATTGTAGACTACATGTTATGTATGATTTTGTACTTATTATATAACTACAATGTTCAATTTAAGGAAACACATGTACGATTAAACAGAGATAAATTTCGTAAAAATTGAGTCATTTTATCTCTCCCTTTGAGGTATACAGGGTGATTGATATAAATAAGTGTGCTAGCTATTTTATTTGAAAGCTATAAGAGATATAACAAAATTTAAAATTGTAACTGCCTTGAATTTTTTATTAAAATAATTTTGGCCAAGTTTAAAAAATAATTTTAGCCGCCATTTTTCCAATGTGGCTGCCAACTTTGATTTTTATTATGCAAGACTTTATATTTTGTGATTGTTTTAGAATGTAAATACAATTTAAAAACGTTTTTATTCTTTACGTTTAGAGTGAAAATGCTAAGAGTAAATAAGTGTTAAAATTGTATCTAGATTTCAAAAAGACCTTAACATACACAGTTTTCATATTTTAAAACTGCCATTTTTGAAACTACGGAATCAATATTTGTTATGTATATTCGCAATTATCTACAATATTCATTAGATTTTTATATTGATTTTTACAAAACACCATTAAAAATGTGTAGAGTACTAAACAATATTGTACTTAACATGTTACAAAAACATTTATTTTAAAGTAAGACCATTTTAAACTTATAACAGTGATAAACTTAAATATTGTTACACAAAGTAATTTTCAAAACGTATTTCAATTAAGCAACAATAATTAAAGTTTTGTTTGCAAGTGACACGTTTATTTCAAGTTAAGAGTAAATGAAATACATTAAAACTCAATTAATTTGGTTTCCTCACATTGTACCTTTTGTTGCAGCCCAAATAAATAGGATGGTACTAAAATTATGCCTTCTTCTTGTAGCACAATACGGGTACAGTTGTGTGATTTTTATGTATTTATTTTCCTGATATTAAATTTGTAATCAATTTAAAAAAGTGATTTTTAAAAGAGATAAAAATATAAAAAAATTATATCCGGGTCATTGGTGCTGGCAAATTGTGCAACAATGCATATTTGCCACCATCTTCATATCTTATAAACTACGTGTAAAATGTTCTTTAAATTTAAAATAGCACTTACTAGTATCGTTATATAATTTCATATGTATTCTTCAAAACAACACAGCATTAAACATGATGAGAACATTTACTTTCGTATACTTTTAATGTACTTCAAATACATCTGATTCTAAATTAAATTTTCCAAACTGTGAGGAATTGTAGTCAATTTCGTTTACTAGTAGGTACCTTTGATAAGTGACTATTTTTATAAAGCATAAAAACACTAAATGAATTATGGCTAAACGATTACAAAGTGTACTTGTTCATGACATGTATTCAGTTGATGACTATTGTGATATTCTGCGAGAATGGGTCGTATCACGTATTCAGTCAGCTGCATAGTCGGGCCTACTGAATAATTATGCAGTAGGCCTACATGCCGTAGCGTCTGCATAATAAAATGCTTACAACTTTCAGACAGCGCAGCTTTTCAAATTGTGCCTTTGTTTTAAGGTGACATTTCAGGACAAAGGCATGCGTTTATAAAGGTTTTATCTAGTGAAATAGGTATGGAACTCTTTATGATTGTATCATGAATACGAATTGAATATTTTTTTAATGTTTCAAACCTGTACACAAAGTTAATACGGTAGTTAATACAAAGTTAACTACAAGTTAATACCGTGTGTCTATCTACGGTAGTCTCATAGTTTGTAGTAAAAAATATGTCTACAGTGGTAATAAAATGAAAACCCCTTAATGCAAATAAATAGCCTGTGCGTTAGTTTTAAACTTTAGGATACCGACCATTTGAACCTTCTTCATGTTTAAATTGAAGTCAATAATCAATAATCAATCGTTGAGATGGGGACGCCACCTAGGTGCGTATTTTAACCCAAATATGAGTGAAGGATGAGTGTAGAATGGTGTGTTATATGACCTGTGTAGCTTTGTTACTGACTAAGATCAGCGGTTTTATTAGTCAGGATCATTTATTTAAAGCCCAATGATCAGGAACAGCTGGGTCCAGTTTCGAACCATCAAAAAGCTACTGACTTTTCTCAGGATCGAACAGGCGAAGTGTTGACATTTTGGTTATCATTTTCGTTACCGGTAAGTATTTACTTTATAAGTCCCACATCATACTATTGAAAGCACATTGGGCACAGTACTGGGTTAATTTCTGATTTGAAAAATAATAGGCTCTCACCAATCGTCGGTACAGTAGCCACAAAACTTCACGTTAACTGTTCTAGTGATTGTAACTTGGTAGTCTTGTCAGATAACCTTGGTTTTTATGATTGTGAAGATATTTATCCCTTGATTAATTGGCTGAAAGTGTTAAGGTTCTTAAAATAGGCTTTAGCCAATTGAATATTTACTAGCAACATTTTAAATAAATGGTGAGGGAACAATTAGTACGTTGTGTACAGGGCCATCTTTTTGATTGGGATATGACACTTTCAGTGGTTGCTGTTCAACTTAAAAACACGTACCGTTGTGCTTAGCTTTAGTGTAATTATTGATTTTACAAAATTAAAATACACAACAGCAATCTAATTAAAATAAATTACGCAACGTGTTGGAATCGATACGTTCTTTGAAGAGGTGTTTAATGTAATAGTTTGCTTGATGAAAGGTGTAAATTAAGGGCTTTACTAGAATGAATCCCAATCAACTTAGATTTAGTTTATTGTTTATTTTAGCACGAAACAAGCAAGTGAAATAATTAATTTTACAATGCAACCTGAAGGCTTTGCTCCTGTTGTTGGTAAAGAAATAATACCTTATATAATCTGAATAGCCAAGGGTAAGCTAGGTTTCTCTATTTAAAATTTCTGTTGTGTTTAGGAGTTTTACATACTTTTATTTTTACGATAGTCACCATTTTTTATTGCCATAGTCATTGTTTGTTCCAATAAAATAACTAGTTCATCAACAAACGTTTAGAAATATATACAGTAAAAAAATGTAAAAAAATGTATAAAATAAGTTACAATCACTGGAACAGTTAACGTGACGTTTTATGGCTACTGTACCGACGATTGGTGAGAGCCTATTATTTTTCAAATCAGAAATTAATTATATTTTGCCATTCCGAATCCCCTAAGTTACTTCGGGAAGAAAAGCCAATACACCGTTGTTCCTATAAGGAGAACGAACAAAAAAGTAGTACGAATGACGTAATCGCTTTTTAAAATGACTATAACCAGATATTATTTTGCCAGAATCACTTTATATAAGTGGACAATGGTCGAGTGAGCTACGAAAGTAATGTGCCTACTGAATATTGTGCAGTAGTAGGCCTTCATAGCGTAGTTTCTGCATAATAAAATGCTTAAAACTTCTGAAAGCGCAGCTTTTCAAATTCTCCCTCCATTGTTTTCAGCAGGTGACATTTTGAGACAAAGACGTGGAATATGTTTTGTCTGCTGAAGTTTGTTTGAAACTCTTTATGGTTGTTTTTACGAGTGAATGAGTTTAGTAAATGAGTCACGTTACAATAGTACCCGATATTTATTATTTAGTTTAAGTAATTAAAAAATATTTTTAGTTAGAAAATGAAAATCCCTTACCGTAGTGAAAATTATACGCGTAAGTTATAGAAAAGTGACCATTAACACTTATGACTGTTAATATGGCAATCTTAACGCTGTACAGTAGTTAGGGGTTCGTCTTTTTGGTGTCTAATAAAATTTTGCGTTTGAAAATTATTCTAGAACTTTTAGAGCCCGTGGGACGATGTCGACACGGACTAGATGCTATAGGAATTTTCAGTACTGTAGTCTTTTTGTATATTTTTAGCTTAATTTATCTAGTTGTTTTTACTTGATAGACAAGCAAGTTGGCAAACAATCAGACACCTTGTTTTCATTATTGATCGAGTTGCAATATGAGTAGTTCAAAACCTACTATTAGTCGTACACTTCTATGATTCGTGATCTTGTAAATACAATATCTAATTAAATTAAATTTTATGAAGCAACACGATATCGACAGTTGGAGGCGATAAGTTGTGTGATGTGATTGATGTTGAAGTCTGCTCGATGAACGCTGTAAATTAAGAACATCACTCGATTCTATGTCAATCACTTTTGATTTGGTTTGTTGTTTGAAGTGACACAAAACAGGCAAGTGAAGCATAATATTTAATAATACAAGGGGTTATTCTTGATATTGCTGCTAATAGGAAATTGGTCTAACTTGAAAGTAAAGTGATTTTTATGTTCTTTCCTTTCTTAGGCAAAGATGTTTAGAATGTTTTATTTTTGCGTCGTTAGGATTTTTCTTGCAGCAAACGCCATAGTCATTTAAGGCCACTTATCAAGAGTTTTAATTGATTGGGACGAATAAGAATGAGTTTAAATGAACGAAAGATCAACCGCTGACTAAATCTGCTTATTTGTTAAGCCAAAATATGTTTTCGATTGGATAGTAAACCATTCAAGTAAGTTCAGTAAGTTTTGTGTCAATTTCAATCTGAGAATATTGCTGGAACGTTATTTAGATTTGAACCGACCAATACTAGAATTGTAGGAACTCTCAAATTATTATTTTAGAAGAGTCTGGAGTAGCAGGCCTAATTTGAATTCGATATTGTAACAGTCAAACAACAGAAAGAGCTATGCTAGTATCTATCAACAGAAAAATTCAACAATTACTAAATCAAAAGAAAATCTGCCTCACTTGGTTAAAAGCTTGTTTTACAAGGAACCAAGCTTCGACACAGGTTTATCGTAAAAAATGTAGAAAAGCAATAAGTGTTAGAGAGAGGAGCAGTGTGTTGACGCCAGCAGTCGAGTTTGATTTACGACTGGTCAACGTGATCATGCGAAACCCTTGTGGTCGTTTCGACCTATATACACATTTAGAAGGTCGTGCAGAAATTGCGCCAAAGAGTTCCTAAATTGCGCCAAGCCCAAGCTAGGTAGGGGTGAGGGGCAGAAGGAATGTCCTTGTTAATTTGTCATCCTAACCCAACCTACCCTAACCTAACAATATCCTATAACCTAAACTAACCTAACCTACTCAATTATACAGTGAAAGAGGGTCGCCACTTAGTGTAGTTAAGGAATGTATCGGGTGGCTCCCTGGAATAGTTGGAAATTCAGGATTACCCGACTACCTGACTCAGGTAAGTTGGCGCAATTAATACCCGCCCATTCACACACTTCATTTACATACACTCATGTACATATAATTCCTTGTAAAAACTCAATACCTCATTTATTTAACCAAGTAGAGACATATGTTCATGCATTGGTTACGTCAAAATATCATTAAGATTGCTATAGTAAAATTGATAAAAACACAAACTTAAACAATTTGATTCCAGTGATGATTTATATTCTTTAACATATATATATTTTTTCTAGCTGGACATTTAGGTAAATCAAATGTTTGGGCGCTGTATTAATATTGATCTAAAATCAACTATTTTAGATTCCTTTTGCATTTCATGTGGTTTAACTCTGCATTTCGATAATTATTTACTGTATTGTAACGGAGGTTTTTTTGATAAAAAGTTGTATGATAGACAGGGACAGGAATATTGAGTTCTTAAACTTTAATCGTGGTTACGGACAATGTTGAACTTGTCGATGTTTTATTTTAGGAAAGACGAGGTTTTGAAAGTGTAAAGAGATGGAAAAGCTCGAAAACCCGGTTTGCAAGTATGTCGTCTTTTAAAAGAAAATATCACTCTAATATTCATTAGTGAGAATCTATTTAGAAACAAGCCTGATGCTATCATAGACTGGTATGTGTTGGTCTAAAGGCAGAACGATTATTTCAGAACTTAAATTTAATTAAAATAAATAATTGTAATATCCGATCAGAGTATTACAAGTAAGCTCTGATACTTGTAAGATACTCAGAGCGATAGAGGATAACTTCATCCTTGCCCAATCAAGTGTTCCCTTTCAGAGATATCCTTTGAAACACATCCACTCAATGTTCTGGCGTCTTCAACTAACTGCTATTGATGACTCAACTGAAAGTGGATGGTGAATTCTAAGGATTGTTAAAATGTGGTAATATTAAAATGGATTGGCGAAACAGTATGTTTGTTAAGTGGTTCTCAAGTATATCATTCCTCGACTACTATAGTCATTTTGGTTTTACTATAGGGGTTTAAAGTTACACAACCTTTTAGCCATTTAACTCGGGCTTATATGAAAAATTGAATAGTGGTTGAAAAAAGCCATGCTATGCATTATACAGGGTGTTTGTGAACTCTCTCGAAAAATTCACAGGATTATTCCTTGGGTTAATACATGAATATTTTACATTATAAACATGGGTCGCCGGAGCCCCGTTTTCCGTCTGTCTGTCTGTATGTGTTTTTTATAAATAACCTTATAACTCGAGTTTGAATCAAGGTACAAACTTTAAATTTGACACACTTGTGTATGCTAACGTGGTACACAAACATGCAAAATTTCATTTTGTTGACTATAGCCGTTTCAAAATGGCGGCCATCTAAAATCTTTGACCTCAAATTACATGGAAACCACTAGAGTTACAAAAAAAACACAAGAATAACAAAATGTAGAAAATTTTATTCTAAATCAAATGACACCTAGATCTTAAAGATCGGACAACAAAAGCTGAGTTATTAACATTTTAAATAATTAATAATGAAAATGATATTGCTAGGAAACTATTAAAAAACTGTATCTTGCTTGGTGATTATAAAATAGGCCTACACATTCTTGTTACATTAGAATATTTCAACCATTAAAACATAAAAAATCTTTAAAATTACCTATAACAAATGGCAACATGCATAATGTTAGCAGGATTTAAACGATGACTACGTTAATGTTAATGCACCAGAGTTGGGCTACAACAATTGTTCAAGGTGTCGCCCTTCCACCTCGTTACAAAGTGTGATTCGACGACTTATCGATCGCCGAACATGAGAAAAATCTTCATTTTCTTCTTGAATTATAGCACTAGCTTCAACAATCCGTGCTGCCAAGTCCATTTCATCGTTTACAGGTGTGCTGTATACCAGCTCCTTCATACGCCCCCAGAGAAAAAAATCTATCGGTGTAAGGTCGGGAGATCGAGGAGGCCAAGGGACTGTCCTCCTCGCCCGATCCACTTCTGCCGATATGTGGCATTGAGGAAGTCTACTACTACCGCTCCAAAATGTGCCGGACATCCATCGTGCTGAAACCACATGTCCATTCGATCACCTATGGGAACGTCCTCCATCAGCTCTGGGAGAATGTCCCTTAAAAAAACCAAGTAGATCGCTAAGTTCAGTCTGTTTGGCAAAATGTACGGACCAATAAGGTTGTTGTTCAACATGCCAGCCCAAACATTGATTGAGAATCTTTTTTGATTTCTTCTCATGACAATAGCATGAGGGTTTTCAGCTGCCCACGTATGGTTGTTTCGGGAATTAAAAATGCCATCTCGAGTAAATGTGGACTCGTCTGTGAACAGTACTTTTTCTAAGAATCTTGGATCTTCAACAACTTTGTGTAGAAACCATCTAGCACTGTTCACGCGACGTGGATAATCGTCGGGATACATGGTTTGCACTTTTTGAAAACTGTACGGGTATAACCCGTTTTCTTTAAGTACTTTCCAAACAGAATGCTAACTAGAATCTACTTCACTTGCTACCGATCTTGTACTGGTGTTTGGGTTTTCCTCGAATCTACGTAAAACTTCTTCTTCAAAGTTTACTGTACGCACATACCTTTCTCGTCCAGTTTCATGCATATTGATTTTCAACGTACCTGTTTCTCTTAGTCGATTATGGACAGCAGCGAATGTTGCAGAATTTGGACACTGTCTATCCGGGAAGTACTCTTGATATAATCTTCTGGCTTGAAGACCGTTTCCTGATGCAGCGCCGTACATAAAGTGCATGTCACAATATTCTGATACAGTGTACATTACGTAACCTTAAACGGATCTCAATAGTTAAGGTAAAAATAGGAAACTTAATACATTAACCATCTAGTAAAAACATTAAATGTTGTTGTTAGGGCAAACCAGCTGTCTTACATTGTTGTAATAATTTAGAAAGGATCAGATGATTTTAAAGAATAAACAATAACAATTAAAAGCCAGTAAAAAAAATATTAATTATTAAAAAAATTAATAACTCAGCTTTTTGTTGTCCGATCTTTAAGATCTAGGTGTCATTTGATTTAGAATAAAATTTTCTACATTTTGTTATTATTGTGTTTTTTTTTTGTAACTCTAGTGGTTTTCATGTAATTTGAGGTCAAAGATTTTAGATGGCCGCCATTTTGAAACGGCTATAGTCAACAAAATGAAATTTTGCATGTTTGTGTACCACGTTAACATACACAAGTGTGTCAAATTTAAAGTTTGTACCTTGATTCAAACTCGAGTTATAAGGTTATTTATAAAAAACACTTTTAGACAGACAGACGGAAAACGGGGCTCCGGCGACCCATGTTTATAATGTAAAATATTCATGTATTAACCCAAGGAATAATCCTGTGAATTTTTTCGAGAGAGTTCACAAACACCCTGTATAAAATATTGCATTTCGTGCATACGATATCGATAAATATCTTACTCATACCATAGGCCTACGATGTGTTATAGTCGTAACAAACATTGGTTTATTCTCTTAAAACATTTTTATAAAATGTAAAAAGTTTTTTTGGTTTTAACAGCCTGGTTTTTAAATCTCATTTAAACATATTTGACAAGCGGGTGACAGTTTTAGGAGAAAATACAATTTTTTTATTCTGAAAATTCTTTTTTTTTATATGTGGTCTCTAGTATCTTCCTGCCCATCATGCCAAAAAGGCTGCAGCAATTCAGTTCAATTTTTATCCTAACGTTGCAACTTTTCAAGAGTGCATAAAGCATATTATTGTTTTTTATCTTATTACGCAGGGTTCCATATTTTCATACTAGAGTTCCATACCTTCAAAAGTACGAGGTAGAGCTATGAAAATGAAACGTTGATTTGTTCCTAAGTCATTATAAACAAAATTCACAAGGTGATTATTAACATGTTTTTAGTTCCAATTGAGTATATATCGACCAACAAAGCTCGCTGCATTGAATAAATAAAATTTCGCAACTCTACCTGTGTTGTAAGGTAATTTCGTGGCATTGTAGTTGAAAAATGGAAAAAATAAAATACTTTTCCATCGTGCTTATCTATTTCTCGATGACGTCAGTCAGTATTATGTAAGTATCAAAATCGCTGGAAATTTATGCCGAAGAATCTAGATGCAAGATACAAATTCCCTTACAAAAGATTTTTAGAATCCTTGCGAAACCTCTTTTGTTATGTAACTCGGTTACAATAGTGAGAATTTTAAAGGTTTCTTTGCCTTTGCTCGGCAAAGAAAAGAGACGTTGTATTATGTATACAGATCTATGAATACGTTTGGGACAGCCATTGTGCAAGAAATACTCTTTTCTGAGCTACAATAAATAATGTGTTATGCTATTTCTCGGGTAATTGCCCTTGGCGCTTTTCGTTTTGAGATTTTATTTGAAAAATTAACCACTTTTAGTTGAGTTTTATGCTAAAGGAAGTTTTTAAATGGATTTAGTTATTCTATTTTATAGAAAAAATAGCGTTTCAAATATAATAGGTTTAACCTTTGATATACTTTCTTAAATTGATTTCAAATCTTTTACAACTAAAGTCCAAACAGTAGGCTACACAGGACGCAATGTAAAAATTGTATTTTCCAAAATATTTTTGTAAACAGTATCCCTTCGTTGGTTATTTGCTAAGCAAGTTAAACCGTACCCAAGCGATTTTAGCGAAACCATTATAATTAGTTTTTTTTTCTTTTTTTGAGATAACATACAAAAGTAGGGGAACTGTGTTGTCGAAATTTATGTAAATACCCAAAATAGTTAAAACTTTGTTTTACGATTTTAACACAACTGTCGTCACCTATTTTTTCGTAGATTGCCAAAAGAGTAAAACATTACTTGCAAAAGATTTTAGCAAAAAACTTAGCACCCTTTTTTTGTTGGTAGATTACCAAAAGAGTTTTTCTACAACTAACCTAGATAACACCTGTTAATTCACTAACACATCATAACCTTTCATAACAGTCATATTCTTAAAAAAATATATTTCATCCGTGAACACTTTTACCTAAAATTGGCTATGCTTTGGATAAAATAAATAATCCCGAATTTCTCTGAGTTCACAAAGGTTTTGTGTGGCTTGGTAAAACTAGGCTTCCATAAAGCGTAATACATGAGCCATGACATGTGCCATTATTTAGAGGCTTACCACAGCGTAGTTTCAGTTTTGTGAACAATTCAGAGGATTAAACAAAATCATGTTATTTATGTTATCATATCCAAAGAATTTCATGACTTTTCTGTTGTAAATATAGCTAAATATATGTTTTAATGGTGTTCTCATTAGAAATTGTGGATTTATGTGTATATTTGGTGTTAAATTTAAGGTCTTGTTGCCATTTCTACTTTGAAAATGTGCCATGATGTCTACATTTGAAAAAAAAAAACATCTTCTGGGCTATGTCCCAATTTATTACATGTAATCAAATGTTTTTGGACACCAAATCAGACGATTAAAACTGTATTAAGATGTCAAATAAAATCATTTAAACCTAGTAGACAAATTATGATTAGAGCATTTAAACGACAGTGTTATGAGGATTGTACCCGGTCAATTCAAGATGGCGGCTAAACATGCTAATGTCCAGAACATGCCTCTACCTCTACGGTACAAGCTCTCAACATTCTAAAACTAATTGGTTTCCAATGATTGAAAGATGTTCTCTTGTTTTGAAAAAATATATTTATAGTACATAAGTACTGTGAAAACATTGAATAATCAGTCATCACACCAATTAGGACGTACATTTATAGTTTAAGTTAATAGTTTACAAATCACACAGTCAAAGATTGAAACTTACTCAATTTCGGTTGAATAAAAATTCACGAAATGGAAATAAATCCCAATTAATTGAACTAAAGTCTAGAATCAAAGAGGAGACGATAGTCAAGTAAGCATCGAGGAAAATTAAGATTGAATAGCCTTGGGGCTTATATTGATCCTAACGCTGTGGTTGAAAGAGTCTGAATCCCTCATTTAACCTTATTTGAATTCAAATAAATGCAAATCAAATGCAGGCGGTAATATGCGACTGCATTGCAAATTTGCTGCGTTGCACTAAACTTGATTTTGATTAAACGCTATTTCAGTTCGCTGTCATTGTGGTGCGTTAATTGGAAAGTTTGTAATGTTTGTGTAGTGTTGAGAAATACTTGTTTGGCTAATAATTTGCGATTTGTTGCTATTGAGGATATATAACTAACTATTTTATTCGTAAATACAGTACCTACAATAATATCAGCGTTACGCGTACTAAGAGGGTTAGACTTTAGGTAAGTTTAACTAGTGCAGTTAGATTTTAAGTTGAAACACTTTTTAATTGCAGTATTATACTTAATGATTTTTTTTTTTGTTAAATTATATCCTAATATGTAGTTTTGTGTGATTTTATGCCAGCAGAATTTCTTACGCTTTTTGTAAGGAATAGACGAAATTGAAACCATGGTATTATAATCATCACTACTATTACAATTTTATAAAATAATTTTTCCATCACTTGAAATTTCCACAATTATACCGTAATAATTTAGGAGACGACAAACATGTACGAAATAATATGTTACGATGGCGAGTAATTTTAACCAGTCATGCCCATCATAAGACCCGATTGGTGTTTACAATACAAGTGCACATACATCTTAAGCTATTGGAAGGAGTTTTTTATGTGAGCGAATTAAAAAGAAATATACGTGAGAAATAAAATAAATGGTAAACACTTATATGGGCACTTGAATTGACGAGGAAATAACTGTATGTTTATTAAAGTTAGGTTTGTTTCACTAATTTATTCTTCCTTATCCAATACGAATTGAATGTAAAATTTTACACAGACAAAAAATATTATTCAAATGAAATTGTACAAATGTTGATAATATTTCTGATAAAAATGTACAAAAGCTTAATTGTGAAAAACTATTTTTTCAAGCATCTCGTAAAAACTGCTTACAATCACAATCCATTAAAACAACTAAGTACGTTGGGTGATTCTCAGTTCTGAATATAAATTAAAATGTCGGTTAAATATAACTTTCACTTAATAAACATCTGAACCAAAATCAAAGAAAATATTCGATTATGTCAAAAGATAACTTGTTGAAAGTTTCTACTAAGAAGGGCTGGTGTAGCAATTCTCGGAGCTCAGTGCTATCCTCTGTCAAGGGATGGCTGGGAGACATACTTGATGTGATTATATGACAATGCTCCGGCCACTTAGTGTACCCTTGAGGCTACTGTGTTTGCAAGGTACGAGAAATGTAATTTAGTACATAAATTATATACGTAGGACACTAAAATATTTGGTTAGGTAATTATAAGGCAGATTCGAACCTGAGAAAAGTCAGCAGATTTTTGATGGTTCGAAATTGGACCCAGCTGTGATCATTGGGCTTTTGCCTGACGAAATAGCTGATCTTAGTTAGTAACAAAGCTACAGAGATCATCTCACACCAATACTCATCCTTCTAGGTGGCGTCCCGATCTCAGTTGATGATGATGACAATATTAATAATAATGATAAAAATAACAGGTGTCCAAAACCACCCTTTTAGGAGCACTGCCTATGCACAACATAATGGTGAATGAAACTTAGTGAATCAATCATATAGATAGACACCATTTAAATTATAGGTTAAGTAATATTATTCTATATCCATACAATTCTGTTGGTTGAAACCTGGGTTAGTGTCTATATATGATGAACGCAATATAGTGCTTCAAACTTAGACACCATTAAAATATAAGTATTAACTTTCCAATAGTCAATGGTATAAGATTATAAGGCAGGAGGTATAAGTAAATTCGAAGGTTGTAAGAGGAAAATATGATTTGGAAGTTTGAGACAAGGATGATCGTTAACTAGTCCAATAGTTTTAAGAGCAAACGAAAACCCAGTTTCGAAGTTAAATTTTAACATCTAATTAGCTACATTAATTTTATTGTGTGAATATATCATTCAGATTTAACTTGATCCTTATTTTAAGTACAAGTTTACTAAACGTATTGAACATAAATTACTGAAAACCCAACTCCTTTCTAAAGAGCCAAAAACTAAACATTAGCTACTTTACTTCAAAGCGCTTTGCCCCACACCATGTTCTTCTTACCCTCTCACGATCTCAATTTTGAGCTTTTGTAGCAAATTTGATAACCTAAAAAAATTAGCAATTTGTTTGCTAAATTGCAATGGGTTTGTGTATTTATTTATTTTTAATGTTTAAGTTGGTAAATGTCTACCCCTAAATACACTTTTAACATAAATTTACCACACAGTAAAATTGTATTAATTTCTGTTCCTATACAACTTTAAACTTCAATTACAAGAAACATTTAAAATCCTTGGTTTAATTTATGTCCGTCGTGGTGTTTTGGGAAATCATAAAAAAATGAAATCTGGAACCAAACACTTGTTTAAGAAGAATCCTTAAACATTTTACCCTCAACTGATAGTAAGTAAAACAGCTTTAGGTTTTTTGCCAATCTACTAGTAAGAGACTGATTTCGAGGTGGGAATCGGGTTCGATTCCAGACTTATGTCCTAAATAATTGAATTGAGAAGTGTGCACCTCTTTTCCTAAAAAAAATCCTATCATGCTTAAGAGTTTAATTATGTCATAAATGTTATTTCGTGAAGTTGAGTGGATGTTATTTAATGCATTAACTAGGGACGGGCTTAAAACAGTCAAGAACGATGTTAAATATTTCTCTCTGATTTTATTTTTATATAATACAACAATATTTTCTTCAATCATTTACCCCTATATTGTAAATGTCGACCAAACAGTCGTATCTATACAAATAGAGCTTCTTATGTACATAAAATGTTCGTACCTAAAATTTGTTGAATTAACTCAAAATCTATCGACTTTGTTTAGTCTAGTACAGTATCTGTTTGTTTAAAGGTAAACATTAGATAATAGAAGTAGAATCATACGAATACAGTGCGTCTTTGTTACTACGTACTTTTGAACTGAATCCTTTACGACAAGATTCTGTCTTGTAGTATTCTCTTTTTTTAATGTCGTTGTACAATCCATACAACATTACAATAATAGAGAAATCCATACTTATCTACTTTACTCAGCTAATACACCTATATGTTGTTACGTTTTTGAATAGTTTTAACATTTAACACAGAAAGTTGTTTCAGACATATTACGTTGTGAACCCTGTGTATTATTAGACAGTATCAAGCTTTGTGGGGTAGATTCGCCCTTCTGCCCTTGTCAGCAGCTAGGAAGGGCTGATGTTATCTTTGTATCTTCTGTGTAGCCAGACTGAATAAATGTTTTTTATTGCACGCGATCGAAACTTGCCAAACATTGTAATAATGAATTTTTAATGTATACCCGTCTTTGTTTTCATCTCTATCTTTGAATCAGATATGATCAAACGAGGTCAAATATGGATCGAGAAATATTAAGAAAACCATTAAGCTTAAAAAAATCCTCAGTATTTTCTATTTAATTAACAGTTAGTTGTGGTAGATTGATGGGTTTCTTAATAGGTTTTGAATAGTTTTTTACTCTCAGTTATCAGATTATGTTTATGCATGTTTCATCATGCCTGAATAGAAGTTGCTTGGTTAGTCTTATAACAAAGTTTTATGTAATTTTTCATAAATATATAACTTTATAATAAAATTCCTCATGTGTATTGATTTTAACTCCTTATTCATCACTTTTTCCTTTAACTTGAAGGCCTTTCTTGTAACAGCATGGATTTTACTAAATCTTTAAGAAAAATTTGCCTTAAGCCTAGTAAGGCAACCAACGACATAAAAATTCAATAATTTTGTCCTCAGATTCTGCAAAGTTCTGAACCTAAATATGTATAATCCATCACAATGTTTTCCATCATACTTGCCTGTAGTCATAAATTTTACTGGTGGATTTTTGCACTACAGATAATTTTTTTTTTATTATATCGTATCGCCACCAAACTGATCTTCTATACATATTTCCATAGATTGTGTTTTACAGTGGCTATTTAACCACACTATTTCAAAATTTATACTAAAGGATTTTCAAATTGAAGTGAAATGTGTGATTTTTTTGCATCCAAGACTATGCGCATGTGCAGAAGACTTCAACGGTTAGCAACTGTCGGCTTCCCATTCTTTGCGTCGCCTCTACAACCTAATATAACTTAACCCAACCTAAACTAACTTAACCTACCGTACTACTGCCACTATTTATCCTCTTTGATAAATACTGTTTTGTAAATGATTTCCAATTAATATCTTGATATTGTTTGTCGTTTGTCGCAGGTGCGGGTAACCAGGCCATGGCGCTGAGCCTTGCTGCGCTGCGCCGACGACACATCCTCTTCGTTCTCATCCTAGTCTTCATTCCGTGCAGCATCTTCGTGCTGTTTTCTCAGCCAGGTAATTTAGTAATTATAAATTATTGACAATAATTGTATATATAAGAGGGTTGGACCAAAGTGGACAGGTAAATTTCACCATAATGACAAATGTACACGTGACAAAAAGTAAAATACTTAAAGATGTAATCGTGTAAGGTAAGTTGTCAATATGCGTTTGTGGCTACAAGAAATAAAAAGAACGGCAACAAATGTGAAATGATGTCTCAGAGTATGATGATGACATCCATCATACTCAGTGTTCACCAAACAGGCATAGATATGTGTGCAGTCATAGTTATATTTCTGCACCACCCTGTATCGAAGTTTATCGCAGAATTTTGTATGGTACTATCATAAAAAATAGCGAGTCATGAAGTGTCTACAAACACTTGTTTTAAAGGATGAAAGTGGTTTACACTTTTAAACCATAATTTATTTTTATTATCTTCCCTCCACACTTGGCACATTTGACCGGGATGTTCTAGTATTTTGCTAAAAATCTGTGTGCGTCATCATTCAGGAATGCGTCCTATATGTCGGGCATAGTATATTTCATAACACAACTAGAAAATTTGAGACCATGTTTGAAGTCCGAGATTTATTGAGCATATGTTTATCGAGAATATGTATAGACCCACTTTCACTAATGTTTGTGAACGTCACTTTTTGCTATACTAAAAAGACTAATTATTTTCTTAATTAAAACATACATTGATTATTTCTCTATTACAGTTAGTTAGGAACATTACAAAACTCATAGCATTTTAAGGTCATGCCTTCAACTTTAAGTTAATATTTACTTTGGTTGTACCAGTTGTTGAAAATTGAAACAGTAGACAAAAAAAAATAGCAAATCATTGTTTTAGTCGGCAAAATCCCAGAAAGATAGTAAACATTACTTTTGTAATGTAAACATTCTTTTTCCGTAGTAAACAATGTAAAGATGAATTTTCGCAGGTGATATACATGTAACGAAAACAGGTTATTTCACAGTAGTTTAGCGATAATTTAATTTTTGTAATTGTAGCTACAGTACAAAGTTTCACATGAGAAATATCAATAATTAACTCCAGATGTTTTTCATTGGTCACGGTTTGTTATGCAGATAGATTCTCTTTGAAGGATTTTTTGATGGAAATTGAGACCATCGATGTGCATTTGTCATTTTGAAATTAGTCTTTTATTTGATTTTTTTTTACAAATGGTTTGTAAATGCATGAAATTGTATGAGTAGAAGGGCGAATGATTTTTTACAATGTTCTCCTCTGTAAAGCCCAGATATCCCCAAAGTCTGAAGATGAAGGATCGAAACTAGTTTGACGAGAGATGAATAGCTTGACAGATTGTCCTATTAATTACATTACAAAGTCCAATGATCAATCACTGGTATACAAGCTGTCAAGATCCCTAACTACGGTAATCCGTCATCGAATTTAATCCATTTTCTATTAAATTTTGTCCTAAATTTAAAACTTGACTGAATTTGTTTTCAAAGTTAAAATTAAAATTAATTTTCGAGTTAACGGTATTTTCCTCCTTTAATTTCAAACTTTTCTTTTAAAAGGCCCAATTTTTAACTTGAAAATATTTTTCTAAACAAAAGATTATAGTGGAGAAAACACTGTCAACATTGGTTTGAAAATGTTTGTTGTAGAAACTGTTTACAAAAATACATATAACACCTTTATTCTTAATAATATGATAAATAGGTTTACATAGCTTATAAATTCGACATATAGCTCAATTTTGTAAAGGTTGTTTAGTTTTAAAATTGAGCTGTATGTCGTATTTTTTAGATATGTAAACCTATGTATCAAATTGAATATAACAGCTCAGGAGCTAGAATGGAAATGCATTTTAATTTATTCTTTAGCCTTAATCATAAAAATCACATGTTAACAAAAATTTTCATAAAATAATGTTACACGATTGTCATAGAATCTTCAATTTTTGGTTTGTACGTCTGAAAACAGCGTTCACATAAAGTGATTCATTTCAACTGCACTGTATATTAGAAACTATCTAAAAGCTTGATCATAACGCTCAAACAAGTTTATAAGATGTTTTTGTTTGCTTTGTCGAATATTTCCTATCTAGTTGGATGTAACTTAAGTGGCAGAATAGTGAAATTTGTGAAAATAAATGATTTAATCGGAGTCAACCAAAAAATGACCATACTAGGGGTAGGAGTCAATAATAAAAAATGTTTTCTCAGAAGCCGACTTTCCGTCTTTTGGAGAAATCCATTCACTAAAAGTCAAACAAATAAAATAAAAAAATATAAACCCAAGCTTACGAGAAAATAGAAATAACAGTGGCGCCAAATCTGTAAACTGTGTGTAACTGTGTATGTTTGTGTGTGCGGTGGTGGAATTACTGCTATTTTCATTGTCTTCTGAAAATACCCATAAAAGTGTCATCACCCCTTCACATATCATCATACGATTCGAAATAGACGGAACTCATCCAAAAATCCCCTGAAGCACCTCTTACTTCTGTAGCACTCACAAACATTTTACGATCCACAACTCTAGACAAAAGATGTTGAATAGGTAACCAGTGTTAAATATTTGTCGAGGAGGTGATGTAAAACGGACACGCCAGTTTGTGCTTGTGAGCTAACAATACAGAAGCAACAAAGCCAGAAGCGAGGGGTGCTCAATTATGCACAAGCCTTCTGTTTGCATGTTCCCCCGGCAAACAAAAATCTATAGCTTCCCTCTTGCATTTTAAAACGCCAGTAATCATTCAACAGTTCAATATCTAGTCTCTTAAGAGTTTTCATTCAGGAAAGTAGTAATACAATACTAACCATACTCCGTTCACAATATTCACGGTTCATATTAGATGGTTTGGGGGAAGTTCTCCCATCACTTTTTTGTATTAAAAAAAAAAAACACCAAAGCAGTGCTTAGTGTTGTTGCTTAATCACCTGTTGAGCTATCAACAGCTATCAATCAGCTATCAACTATCAACTATCAACTATCAACTATTATATTAATAGGCAAGCATGTTTCATTTAAACCTTTTTTCTCAGCTCGTGTGCATCGCAGGGAAATTCTATGCATACTCTTAGAAAGATATTTTCCTGTAGATGTGCAGAATCCCTTAATAAATTAAAATAGGCTCATAAATAAGCCCAAAAAATGAATTTGAAATTTAAAACAAAGTAACATGGTCCTTTTGTATTGCCATGCTGGTGACAAAATAACAACGAAATATCAACAGAAAATCAAAACAAATGGAAGCAATCACATGATTCATTTACAGCGTTGGGTAAAAATAAAGTCTGTACATTAGTACATTACATATTTTTGGTCGAGTTTTCGACCACTGGACGACCTCTAGTTATTATTATTTTAAAGAAGGTTCAAGTAAAGGGGATGGATTTCTTCCCCTAAAACCGCTGAATTTCTCCCCCTACCATTGTGAATGAAGTGTAGTAATAGAAAGTAAAACAGTTGTGATTTCTTTAGGTTCCTATTTTTATATACTAGGGGAAAACTATGGGGCTTGTGTAGAACTCATGAAAACAAATTAATTATTTAAAAATTACAACTTCTGGAAAAGTCATTTTAGACTACTGTAGCAATTAATAAGGTACCTCATATAGGTAAAAGGGTACAAAGTAACAAAGTTTTTTTTATCTTTATACATTTTATCCTATATTTGTATCTTTTATCACAATTTTATATACATCCCAATCTTATCTTTTCCCACTAAGTTAATCTATTTCCTGGCTCATGAATCTTTACCTTATCATTATATTGCTATCTAATCTTTTAATATTATTTACAAATTAATTTTCATTTAATTTTTGATTGATTTAACAATTAATATTCATTAAAACTTAATAAAATACTGATACAAATCGACTCAAATACAATGTTCTTATGGTATTGTGACAGTTAAAAAATATTAATGTAAAATACAATTATAAAAAAAAAAAAAATCCCTCACTCATAGTAAAACATTACATTACATTACATACCTTATCATTATATTGCTATCTAATCTTTTAATATTATTTACAAATTAATTTTCATTTAATTTTTGATTGATTTAACAATTAATATTCATTAAAACTTAATAAAATACTGATACAAATCGACTCAAATACAATGTTCTTATGGTATTGTGACAGTTAAAAAAATATTAATGTAAAATACAATTATAAAAAAAAAAAAAAATCCCTCACTCATAGTAAAACATTACATTATTTTGCATATAACGTTGGGGGAATATAAAACAGGTAAAGAAAGAGAATATCGCGAGACCTTGAACGCTTTTCTTTCACAATATTTTATGATCCACCTTCATTAACGTCAGCTGAAATTTCTTTAACCTTCATCTAAATTGTGTGCTGTCTTCAAAGAGTCAACTTGTCATATTTAATGGACGGCGTTAATCTTGATTGCATTTTAGAAATAGTAGAATTCCACTGGAAATGTTTCCTAGACACTACGTTTGTTTATAGCGAAACTAAGTACTAAGCACAATCCAAGTGTTTTAGTGCTTTGTGATCGATAAGGATCAAAAAGAAATAAAATTAACTCCTAAAACAAGCTTAGTGTAAAGTACGTTCTTGCTAAATAACAATTTGTTTCCAGTTGACATAATCTGGTTGGTAACAATAGTTAGTGTAATGAAACAATGTCATCTACGATTTTCTATGTATAAATGACTATTCCAGTGTTATTTTGTTTTGTGACGCTAAGCGTCTGGGATTGTTTTTCACATTACTTTATGCTAGACCTATCGTTGCGGCATCACTTAAAAATCCATCGGTGATTTGGCGGGTTTGAACCTAAGACCTCAGGGACCAAAGTCTTGCACTCTACAACTAGACCAGCTAGCTCATAGACTCATTTAGGATTTCAAACCTTAATGGGCAATCTTTCAAAATCTTTTTTAACACAAATATCACAATAACAAAATCTTTTACTTTACTTAAATAGTTACATTTTGTCAACTTAGAGGATGGGTTCCAGTACAAACTAAATAAAAAGTGTTTAAATGTATAAGCATTGACTTTGATACTGAAGCAGACATGCCAATTATATAGATCAGTTATAGATACTTTATAATCAAAGAGCAATTAATTTGTGTAATTAATTTATTATAGACTATGCTGCTCTTTAAAGTCTGTTTTCTCTTTTAGCTTATTCATCGTGTGATGGTTTTTAATAAGTCGGCCTTTTCGATTGGCACTATTAAAAAGTTTTATTTGTAAGAAAAGGGTATGTCAACTTGAAAGTGTATTGATGATAAAATAACAAGTATAAATTCATAAACAAAAAGGAAAACTATATGACTACTTCAAAACATTACTATTTATAATATATTGTTTTTTTTAAGTAAGTGCATTGTATTGTTGCACTAGTTATTATAACTTATGAAAGTGGCGTTGTGTTGCTTAACAACATGTTTACACTTGTAAACATTCACCATATCAACCAAACAACCACTAACATTGTGTTCCTGTGCATACCATATATACCTCTGCTTCAACAATCGACCCTTATTCTTCTGGTAAAACCTGCATTAAATCAATTTCAAAAAGTTTGCAGCTTTAATGATACATATACTCTTACAATATAAAACTTAAGCCACAATATATAACTTAACTTAAGACTTGTACTTTTCAACATGTACAAGTCTAAATTATCAGTATTGATTAACTATGACATCGACTGTTTAATAAAATTTTTAAGTTAACATGGTATGATGACGAAAGTAACTGTCCATGTTATAAAATGTTATCCTTTTACGTTCATAAAATCTTATGGTGTCACACATACTCTATACCCAACAGTGTTTTTATACATAATTTTTAATTTCTCTTGATTCTATCCCGGAATGATTCTCCACTAGGCTAGCTCTAGAGGGGGTTGCGGCTTGTCTGTTGGATAAGAATCATAAGTGATTGGCGGGATTTGAACCCAGTACCTTGGAGACCGAAGTGCCACGCTCTACAACTAGACCAGCTTGACTCGTTACCCAATTTGGTTGGAACCAATGTGTTCATTTAATTATTTTGGGTTCTTTATACTAATCATTTGTGTATTCTTGTGAACTTTAAAACACAACATAGTTCAATGCGTTCATCACATTTTCCACTTAAACTCAAATTTTGCAAACCACGCTTCAAAAGTGTTAGTCTTCACAGGTTAGGAACACATTTTCAAAAATAAAAATTGATAGCTACCATAATCTGAAATACAATAAAGTATTTATGAAAATTTGAAGTGTGATTTTTCAAAATCAACAATGAACGATTTTCATCTAAACTAACTTTGTGCAGAATCGATCAATAACTCAATAATGTAACTGTGAAGCTTAAACGATTTTTAATTTATCCTAGATTGAACTCATTTTAACCAGAAATGAACCTAGATGAATTTTTACCCGTGATACTTTTGAATTAACAGCAAAAGTTAAATGCCCAATTAACATTATTGTTCTGTAAGTTGAACCGAGCGAAAACCAAAGAGAAATGTTTGCAATCAACTCAAACCTCGCTCTTTTAAACCAACAATACCTGTTTAATTGCCTCATTTTGCATTGTAATATCTCTTATTCCTCCTTGACTGTGCTCAAGGAAAAGTTTTATACTTTCTTATTTCAACTGTAAGTTTTGTAACAAATTTTATTTGGAATATTAATTACTTATTGTTATATTTTAGAGGCAGTGAAATATTAAAAACATTGTAATTTTAATTAATAAAAGTTTTAATTTAGTTTGGATCCTGCTAACAAGGTTAAACTCAGCAGACTCAGCTTAAAATATTACAGTATAAACAAATTGCTTACAAAAAAATTATTTTGCTCAAACTGAATTGCTACATCCTTAAAAAATAATGGTTGTTTTCAAAAAATTGCTGAACGTTTTAGCAAAATCTGAAAAACTACCTCGATGCGATAATGGATTTAGGTCAGAAACCTTCCAACTTTGTGATAAATGGTTGGGTTCACAAACCACCTCACAGTGGAGTTGAATAATGTTAAGTCTAATATCAGGCTTAAGAGTTCTTGAATTCTAAGTGCTTCTCTAGAATAAGAAGGCTTTACAAGAGGAACCTTGTCACCTTCATTATTTCTAGATTGTTATTCTTACGCAAAAGCTACGTTAAAGCTTTTTAGGATAATTATAACGATGGATGATTACAGTTATGTTGCGAGAATAGTTATACAACATTTTTATGTGTGTGTTAATGCTTTACAGCAGCATGGACCATCTATCTATCTATATATTAATAGGCAAGCATGTTTCTTTAAAACCTTTTTTCTCAGCTTGTGTGCATCGTGGGGTAAATCTGCGCATACCGTTAGAAAGCAATTTTCCTGTAGGTGTGCAGAATCCCGTTATAAATTTAAATAGGCTCAAAGATAAGCACAAAAAATTAGTTAAAAAATTTGAAAAAATTAACATGGATCTTATGCGTTGCCATGCTGGTGACGAAATAACAACGAAATATAAACAGAAAATCAAAACAAATGGAAGAAACTCCAATCACATGTTTTATTTACAGTGTGGGGTGAAAATAGAGAAGTGAGTACATTACATATTTTTGGTCGAGTTTCGACCACTGGACGACCCCTCGTCTATATATTAATAGGCAAGCATGTTTCTTTAAAACCTTTTTTCTCAGCTCGTGTGTATCGTACGGAAAATCTACGGATACCGTTAGAAAGCTATTTTCCTGTAGGTGTGCAGAATCCCTTTATAAACTAAAATAGGCTCAAAAATAAGCACAAAAAATGAATTTGAAATTTTAAAAAATTAACATGGGTTTTATGGGTTGCTATGGTGATGACGAAATAACAACAAAATATAAACAGAAAATCAAAACAAATGGAAGACATTCCAATCACATGTTTTATTTAACAGTGTGGGGTGAAAATAGAGAAGTTTGCACAAAACATACTTTTGGTCGATTTTTCGACCACGGGGCGTGCTCTCGTCTACATTAACGGGCAATATTGTAACAATAATTAACCTGCAAGCAACTTGATTTTGTTGATGTATTAAACAGTTTAGTGATTGATACTATTATTAAATTTTAATGATTATGACACCCTCATGTTATTGTTATGTCTCTTTTTAAATGTTGATTGGACCTACATTTCACATTATGAAATGTGAATTAATGAAATTACGCACCAGCATTATTTTAAGCACCCTTGTGAATTAATGAAACAACTGCATAGTCTCAAATCAGAAATTTCACCAAAATTTCTTGTTTTTCTAACGTTATAAACATATTGTAAATGAAATATTTTAAAATTGATTTTTAAAGTTTGAAATTCCCTTAATTTATTACAATAACTGTACCTTATCAAATATTTAAAAAAATACTGTGACTTAAAACTTTTTACTCATTAAGATCTGAACAAAATATGGTTTCAGGAATTTCCTTAGATATTTCTTTTACTACTGTTTCCTCTCTATATAATTTACAAAGAAAACAGGACTAACATTAACTTTTTAGAGTCACCGTGAACTTTTACTTGAACTTTTGCAATCTTTTTAACTTTTCCGAGTTTTTCATAATTCTTAATAAACATAATCATCTTTAATACTCTTAATGTTTAAAATGTTCTTTGACAGTTAGTCTGTGGTTTGAATGTAACTGTAGTGTCAAAAAATACATTTCTCACATTATCTACTCTGTTGGTGTGCCAACCAGCTAAATCATGTAAATGTCCTAGGATTTTTTCCTGTGAACAAACAGAACAATGGATCTGTGCAGGCTTACAGGTGTATCCTCATTTGGTATAATAATATTATAATTTGAAAACATCACGTATATCCAATTGCATTCTTGTCATTTGTCCACAGTAGGCCAGCCTTTTCCTTTCAGTACCCAATACATTAGTTGCTACAAGAGAATAGTATGAAGGTTTACAGGATTTAATATTCTTTGATCTTATAATGCTTTTTCTGTCCCCAGATATGACTCAGGAACAAGCTGTGGTGCAGAGGATAGCAGAGTTACAGTTGAAGTTGCAGCATCTGGAAGCCATGTACAGGTGCGGATATACTTAGTTAATCATCTGAAACAAACATAAAAGAGCAATAGGGAGTTAATTTGAAAGTCAGATATGTTTGTAGGTCCGACTTTAAAAACTGATGTCTTTGGATCTTTTTTCTGGTTGTCTTTTAAACATTAGGACATTTATGAAACATTCACTAGGTAAACCTGGCAATATGTGACATTTGGGAGACCCCTGAACCAATTTTTGTCTGCACCGGTGCACATTTCTTTATTATAAAATACAAAGGCTAATTATTCACCAATGGCTTCCTATGGGTCGATGTGTGGTTCTAAAGTGTAATAACTCTGTTGAGTATTACATGTGTTCTACATTTTGTGTTCTACAGACCCGATTTCCTTAAATTTTTGGTAAGTCTATAAATATTTGATTTATCAGATACTGGAATCACTCAACTTTCTATGTATTTTTCTACAATTCATACTCTTTGAGCTTGCAAAAACACCATGTTGCATCCTATCCACAATAAATTCCCAATAACACTGGACTGCCTAGTCAAAAATGTATATCAGCTGATCGGCAATGAGGTAAAGAAAACCAACCTACTGATAAGTGTTTATCGCTACTTGTAAATTGGGATGCGTAAAAAAAACAAACTGTTATAGTTTGCTTTTGGTAGTAATTCAAATCATTCATTATATTTACATGTTTAATCAATCCATTTACTTGCAGCCCAAGTAAATCCTTTACTTGCCGAGTCATTGTCCTGTTCCACCCCAACTTGAGACGGGGTTTAGTTTAAATTATTTTAAAAATTAGATTATAATAGTCAATCATCTAAAAACATGCATTTCAGAGAGAGGGAAGAAGATGTGCACGTGCTGACACAGCAACTAGGTCAGCTGCTGATGGAGACGGTACCTCCTGGTGGTAACCTCAGCACTTCACTGCCTCTGCAGCTTAGTCCTGAGGCTCGTACATTGCTGAGGAACATGACAGGACTGAGGCCGGGTGGAGGAGATGCTGCACAAGTGCTGAGACTACCCTCTGCGTACCACTTCCTGCCACATCTACTGCTGAGTCCATCCAGTCTACGGCCTGCTATCAGCATATCCAGGGGACGGTCTGGAGGTGAGTTAATTATACATACATTGCTGAGGAACATGACAGGACTGAGGCCAGGTGGAGGAGATGCTGTCCAAGTGCTGAGACTACCTTCTGCGTACCCCTTCCTGCCACATCAACTGCTTACTCCAATTTCCATATACAAAATGGTTTGATACTTTTTTAACCCTCCGAGTGTCCCTTGTTTTGGCCTTAATGTCTGCCTATTTTTTGCTCATTTGCAAGGTTTTATTAAAACGGATCTGAGAAGCTTGAAAACAATGTTAATTATACTGTTCTATATACCATTTTGTTTGGAAAATCATGGGCTTCAATATTATACATAGAACATAAGGAACATTTGTTTCAAAAAAAATATTTTGGAAAATTAAAAAAAAAAAAAAATAAGTTCGCGCTCAATGAAATTGTATAAATTAAAGGCCTATAAATATTTGAAAATAGCCACTTTGTTCTAAATTTTATGAGGATTACAAATATGTAATAATATAAGGAAGTAGATTTGCAAATAAATAAGTTATGGGCAAAAAACAGATTTCAGTACATAGCGTTTAGCTAAGAATGCATAGCCTAACCATAGCTAGGAATCTGGCTGATAATTTACATCAATATCACTACCTACTTCTTAAGGATCATCAACCAGCCCTTCAAAATCACTTAAATCTTCTTATAATGCACCACGTATATCACTACTTTTGATTTTTAACACTAAAACAATGATAAACGTAACAAAACACATCAGTCATCGGTCCGAGGTTAATCAAGCTGTTTACAATTACGCACGTCAGCTGTCTGCTACAATATTTTCGGAACTAAAATGAATAGCGCTTAGAGACAGACCTCCGGAGAAAGCTCTGAATCTGTCAAATAAAACGATACCTAACTCGATCCAGTTCAATCCGATTTTGTCAGTCATAGAGCCTTCGCCGTAAACAGTGTCTGTGAGTCGCTGCAGCGACACAAAACACTACACAAAGTGTGTTATGTGTCGCTGTATAAATAACACTCGGAGGGTTAATTAATTGGACATCGCTGACAAGTTTTGTGTATTTGGCGATACCAAGCCAATGCTATGAATAAATATGTTTTAATTTGAATTTTGGCCATATTTTATATTGTAAATAATTCTGTTTGCCCCAAAATGTTTCAAATCAGTGTTGTAATTACCACCAGCACCCAGTGTGAAATCACAAATAACCTATTGTCAAACACTTACATAAACATCCTTCTCAACTGACGGATGTTTTACACCATTCTGTCATGACAAGCCAATGACCATTTGACAGCTGATTTCTGTGATTTGCCACAGTGTCTGTCGTGCTGGGTAAGTGTTAAACAGCTGATTTACTTGTAATTGTCACAGTGTCTGTCGTGCTGGGGATCCCCACAGTCAAGAGAGAAGTCCAAAGCTACTTGTTGGCAACCTTGCAGAACATCCTGGACAGTATGACACAGGAAGAGGAAGAGGACGTCGTCATTGTGGTCTTCATAGCTGAGGTATGTCGACTGTAAACTAGATGTTCATAGAAGATATTATCATTGACTTTTATACAGTCCCTCTATAACTCAATAGACCACAATGGCTGTTGATAATTTTGAATTAATGAAGGACACAGTCGAATAAGACTTTTGCAGAGTGTGCTGCTGTTGAAAATTCAATTTTCTTCTTTAATTTTAGGTACTATATTTTATGTGGACACATTAAACATTCTTATTTTTGGAACATTCAGTTTAGTTTAGTTGAAAAGTTTATGTACACAACAGAAGAGAATGATATCAATTGACGTGTTCCGTTGTTCATTTGAATTCTAATACTGGTGACAGACTGACTTGGGAACAGGATATCTACTTGTATCTATCAAAGACATAATTTAGCTTGAAAATGTGACTTGATTTAACCTTCTCAAAGTGGGTTTTTAAAGTTTATTTTGCCTATTTGAAGAACTGACAATTTTTTCAAATTCATCAGCCTGTAGTATGAAATGAAATGTAAATAGAATTTTTTTACTCATTGAGTAGTGACACTTTAAAAACGGCTGGGTAATAAAGTGGCCATCGCTAAAAGTCACAGTAAATTAAGTACAGGTTTTGATTTTTTTAAATACCTTTTCCTTACAAACACAATAATTTAAAACAACTTTTGTTGTAAAGTTGTTAGAAACAGGTTTTGTGAAAGTTTGTGAATTAATTGCACCACTTTAAAGCAACATTTATCCCAATGTACCTCTGACATAATTAGTTTTTTCTTAATAACACTCCCAACAAGAAACAAAAAGAAGAAGAACAAAAATTTACACGTCAACTAAATTACAACTACTGTAATTGAAACTAAACATTGTAAGAATTAATTTCCTGCTTCTACATCACATATGCAAAGTGTAGTTCACCTCTTGTGTCTGTTGCTGTTAGAATACAAAAACAAATTTCAAAGCATCAGTTGAAACATAAATACAGTATTTTATTTTAATGAGTACTCTTGAATGCTGCTGCTGAAAGCTGGGAGGGCTATTCATGTGAAATCCAACGTGTAAATGAGTCCAGCTTGCATTCCCTCGGTTATTGTTTCAGGCTACAAATCGTATGAGAATGTGTAATACTCTAATGACACCTGCAAAGCTATGGGGCATTTTGCTGTCTTGGATCTTAATTGTTTCAGTTGTATGGATTTATATCTGAAGTATTTTATCTTGTAATATTTTGGTTTTGAATTGATTTTGTCTTATCTTACAAATTTTGTAAGAAATCTATTATGTATACTATTTAAATTTTGATAAAACTGCTCTTTGGTTGAATTAAAACTGCCAATAGTAATTTTTACTAACAAAAAAGAAATGAAGTTAATTAATTTCAATTAAATATATATGTAAATTATTGCCGTTTTAGACGAGATAAATTGTTTTTTTGATGTAATCAGAAAAAATGTATGAAAAAAGTTTTAAAATATGTTATATAAATTTTAAATTTAGAGATGGAATAAATGTTTCTATATCAACAAACCACCAAAATTAACCATCTAAGTTACTAAACAATTATTTGACTTGGAGGATGCAATAAATCAAAGTTTGAAATAATAACCATGTTTGCTTCCTTTTGTTCCAGACTGATGAAGAATATGTAAATCAAGTTGCAAATGAAGTTAGAGACCAGTAAGTATAATTTACATTGGTTGAATAGCATTGTTTGGTGGAAATAATTCACCATGCGATTTTGTATTCAATGATGAGTATTGTATCTCAAATACATTAGGTTTTATGTTAAAATTAGCTGATGGTATTCGTAAGTCTGTAAAAAAAGAAAAGAATATTTGAATCTATATATAAAGCCAAAAGTACCCATGAACTTTTGAGAAAACTACAAGTCACACCCCCATAAACCATATACTTAAAATGTTCGTCATGACGAGAAACCTTGCGCAAAATTATCCATTATTTCATAAATTGCCCTATAAGGTCGTAATTACTTTCCAAAGGGAACTTTCCATTTACCTAATAATAAAAACGAGAGGTCGTCCAGTGGTCGAAACTCGACCAAAAATATGTAATGTACTCACTTATCTATTTTCACCCCACACTGTAAATAAAACATGTGATTGGAGTTTCCTCCATTTGTTTTGATTTTCTGTTTATATTTCGTTGTTATTTCGTAACCAGCATAGCAACGCATAAGATCCATGTTAATTTTTTCAAATTTTTAAACTCATTTGTTGTGCTTATCTTTGAGCCTATTTAAATTTATAAAGGGATTCTGCACACCTACAGGAAAATAGCTTTCCAACGGTATGCGTAGATTTTCCCTACGATGCACACGAGCTGAGAAAAAAGGTTTTAAAGAAACATGCTCGCCTATTAATATATAGATAGATACCTCAGCTGTTATTATTTGTTTGTATTACCATTACTGTATTCTGCTTTGTTTATTTCAGCTTAACTTAACCAATCAATAGTTTTATTAATACTTATGTAGTAAACAGGGTGGAGCCCGTGGGTAACAGCTAGTTTTTTTAAAGATCAGATTATTTCATGGGAATATGATATAAAATACACTTTATCACTAATAAGTCCAGATTAAGAGGTAATCAAAGAGGCTGGGCTGTTGCCAGTAAAATGTTCTTCTAGTACATACTTTAGTAATACAGGGTGACAAAAAAAATTTACGCATCTAAACTGCTGCTTTTACTTAACTTCTGTTTTAATGGAAATCACTCCACAATAATGTTCAGGAATGGTACATGCAAAGACAAATGAATATGTAATAAACAATGGTGGAAACATGTAGAATACTTAGTTTTAAGATAGAGTAGGTTTGTATAGCTAATAAATAATCTATATATTGATTACTAAAGGCGATTCTTTGCGTCAGAATTGTGGGTGACCGAGAAGACGTAGAACGGTGGGGGAGGGCTCAAATTAAGGGTCTCTATCTCGTGATGACGTGAAAATGAAATTGCCAAAATGTTAACAACACGAAGTAAGATATAACGTAAAATGTCTTCCGTAAGAATAGCATTGGAAGCCATACACAGCTGTTTTTGTTTACTTTAATATAAGTGATCGTGCTATATCGCCAAGCAAGGCAGCACTTACAAGCCAGTTCAATAAACACTTCAGTTGGTTTACTTCTTATTCTTAGCCAGTCAATGTACAGTATATTATATTAAAACCAGGTATAGAGTTATCTATAATTGAGACTTTTTGAAAATCAAAAACAAAACCAAAAATATTCGTGTCAGCTGTCCATTTTGATGGAAAGGAATTTTGTGATTTGCTTCGACAACTGGGAAATGGAACCCTAAAAACCATAAAATATTACTCAATGTGGCTTATGAGGCTGTTAATTTTGTACACTACTTATTTACTTCCCTTAAGTTTCATCACGATCGGATGGCCGTTTAGTAATGCATAAAGAACAATCATACGACAGCCAAACATTGGATTTCTATGTATATAGATACAGTAGAACCTCTTTAATCCGAACCCCTGTAATCCGAACGTCCACTAATCCAAACGCCTCATTACTGTACTCTATACACAGTACAGTAGTTCTTTATTGTACACTGTATTTATTTATGTACGCACCGTAATTATTTTGATTGTAATGTACAGTAGGTACTGATAATTCCCTACGTTTACTACTGTATCAAATAAACACTGTATTTTACTTTATAAAGCATTTTTCACTTTTCCCTACCTATTGTTATGTAAAAACAACAATATGTTCTGTAATCCAAACTATTCAATAGTCCGAACTACCCCCGGTCCCAATTAGTTCGGATTAAAGAGGTTCTACTGTAATAACAACCAAAGCAAACTGAGATTCTTTTTCACACAAAGAAGGGTGTACAGGCATATCCATCTTATTTATTTATTTATTTTTGAACATAACAACAAACAACATTGTTCAAAGGTTTATTGCGGACATTTTCCATCACGAAAGTAAAAAACAATACACAACGTTTCGGGATCTGGAATCTGATCCCGTCTTCAGGTGAAAAAACTTAACTAACACATTACAACTAACAATACACAAACGCCCAACCTAAGTTGGAATACACTACCGAGGGTAGTAGTCAAAAAATATGCACTGTATAGCAGTCAAGTCATGATACAACATGCAATTAATAACAAATCACAAAACACTATAATCTATAAAAGGTTTACGTACAAAAAACTCACACAATGGAACACTAACAACACCGTACGTTATGACTCCACCTGGTGGAGTCATAACGTACGGTGTTGTTAGTGTTCCATTGTGTGAGTTTTTTGTACGTAAACCTTTTATAGATTATAGTGTTTTGTGATTTGTTATTAATTGCATGTTGTATCATGACTTGACTGCTATACAGTGCATATTTTTTTACTACTACCCTCGGTAGTGTATTCCAACTTAGGTTGGGCGTTTGTGTATTGTTAGTTGTAATGTGTTAGTTAAGTTTTTTCACCTGAAGACGGGATCAGATTCCAGATCCCGAAACGTTGTGTATTGTTTTTTACTTTCGTGATGGAAAATGTCCGCAATAAACCTTTGAACAATATTAACTCACCATCACCAACAATGAACTTCAAACAAAGAACAAACAACATCTTGACAAATAAATAATTTGATTCTTAGTTTGATTAAATATTAGAATAAGTTGTTTCACATTTTGAGCTTTTTAGGGACTTACGTCCCTACATGCCACTAGTAATAATTAATTGCCGTGAAATGATGAGTACCTTGTTTTTGGACCACCCTGTATAACAATCAGTTCTCCTCAGTTGCCAGGAACTAAGTTCCTCAGTGTGTCAGAAACTAATTTACTTCATGTTTATCATAATGAAAGCCTCCTTAAAAATTGGTATGGCTCTAAGTTATATGCTGCCTTTATTATAATCTAAAGAAATAGTATTTTTGATAGAATTTTATTAAGAGCTGAAAAGCAAGTGCATGGATACTAATGAAAGTGGGAACATGTATTTGCAATTAATAGGCCAATGTATTGAAAAATAACTGTTTAATCCACCATTCTGAAGTTAAAAGAAACAGCAATAGCTAACTGGGATTAGACGATTGATAACTCTCATGAGTTGACAGAATCAGCACAAAAAAAGCATTCACACGAAACAAACTATTCCTTTAAAAGATGGTCCTGAAGTGTGATTGATTTATGGACACGTTTTTCAAAATACTAATACAAAATGTTGATCAGCTTTGTAGAGGAGGTGGAGACTGGGCTGATAGAGATCATCGCTCCTACAGCATCTTATTACCCTGACTGGAACAGCCTGAGGGTTACTCTTGGGGACTCCAAGGTAAGAAGCCTCTACTAGAAATGCTCACTAAAACTGTTAAAATTTTTTCAACAACTAAGTCAAGTTGAATTCTTTATCACCTCAAAATATCGTGAGGTTATTTTCTTCATCTATAAAACAGCTGATACTTTGTTGTACATACTAGTGATGTTGATACCAAAACTGATCGATTCTTGATACCTGACAAATCTGTTTTAGATACCGATACCATTTTTTTTTATTTGACGTAATCCACTTTATATATTCTTGTAAGTGGTTATACTACACCAACCTCTGTCTTTCTTTCCTTCCATAAGTTTTGGGGTAATTGGGTTTTTCCCAGGTAAAGACATAATGCAGGAATGAAAAGTTCAAGGTAGTCAATTAAAGTCCAACCCCTTTTTTAACACATTAAATAAATACCCTATCAAAGGTAAAAATAATGTTAAATCCGAGACTTCATTATCGTATCTCGCAGCACTGCTATCACTGCAAAATTCTGATCACCTCCCACGGTCGTGTATACATCATTATCATCTTCCGAGGTCGTCTAGACATCATCATCGTCTCCTGCAATTTGGAAAAATTCTGTTCTTTTCCTGTGGTTGTGTAGATGAGTTTCATTTTTTCTTTTTTAGTCGGAATATTGTGATCATCTTCTGCAGCCGTTTAGACATCATCACTGTACCGATCACGGTAACGTCTAAGTTGTTATGCGCAATCGCAGAAAAAGCAGAATCTCGTGATCTTTGCAGACTAGTCGGGTATGGACTTTATATGATCGATTCTCCACACCAATACCTATGTCCAAATATTGGTGGTATCGAGAATTGGTATAAAGAATCAACACATCCCTACCCATACTGATACTAATGTCTAAGTATCGGTAGTATCAAGAATAGACACACCTTATAAACAAACCAATTTGTAAACAATATTTCCTGATGGATTAGTTGATGAATTTGTTTCTATACACTATCACTGAATACTATTTAAGCGCACCAAAGTTTATGACTCTGATGATCATTACAGGAGAGGGTGAAGTGGAGATCCAAGCAGAACCTTGACTTTGCCTTCCTGATGATGTATGCCCAGCCCAAGGGTATGTTCTACATACAACTGGAGGATGATATTTTGGTCAAGCCACAGTTTGTTACTACAATGAAGACTATTGCTCTGGAGCGAATAGCCAACAAGCAACATTGGTTCGTCTTAGACTTCTGCCAGCTGGGTTTCATAGGTAACATGTTTTAAAACTACCTAATGGAGGCAACTTTTAATATGACCGTCCCAAAAGTGCGCCGCTCAGGCCATTCCAATAGACCGACGTCCCACATGTGTACCAGTGTCCCCTCATTTAAATACATTTCAGATCCTATCGGTCAATTTTTAAGCCATGATATTTTATATCGGTCTTTGGGGATATATGACTTATATATGGGACACTTGGTCTCTGGATTTGACAGTTGGTATATTCAGTACAACACCATATAGTTAGTACACCTGTTTTCATTTTATTGTATCTGCTCCCACGTGCTTATTCGAATCATAGCTGTACCATGTGTTTCTCAGTGCAGTTGATGTTATACTGTGTCTATGTTTGTTCTCAGCAGTTGTGTTTTAGTTGGTTTTTGCAACATTGGGTTTAATATAGGCAGCGCAAATAAGGGACAATCGGTCCATAGTAAAATTGTATTATACATTTTTGCTATAAATCGACGTCACACATATGCGCCGTTTAAAAAATTTGTCAAACTATTGGAAACAAAAGCAACAAGCAAGTAGAAGTAACAGTGTTACTGAATATAGAAACAGTGGAAGCTAGAATAATGCATATCACTTGGTTATAACAGGTTTCTATTTCTGGTCTGAGCTACTGAGCAATTTACTACCTCCAGTCTATCAATGAAGTTCAATATTAGGGTCGGTCTATTTTGATCACCCTACCAGCGCATGGTAGCGAACGTGCTAAGTAATACACTTCAACATGGCAATAAAGGATTCAAAATTATTCTGTTAATTGTTATACATAAACATTTTTACCTAGTACATTTTGAAATTAACGCTCAAACTTAATTTTTAGTTTAAATATTGTAAGGAGTCTTGTTATCACCTTCTTATGAAAAAACTTATCTCTCTGCCACCATAGACCTTAAATCCCATGAGATGATCCAAATATAATGAGGTATTGGTTTGTTATTTGTTTAATGGACCAGCTCATAGCTAGTCTTGACTACTGTAAAAATAAAAAGATAAGCCTCCGGTCTATCAATTATAAAGGTATGGAATTTTTACTCAAGACAACCTTAATCCTTAATTTGTTAAACTAGATGATGGGTTGGGCGATCGATTGTTTTTATGAATTTATTCAACTTCTAATAATCTTTCAGGTAAAATGTTTCGCTGTGTTGAACTGCCTTGGCTAATCCAGTTCTTCTTCATGTTCTACAATGACAAACCAGTGGATTGGCTGCTAGACCATGTCATCCACACAAAGGCTTGCAACTTAGAAAAAGACAATGTGAGGATTGATTTTATGTGATTGTGGGGTTTATCTTAGAATGTTAAAACAAATTGTCCATTCTAGCTAAGCTTAAGATGCTATCCCTAGTTGTTCTTAGAACATAAGTCGATGAACGAGAACATTGTTTTAGGTAAAAAAAAATAATTACTTTTTACAAGTCTGTGATTGCTAGCAACCATAACCTAAAAATGTTTTATAAAATTGTCAACATTTTGTTTACTGGTTTAATGGTTTTTAGCTGGCCAACAGTTTTTGTTAACGAAACAAAAATATTGTTAAAAGTTGCAGCCCAATAAGAGTATGAATTTTGGACAGTTACTCTACCATATCTTACATAGTTTAAAAGATATTCAAACACCCTAATTTAAATTTAACATTATATATCTTCAAACTTACTAATAACAAATCTGTTTGGTTGTTTTTTGTTTGTAGAAACAATGCAAGAAAGACAAAGAAGAACTTTGGATTCACTATAAACCCTCGTTGTTTCAACATATTGGTACTTACTCCTCTCTGAAGGGGAAGGTACAAAAGCTCAAGGTAAGATATCACTATTTTGTTTGTTTATGATTTACAGTGACAGTAGTATATTTGACTACTCTGATACTTTACCTGAGTTGACATTCCATTCTAAATATTAAAATCTGAAATTTTCCATTTGTAATGGTGTTGCTTGAAGAAAATGTAACTTAAATGCTACAAATACCCACAATATTTTTCTATCAACACCATTTGGAACTGTGTTATTATTACAACTAACCTGTTTTTTAATTAATATTTACAATATGTTTTGCAAGGTTACTTACGGTTACATGCTTCGATGAGCCTCCAGATATTGAAAAAGTTAGCTTGGTTATTGATCAAACTTATGTATCTGACTATTTTTGCAGCATTCAACATATGTAATAAAGGTAGTCCTGAATGAATTTACAATAGAATAGAGGTTAAAACAATGGCCTTTGAACCTTCATATAGTCATAAATTTCTACCTTTGTTTTGTTACTTAGATTATGTTACATAAGTAGTTAATGTTACATAAAAGATCCTACCTATAGCTTCCAACAAGTCAGCCTATCTGCTTGATTTGGCAAACAAGTTTGTATATTCATCAGAAATCAGTAATTTACATCATATTCTTCTGCCGGTAGCTTAATTCAACTTTCTCCATTTTGATTTTAAAACAGGTAACAGCGTAACAGGTAACACGTTCGCTGCGGTCGTGCGATGGCCAGACGCTGCCGTTGGCGGGAGCAGCCAATGCGCTGTGTAAATGAGTGTGCGAAAATGTTTAAATTTAGTTTCACCCAATAGGAAAAGCAATTGTAACATGTACTGCGTTGTAGTCGTTGTGGACGTAGTTACAATACAGATAGCAGCCCTAAGCAGCAGACTCTCAGTATTGCCAAATGGAGGGAAAAATCAGGGACAAAAAATCCGAATACACCTAAAAATTATTGCAAAACGGGGTCAAGAACAATTTTGTGGTTAGGTTCCTTTTACAATTCTTCACTGCAGTATTTATCATCATTTTTCCATTCCATTTCACTAAATCCAACCCAAAACCCCTGAACTGAATTTAGAACAATCCCTTCCACCGATAAGATAGTCGAATCTGAAAACAAATTATACTGGATTGAAGTATAAAACTGGTACAACAAGAGGCAATCAGAAACAGCTTGTGCGAGGCTGAGCTCACACTGAAGCAAGATTGTTGTTATGCAAGGAGGACAACATTTCCCGCCCCGCACCTGCAGTGCCGGTACAGCGGGACAAAAGTTCCCGCCCCTAGCACTGAATGTGTTTATGAGCATGGAATTTCTAGTTATATCAATAGTATAAGGTCAGAATAAGTTTGGTATTATTATAGTCTTTATAATTCTGGTAATCCGACACCCTCTTTTCAGAAGTATTTTAAGTAACGAAGGTGCCAGCAGTTGGTTGCATTGAGTTTTTGTTGTTGACAGGATAAGCAGTTTGGTAAGGTGAATCTGTTCACTCCACACAGCAACCCCGATGCGGAGGTGGCTACAGAGATCAAGGCATACAAGCAGTACACTCTCAAGCGAGCGTATGAGGGTGAGACGTTCTTCTGGGGCCTTCTACCACAGCCGGGCGACCACCTGGTCTTCTCTTTTAAGGCGCCGCTTTATATTAAAAAGTAAGTGGATTTGTCATAAACAAAGTCATGTTTGCCATAACAACAAAAATGTTTCAGATGATTTCAATAGTTACATGTTGATTGATAGCCCTTGTTGTGTTGTATATATGTTAGAATGGCCATGACAAGTCTACGAAGAAAGGATTTCCTAATATTTTTGACATCAGGGCTTGCTCTGGCTGAAATTCAACCCTGCAATGTGACTATTTTCCTCATGTGGGGAGAGAACTATGCAAGAATATCTATGCTAAAAAAAATAACATAATTATTTGGGGGTTTTTTATCATCAAACAAAATACTATGTGTTTAAATGTCTGCTGATGATGATTGTTCTGTGATGCTTTGAAAGGAATTGATTCATGGCGGTCTTATAGATTTATTTACATTCTCCAACCTATAGCCTACATAGGACATAGAGAATGTATTTTTTTGTCAACATTTCCAAGTTAGACTATTGGTAAAAAAATCCATTTTGGCCTTCAAAAAAGGACAATCACAAAAATGGCTCAATCAGTTTTAATCAAAGTTTTAAATGTTAGGGTCCAGTCAACAGTAAACAAAATGGTGCAAACCCCAATGCTGTA
The DNA here is from genome assembly GCF_028750875.1 of Macrosteles quadrilineatus. NCBI lineage: Eukaryota > Metazoa > Arthropoda > Insecta > Hemiptera > Cicadellidae > Macrosteles > Macrosteles quadrilineatus. The sequence continues at coordinate 24,390,754 of NW_026542598.1, forward strand.
AAACAACAAAATAACAGGTTATTGTAGTTTTTGTGATTTTATCCATAACAACATATCATAGGTACTACCATAAATTACCTAAATTGTTCTTGACAAGCTAATAGGGGAAAGTATCTATCTGTATTGTTTATTTATCTTTCTCTTTACAATATAGTGTATATCACTAATCAACTTCTTTACGGTTGTACTGCACTTAACGAGTTAGAATGTCAAACACATGTTTTGTGACAAACTGTGTTTGCAGATATGTGTTCCGCAGCGGAAACGCTGAACATCCGTCTGACAAACTTTACAACACCACAGTAGAAGTGTCCCCGGTGAGGATGCCGGCAAACTACGACACTTACAACACTACTTCGGATGGTTACGTCATCATAGGTGAGCTAGGTTTATACATTTCTTACAGTTGAATACCTAATATCATCTGGAGAATCAGATGCTAAAAGAGACTACCAGCTTTGACTATTAATACAACTTCTGTATCCAATAGTCAATGCTACCAGTATAACCTTTATGAATAAACTTTCCTGTTCTTTATATACCATAATTCAATGTGAGGATTATCAGATAGCTGTAAAAAGACCACAGAATAAAGAGCTAACCAAGAAGTCTCACTGAGCCAGTAAACGTTGTGTTCAAATCAAATCTGCTAGTGTCTACACCAGAATCCAAGAGTGCCACTCTCGGTGTGATTTTTTTTTAGAGTACAAATCTCACCTGTATTTATCAGCTGATGGCAACAGTTTAATGACGTTAGTTCTCACTTCCCCACATTTACCATAGTCCACTAGCCATATCCAGCAAAACCAGCGCTCCTAGATTCTGGTGTAGCAGATATACAATTTTTGTCTCCTGCGATCACAGTGAAATGATGAACGTTTGTTGCAGTCGTGACGATATTGTGAACATCTCCCTTGATCGCAGAGGAATCGTGAACGGCTCTTATGGTTATGGATCAATAGTGGTTTTCGATTGCGTGATTTTTGGATACGCTTTTGTCAATTCCGAGAACAGAAGCTGAACTTGAAAATTAAACTCAAAACAGATTTTCTCTGTGAAATTGCTTCTTTTTTTTCTTTGAGGCCCCAAGCTTGGATGTTAAATAAATACAACCTTGCACAGTTTATGTTTTTAACATTGTATATTTGATTATCATTAAAATACTTTAGTGGTTCTTTTAAACAACAATATGTTTTATCTATTAATTAACAAGCTTGAATTTTAGGTATTGGTCGATCTAAATGCCATGGGACTGTTGTGAATATACTTGAAAGATGGAATATAATGTGTTTCAAAATTTATTAAAATACTTCCTAGCTAGATATAAATACAATCAACTAAATATTAAGTCATGTAATGTGATGTAAATTTTCAACAGGCAAGTTTGACAATTTGGGGGTTGCAGAGGGTATAGTTCCTAGGATTCTTGGGCCCATCAAACACCTGAGATTAACTGTTCATAGCGAAACAGAAAACTGGGCCATTCTCAGTGAGGTAAGTGTAATTAAAATTAGTGTTAAAAAACTGTTAAAAAACACCTTTTCGAAAAAGCACAAGTTGAAATGTCCTTTAAAAGCCTGAATTTTTGTGTCCCGGACATTCCAAACACATTAAAACCTAAGCCCAAGTATAGCTCAGGGTATTAGTTCCGCTGAATCTTACTTGCGAGCGCTAGTGTGCTTAAAGCCTTACTTGTCGTGTTCAGCCAACGGTGGCATGGTCACTCAGTTGCCTAATGCGTTGCACTGAAGATTGCAACATTGAGGTCTTTGTACATGCACGGGTTCGAATACTGTACATGTGCAATCCAAAGCTTAGTAATTTGTGACTTGGCTGGAGTGGAGGGCTCACCTTATATACACAGTGTCCATCTTGGGTGGAAGTGGACAGCATTATTGAGTCAGAGCCCAATGATGATATGAAGATAAAAATAAGGCAGATGCTGGATTTTTCTATGCTGTTAGACCATGTTGAGATGTGTATTTCCCAAAAGTCCCCACTTTTCCCCCTTGTGCTTTCATCACACCCCCCCTTTTTAGATAAATATACAGTCTCTTAGAAAATTAGCTGCAACTTAAAAACAGGTAAGAATAACACTACAATCTTTTGTTAATCAATCTCGCAATTAGATTTTCTACAAACAATGTCCTTACCATGTCAGATTGTGTAGCACTAAGACAGATTGTGGTGAGTGTGATAAAGTTTCAAAACTCTTTTGGTAGACGTTTCTACTGTATTTGATGGACGTTTTACAACTTATCGCTGTTGTTTGTAGATATCCATCACCCCAGATCTTGGCAGATGACACCACATGACTGGCTACAGACGCCCTCACTCCTGATGTGCCATCTTGACAACAACCATCTCAACGGCTTTTCAACTTAATAACTAAGGGTCTGCGGGTCCCTGATATTTTTGGGTAGGGCCAAAAGTTAGCCCAAGAAGTTGGTTGGGGCGGGTCAAGCTTTGGTCGAGTTAAGCACTTCTTTTTGTGAAAGCATCTTCGAAGATGCGCGATAGAAAATTTACAATTTCTCTGTGATTTTGGAAGATGTTCACAATTTCTCATTGATTGTAGAAGATGATGTTCATGATGTGGTTTGACCCCATAAGATTGTCACAACTTTGTCAGGTACAGAGAAAATATTGACGATTGATGATATAGGGAATAACAAGTTCAATATTTTATAAGCCAAATGAAGCACTACAAATAATTAACTAATGTTTAAAAAAAATTAAAAAAGAGCTATACTAAAACCAAAGTTTTTCTTTGGCTAAAAATGAAAGCTAGTAAAATAGTTAAATTCAACTCACTCTCATTATTTTTTTTTATATTTTATTGTGAATTTTCTATACTGGGAATAAGCTATTTGTTCTTCACAATTGATCCCCTTAACCCGAGAGCCAAAATTGTCAAACCGACCCGACCCAAAGTAAAAAGTCCTGGCCCGCAGACCCCTATTGAAAATGTGATTAATATAATAATTTAAGAATCGTAACTGAAATTTTATATTTTTACTACGCTGCTAAGCAGCAATGTCAGACGGAGCCGAACGTGCCACGCTTCTTGTATAAAATGTCGTTATAAGCTGCTAGTCTGATATAGCCATAGTTTAGTGTTGAACTCCGGTAGTATTTTAGTTTGTGCACATGAAAAAAAGGCTGTGATGTACATATATTATTTAATTATGTTAAGCATTTAGGTTAGGTTTTATTTTATTGATTAAGCCTTTTAATGATATTAATATTAATATATTTCAAACGTTTTATGTATTGTGATATAATTTTTCAGAATGTTTAGCCTAAGTTTACTTTGAGTTCTGTGAGATATTTGGTTACCATTTGAAACATCACTTGTTATTTAATAACGGTGTATCATAGATACTTAGTCTAATATTTTACAATAATAATATTTATATACACTAATTCAATATAGTCTCTATTCAAGGTTTATTATTTAAATTAATGTCATTTATCTATTAATTTAACAAAAAAAAATTATAATTCTGCAAAAAATATATTTTTGAAATATCTTAAAGTAGTGCAGAACTTAGGAATTTCCTTTGAGTTCAAAATAAACTTTTATATACTAAAAGTAGATCATCATGTTGACCATTATGACTATTCTATAAGATAATAAGATTTACAAAAAGCGTATGTATAAAAAACTGATGTCCACAATAATTGAAGTGGACTTATCAGTCTAAATTTTATAATATTATATCTTACAATCAGTCCCTTTGTTGTACATCTTTGGCTATTATCAATATAACAGCACCTAAATATTTTATATTTTGATTCCTATACAAAAAATCATTATTGTTGAATCTTTTAAGTTTTATCATAAATCTTAAAAAAGGGACTTTTTGTGAACGCCATGTTATATAATTATAAGCATATTTATACATAATCAGTATTCATCGATCAAGTATTATTTTATAGCTACATAGTAATAAGAGCCTCAATTTTACATCATGATTAGCTTAGCATTGCATATTGTTGTTTTTTTTTTAACAAATATTAAAGAACTAATTAATTCTTCTTATTTAATTGTTATGTTATTAGTATGAAAACAGCTATCAATAGTTTGTGAATATAGAATAAAGAAATAAATACACGCCTCTCATAAGATATAGATTCATTGTATGACAATGCAAAATAGGGATATTCCAACTTACTCATTATTATATGGTCAGATTTCTAATAATATGATAACAAAAATAGCAAATTAAGTTAAACGAACAAAACATGTAATGGATAGGCTTAATAACGCTTGTTTTATGTTTTGTTTTAACTCTCAAAATATATTTAAACGGTTAGTAATCTATTTGTTCCTCACAATGTATCGTTTATTGTTTTTAATATATTTTAACTCATGTCCTTAATTATGTACTTATCTATACCTAAACAACTAGTATTGTACTTAAAAATTAAGAGCTTTCAGATAGTTTATACTAAGTTTTAAGATGTATCTGCAACCTTTAATATTTTTTTTCTCTAACTATTTACCTTTTAAATTTGATTCTATACCACTACCACAAAAATTCTACCTGTATGTTTTGATATTAATCGTTATAGATAACTATGGCTAAACCTATATTAGTGCTTTGATTCATGTAAATGTTGAATAACCCAAAATAGTTTAAAATGTAATTTTATAGAAATAATTACAATGTCTAAGGTTGGTTTTATGCATAACATTCTGAGATAAACGCCATCCACTCTTCGTTCTATTCAGTTAAAAATGAGCTTTCATGCACCTTTGTGACAATTCCTTACTTAATATGTAAAAACATAAATTTTATTCAATTTTACATGACAAGTTTTAATTGTGATTGTGACAGTTTTTTAAAGAATCAATTGACACCCACAATGTATTAATACATTGATGATGTGGTTGCATAAAAATGACCTGATGTAGTTCTAAGGAATGGAACTAGTTGTCATACCAAGAACTGTGGTCATAATGAATAATATAAAACATTTAATTGAAAAGCAGCCTCCAAGTCTGTAACTTGTTCCCTAAAATAGAGTTAAATTTTCGTGTTTATCTTTTATGTCTAACCTCCCATGTTCGAGCACAACCATAACATTTGTACTTAAAAAAAAATAGTATCTATTTTCCAAACCCTGGTCTTGTTACAACTCTCACTCACCACCAAATAAAAAAGTGGTTGCAAAAGACATTTTACAATTTTACATGTGCAAATTCCTTCTAGTTTTGCTCCTCAGGACCTGCTACGTGGGACGCCTTTCATAAAACCAGTGTATCAATGTTCTGAAGTATACATCTTACTAAAATAAATAGAAGCTTTTCAAAGTAGTATGTTTTAGAGGGCGAGTCCTGCATAGACAAACGAGACTATAGCTCCAAACTTAAAGGTACAAATCCCACCAAAAGTAAATATTTCTACAACTTGCTGATTCAAAACCTATATTGGGTTCCACCTTCGTAAAGAAAAACATGGTAAATCTTGTCAGGGGAAAAAAATCTGAATTAAGTAAAAAATCCCTTCCACAAACAACATTAGAAAATTGTTATTTAATATCATCCAATTTTCTACTTGTTCTGATTGCTAAAAGTTGTCAACTATTGTTATTATTGTTAATTTACTTTTATCAACAAAGGGGTAATGCCAGAGTAATTTAATAACACTTTTCAACAGGAGAAAACACTAGTCTTGTTTTTTAAACGCTAATCTGTTGATTGATTTAAAACATAAATTATTGGCCCTCAAACGACATATAGAAACTTGAATTTTGCAATTGTAAAATCAAGCTTTTTTAGAATGAAGTTGTAACCAACTAACAGCTATATGATTAAGTTGCTCACTAAAACTACTAGAGCACCCATGTGCCCAATGCAGTGAAGTTCACATAATATGACAATAGTATTACAAAATTAACAGAAAAATCAGATCTCTAATATCCATAAGAATTATGTTTGTAGTTAACTTTACTAGCTTTAGCATTTAAACTACAGAAGCATTAAGATGAACAACTAACTGTACAAATAAGGTTTTCTTTATTTTTTCTGAACAAAATTAAATTATAGTAACTTATAAAACAACCTACTGTGGAGTCAGGAGAACATCCATTGGCTAGCATCTATGTGAAGGGTAGCATCTCCTGACTAACGGTACTGACTACTTTTTCATTGTTTATTTATTTTATAATGATGTATGATTAATATTTAAAGTGTAGTAATACATTAAGATTAAACATATTAAAAATAATATCATATACATACATATTGTAAGCAAGTATTGTATCGGTGGCCATGAAAAATCAAATAAATTAATGTTGTGTAGTGTTACCTAATAACAAAATATGTGTTGACTTCGTGTCCCGAATGTTTCATACTTTGTACGATAATTGTAAAATATTTATACAGATTTGACGGTTTATTTTGTGTAAATTTCTTGTTTGGATTTTGTGTTAATAAAAGTTTAAGTTATATTTCATGGTTTTCTTCGTCCATATTTTAGCGTTACCATGCAGGGACTTAAAGATTTAGACCCTGATAAGTTCTTTTCATTTATGAGATTTCATCATTAAAATAACCAATTTAATTAAGCAACCCAGGTCCAATCGAGGGATTAACGATATTCTAAGAAAACTTAAACCATATATAACAACTGTTGATTTATTTGTAAAAAAAGGATGTCAACTAACTAAAGAAAAATTGGGAAAAACCTAAAAGGAATTAATATCTATGTTTCTAGCCCTTGAGCTGTTGGACATAATGCAAGGCTAAATTACTTTTGTAATTCCTGTCACATCTCATCAATGGGAATTGAGTTGTTATTGAACTGTGACGGGAATTAAGTAAGTAATTTAGTCTTACACTAAAAGAAATATCTAGAACTGAAGTTTAAGTAGAGACAAGCAAGGTACTCTTGACCTTAAAACAGGAAAATTTGGTATAATATGTAGGCTATAATTTCCCACATTCAATGTGTAGAAACATAAATAAATATACAATATTTTGTTAACAATTTTTTATTCTTAACAATATATTATTCTTACCAATTATTTAAATAGATTCACATAATTATATTTACACTCATTATCTACAGCTATGCTCTGATTGAATCGTTAAAGTCATGGCCCAATGTATGAAGAAGAAACAGTTCACAATTTTGAGAATTGGGAATCCTTCGGGATATAATTTAGTTAAGAAGTTTCTTTATGAAATACTATACCAGATAGTTCAGCACAATTTTCCACGTTCATTTTTTCCCAGTGCGGCCAATACTGGATATGTTTCATTACATTCTTTCCAGGACTGTATGGAAACGCTGTGTGTCGTTGACAATGACCGTACAACTGATAATCTTTTTTCAACTTGGACCTAGCGACTGCAAACTCAAGTAATGTTTTTGCAGAGTTCAGCATCATTTCGCTGGGTTCATCTCTTCGGAAGTTCCCAATGAATGCAACTCCTAAACTACCTGTATTACTCCATTTAGTGTGTGCTCCTATTTTGTCCCAACCTCGACCTACGAAGATATGTCCATCACTTCCGATCACAAAGTTGTACATGATGTCTTCGTAAGTATCAGGACCACAGTCTTTTTTACCAATGTCTTGAAGTTCCAACATAATATTCCTGCAGGATGCAAAGTTATTGCAGGTTCCCCCACCAGCCGTGTGGATGAAGATAACTCGTTCTACGGGGACCGTGTTGTTCGACAATTCTACACATGGAGGGGCGGCTCCCCATTTCTCTCTTGTGACGAATCTTTTATCCAACGGGTAGTCCTCTGAAATCATTTGCACGTATTTTGACAGTATTTATAAATTCAATTTGTCCAATAGTTTTTATGTGATTTACCATATGTGACATACTCACAAATACCCCTACTTTCACATTTGTAGTTAAATTGAGATGGTGATGCAACTGGTATTTTAACATGCATATGAATGAAGGTTTTGTATCATGGAGTGAGGTGAACTAACAAATTAATACATTCATAGATGCAGAATATAGATAATTTACTAAAATTGGTCACATTGCAAGTGTCTACTTACAAAAATGACCCAGGTACACTGAAATTTAAAGTGAAATCAGACTTGAGAGGACTTGGACACAGGCAGAAAGTTCTAAGAAAGTTCAGAAAGTGACAGACATAAAGAAAAAACATTTTCTTGGCACACTGGCTCAGCTCTTAGTACAATAATCATTTTAAAAGACTGAATGTACTGAAAGGTATTTAAAACCAACATGGAACGTTTCACACATTCAGATGAACCTATCAAACCAAAGGGTTGACATTTTGTACATTGCTCATACAAGATGCAAACATTTTGTTGGCCAAATTCTACCTTCAACCAAAATGTGGATGCTATAGTTGTAATAGAATGGCAGAGAAAGAGGCAAGAAACCAAAACAAACCCGGTGGTGAGATATACTACAAGCCCAGAAATTATTCAAATAACAAAAATGGATTTTTGGCAAATTTTGTTATGGGAAATCAACCTCCTTTATAAAGTAACAATGTATAATCCGGGATTTGGAGGTGTTATTTTGTGTAACCGTTAAAACAAGAAGTTATCTTAATAATTTCAGAGGGAAGAATTTTTGTGTTGTGTATTTGACTACCACATGTGTTAAGTCACCTATTAGTGCAAAAATAGCTTATGTTTGATTTATGTTTACATTACATTATGAGGTTGCTCATAGCCTCCTCTAACACGAGTTGGTGTGTGGCAACGTCATGCATATTGCCATGGTAAGTTAATTACAGAAATAACAAAAGTTTAAACATAAACATTTCCTATACTGTCCATTATATATTAGTGCAACAGCTGTTTCGGTTTGGTGGGTCAACGGTGTTGCCACTTTTGTCTCTGGCCTTGTATTAGAGGAGACTATGATTTGGTTCATGTTAACTAGTGTACATTATTACTTGCAAATACAGTACAGCAGTAAATAGATGTAAACGTGTTGTCAGATAACTGTAACCTGTTGTAACCTGTAGTAATCATCAATAGTCAAACGTCAAATCCTGGTTTATTAACGATATCCTTCTCAGGATCAAACAAGTACAGTACTATTTTAATTTAGGGTGAATAATACAGGGAGCGGCAAAATGATCTGACGGGTTTCTTTGCTGCCCTGTCGAGCGAGTGAGTGGCAGAGGGTGGTGGGAATACGGGTGTTCCAAAGCCTACGTGTGGACATTTTTAGTAGCAATGGAGATGTGGACAGCTGAGCACCATGCATTTGTAGTGGAAGTGTTTTTTAAAAGTGGCAATTCCTGTGTAGCTGTTCAGCAGTAGTTATGTAGACGTTTCAATGTGGGTCCAAGAGGAAAAATCCCAACTCCAAACACCATTTTGCTGTGGGTGGGTAACTTCAGAGCTACTAGTTCAGCATTGAAAAAAGTCAACCGTCCAAGGTCAGCCTGGACGCCACAGAACGTCAGAGAGTGAGAGAATCTGTGAAAGCTAGTCCTTAGCGGCCTGCACGTGAATAAGCTGCAGCTCTGCACAGTGCATATGTCTGGCCACTCGGTAGAAGAGTATTACGATATGACCTGAGTATTACGATATGACCTGAACTTTCATTCATACAAAATGACAGTCAGGTACAGTTGAAGCCCAGTCGTTATGGAAAGCGCATCTCATTTCAGAACAATTAATTGATTTGCTTTCACGTCACCAAATTGTCATTATGAGCGAGGAATCCCACTTTCAACCACACCACACAGTCCTCACTCTCTTGACGTTTTCTGGCGTCCGGGCTGACCTTAGATGGCCTGTTGATTTTAGTTTCAATGCTGAAATAGTGGCTCTAAACCCACCCACAGTTTCGAATTAGGACTTTCTTCTTAGACCCACATTGAAACGTCTACTGAACACAGGAATTGCCACTTTTAAAAACACTTCCACTACAAATACATGTTGCTCAGTCGTCCACAGCTCCATGGCTAAAATGTCTGATTTAGTTGAAGTTGATATTTGGTCATAATATTTTGTTTTATTTAAGGGGAGGTATTGGTACATTTCCCATCAAAACCACTCACTAGGTCACCTGAATGGCGGTTCATCTTCAGACTAGGCACAAACATAATGAAAAACTTAAGACATTGCAGCCAAGGTGAAGGTGGTAGGAGGTTCAGGCGTTATTGTGAACAAGCAGAAAATCAGTAACTCTACCTCAGCACAGAAAACGTACCACTATAACCCAGAATGCCAACCGCATGGTAAAAAGCATTAAGCGGTTTGAGAGAGCTTTGCCTGTCCCGTAGGCAGCGCCACCAGCGTTGCCATGCAATAGCATATAGCAACGCTGGTGGCGCTGCCTACGGATTGACAGGCAAAGCTCTCTCAAACCGCTTAATGCTTTTTACCATGCGGTTGGCATTCTGGGTTATAGTAGTACTTTTTCTGTGACCTCAGTCAGCACAGAGAAGTACAATCGACTGAGTCGGTCGTCAGTTTTTAGCCGTGCACGTCCCTTAATGTTTTCGTGTCGTGTCCGTGTTTTGTGTTGTATGTACTATTTATTAACCTTTGACGCAATGAAAATGAAGAAACCACGTAAAAAATGTAAATATGTAAATAGTTCAGATTAGTGTATGGTGACTACGCACCCGACGATGGAGTTATCTCCGAAACGGCCGTAGTGCTCAATTTACAGGATTGCGAAGACTGTACCCAAGTAGCAAAAATCGTTGGCAAATCGTTGGCCCAACGTCTCTGTCGATCGTTGGCCAACGGTATGTTTTGGCACTCAGTCTTACGGTTGGCCAACCAACCAATTTTTGCGGAAGGGCCAACCATCCCATTGGGCATAAACATAAAAAACACAAAATAATAAAGATTTTGTATGCAAAGCATAATTATGAGTTGAGTAAATTGATTAAATAGTTAATAAAAACTTATTTGAAAATAAAACGAAATAAAATGTTTTGGCCGGGACGGGTCTCAAGCCCGGTACCTTCGACATGTGAGCCTCACGCCTTACCTCTGAGCTAACTGTGCTCGTTGATTAAGAGTGTTTTCAAGTGGCGAAAGAGTAGCCGAGAGGTGCAATGGTCACAATTAATACTTTAAATATTTTTTATGCTACAGTATAATATGATTCTGTTAATCTGTTTAGGCCTCAAGTAGTTGAATTGTTTTTCTGGTAGTTGGAGAGGATAGTATTTGAATATAGATTATTTAATTACCATTAAATTAGTAGGCTACTATTAGCGAATTTCCCATAAGGAATAAGCCCCGCCGCAGCAAACCTGCAGACTAAGCGAATTTCCATTTGACTGATTTGATTTACACTGAAATGTCTACTTAAAAATATAACATTTATTCTCGATTTAAATAGAATTAGTTTAACAAGTACTTAGGTTTGCTGCATCAGGGAGGGTAAAACTGTTTTTTTGTAAAATGTCAATAGTTAGTAAGAAATAAAAACGTTTTCCAAATTTGATCAAAATATGTTCATAAACAAGCAAACTTCAACAGTTTACTTATTCTCCATAATAATAACATGGGAATTTTAAATTTACAATTTTTTTGAATTTTCTCCGTAACCATTAGGCGCATAATAACGCTTCAATATACTAAATTATTTGTTTTTTTAAGCTCTACAAAATGGTTTGGAAAGAAATTGTTAAATTTTATGTTTTTTTTGGTCAAAAATGGGAAAAACCTATTTTTACCCCATAAAACCCCCCGTAAACCCCCGTTCCCATTGTCCGATCATGCTGGATCGCGAACTCGTTCGAATAAACGTAGGTTTACACGTTTGTACCAAATTTCATCAAAATCGGATCATTTTTGCTCGAGTTATCGTGCTAACGGACACACACACACACATATATATATATATATAAATATATATATAAATATATATACAAATATATATATAAATATATATATAAATATATATATAAATATATATATATAAATATATATATATATATATCGATGATGGGGCTGATTGCCTCGGCTTGTGATGAGTCAATGCCCCGCAAGAGACTCCGTTGCGATAGGAGACCCGTATACTGGTGGACTGCAGAGATTGCGGATTTGCGCCGAGCTGCTTTGAGAGCTAGACGACTCGCTACCAGGGCCAGGGTACCCTTGGATAGACGCCGTAAGCTGGAGAGCTACAAGGTGGCGAGGAAGTCTCTCCGCCGGGCCATCAACCGGAGCAAACACAATTGCTGGAAAACACTAAGGAATGATGTCGATTCCGACCCGTGGGGCCTGGGTTACAAACTAGTAACCCAAAAACTCACCACTCGCTCTCCACCTTCCGTCATGGAGGGGGCCGCTATGGAGAGGGTCGTCAAATCCCTTTTTCCGGATCATATTCTGCGCCCACTGCGTGAGTTTGAGATGATGGACGATGTCCCACTCTTCACTCATGAGGAGCTGGAGACTGCCGTTTTATCCCTAAAAAACAACAAGGCTCCTGGACCTGATTGGGTACCTGGCGAGGCTCTTAAGAAGGTTTTTTCAATCAATCCCCTGATTCTTCTGAGCATGTACAACGCCTGCCTAGCAGAGGGGGTATTTCCGTTGTGCTGGAAAAAAGCTAGGCTCGTGCTCGTAGGGAAGGGGAAAGGAGACCCAGAATTGCCGTCCTCTTACAGACCCCTTTGCATGTTGGATACGGCTGGGAAAGTCCTAGAGAAGTTGATCCGTTCCCGACTGAATTCAGCCGTGGTTGCTGCGGGGGACCTGAGCCCTCGCCAATACGGCTTCAGGAAGGGGCGATCAACGGTCGACGCTATTGAGGAGGTGAAGCAAGCCGTGATGAGAGCTGAGGATTTTAATCACTACTCTCGTAGGGTTGTGCTGCTCGTTACACTCGATGTGCGAAACGCATTTAATTCTGCAAGATGGTGCGATATGCTGGACGCTCTGGAGAACAACTTCCACGTCCCGGCATACCTCATGCGCATTATAGAGGATTACCTCCGGTTCCGCCTCCTCATGTATGATACTACAGAAGGCCCGCGGACGATGAGTGTCACTTCTGGTGCTGCCCAAGGTTCCATACTCGGCCCGGACCTCTGGAACGTTGCCTATGACAGCCTCCTTAGGTCTGAAATGCCTGATGAAACCGTTTTAGTTGGGTACGCAGATGACATTGCAGCTTTAATAGCTGCTCGTAGTGTTGAGCTGGCCCAGCTAAAATTAAACCGAGTCATGCGAACTATAAACGCATGGATGGCAGATCACGGTCTCTCACTCGCGCTGAACAAAACTGAGATCGTGATTCTGACCAAAAAGCAGATTGACACCATTGTGCCGTTGAGGGTGGGGGACGTCGAAGTCCAGTCCGTTCGTGCCGCCAAGTATCTTGGTGTCATGGTGGACTCTAAGCTTAGCTGGCGGGACCAGATATTCCGAACGGCGGACAAGGCCGCTAAGGTGATCTCTTCTCTTAGCCGGTTAATGGCCAATGTCGGAGGTCCTCGTTCCAGTCGCAGAAGGCTGTTGATGTCTACAGTTCAGTCTGTGCTCCTGTATGGTGCGGAGGTGTGGGCAGACGCGCTCAATAAGGAGGTGTATAGGATGCGGCTTGCCAGAGTGCAGCGTCAGGCAGCACTCAGGGTAGCATCCGCCTACCGAACAGTGTCTGAACCTGCCATCTTGGTGGTTGCTGGAGTAATCCCCGTCAAACTTTTGGCGGCGGAGAGGAAAGCGATTTATCAGCGGCGTGGAGAGGACCATGCAAAAATGGAGGAGCGCAACCGCACCTACCAGCTCTGGCAGGAGAGCTGGGAACAGGAGTCGCGGGGACGCTGGACCAGGAGACTGATTCAGCAAGTCCAACCATGGGTTGACCGACGGTATGGTGAGGTGGACTATTACCTTACCCAGTTTCTGACAGGTCACGGGTTTTTTCGGTCGTACCTGTTCAGGATGGGCAAAGCCGTGTCACCCGATTGCATCTTCTGCCCAGGCACTCCCGACGACGCGGAGCACACCTTCTTCCGCTGCCAGCGTTGGGAAGGTTCCCGCCTGGAGGCTGAACAACATGTAGGGCAGTTGTTGGTGGACACAGTCATTCCGATGATGATGGAGGGTGAGGACAATTGGACCTGTATGTCACATTTCGTCCAGGATATTCTCCGCACAAAGAAGCTAGAGCTTGACCGAGATGCGGTCTAGGTCATAAAGAAATTGAATGCCAGAAATGGCGCGAGCCCTGAGGGCTTAGGTCACACGTTGACCTGACCTGAAGTAATGTGACAAACAATCCCAGGTCTGTGTCCAACAGAGTAGAGGGGGTTTTTTAGTGAGTAGTCTGACAAGCTCAGGAGTCTCACACTACAGGCTGGCTACCTGTGTGCGTAAAAGCATTTTTACCTCCTCTCCCTTATAAAAAAAAAAAAAAAAATATATATATATATACTAGCTGACCCGGCAAACTTCGTATCGCCTAAGTTATAGGTTTCCCCTAAGACAGACCGATGGAAAGAAAGTACCGTTACGTTTAATTTTCAAGATGATCTCGTTCGCATCGCTCAATCACGTCCTGGTTGAAGTTCGTTTGCTACGCTCACTCACCTTTGGGTTAGAGCTCGTTCGCTACGCTCACTCACCTTTAGGTTGGAGCTCGTTCGCTGCGCTCACTTGCCTTCAGGTTAGCTCGTTCGCTACGCTAACTCGCCTCCAGGTTGAAGTTCGTTCGCTACGCTCACTCACCTTTTGGTTGCAAATTAGCTGTTGTCATAAATGTAAAAGAAATAATAGTGCTGCACCCTGTTGGTAATCCTTGTAACTTTAATGCTATTGAACATCATAGAACAGAACCAACTTGTTTAATTGAAACAGCTGTTAAGATTCATTAATTCCATTTCTCATAAGGTTAACATGGGAAACTCCAGAGCCACTGGGGCGGAGCCCTTTTAAGAATTTCGAAACGGGAAATAGTTTACGTCCGATTCGCATACCTACAGAATTTACACACCAAATTTCATAACGATCGGTGAAGTCGTTCCGGAGGAGTTTGCAGACAAACACTGTGACACGAGAATTTTATATATTAGAGATATATATATATATATATATATATGAATTTGAACGGATGGTGTTTTTGTCCTCTAGGGACCTCAAAACGAAAAAAAATCGGTCCCGCGTCCAGGTCTTACCATGAGTACTATTACCGTAGTACAATTAATACTTTAAATATTTTTTATGCTACAGTATAATATGATTCTGTTAATCTGTTTAGGCCTCAAGTAGTTAAATTGTTTTTCTGGTAGTTGGAGAGGATAATAGTATTTGAATATAGATTATTTAATTACCATTAAATTAGTAGGCTACTATTATAATTGATTGTTATATAATTATTTAATCTTTTCTCTATAACTATTAAAAACTTGCTTAAATAAGTTTAAGAATATTAAAATAAATAATTATAATAATTATTATATGTTAAGCAGGTGTTCCCCACTGTATCTAGTATCACAACATCATCTGATTACATTCATTAATTGATCCAAATTTTTACAATATTTTTCTTATATTCTGCTGCCATACCATTTATGTAATTTTAAATAAATCAATTTGTAAAAATTCGTTTTAGAATGTTTTATACTGAAACCCAACGAATGCCCAACGATTCTTTCCTTTGTAGGGCCAACGAATACCAGTTTCCGTTGGGCCAACGTTGGCAAATCGTTAACATTTCTGCCAACCATTTCCCAACCGTGCCGACCATTTCCCAACGTTGGGCCAACGATGTGTGCTACTTGGGTAAGTAACCTTTATATATATGATAAATCTTCTTCAAAATTACATGTAGAGCATTGCCATGTAGCAATTTACCATGTAGAGCAAATTCATCCCAGCACCAAAATACTAACCAAGACGGGGGCGTGTTAAAATTTACAAGTAAAAAACATGGTATTATAAAATCTAATGGATTAAAATACAGTTTTTATAGACATGAAAAAAATATTGTAACTTACCGCTATTTTCAGGTGGAAAGACAGGTCTACTAGGTTCTTTTTGTATAATTAGAAATATTGTGGAGATGATTATTAAAATGATGAAAAGGAAGGATGTTCCATAGATTATTAATCCAATCCTATTAGAAATTGTCATACCTGCAAACATTAACTGATCTTAGACCATAGAAAATTTAACAAAGTATAGCTTAGTATACCATAAAATATTTCAAGATATTAGGAATAAAGCTAAGGATCAAATCCAGTGCTGTAAACTTTTGTCCCTGGAGAAAAAAAAAATCCCAGTCTTTACAGAGAGTAGCTACCTATTTTCAATGCCAGCTGATATAAAAGAAAGTAATTGTTTCCCAAGCTCTAATTTAGAGCAAGGGAAGCCGATCAGCAGATTTTCCCTTGCTCTTAATCAGTTCTTAATTAGTGGTTTTTTCCATTTATCTTTATAAATTTAAAGCAGCTGTTTTTGCAGTGCAACAATACAAATGTAAACACATATTGCATGGCCGGGCCTGACAAAACAGCTGTTACACTAATCATAATGGAGAGTCTGCGCAATGTTTGTTTACGTTTGTTATTACTGTTATTATCATGACAATAGGGGCAGGTGCGACGTCACCACACACCAAACCCGCGGCCTTGTATTACAGGAGCAGGAGGTTATGGAAATACTAATGTAGGCATATTATTATTATTATTATTATGCTTATTAAGCTAGTTTTAATCTGATTTAGCTTGAAGTGTGTGTTTACTTAACAATAAACATAATGTTGAACTTCTAATGTTGATGTTGTTATGTTGGTTTGCTATACAGGGTGGTAATAAAGTCCGAAGACAGTTAAATAAAAAAAAATGTAGATAGAGCTACAATACTTGGTACAAAGTTACAGAGCATAAAATTTTATCTTAACACATATATTCAGTGATCCAATAACTCTTCAGGGGGACGGCCCACAAGAAGTCGGAAGAAAATCTTATATGAAAGCGTAGGTCAATATGCACATCAAATTAAAGGTCTTTTTTAGTAAAATACAATGCCGCAAACCGCACTTCAAAAGGTTGATCCTGCGTAAAATGGCAACCGTTCAAAGATTTCTTGAATCTGCCATTTTGAATCTTTGAACGACTGCCATTTTTTACTCAGGCGTTCTTTTGAGCTTGAGTTTACGGCATTGTAATCTACTAGTGAAGACATTTAATTTGATGTGCATATCGACCTATGACTACTTTAACAATTTTCTTCCGATTCCTAGGGCTGTGCCCCCTGAGGAGTAAGCGTATAATGGCAATGCAAATTAAATGAATCTTTGAACAACTGTCATTCTTGGCTCGGTTGTCCGTTTGAGTTCAAATTTGCGGCATTATATTCTGCTAGTAAAGAACTTTAATTTGATGTACATGTCAACCTATGCTTCTTTTTAAGATTTCCTTCTGACTCCTTGCGGGACGTCCCCATGATATGACAGAAAATTGATATTTCCTAAAAATATTAGATTTTTAAGTGTGGTGTTGATGTACCAAATCTTATTGATTTATCTGTTGTCGTTTAGAAAATATTTAACTGTCTTCGGACTTTATTACCACCCTGTACATTATTGTTTTTTTGTAAATTGGAAAAAATAATATTTTAAATTTTTGTCTGTTATTCTGCTTGAGAGTACTTTTGCGTCACGATAAAAAATATTGGTGATATGTAATCGTGATTTTGTGGCACTTGCTCAAGTTAGTCCCGCCCTCGGTTCCGGCTTACATGTGAAACTACTATTATACTTCAGTGTCTTGTGTCAAAAAATTGTGGCGTTTTAGTCAAGTACAATATTATATTGCCTTTGACAGAATATAAACCATCAAAATAATGTAAAAAAGACGAAATTATGTATATAGACAAGTTAAACACCACTTGCAAGAAAGTACAAAGAAAATCACGTTATGAAATTACAATCGAAATGTAATTGAGAAGATATGGCACAGTTCAAACATAGCAAAACACAAAAACTACAGAGTTTGTACAAACAAAATCAAAAAGAAAAATACATTTTTACAATACAAAGGACAAACACTGTAGATACAAAGCTCTTGAAAAAAATACAAAGCAAAAACAAAATATTATTTTACTTCAATGTATGCAACTAAAAGGCTACAAAAAGGAAAATCTTCAAAACAATTTGACTACAAGAGTTAGCTCTGTTTTAAACAGCAGTGAATCATTGTGTAATGCAATATTATAGGGCAAGAGATACGTTCTTTGCACTTTCATTACTAGAGTAAAATTGGAGAAGACTTACATTTTTTTACCACAGAACACAGAGACTTGACATTTTCATCACTGTCCACGACTCCGTTGTTGATGGTGATGTTGTTGTTGTGTACAAACTTGGGGCCGATGTGGACCTCTGGGCAGTTGGTGAGGACGATGTTGTTGGGAACAACACTTCCTCCAACAACCTTTTGTTCTGAGCTGGAGTCAGACTTGACCACAGTCGTCCACATTACATAGCTTGGAAATGTAGAAGACACTCACTAGTCACTGTTAACTGATTACTGACTGCTTTTGCTTTAACTGACGACTGGACTGAGTGTTTTGCGATTATATTATCGATGTTTGCAACATCGATGTGTGATTTGACATTTCATTCGAACGAATCATTCGCATTACTTGATACCTGGTGATCTCCCACTGGTATCGCAGCTGCGCCTAGGTCCTGAAAGTTGTCATCCCTCACTATCCCTCATTTTTGTACCTAATAAGTATTGTTTTTAGGTTAGAAAATAGGGTAATTTTCTGTTATAGAGAGTACACCAGATTAGGTTAGGTTATTTGTACGCTAAACGACACATTTTTCACTTAAAATCTTTGGCTACCTAACCTAACGTAGCCTTGTGTGATTGGTACTGCACCTATAACAGAAAAGTACCGAAATTAGATTAAGTATTTGGAGTCCACCAAAGAATTCTTGTTCAACTGATAAATCTGAAGTTTTGGTGCAGTTTGCTCAGATATGTGTGAGTGCGATGTTGTCTGAATCTATATTCTCTTGTTGGTAAATGAAAGTGGGTGTTTAACTCTTTAAAAATTGCACTTGACTTAAGGCAAAAAATACAGAAATTGCATTTAACTTCGCCATACGAGAACGCACTTCTCCGTTGTCTTATTCACATGTTTCAACCCAAAAATAGACAAGTACGTTAATTTAAATATTTTAGATCAGTTGTGTAATTATAGTATTTGAAAATATAAGTAACAGTTTAGTTGACATGTTAGTGAGAACTGAGCAGCAAATGAATTGTGAATGAACACTGAACAGTGTCAATACAAATAGTCAATAGCGATATCAAACAATATCGTATCGCCGTGACGATATTGAAACTCCATTGAATCGATGTATCGGATCACAGTATGGGATAGGATGCAGTGTTGTGATGCGGCGAGAGTCAAGGCCGCGATAACGATAGTTGGAGGGGATTGCGGGAAATCCCAGCAACGGATCAATTAGTAGTCTACAGAGATTGCTGCGATTTAATACATTGAAGTGTGCCCCCATGAGCCATGGGTTGTAGGATTGCAGCCTAGAGGTGGCTGTAAATTAGTTACCACTGATATTTTAGACATATTCATCAAAGAATAATGCAAACGAAATCACTCAGAGAGACAGTTTTAATGTCAAGATTGTCCACCTTTACCTGATAAAGTAGTTTAAAACATAAATACAGTAAAACTTAATTGTTTTAAAATAATAAATTGCTGCTTTGAATAAAGAAGTGACCATGTGTATGTATATATTATTCTGTTCTGGTTAAAAGACCGCAGGTAGATCCTAATTGATTTGTTGATATTGTATTACAAATGTATACGAAGTTATTTAAAATGTATCTTGAATTAATATCCATCCAAATAAACCGGATAAAGTATTAGCTATTTGAAACAATGTAGAGATTTGAAAATTTGTTAAAATGTAATTTTTATGAGTAAAACAGGGGATCAAAATTGGATTGATTTAAGTGCATTCTTATCAATAACTTACTATAAAATAATAAAATGTCTTAAAAGATATTTCTACAAGTTTCAAATACATATGATTACGAGGGTAGGCTACTTGGTAACATACTACAGTACACTTTCTCTTATCCGGACTCCTCGGGACCGAGGCCAGTCCGGATAGCGGGTTTTCTGGTTAAACCGACGTCCCCAAAAACTCGTTAAAACGGGCTGTTTAAAACACCAATAAAATGTCCTTTTCCTACAGTCACCCGACAAAGTTGGCTTCCTTGCACTGATACACAACACACAACAGCAAGCTGGTACTGACAGCAAACTGCTAATTGCTGTATTTACTTACTTTGCTGCACAATTTTTACTTTATCGCACTGTTTTTACTCTGTCGCACACCAGTATTCCAACCAAACAACACAAAACAGCGTGCTTTTATTATGCACATAATCCGTGTACGCTTGGAAAAAGGTTTGCAACACTTAAAGATATTACGACTACGATCAGCTGGTGCAGCGTTTCCCATTTCGTTAATTGTTTGGATTTAACCTAACCTAAAAACGTGT
The DNA here is from genome assembly GCF_028750875.1 of Macrosteles quadrilineatus. Classification (NCBI taxonomy): domain Eukaryota; kingdom Metazoa; phylum Arthropoda; class Insecta; order Hemiptera; family Cicadellidae; genus Macrosteles; species Macrosteles quadrilineatus. The sequence continues at coordinate 24,411,243 of NW_026542598.1, forward strand.
TGTTCAGTGTTTGAAAGACTAATTATTTATATGCTTTATAGTATTTGTAGGAAAAATATAATGTGTAATGCGAGTGTAAACTGCCTTGGCCCAATAGTTACACAAATGACTGTTATATAGTCTTACACTAAAAGAAATATATAGAACTGAAGTGAGACAAAGCAAGGTACTCTTGACCTTAAAACAGGAAAATTTGGTATATGTAGGCTATAATTTCTCACTATCAAAGTGTGGATGTATAAATAAATATACAATATTTTTATTCTTAATAATATATTCTTCTTACCAATTATTTAAATAGATTCACATAATTATATTTACACTCATTATCTATAGCTATGCTCTGATTGAATCGTTAAAGTCATGGCCCAATGTATAAAGAAGAAACAGTTCACAATTTTGAGAATTACAAATTCTTCGGGATATAATTTAATTATGAAGTTTCTAAAGAAATACTATACCAGATGGCTCAGCACAATTCTTCACTTTCGTATTGTTCCAGTGCGGCCAATACTGGATATGTTTCATTATATTCTTTCCAGGACTGTATGGAAACGCTGATTGACGTTGGCAATGACCGTACAACTGATAATCTTTTTTCAACTTGGACCTAGCGACTGCAAACTCAAGTAATGTTTTTGCTGAGTTCAGCATCATTTCGCTGGGTTCATCTCTTCGGAAGTCCCCAATGAATGCAACTCCTAAACTACCTGTATTACTCCCATAAGTATGTGCTCCTATTTTGTCCCAACCACGACCTACGAAAATATGTCCATCACTTACGATCACAAAGTTGTACACAATGTCTTCTAAAGTGTCAGGACCACAGTTTTTTTTACTGATGTCTTGAAGTTCCAACATAATATTCCTGCAGGATGAAAAGTTATTGCAGGTTCCCCCACCAGCCGTGTGGATGAAGATAACTCGTTCTAGAGGGACCGTGTTGTTCGACAATTCTACACATGGAGGGGTGGCTCCCCATTTCTCTCTTGTGACGACCAACGGGTAGTCCTCTGAAATCATTTGAACATAAGTAGATTTTGACAGTATTTATAAGTACAGTTGAACTAGAAGCAGCTTTTTAGCTAGAAGCAGTTAAGTTTAGCAGGTGGACTATCTTTGGCAATGAACTTCTTCGTCTGTTGTGTGATCGTGTGTTCATACGCGTCAAATTTTGAGGTTAAATAAAAAAAAAACATACAGGCTCATCACAAACAACAAGACTTATTTACATTATAATGGATGTAATATGTTTGACATTGTGATATTTTGTGGTTTTTAGGTGTTTTAATTGTTCTATTAGCGGCCGTATTGTATCATTGACAAAGATTGTATCTACTAAGGAATTTTAATTTTTGAATTTATTTATTTATTTATTGTGATAAGCTGTATGTATTTATAAAACATGAGTATTTACTGCATTTTATGATTTTATTAACCAACCTTGACTCTCGTTTTTAGGTCTTTCACGTGCCCTGTTTGTTACCGGACCTGGTGAACTTATCTGATTCCTTAGGTGAATTATTTTCAATACGATTAGCTGTTAATTATAATTTAAATGGGTCATATGTTGGCCTATAAATGCCTCTCTCGTTCTCCTTATCTCGAGATTTTTAATTATGACAAGTGTTACTTCAAACCCCCTAGGGCTACATATATACGTTAAGAGTTTTTCAAACGAAACATATCTCATTATTATATCCCAACCTATTTCTCTATTTTCAGTAAATATTCTCTTATGGTAAAGCGATTTCATAAAAGTAGAGTAATTTTATAAAGTAAGTTATATTTTTCAATGCACAGTATCTATTGTCACAAATACATTATAGTTTGTTTGTTTAGCATTTGATTTAACCTTAAAAATCTGACAAGTTTGAAAACATGATATCGCTTATTGCAGTTATGGGAGAGGACAGGGAGTGGAGTAATGTATCTGCAATAATAAACTGCTTTCAGAGTAAACTAATGATTTTCCCCGAGCAAAGCTCAGTCCCCAGGTACTAATATTAGCAAGATAAGATAACATACTTAAATCACATCACAGACCATGGAAAATGGAGGAATGGAAAGTCCCCTCAGTGGATACAAGCAAATTTTTTAGCTTCATAATAACTGGGTGTAATGTGTTTTGCGTACAATGTAACATGGATTACTGGCAATCAGATTATTTAATTATTACAATTCAATGTATAAACTATATTATCTTTAAAACGTCAAACATCATCTCCCAATGTCAAGCAAGCCAAGAATTTACTTTTCTAGTAAAATATTTTTATTGATTTCTTCCGTTCAATAAACTGAGATAAAACTTCATCTAAATTACATTTACTTCATGGTTTTTATGTTAATTTAATATGTAGAGTTTATTCATCCCGGCACCAAAATACTAACCAAAATGGTGTTTAAATTAACGAGTAAAAACATGGTATTATCAAATATAATGGATTAAAATACGGTTGTTTATGTACATCAAAACAAATATTATAACTTACCAATATTTTCAGGTAGATAGTCAGGTTCTTTTGGCTTCATTAGAAATATTGTGGAGATGATTATTAAAATTATGAATAGGATGGATGTTCCACAGAATATAAATCTAATCCCTTTAGAAATTGTCATACCTGCAAACCTTTTCTGATCTTAGGTCATAGAAAATTTAACATTGTACAGTACAGCTTAGATGATAATATAAAATATTTCAAGATTTTAGGAATGAAGCTAAGGAGCAAAACCAGTGATGAAAACTTTCATCCCTGGAAAAAAAATTCCTACTCTTTACAGAGAGTTACCTTTTCTAATGACAGCTGATATAAAAGAAAGTAACTGTTTCCCAAGTAGTTTAAAGCAAGGGAAACCGATCAGCCGATTTTCCTTTGCTCTGAATCAGTTCTTAATTTTTCCTCTTAGTGCACTAGTGTTTATTTACCATTTATCTTTATAATTTAAAGCAGCTGCTTTTGCAGTTCAACAATACAAATGTTAACAACTGATAAAGCAATCTGATAGAGTATGTAATTGCCTGGCCTGCTGAAACAGCTGTTGCACCAATTCATAATGGAGTGTATGTGCAATGTTTACTGTTATTATTAACATGACAGTAGGCAAGGCCACACTAAATAAACAGGCCGTAATGCTCCTCAGGCATGACGTCATCATAGGCGACGGCAATGATGTAATGCAATTATTTCAGTTATATTTTTGTTTTCCAAGAAAAGATTAAAACAAGCAGCTGATCACAAACGGCAAACAAAAACTACAAGAGTTAGCTCACTATGTTTTGAACAGTAGTGAATCATTGTAATATCAAAGGATAAACAATTCGTCCTTTGCACTTTTACTACTAGATTAAAATATAAAAAAACTTACATTTTTTTACCACAGAACACGGATAATTAACATTTTTATCACTGTCCACGACTCCGTTGTTGATGGTTATGTTGTTGTTGTGGTTGTGTACAAAGTTGGGGCCGATGTGGACCTCTGGACAGTTGTTGAGGACGATGTGGTGAACAACACTTCCTCCAACAACTTTTTGTTCTGAGCTGGAGTCAGACTTGACCACAGTCGTCCACATTAAATAGCTTGGAAATGTAGAAGACACTCACTAGTCACTGTTATACCGATTACTTATTTCTGCTAGCTGCTAGCTAACCTAACAATTATTCTACTCCAACTGACGGACTGACTGAACTCAATACTCAATTCTAATTGAGTTTTTTGCGATTAACTAATCGATATATACTATGTATCGTATAGTCTTATCGATATTCTCTGATGCAGTGTTGTGATGCAGGTTGTGATAACGCAGGTAATCTAATTGTTAATATTGTATTACTATTTTATACGAAGTTAATAAAAATGTAGATTAAATTTATACCCATCCATATAAACCGTATAAAGTATTGGTTTGAAACGATGTGAGACATTTGAACATTTGTTAAAATGTAAGTGTATTTACGAATAAAATAGGCGAGACTCAAAACTAGATTGATTACAAGCGCATGCTAACTGACTATAAAAATGACTTTGAAAGTTTTGTGTAGGTTTCAAATACATATATAATTAGGAAGGTAGGTTAAACGACAAACCAGACTAAAACAGTAATAAAATGGGGAAGACTTCCGCACAGAACCTACGATATATATCGTTTTTATCCGGCCCAATAATAATATCGTAATGATTTTAATTAATTGTATCATATAATATTTAAATAAAAACAAAAACAATAACATTGACGAATCTTTTTATTCATCCTTTGTTTGCTTCTAAATAGTTTCTTTTTATTCATTTTATTCCTTCGTTTTCTATTAAGTATTTAATATTAAAATGCCCCGCCGCAGCAAACCTGCAGACTTAGGGAATTTCAACTCGTCTGATTACATTTTTACTAATATTTTTCCATAAATATGACATATTTATTCCATATTTAAATAACATTAGATTTTACGAATGCTTAGGTTTGCTGCTACGGGGAAGGTAAAAGTGTTTTTTGACCATATGTCAATAGTATAGGATGAAATGAATAAATTTGCCAAATTTTATCAATATATATCCAAAAACAAGATAACAAGAAGACAACAATTTTCATTTTCTCTTTAAGAATAACATGCAAATTTTAAATTACACTATTTTTGAATTTTCTCCGTGACCGTTAGGCATACAACAGCGCTTCTACTACTATATTATTATATTATATTATATTATAATATAATATAATATAATATAATATAATATAATATAATATAATATAATATAATATAATATAATATAATATAATATAATTTAATATAATATAATATAATATAATATTATTTATTTTTTAAGCTCTACAAAACGGATTAAAAAGAAATTGCAAAATTTTATGTTTTAAGGGTGAAAAATGGGAAAACCCAATTTTTAACCCATAAAATCCTCCATAAACTCCCGTTCCCATGGTCCGATTATGCTGGATCGCGAACTCGTTCGAATAAACGTAAGTTTACACGTTTGTACCAAATTTCATCAAAATCGGTTAATTTTTGCTCGAGTTATCGTGCTAACGGACACACACACACACACACACACACATATAAATATAGATATATATAAATATATATGAATTTGAACGGATGGTGTTTTTAGCCTCTAGGGACCTCAAAATGAAAAATTAAATCGGTCTTGGGTCCAGGTCTAACCATTAGTACTACGGTAATAGCTTATTCCCTATATGGGAAATTCGCTTAAACTGTTATAAAATAACAAAACCTAACCAAACTTGCTGTATGATTTCATGAATCGGTTTTATAAGAGAAAAGGCATATGGGACATAAGACATAAGACATAAGACATAAGACATAAGATCAATTTATTTCCTGTAAAACTTACAATATACAAGTCATTGGAAAACGTCAAATTCTACATTATAAAATACATTATAAAATATACATGAGATCTATGAATAAAAAGAAATTCCTTCAACATCATATAATAAAAGGAAATGCATACATAATGTGACCTGTAACTCACCATGCAAAGAATGAAAAAGAAAACAAAACAGCACACTCGGCAAACATCAGTAAAAAAAAGTACTTACATATTCTTTTTTTAGTTTATAGAAATCGTCAATACTATACAGTGGGTTGGCCAGGAGGAGACGTTCCACGCCCCTTTTGAAATGGTTGCTTGGAAGGTTCCGGGCTGAACAAGATAACACATTGAATAGTTTTAGGGTTACAATGTCATAATTACTTTGTAATTTCTTCAGCCTAACAAAAGGTACATTTAAATCCTGTTTACTTCTAGTATTGTACGAGTGGATGTCACTCCTGAGCTCGAGAGCGCCCAACTCCTCCTTAGTTTTGATGAGGGTCTGGAAGATAAACAGATTAAAAACCGTCATGAGGGATTCAGCTTTAAATATAGGCTCACAGTGATCCAGGCGCTTGGCCCCTGCTACTATTCGTATAGCCTTTTTTTGGAGAAGTAAGACTCTCTCGACTCCAGGAGCGGCACCCCAAAGTCTCAGTCCATAAGTTATGATGCTCTGGAAAAAAGCCACATACGCAGTCCTTAACCACTCTTTTGGTACACAGTACCTCAACTTACGAAGCAAGTGCACAACCCTAGCCAGTCGGCTACAAACATAATAAATATGGCTATTCCAATCCAGCTTACAGTCTAGGTAAATACCTAAAAGCTTTACGCTTGTTACCTCATGCTCAATGTTTCGGAGACTGAAAACAATAGATTGGGTTTTTTCTTGATTTAAAAAGAAATAGTTTGCCCGGAACCAGGTAGATGCAACATTCAAAGATTAATTTAAAGCCAAGTTCAACTCAACAGCACTATTTCTAGCTTCCACAATTGTAGTGTCGTCTGCATAACAAACAACACCATTACCAAGGCACATGGGAAGGTCATTAATCGATATATTGAAGAGCAGGGGCCCGAGTACAGAGCCCTGCGGAACGCCATGGATTAGGTTGCTGATACTTGAGGTTTTACCATTTAGGGACACCAGCTGCCCGCGCTCGGCCAGATAGGACCTCAGCAAATCAAGGCTTTTATCATTCAAACCATAGAAATTTAACTTTTTTAATAAAATTTCATGGTCAATAGTGTCAAAGGCCTTGCTGAGGTCACACAGGGTGGCCCCAGCAAAACCGCCACTTTCAAACGACTCAAAGATTGGCTTTGTCAAAGAGTACACTGCATCTATTGTGCCGCGGCCCCACCTGAAACCGAACTGGGCATCTGCCATCAGGTTATTCGATTCTAGATAGTAAGAGAGTTGTTCTTTAATAATTCCTTCAAACACCTTGGAGAAAACAGGTAAAATAGATATGGGCCTGAAATTTTCAGGAACATTGTGGTCTCCTTTCTTATGGATAGGAACTACTCTAGCAGTTTTTAAAATCTTAGGAAAAATACCATCCAGAATACAACAGTTTATACAATAAGTTAAAGGAAGAACGGTAGAACTAATAGTATCTTTAACAAAACTGGCAGAAATATCAAAAATATCCTTACATTTGGAGCTCTTTTGTGTCTGTACAACAGACAGGACCTTCTCACATGGTACAGGCATAAAATCCAGAGTGCTGGAGGGTCTGGGCTTTCTCTCGAGCAGTTCTATGGCCGAAGTCGTTGGAGTCCCAATGGCGTCCCTGGTACGCTGAACAGAAGTCACAAAAAAGTTGTTAAAATCCTCTGCAGACAGGTTGGTTTTGGGAGAAGACTTTAGAGGAGCACCTTCCCTTTTGATGACAGACCACGCTGCCGAACAGGGGTTTTCAGCAGATTTGATGAGATTTACATTGTGTTCAAACCTAGCTCGTTTAAGGTTAAGTTGGAATTCCTTTTTAATATTAATGTATCTTGACTTTGTTTCATCGGTTGGTGAATTTCTATATAAGTCATAGGCTAGAAGCTTCCATTTTTTAAGTGTAACAAGTTTGGGGTCTTTCCAGTAAGGGAAACTAGGGTTTTTAGGCTTAACGCGAGGTCGCCTGGCCCTTTTTGGGAAACACTCATCATATACTAAAAGGAAAGTTTTAAAAAAGTTTATAAAGTTTTCTTCTGCACTACCATTAAGAAACACCTTTTCCCATTCAACATCGTCCAGTGCTCGAATAAAGCTATTTACATTAGCGGGTGTGATAGACCTATGATAGGTAATAGGCCTACCTGGGTTTGGCGAGCTATCATTAGATCCAGGGTCAAAAAAACTAAATCTTATGGCATCATGATCACTTACACCAAGTTTCACTACCTGCGCGTTGAAATGTGTCTCCACAAGAACAGTTGCCACGTTGTCAAGGCACGCATTTCCACGGGTCGGTTGCCAGATTGAGCAGTAGAGATTGAGTGACTTTAAAAGATTGATGAAAAGTTCGGTCAATCTATTTTTAATAAGAATGTTTATATTCAGATCACCCCCTAAAATAACATGGTTTGTTTTTCTGTCACCTTCCAATGACAGCACTAGACTTTCAAGGCTATCTAGAAACAGAGCAGGGTCTCCATCAGGGGACCTATAGACACCTATAACAATTAAATTTATGTCCAGCAATTTTAGGCAAACATACTCGTGGTGCAACTCACGACAAAAAGAACGCACACCGATCACCGTAACCGAGTCCATAATACAGGGGGCACCAAAGAAAGCAACACCGCCATTTTTTATGGAGGGTCTACAAAAAGCTGATATGAGGGAGTATCCACTTAAATTCACTAGCTTGATTTGCTCCTCATTCTGCCAATGTTCTGTAAAACACAACAGTTTGTATTCATCTACAGCAAGTGTCATCTCTAGTTCCAGGATTCTAGCCATGCACAAACTTTGCACGTTAAGGAAAAGAAAGCAGAAACTTAATATACTTTTACTGGAATTTATGGTTAGATTAGGCTTATGTACAGAGGAATCGGATAAACTAACATTTGTCAGGTCAAGTGCAGTAAAAATAAGAGAAAAATTCCATAAACCTAAAAAAAATTAGCACAACCGGGGAATTTGGTACAGATGTTGGGTGTACCTTCCTTTTGAACATACTAAAAGTCCCCTAAAATCGAAGCTGTGCTACGGCCGCCATATTGGAAAATGGCGGCATATTTCTGTATTTTTCGCTATAGTGACTTTATTATTAGAGATACAGGAAAAAGCTAAATGTACAAAATGTAGGTCATCTAAAAATACACATTTTTTGTATTTACCATCTTTCTCTAAACCCAACGGTTTTTGAGTTATTTGTTATTAAGTATATTTAGTTTTTTCTATTTATCAAAAATAGGCGAAACACATGGAAATTGACCGTTACTTTCAAGGATTATGATCATTTATCCCATTTAGTTAAATAGTGTGATACTATAAAATCTTAAAACTTAAGCTTATTTTATGAGTAAAACAACTCTGCCACAGCAAACCTGCAGACTCAGCAAATTTCCATTTGATTGGATGTTTTATTAATTGTATTTATATAAAAAAAAAACTAGCTGTACCCGCGGGCTTTGCCCCGTTTTACTTCGTAAGTGAGCTCGCTCGCATGGCTCAATCACGTCCTGGTTGAAGTTCGTTCGTTAAGCTCACTCACCTTTAGGTTGGAGCTAGTTCGCTGCGCTCACTTGCCTTCAGGTTAGCTCGTTCGCTACGCTAACTCGCCTCCAGGTTGAAGTTCGTTCGCTACGCTCACTCACCTTTTGGTTGCAAATTAGCTGTTGTCATATTTAAAAAAAAAATAATAGTGCTGAACCCTGTTGGTAATCCTTGTAACTTTAATGCTATTGAACATCATAGAACAGAACCAACTTGTTTCATTGAAACAGCTGTTAAGATTCATTAATTCCATTTAAATATGAGTACTCATAAGGTTAACATGGGAAACTCCAGAGCCACTGGGGCGGAGCCCGAGAGTCCGATCAGAATAAAAACAACTTAGTTTTCCTATTTAGTGTCTAAAGAATCAGTGTACCAAATGTCAGCTTCCTAGGTAAATGGGAAGTGGGAGAATTAGTGATGAGTGAGTGAGTGAGTGAGTGAGTCAGTCAGTGAGGGCTTTGCCTTTTATATATATAGATTAGATTCAACAGGTACCTAGGTTTGCTGCTACAGGTAGGTTATTATAGTGTGTTTTTTTTTTTGTAAAATATCAATAACTTAGTATAAAATAATTAATTTTCCAAGTTTGATCATAATAAATCTATAAACAAACAAACTGCAACAGTTAACTAATTCATAATAATAGTATGGTAGCTTAAGATTTACAATTTACAAATTTAAATATACAAATTTTGGTTGTGTATACTAAAAATATGGTGATTATTCGTCACGATTCGAATACTAACCGAAGGGGTTTTCAAAAGGAGATGAAGCAAGTAATTTAAGTACTGTAATATTAACTCGTACCAAGTATCGGAAATATTGTATGCAGTGAGGAAATCAACCATATTTTGTAAACTACGCAATAGTCATATTAAAATTTTATACTCATTTTTACCCATTTAATAAATTAACATTTTAATATTTTGATGGCACTACCACTATCACTCTGATATCAACTAAGTGGGATGAATAATTGTCGTAAACCTTGAAAGTAACCGTCGATTGCGATGGGTTTCACCGATTTTTCATAAATAAAACTAACTATACTATACCATACTTAATTAGACACCAACATGAACTAGACACGAAAAACTCCCTTCCAAATTTACAATGGGATGTCAAGTATAATTAGTTAGTGTGGTGGTGCCATCAAAATACTAAAATGTTAACTATTAAATGGGTAAAAAATGAAGATAAAATATCAATATGACTATTGCGTACTTTACAAAATATGGTAGATTACCTTACTGCATACAATATTTTTGGTGCTTGGTACGAATTAATATTACTTAAATAACAGGCCATCTCCTTTTGAAAACCCATTTGGTTAATATTCTAATCATGACGAATAATCGCCATCTTTTTAGTAAACACAACCAAAATTTGTATATTCAAATTTGTTTATTGTAAATTTAAAACTCCCATGCTATTCTTATGAATTAGTTAACTGTTGCAGTTTGCTTGTTTATAGATATATTTTGATCAAACTTGGAAAATTAGTTATTTTATAGTAAGGTATTGATATTTTACTTAAAAAAAAACACACTATAATAACCTACGTGTAGCAGCAAACCTAGGTACCTGTTGAACCTAATTTTATTTATATACATTTTTTAATAAAACATCCAATCAAATGGAAATTTGCTGAGTCTGCAGGTTTACTGTGGCGGAGTTGTTTTAATCATAAAATAAGTTTAAATTTTTAGATTTTATAGTATCACACTATTTAACTAAATAGGTTAAATTATCATAATCCTTGAAAGTAACTGTCAATTTCCATGTGTTTCACCTATTTTTGATAAATAGAAAAAACTAAATATACTTAATAACAAATAACTCAAAAACCGTTGGGTTTAGAGAAAGATGGTAAATACAAAAAATGTGTATTTTTAGATGACCTACATTTTGTACATTTAGCTTTTTCCTGTATCTCTAATAATAAAGTCACTATAGCGAAAAATACAGAAATATGCCGCCATTTTCCAATATGGCGGCCGTAGCACAGCTTCAATTTTAGGGGACTTTTAGTATGTTCAAAAGGAAGGTACACCCAACATCTGTACCAAATTCCCCGGTTGTGCTAATTTTTTTTGGGTCAAAACATATTTTTACTGTACGCCTCCCTGATCCAGACTAGGTCTACCCATGTCTATTGGTGGATTATGCGGTTTCCTAAAAAAGTACGCGATGACACGTAGTTAGATTTAGGCTTAAGAACAAACTTTTTAACAAGAGTACCCTCGGGCCAGAAAGAGTCAGTCAATAGTTTAGGTGCTAGAACAGAGGAGACACCAATTTTGAAAGATTTGTAGAAATCCTGCCTAGGTGTCAAAGCAACGCACTCACCTTTTATATTTGATTTACCAAGATAGTTACAAATGTCCTCTTTAGTGCAGCTTTTGTCGAGTCTAGAGACAAAAACCCAGGTTAACTTCCCAATAGCACGCACTTTACTATCATCAGAGTCAGAGTTAATTTTTGTACCAATTATAGGTTTTACTTCCTTCTTTCCGCGATTACGGTGGCTTTTACGCGAGAAAGTTTGCCAATTGTTCACACTACCGTTCACGACCTCGGTGATTGGAACGTTATTTTCTAGGTTAGGAGAGACGGCAGGGGTTTCGACTTCTAGAATCGAATCGTCTGTTGAGGTTGTAGATTTAGATTCCGATTCCGACTGAGGAATCGGTTTCACTATTCGACTGTAAGGTACCGCCGGTGTCAAAGCCTGCTGGTCCTTTTTTTTACCTTGTCGGCTGCTAGCAGTAGTACGAGTACACAGTTTCTCACTTGACCCCTCTTCCTGCTTACCACGTTTGAATAATTGATTAAAATTATCAATAGAGTCATTAAAAACGTCCATACGCTTGTTTAGCAAACAATTGTCATTTATAATTCCTTTGACCAGGTTTACAAGTCCGTCAACAATACCTCTCAAATCAATTAGGTCCTCAACGTCACCGACTCTGTTGACCAATCTGTCCAGGCTAACCTCACATTTTGGGCAGAACCTCTTCACATGACTTGAAAGAGAATTAATCTGGGTGTAGTCATCAGAACTTAAGTTAACACAAGTTGGATGAAACCATTTCTTACAAAAACCGTCACAAAATAGGCCGTCACCATCCGCAGGAATAATAATTTTACATATTTCACACCATGCTCCATTTTCGTCAGACTCATTCGCATGACTACCGGAAGCGAAAAAAAAGGGGGAGTCAGGCCGGGCTTTATGAGGATTCGTGACTACATTTAGTCTTTGAAGGTAGGGTAGGTAAGTTAAAGTGTAGGTTATAGGCGATCGGTGTTTTTATTAATGTTACACCCATATTGCTTTTTTATCTTTTGGAATAGTTGATTAAATGGGGAGATAATTGAAGGAACGAAACTGCCACAATTGCTCACATTAGTCCTGCTCCTATGGGGCCAAGACTGAACGTGTTTAAGTATATTGAATCCATGACTATAAGGGAAACCTGCTCACCGCTGGCAATGTCCAAACAGTTATCTTCCCTCAACTTGGCCTTTGCCACTCCAAACTTAAGTAAAGTTTTACCCGAGTTTATCATCATCTCGCTATAGACATCCCAGAAACAAAAGAACCCTGGGCCATTTCGAGCCGCGCAGATTTGAAGGGTACGCCCACGGCACAACTACCGGCGCGAACCACGTGATCTTTTCGTTTCTGCGCAGGTTGTTTTGTCCTCGGGATGTCTATAAGGTTATAGGTTATAGGTTCGTCTCTCCTGAAGTCTCGTATAAAAGCAACTCCTATACTCCCTTTGTTGCTTCCCAAGGTGTGGCTAATATGTCCCATCCTCGACCGACGAAGATATGACCGTCACTTCCGATCACAAAGTTGTAAGCAATATCTGCAAGATTTTTCACGCTGACATCCTTCATGTGTGATTGTTGTGTTGATGACATTACGAGTTTACAGGATGTGAAATTGTTACATGCTTGCTGGGTGGATGAACATATCGATTGTTGTTGTTGTGTGATGAGAAAGATTGTGTTGTTCAACAGCTGTTCACAGGGAGGGGTGGCTCCCCATGCTCCTCTCGTGACAAACCTCTTGTCCACCTCTAGTAAAATATTAATAGCTTGGTATAAAATAATAAAAAAATTCAAAGTTTGATCAAAATATATCCATAAACAAGCAAACTACAACATTTTACAATATTCTCCGTAAGAATAACATGGAAATTTTAAGTTTACATTTTTTTAAATTTTCTTCGTTACCAATAATTATTCAAAACACTTTAATATAACTTACTAAATTATTTGTTTTTTAAGATCTTTAAACAGGTCTAGAGAGAAATTGGGAAATTTGTGTTTTGAGGGTAAAAAAATAGAAAACCCAATTTTTACCCCATAAAACTCCCCATAACTCCCCGTTCCCATGGTCCGATCATGCTGGTTCGCGAACTCATTCAAGTTTATCCCGCCTTGCACCTTTGAACTAAATTGAATCAAAATCAGATAACTTTTTTGTTTGCGGACACATAACATATATAAAATTTCAACTAATAGTGGTTTAGGCCTCTGGGGACATCACAATGAAAAAGTAAATCGGTTCCGGGTCTAGGTCTTACTGTGCCACCTACGGTAATAGCTACTTCCCTATAGGGAAATTCGCTAAAACAGACCAAAAGAACAATTATTTTAAGTTCATAACTACCTATCTACACTAAGATGTTTAAAATAGCTGTTTCTACATTCATACAAATTTAGGTTGTTTGTTAGTATTTGTGGAATGTATTGAAACTAGGTGATTTACCATTAGGCCACTTTGTATAGTGTCTTTACATTTCACATTTAGGATTTTAGCAGGTAAAAATAAAATAGAAAATTCACATGTACACTTTAATTACAAAAATTATAACGAAAGAACACGTATACATTGAAGTATAATAGTAGACCTATATTTATTTTAAATATTTATAAAAATGACATAATAGTTTCTTGAACACTAGAATTTCAATTAATTCTATGTATATCTTAAAGTTAATACCAAACTTCTTTTTAAAAGTCTAGATAAATTTAATTACAATAACTTTAAAACTCAAACAGTCTTTTCTGCCTTCTAAAGCATAGGTACCCATTATCATTTAGACTAGATTCAACATTTACTACAAAGTCAATGAACCAAGGAAATGGCAAAGGGTCACTTCCAAAACATTATTGAAATGAATGAATAATAAGTTTGAAAAACTTAAGCCATAGTTATTTGAGATTAAAAATGGCTTGAGTGGGGAAGACATATAGGACACTGTATGAGAAAACTAAAAAACTGGAATATATACACGCATGTACATCATGTATACACAAAATGGATGCCTAGGGTAAAATGCTACATAGTGGTTAATGCAGGTAGTGGTAATATGATATTTAAAAATATTGATATGACAGAGAGAGATTGAGCGAAGTGTTAAAACAAATTATACAAGTGGAAGTCTATGTTGTATAGAAATACTGAAAGGAAGGTGAAGTGTATAGTTGAGATGGAGTTTAAAGGAAAGAATTATGTAAAGTGTGTACACCGGACAAAATGTATAATATCAAAGGCTAAGTGACGACATAATGAGGTAAACAATAAGTAACTAGGAGACAAAACAACTAATTTTGTCAGAATCTGTTTGAAACCTACCTTTTAAATAGGTAGTTTAAGATAGCTATTTCGTTTGATTTATTTTTCAAAAAGGGAATATGACATTTAGGGTAGATTTTGAAGCGGCCAACAGAATTTGACCACACGTTCATTCTCAATTACACCTTTGGATTTTTCCACAACTACCCAAATACACATGTACATTTTTCACCCCTCGGTACACTTGACAGGTAGTGAAGTGTTGAAATGGGGCCATGACATCATAACATTCACCAATGATAGACCTGGCGCTGCCGTCACCTTCAACTGACACTGGGCCACCAGGGAATAGGCAGAAGATATTTTACCACTCTCTACACCTATCTTCAACAACTTCGTGAATGAGTCTATTTGTAGATCGTTGGGAACAACGTTGATATACGTTCCTAGGAAGGCGATACCAATACTCCCTTTGTTGAACCCCTTAGTGTGAGCTCCTTCGAAGTTGAACCCTCTGCCCCAGTAGACCGACCCGTCGCCGCCGATGAGGAAACTGTAGGAGATTTCGGACCATCCTCTGGACACCTGTTGAAACTGTTGGACTGCCCGAACGATTTCTATACACTCAGGCTGGGAAGTACAGTTGGCTGTGGCAGTGTGACAGACGACCACTGTAGTAGCTGGGAGAGAGTTCTTGTCCAAAGGTGCTCTAGGTGGCGCCGCTAGCCACATGGACCTGGTGACGATGGGAGGACCTCCCGGATAGGATGCGACTGGAACAGAATAGTTTGGTTAGGTTGACAATGTTAATTCAAGTTATTGCGGTTGACAAGCAGTAGTTGCTGTTTCACAACTGTTATTCTTGCGTGAATAACTTCAATAAATAAACATGGGCATAGCCTCTGAAGATAGAAATGACTGTGGCTGGTTGAAAAGTCAAAAACTATTAGGAGTCAGAACTGTGGCGGATAGTTTGAGACGAAAATAGAAATTGAGCTATTAAATGTGAATGTTAGATGATATTAAACAGACCAGTATGGATTTGTTGTGGTGCAATTTTGCAGCTCATAGGTTATAGTGCTTGTATAACTATCAGAAGGTAAAAGTGCGATCCTGTGACAAGTTTTTTGATGGTGCGAAACGTAGCAAACTGTCCTAAATCTTGGGCGTTTGGCAAATAATCAAGACTAGAGATAGTCGTTCTTGAAGGCTAGTCTCATGTGTTGGATTTATTTTGCATTTGGTTTTGAGTTTCAAACCTATTAAAGCAATAAGTGAAATCAACTTAAAAAAAGTTTTTCATTTTCTGGGACGGAATGTATTCTAGTGGTGTAGAAGTAGAATTTTAATGGAAGTCTTAGTTAAGAAACAAACTACAACTTGACATGTTGCATTTTTAAAATCCAATAACTTTCATTATTTATGTTTACACAGAAGAAAACCTTTTGGCGATTAGTGAAACCAACACCTCCAAAATCATACAATCAACCCCAAACTATCCCAAACCACAGTTTTTTACGATACCGAGATGCCAATTTTAGAGAGGTTTTTGTTACAAACCTTTGAAACCTTTTGTATAGGTGATAAGTAATGAGGCATTTTGTTCATCCAAGCAATGTTTGAAGAAAAATATCAAACACTTGACATCATAGTTTGCTCAAGAGATTTTTCACCCATTAATGCGCAGCGCTCATACAATCAACCCCAAACTATCCCAAACCACAGGTTTTTTACGATACCGAGATGCCAATTTTAGAGAGGTTTTTGTTACAAACCTTTGAAACCTTTTGTATAGGTGATAAGTAATGAGGCATTTTGTTCATCCAAGCAATGTTTGAAGAAAAATATCAAACACTTTACATAATTGTTTGCTAAAGAGATTTTTCACCCATTAATGCGCAGCGCTCAGCATGTATAAGTAGTCGCCCCAGTCGCCATTTTGTTTCACTAATGGTGTTCATTTACTTTACCTAAAAGTACGTTTACCTTTGTTGTCCTATTAGAAATTGTTTTAGTTTTGACATTATTGATAAATAGAAGGTTTAACTTAGATCCTAATCACAGTCTGCAATATAACGCCATCAAGAGTGTTTATTCTACTATTTATTTAGTGACTGTAGTTTAAAAATTTAAAAACCCCAGCTGCAGCAAACCTACAGAGTAAGTGAATTTTAATCATTCTGTTTAGATTAAATTAAAACATTTCCTTAAGCTTGTAAGATTAATTTCCTACTTAAATTAAATTAGGTTTCACGAGTGGTACTTAAACGAGATATTGTAGCACTTGAAAATCTCAGTAACCGAATGTTGTACATCAATGGAATAAAATACTAAAATGTTTGCTTTTTAATGTCAACACGACGGTTGTAGTAAATATTTAGTGTTTGTATGTTTTAAAGGGACGGTTACAACAAATGTCTACATAAACCTCGTTTGGATAAATTAATTTGCTAGTTCCGAACTCATGAAAGTTGATCCAGCTACAAACGTCATAATCTTTTAAAATTATACCACAATTAATGGATCGAATCACAGCGCTCACGAGCATATATTTACACATGTACAACCTTTGAACTGTTTTTGTTCCCTTGGGACGAAAATTGTTCCTAGAAGAAATTGTACCTCGGTCCCGGGTCTGGGTGTACCATGACACCTATGGTATTATAACCTCTTCCTTATGGGATTAGCTAACACGCAAAATATCTCATAGAGCTTTCTATGAATATGAATAAGCTATAGTATAAAAATATAGATAAATCTCTAAGCTTATAGTATATGAATTAAATATTGCAGCTTGTACAGTAGAAGCTCTATATTAGCTTATCAGCCCAACAATGACTAATCTCATGTTAACGAGGTTTGTGCACGAGTCATAGTTTGTTGACATCACAACAAACCGTATTATTGTGTTGGTAGTTTCGTCACCTGTTTACCTCATTGATGTACAATAACTCCCGTAACTGTAAAGTATTATACATCGATAGTTTACCTTTGACTCTTCGTACTCTTTTACTTTTTGCTGTTTGAAAAATTTGCTTTTCTTCAAAATGTATGGGTTTACGGCACAGAACTACTTGTTTCAAACGTTTCTAATTGTTTTAGAGTAATGCTATTTTCAATTTGAATGATTCAGTTGGTAGTGTGGGCTTCTTATTTAGGTACATAGATGTCTGGTGAGTAGTTTGATTGTAGCAAAATAAAATAATGCAATGAATAATTCTTAAAGTTTTACGTTGTCTTTGTTATTATTTTCCTTTTTTCAATACTTGCGTGTGTTTAACGACATCTTATACGTTTTTGTAAGAGCCCAAACTTTGATCATAATGGATAGCAACGTTTAATCTTTTTAGATGGATTTTGGTACCCCAAAAACAAATGCAATTAGGATCCAAAATTTACCCTTTTGTTGAAACCAGCAATTGTCACATTTGAAGATAATCTCTAGAATCCTTTGCTACCATCTTCTTCTGTATTGTTGTTAAAATCATAATCAGGTAACTACTTTGTCGATCATAGGAATAAAAGCGTAAACAGTACTTGGTGAGTGGGTTGCTCGGTCGGTAGCATCAAGGACTTTGGGCTCAAGGCAGCGACGTCGTGGGTTCAGATCCTGGTACCTACTACTACTTTTATTAGTTAAGTTCGCCTTTGTACTGTACCGGCTCACCCCTTGTTTTACTGGATATGCTCCAGGGACAGGCCTCTGTGCTCATGTGCACGAGCAAATTCAACGCAAAAGAGGTCTCCAACCTATTAAGAAAACCCCTTAATTGACACTATAGAAGCACATGGAGTTCCTCACCTCAACGTACTCAGCGTGTGCACGGATACGGACCCGAGCTTTCATATTGCGGCCATTTCTCGACGTCCCTGAGAAGTTCCAGCCCGACGGTTACTCCAGGCACAAGTTGACACCGAGCCAAGAGGGCGTAGTCCTTAGCTATCAATCCCGACCTCACCCCAGCGTCCACGAATTGTTGAAACACCTCTGTCATCTCCTTGGACGGACCATTCTCGGAAAAATCCCCGATGAGCTCCACTTCCACAGATTGTTTGTTGTCTTTCGTGCTGTTTCCTTGAGTGGCGAACCCTCTGCCCCAGTACAGTTTGCCGTCTCCGCCGATGAGGAAGTTGACGTGGATGTCAGGTTGGCGTAGTTGTTCCACGTCGACCATCTGTATTGTTCTGACCGTCTCTGTGCACTGCGGCGTTGTTCTGCAGGGGTCGGTGTTGGTGGCGCTCACCACTACCCTCTTGATGGGCAAGGGGTTGGGGACGCCCCACTTGCTGGGTTGTGCCACCCATTCTGTCCGTCCCGCCACGGTTGGAGCTCCTCTCACTGCCGCAACTGCAATCGAGAAAACCCTTGTGAGTTGTTGGTGGAATTGACAAATCGAAAGCTTCTCTTTGGATGTGAAAATTGATGTGAAGCCAACGGGATGTATTTGCTCACTCGGTTATCGGAGAGACCAATTAATTGGTTCAATCCTGAGACATTTTTAGATTTCTGTTGGTTAGAAACTGGATTCAGCTCTGTATTTTAGTTTTTTTTTCAGTAAACGCTTCTGACTACAGAGCACATCTCTAGTAAAAAACTACAGATCGTATGACTCCATTCTGAAACCATCCTTCACCCATATTTAGGTGAACACATCGGCGTGACGCAGCCTTATCTATGGTGGAATACCATTTGTAATTATCGAACCTTATATTCTCGAATTATATAAAGTAAGATTGTAATCCATTTTTTTTATCTGGGTAGTTCTGAAACAGAAGACTTCCGGTTCGATCCTGTGATAAGTCGGTATTTGTTACTATTGTGTTTACGGATTTCTAAGACATCATGAGATAAAAGGACCAAAAGGGACCATTATATCCTAATAATCTCAGGGAATAAATAATAAATTGTTTAAATCCTTAATAGTTCCATTCGTAAATAATCTAAACTGAACTTTGAGCTTTTAAAACACTTTTTTTGTTTGAAAATTTACAATATATTAAAATTGACTACAAATAGGTCAATATATAGTACATACTATATAATTGACATTGGAACACCCATAAATTATTCATGAACGTATATCCCGTTTGGGTTTGGCCCACTATTTCCGAGCTAGCATTTTAAAATGTAGATATTCATATTTTATGTATTTATTTACTATATTATTTTCGCATAAATTAATCCTACTACCGTTAACTGTTATCCCAAAAATGCTTTAACTAATTAAAATTGTATTAGTAGCTTTCACACATAAACTTAGATCTACAGTATTATGAAAACTAAACAATGTAATGTGTGATAGATATTAAAATATTGACCTCTTTTGTCAACAAATGATACTCAAAATGTTGAATAGTTTGTTAAAATGTACTAAACAGTTAAACCGTATTTGACTAATTACTCCATAATTTAATATGATTAATATTCATGTTTTAATTCAATGTTCTTGTCATAAAGCTTTACTGCTTTGATACTCGATGCATACTTGACTAACTGTACTGGTTCTTCAAGCTAACAGAAACCGGTATTCAGTATTAGCCTACTAAACACAGTTTGGCCGACTAAATTGAACGGGTGCGGCTGTTAACATAGCAATGTGAAATCTTCAGTATTTTACCTTCCCTGTAAGCTCTCCAACAGTTACAGAAAAAATACCACTATACTCTTCACTTGGTGCAAAAGGTTGTATGGACAATTTATAATCCTTGAGTCTAATTGGTAGATAAGTTTGTTTCGTGCATTTTGTAAAAGTGTGCTCGTTTTATGTTTTTGTATCTCATGTTATTTATTGAACTCTGTAGACGACCATAAAATTAAGTAACACCTGGTTCAAATTAAGAACGGAAACTAGTTGCCACTACAGCATCTATGGATTTTATGCAGGTATTTTAAACTATTTGTGGTAGAGGAGATTGGAGTCACTAGAATGCATGATGAACCTCCTCAATAATTTTTAGAACAAGTAAAAATAATTCCACTATATTCTTGGCACATTGGTGTGGATAGTCACGAAAACAGTTGGACTGACGACCTTGAAATGAATATCATCCTGCTGATTTCCTCATAGAACAGCCAACCCATCGTGTACTAAATCATTAGTCTACGGCCAAATAGTTACTTGCATAATGTGTTTTAAATGTCTGAATAACTACTTTTACCAACTTGAGTGTGAAACTAAGTCCAGAGTCGAAAATACACAGTTAGTTCGTGTGAAGAAGTGTATTTATATCACCATAGTGCACAAGTCATTTGAAAAAGATTAAAAAAATAAAAGGGAATTAGCTATCGAAAGTGCTGTTATTTTATTTTGCTGTTTGTTACCAAGGATCAGCAGACAATTTGTTCGTTTGAATAAAAGCTGAGAACAAGAGGTGAATTTGCCTGCTCAGTAAGTGATTTGACTATGGAATATTTTGCAATTAATTACTCTAAATATACCGGTAAATATTGATGACATTGATATTTACCATTTGTTTTAATTATCCACGACATATTCATATGGAATTTCTAAATGTTAGTACGTTTTGTTATTTTAGGTTTTAAATGTTTGGAAACCGAAAATGTTTCTTCATCAGCAGCATGGATTTAGAATTGGTACATTGCTAAATGTTCTTTTCAAGATAATACGGAGACACAAAGAACAGCACAAAGAACACTAACTACTGTAATTAAATGAGAACATTGGTTGAGATAGGCACATGTGCACCGGCTAAAGTAATAATTTCGTGCTCGATTTTCGTCGTGAGCTTGACAACAACTGAACAAAATATACGTTGATGATGAACTGTGATCGCTCTAAAAAATGCACAACATGAATGGTTTGACGATTTCGACACCATAAGTAGATAGCAGTCTTGTAATCCGTCATGCATCAATTGCGCCAAAGAGTCCCTATGCGCTAAGCCCTCAATGGGTCCCAAAAATGTTCCTTAGTTGCGCCAAGCCCAAGCCAGGTAGGGGTGAGTTCCCGGCAGAAGAACCTAACCTAACCTAACCTATCGTATCCTAACCTAAACTAACCCACTCAATTATACAGTCAAAGAGGGCCGTTACTTGGAACAGGTAAGAAGCATATCGCGTGGCTCCCTGTATTAGTTGGCGCAATTCAGGAATACCCGACTACCTGACTCAGATCAGTCAGTGCAATTAATGCACGCCCTATATATTGAGTAAAGAAGTGTGAAATAATAAAATTCGAGTACAAATGATTTTTCACTCACAGTATTTTTCTTCAGCCGACAGTCCATCGATGGATTTCTGAATGTCAGGAGAGAGGGTACCACTTTGAGAAGTCTTCCAGTTAGTCAGAGACAGGACTGCGGTGCCTAGAAGAGTGATCAGGGAGAGAGTCACTAGAGCAGAGATCAGGTAGCACCATCTCCGGGACAATCCTTCCACATCCTCCTTGGTACCTAGGAACATCAAATGGCTTTAGTGGAGAAGCTCTCTAACATATGTAAGTACATGTGTAACATGTGTAAGTACCTGAGTTTGTTCAATGCAAAATGTTGTTTTGGATACCTATGTTGGACTATATGTTATTCTTTGGTCGCTGGACTAACCCTTGTAGTCATATTTTATGTTCAGAAATTGATCTGTCGCTTCATTTGAAGGTTGTCAGTGCAATTTATTAGTTAAACACACGAACACGGTATTATTTTATACTATTTTATAATATTTACCGATTTTTAAAATTTTGTTATTTGTTGCCTTAAAAATATTCGTATTTTATATGTTGTGTACGTATGTAAGTAGTTTGATATTAGTATCGATAATTTTCAAATAAATCGATAGCACACCTTTCAAGAAGCTTAAATATGACTAAATAGGTTTCTCGGAACCGGTTATAACAACATTTTGGGTTGCACAACTTTCACAATGTTTATAGTATTGAAATGCAATCCGGACGCAATGGCAATTACACGTTTTATTCACCTAAAAATCTCTTGTTACTTCCCTTGTTGTAGACAGATGGAATTACAGCTTAGTGTGGATTCAGAACTACTAGTCTAAACCAATATACCAACGACGCCCAGTATGTATATTTCATTTTTATTTATTTTTGTGTCTCATCACAAAAATGTCATTTCTTGAGTTTTACATACGATATGGTTGTACAAGGTGCTTGTAAAGAAACCTGACCAAAATCTGAGTGTTTCGGTAAAACATATATATTTATGTGTCATCAATATCTACTAATTTATGTCCTCTATACAGTACCCTATGTTGAACGATTCGTGTTTACTTATTGCATTTAAATATATGTTTTTTTCTCTAACCAACATTTAAATAAGCGTTAGTATAGGCAGTCACAGTATGTTAAAAAATCCATCAGTGCCACTTCATATTTCGTTCTTTATAGCCTTATAAGTATACCTCAGTCGAAAGAAACAAACTTTTATCTAACTGAGTGTGCGGTTTGATTTTGTTTCTAGAACTAATGGTGGATGTGTAACTATTTAACTCAACAGATTTAAACAGCAATATTTTCTTTTGCAACGCAAGGGTACGCAGCTAGCACAGCACAGCTAGTTTGTCTAGTCACCATTTCAGTTAAAAGTATTAAATTAATCTATAAGTATAAAAGAGGATGTTTGTATATATATATATTTGTTTGGCAGTGATAAACTCAGACACCGCTGAACCGATTGCCACGAAACTTGGTACATACGTGTAGAATTTCATGGAATAGGTTTATACACCATCAATTTCGTGATCCGTCCAATCGGCTCCGCCCCAGTGGCTCTGGAGTTTCCCATGTTAACCTTATGAGAAATGGAATTAATGAATCTTAACAGCTGTTTCAATTAAACAAGTTGGTTCTGTTCTATGATGTTCAATAGCATTAAAGTTAAAAGGATTACCAACAGGGTGCGGTGCAGCACTATTATTTCTTTTACATTTATGACAACAGCTAATTTGCAACCAAAAGGTGAGTGGGCGTAGCGAACGAACTTCAACCTGGAGGCGAGTTAGCGTAGCGAACGAGCTAACCTGAAGGCAAGTGAACGTAGCGAACGAGCTCCAACCTAAAGGTGAGTGAGCGTACCGAACGAGCTCCAACCTAAAGGTGAGTGAGCGTAGCGAACGAACTTCAACCAGGACGTGATTGAGCCATGCGAACGAGATCATCTTGAAAATTAAGAAGTTAAACGGGGCAAAGCCCGTGGGTTACAGCTAGTGTAAGTATAAAAGAGGATGTTTGTATATATATATATATTTGTTTGTTTGGCAGTGATAAACTCAGACACCGCTGAACCGATTGCCACGAAACTTGCTACATACGTGTAGAATGTCATGGAATAGGTTTATACACCATCAATTTCGTGATCCGTCCAATCGGCTCCGCCCCAGTGGCTCTGGAGTTTCCCATGTTAACCTTATGAGAAATGGAATTAATGAATCTTAACAGCTGTTTCAATTAAACAAGTTGGTTCTGTTCTATGATGTTCAATAGCATTAAAGTTAAAAGGATTACCAACAGGGTGCAGCACTATTATTTCTTTTACATTCATGACAACAGCTAATTTGCAACTAAAAGGTGAGTAAGGTAGCGAACGAACTTCAACCTGGAGGCGAGTTAGCGTAGCGAACGAGCTAACCTGAAGGCAAGTGAGCGTAGCGAACGAGCTAACCCGAAGGCAAGTGAGCGCAGCGAACGAGCTCCAACCTAAAGGTGAGTGAGCGTAGTGAACGAGCTCCGACCTAAAGGTGAGTGAGCGTAGCGAACGAACTTCAACCAGGACGTGATTGAGCCATGCGAACGAGATCATCTTGAAAATTAAGAAGTTCAACGGGGCAAAGCCCGCGGGTTACAGCTAGTTATTCTATACAGCAAGAAAAGGTTAACGCTGGATACACAATACCAAAGGTTGGACCGACCACTTACTAAAAAATAATACTCCCGCCACAACAAACCTGCAGACTAGAGAATTTCAATTTGCCTGTTATTGGTATGAAATACATGAATTCACCAAATTCGAACAAAATAAATACACGAACAAACGAACTACAATAGTTTGCCGATTTTCCATAAGAATACAATGGGAATTTTAATTTTCATTTTATTTTAATTTTTCCATAACCATACAGCAACGTTTCAATATATCAAATCAATTTCTAAGCTCTACAAAATGGTTTGTAAAGAAATGGTGAATTATTAACTTTCGTTTTGAGGGTCTAAAATGGGAAACCCTAATTTTTACCCCATATAACTCCCCAAAATCCCCAGTCCTGTAGTCCGATCATGCTGGTTCGCGAACTCAAAAAATTATCAAACTTTGAGGTTAAATCATGTTTGTGTATTATAATCCATAATATTGACTGTCGTGATTGTTGAAATAAATGCTTGTCAGACTTAGATAGCTACTTTAGTGCTTCTGCGAATCGCAAGTGATAACAGAGTCAAGGTCACGGATAAGTGTGAACAAAGGTGGCGCGAAACACAAACAGTTCACAAACACTAAAATGTACTAAAAGTACCATCGTATGTACTAAAAGAGAGGAGGGGAATACTTCTTCAGGGCATTGGAAGTTAGGGGAAAATTAGTGGAAACGCCATCTTTTTTAGCTATTACAGCTGCTTTGGAACAGTTAACAACTATTGATTTAGCATTAAAAAATATCATATAGCGATCACTGTTTGCAGAAAGTAACTTTTAATTCGTGAATTAACATAAGTATGTTCAGGATATATACTTACTTAATACATATTATAATAACATGTATCGCCTATTTATTATTTAATTATGTTTGAGAATATTAAACAAGTATCATTATTAAATATTTATAACGCTAGGCTAGACCATAGATGATTGTCTTTTTCACAGCACAAAGGTCAAACAAAGTTCATTGATAAGGGTAGATAAACACTTTCTTGTGTGTCTTACATCCTATCTATGTCGAGGCGAATATTTAAATATTTAATTTAGTGACATACCTCTCATCACAATAATATAACAATTACCCATTATTATAGAGGTTGGATTATAACGTAGAAATACAGTTTTATAAAACAACTTTAGGCGTAGCCCTAAAAAATCATATTAAGTAGTTACTTTCTATGTAGACATTGTGTTATCATCATTTAAAGAGGAAAATTAGCAAAATATCAACTGAACACACAAGCTATGAGGAAAGAGACATTTCTGTGAATAGCATATAGTGTGGAAGATTAAGCTAGTTTGGAATAAAGTAGGTACATCTAAGGTAAACTAATTCACCGAATGAGTGTGCAACATAAAAATACAGCTTTCTCATCCAGAAAAAACCAAAACAATTTTACTTAATTCATTTCAGTTTTAGTATCTTTTGTGCCACTGCTAACCATTATAGTATGAAACACAACTTCAGTAATAGCATACTCTATGAGAAGCTCCCACAATTATGTCCCTTCAGTAAAAAACTGGTTGGTAAAGATTATATGCCTACGTCAGTATTTAAACTTAATGGAGTTTATGCCATAGTAATTAAAATATCAAATACGTTAATTTGTGATTTCAAATTTTATCCCAAGTTTAGGTAACAATATTTTTCACTTTTGAAATATTTTTAGACTCCAATGAACTAATGAAGTATTAAACCATATTAAACCTAACTTATTTTCGTCTACTAATAAATGCACTATATTTTATGGTAGAATTCTTGCCTTTTCACGTTTTAATCAGTGGCGTATCATAAAGTGTTACTGACATTTGATAGTTTATAGCTGAAAAAGTGTATGGCAATTTCTATAGTTCTATTAAATATCTATAAAGTTTTCTTACGAATATAATAGCAAAATAAATAATAATTGCATCTTCTTTATCTTCTCTATGTACCTGTAACAACAGTATGTCTTGATATTTTATGTTTTAGTATTTTACAATCTCATAAACACTTGAAGTCAATATATCGAGATAAAGATTTCTTGATGAGAAGAGAAGATCAACGAAACAGCATTTCCATGTATTTATACAGAGTGGATCGAAGTTAGCTTTAACTTAACACAGTTTTAATGTGTTAAACTACTTAGTATTATTGGTGACAAAATGGCACTAGTTTAGATTTTCTCACAGGTAACAGACTAATTGAAATCTTTTAAAAATATTTCTATTTGCTCACATAAAATGGCTATAGGTCACACATTGTTTTTATTTAGAATTTATTGTCATTTTTAGAATCCTCATTAAACTTCCAATTGTAATAGTACAGAGTCATTGAGATGAAACATCTGTATACGTCTTTATTCTGCAATGGAAGTTTAAAAGTTTGAATTTGGGTGTTTTGATAAAAATGCAAAAAACTTAACATAAGTTTTCCTATGCGGAACTGGACTAAATAGTGTAAAATGTTACTAAAACATCTCCAGTTAAACAACTTAAAATTATTATTTTAAAAACCCTACTGTTTATTTTATTTTTCATCCTTAAAATTATGAGTTTCTCTTGAAAAACAGGGAATGGTCAAAATCGCATTACTTTAAAATAACATGTATTTGCTTAAATAATATGGCAATAGCTGCATTAAACATTATGTTTGAATAGGGTTTATTGTAATTTTTAGAATTATTGTGAGATTTATTATAAGAATATTAAGGGCCTATTAATATTTTTGCGCATGTCTAATATTATTGAAATTGTAAAAACGATAGTCACTCTGTTTGTCTAGAAATGTTATAAGTCTACGAGGACCAACGGATAACTCTAGTTTAGCTCAACATTATAACATTCTATAATAGAGGGTATAGACATCTACTCTTATAATCTATGGTTCTATAGAATCCACTGATAAAGTATTTATCTGTGGTAAAAGTAGGTTTTACACTGTCGTGATAGAAGCTAGATATAACACAAGTGGTCATTGTTGTGGATGAGATAAAATCACAATCACTCTCAGCTTCCAGGATGAAGATATCGTTTTTAAACTATCTCAGTCTGTTTTGATAATGTTTGTATCGTTCTAGAAATGTTTATCAAGTTAATGGAAAACCAATTAAATCTAAGTGACACTTTTGTACTTAAATCAATACAGTGATTGATGTTGGAGAGTGTAAAGTCTATAATGCATGTTTTATGCGCGTTTAAGCATAGAATATAATTTATTCTGTAGTTTATTCAACGATATATTTTCCTCAAATTGTAGTGTAGGCCTAAGTCAGAGAACAAGCTTATAATAGATTACAAAAGGGCAAGTATTAAGTTTATAAGTATAGTTTTATATCGTTGGACAAGTGTTGGGTGAAATACAGTTAAAGGAAATTTAGTAAACATCCCAACACACTCTCCGACTCACGTCAGAAACGTAGGCTAAAACAGTCCTCATTCAATCCATGAGATATTCTAAGGAAGTATTGTGTTTCGAAGGTTCAACTCAAGCACACAAAACTAGTATAGTGGTAATGTCGCTATTAAAAAATAACATAAAAAGCTCAAATAAACAATGAGTATAGGTCTTACAAAATGCTATCTTTGTTCATAATGCACCAGTCAAACCGTTACCCTATTTAAAACAAACCAATCCTGCGTGGTACTGATACAAATTTAAAAATCCAAGCACCATGGTCTTGCATAAAAAAGAGACATATTTTATTACTTACAAAAATATTACATGTTTACACGAAGAGTGGTTCGCTATCAATAAATGCTACTATTGAAATATTTACACAACGTTCGTCTGATGGATCTAGCAAAAAATGAGTCAAAACAAAGACATTTAAAATGAAATACAAGTATAAATATACCACTTCACTGAACCAAGTTTTTCCCTTCACCTTCATTGACATTCATCTTGCTTATAGAGTTTTTGAAGGTTTATGCTATAATTAGTCAAAACTTGGTACTAAATTGTCGTCATCATAACGAATCCAACATAAACTCACCATTCAACTTATACGAGCTATTGTAATCAGGTATGAACGTCTTGACGGTCTCTGACTTGATTTTGACGGCGTCGGTGACGAGATCGTTGACGTCAGCATCTCCGTCAAGTCCGTGATTGATGAAGAAGTTGAGTGTTGTTTTCCTCAAGGTGCCATTAAGTACTCCTGGAGCATCGGCGTTTTTGTCCACCAGTATTTGCCCCACGTTCACCGTGGTCTGGTCAAGTAAGAATAGAGAGGGAGTTAAAGGTCTGCGGTAGTATGTTTAGGTTGAGTTTAGACAGGATGAGTTCGAGTTTAGAGAGGATAAGGTCGAGTTTAGAGAGGATGAGTTCGAGTTTAGAGAGGATGAGTTCGAGTTTAGAGAGAATGAGGATGAGTTTAGAGAGGATGAGTTCGAGTTAAGAGAGGATGAGTTCAAGTTTAGAGAGAACGAGGATGAGTTTAGAGAGCACAAGTTTGAATTTAGAGAGGATGAGGTCGGAATTTGAGAGATGAAGTGAGTTTAGAGAGGACGTGGTTGAGTTTAGAGAGAATGAGATCGAGTTTAGAGACGATAAGGTAAAGTTTAGAGAAGATGAGGTCGAGTTCAAAGATGATGAGGTCGAGTTTAGAAAATATGACGTCAAAATTAGAGAGGATGACGTCGAGTTTAGAAAGGATAAGGTCGAGATTCAAGTGATTCAAAATGAGTTCGTTGTTAATATTGAGAACGAAAGAGGTTTAAAGAAGGGATATATGAGTTAGAGGTTGAAGTTGAAGTTCAAGTTATTTTAAAGATGGGTTGGATGTTACAGTATTGCTGAAAGGAGATGAGGTTAAAGGCAGGGTGAATTATTGAGGTTGATTGAAATTCAAGATGAAGTGGGAAAATTAGTAAGATTTTACTGCCGATAACAGGGATGGGGTTAAAGCAGTATTTGAAGTTTAGGTTGAGAGGTTTTCAGAGGTCATAGTGTCAATTTATAAACACAACCGTTGTATAGAGGGATCAAGAGATGCCCACTATTCCTTATTTAACGTTTGATACTAAATGTATGAGTGGCTTAAAGCCCAAACAGTTCTGTTCAATGATTGATCTATGTTAAAATGTTTCAAGTTGACGACAATATAGGATGCACTAGAAACTATTCATATGGTAAGGGCTAGCATGAAAATAATTTACCTTTATTATATTTATACAATTCCTCATACATTTTGATTAGAGTTAAATGTAGTGTAAATTTATTTCCGAAATGTTATTTCTTTGCCATTAAAAATAAATGGATATTTTTTGTGTGTTTTCCACTCCAATGACATTTTTTACGATTTTAAAGGCAACTGTCCAAACCCTGGTCTTATTACAATTTTAACGTCAACCTTTTTGTTAGATAGCATAATTAATTCATAGTCAAATGACAAAATGGCGTCTGGGTCTGGAAACGACCTCGCTTGGATTCAAACCAGCGACCTTTAGATTTTAAGGCGAGAACTATAAGCACTCGGATACCCAGACAAGTACGGTTTAATATTTTTCGTATTCACAAAACATTCACTAGTTAAGCAAATGGATACAACATATAATTTCTTTGTTTTAAACAGGGAACGTAATACATCCTTGACTCTATGACCTCCGATAACCCCCACATCACCCAACATTAGACAATGGATACAAGCAGACATCCCATTCCTATAACATTGTAGCTGTTTTTTTTTTAATAAAAGTGAATGTTGTCAAATTGAGAGAGTAAGGTAAATTACGAAGTTCTTAAACAATTTAAACTTTTTAGCAAAGACAATTTTAATGGGTCCACCTTATTGTTGGGCAAAGCATCTGTTATGTCACGTGAAAAATTACAGTAAAAAATACTCCTGTCGCAAACCTGCAGACTAAGCGAATATATCTAATATTTACTTTAAAAATGTATTGGATGTTCGACCTATCAAAATAATATCAGGTTTAACAAGCATTAAGTGTGCTGCTACAGAGAAGGAATAAATTGTATTTTGGTATGGTGTTAATAGATAAACAAAATAGTTATTATATAATGTATTAATTAAAGTGGAAAGATTTTATCCAAATATAAAAACAATGTAATAAACAAGAAAACTAAATAGTTTACTTATCCATAATACTTTTTTCCTTCACTGTAGAAGCATACCTAAGTACTTGTACCTATTTTGATTTAAAAAGGGGATGAATATGAAAAAGATTGGTAAAGAAATACTCTAGCGAAAATACAATAAGGCAAATATAAATTCGCTTATTCTGCAGGTTTGCTGCGATGGGGGCATTTTGCTAATTGTGATAGGAAAATTCCCATTTATCTCTTAAATAATAGAATCTAGACTGTACATTCCGGGTGGCTCATTATGTTATTAGCTACAGCTGGTCCAATTAGGGATGTCTACTATCCAAAAAGTGTCTTGTGCTACCTGAGACTTGGGCGAGGACCGTCTCAGAGGTGCCACTTTGGCTTCTTCATCAGAACAATCACTGGAGGTGCTGACTACGGAACTGGTGGACACCAGGCTAGGCCTAGGACTTGACATCACTGATCTGATCACATCTCACTGACACTGACTCACTAACACTCACTGACGCGATGTTACCACTGACACTCACTGAACTCGACTGAAGAATCGCCAAGCCAGAGAAGTGGGGGACATTACGTAAACAAGTCTGGTTCGCGTGGTTTTACCAACACTTTCCTCCTTCGTCGAAGAGGTATGGAAGGGGAATGGAGTTGCAATAGGTGTAGAAAAACGTAGTAGAACAGTATAATTATACAGTTTGAACGTGTAGCAAAGAAAGTAAAACACATGTATAAAAGGCAACGAATGCAGGAACAGGACAAAAAAATGAAGGAAAATACCCCAGCTTCAGCAAACCTGCAGAATGAGTCAATTTTCATTTGCCCCATTTGATTATCAATTAATTCTCTTTAAATAACATTAGGTTTAACGAGTACCTATACACTATATAGGTTATTCTACAGATACCTATGTTCTCTTTTCGGTATTTCTGAACTTTCTGGACTTTTCTTAAACGTTTTTTTAAACATTCCTACGATCTTAATAAACAAGATAATACCTTTAAAGCATGTTTTTAGGCGCGGAAACCACTGCAAATTACAAAAACATACGAAACTATTTTCTCAAGTTGCAGAGCACATTGCTTGCCGAGGAAAAAATAACGAAATGATACGGACCAGGGGCTACTTTCTCTAGGGCACCTATTTGTGTTGCCAGCTGAACCTAAAAACGTGTTGTATAGTGTTTGAAAGACTAATTATTTATATGCTTTATAGTGACTGTAGGAAAAATATAATGTGTAACATGAGTGCAAAAGGTCTTTGCTGCACTCGAGAAACCTTTCACACTCGTCTACGGATCGTGCCTAAACATTTCTCTCGTGTGCTGCAAAGTGCCATGTTTTACCACAGTTCCAGGTGCATCAGAACTAATGTTAACTAACAGAGGTCAAATCCAGATTTGGATATTAACATGCGTGATACTTCAGTGCATGATTTCGTTAGCATTTTAATATCTTTCGACAATGAGATATAAACAATTATTATCAAATATCTTTTGTTTTATTCCAAGTAATTCCAGCTTTTACATGCACATTGCACACATGTAAAAAAACTTAGTACAATAAAATGTACAGTAGTTTATTTTACGGTTGTAAAAAACAAAAAGCAATAAAACCTGTAAACGCTGCAGTAATCTCCTAAAAACCTTTGGAAAAACACGTTAGTACTATAATGATTTAAATATTAAAAGTATGCATTTGAAATGATGATATTAATAGGTTATGAATTTATTGAACAAGGTTTGCTTGTGTAAAAACACGGCATGTAAACAAACTCTATAAGTCCCTGTGTTTGCTTGTTTATAAACTAGTTAATTAAATTAATGGTGATCTTATAGAAATGAAAGTTTGAATTTTACACTGTGCTAGTATTGCCACGAGCTCACTTAG
Source organism: Macrosteles quadrilineatus (assembly GCF_028750875.1). Lineage (NCBI taxonomy): Eukaryota > Metazoa > Arthropoda > Insecta > Hemiptera > Cicadellidae > Macrosteles > Macrosteles quadrilineatus. Next base: position 24,443,732 of record NW_026542598.1, read on the forward strand.
GCAGCAACGTTCGCTATTAAATCTATCTGGAGAAACTGAATTTCTTATTTGGCATTACTCCACAATATTAGATACATATCCCAATGTTCATGATATAATTCCTTGATTTTTATTTACTTTACTAGGCCTATAAAATAGTTGAATTTGTGACTTCTTTGGAATATTAAAGTCTTCTTTTGTTGTTATTTTTTAACGCCTTCAATGGGTAAAGTCCTTGCGGTGTTGAAGTCAGCATTTTGCAGTTGAAGGATTCTCATTGCGCAACTATTGGTCAAAGTTTGAAGAAAAACGTTTTAGTTTGTTTGTACAGAGTGTTTTTTTAAAAAACGCAACCTATATTAATAGTAGGCTACTGTGGTGCTGTAAGACATTTTATTGATACAAGAAGTTTATGTGTTGGTATTTTGTTTTTTTGACTTCACTGCCGATACATACGCGTAGTTGCATATTTGTCTCAAGGTTTAGTGTTGCCGTATTGGAAATTTTGTAAATAAGACTCAACATGGTGTTTATCCTATAAGAGTCATAAACATCAAAAGTAAATCATTGGTTTTGTACAATCTAGATTTCTATTATTGGGTACCGGAATCACATCTGAAAGTTAATTTTAAACCTTTCCTTGCACAAAATCAATGTTTTTATTTCAAACTTTTTCTTTTATTGATATTGATATATTAATGTATATTTATTCTAGTAATGTAGAAAAAAAGTAACCGACCTTGAGGTAAATAAAAGTTGTATCACTGTTGGAGGTTTATACCCCGGCCTTACTTAAAATTGTTCGAAAAAACTTGATCGGTATCAGGTCGGGTTTAATAGAAGGGGGATTAAAAATAGGCTTTAGGTTTTCATATTACAGCAAAAATTAGGAAACATGATACATTTTTTACACATACCGTTGTAATAAAACTTTACGTGCTGATAATTTCTATGACAAAAAATTTCGGAATGAATTTTCAAATAATCAGATAATTCACTGTTATTTTTATTTACCTAAAGGTTTGCTCGGTGTTCTATGTACTTTATGTGTAGTTCATGAACAATCTTTTTGGAAAGGGATCCACCATTGATAACATTTGCATTATGCCTGAAGTAGTTAAAAAAAACTATTCAACTTTCGCAATAGAAAAATATTTATAATTTTCTAAGAAATTTAACTATCAAATGAAAGAAAATGTCTTAAAATTAATAAACTATTTTTTCAGTCATGATATTACATAATTGCATGTTAGTAGGCCTATGCGCATCTCTCACGACTATAGACCACAAAATGACGTCTACCTCGTCCTAATTACAAATGACAAGAAAAGAGATCCTTTACAGCGAAATGAAACTTAACTACCCGGATGTAGGTTTGGAAATACCTGATGGCAACATTACAAAAATCATGTAATTACACTTGGGGACATTATTTAATCACACAATACTTCACACATGAGAAACGTGGATACTATTGGTTTTAGCTGGCACCTTTTACAAATCATTGATTGCTTTTACAGATATTTGAAGCTAAATGTATTTCGGTAAAATATATTTCACATTATTTGAGTTGGTTAATTGGACTTATATGTTCAGGCTTCTTTGATTTGTAAGCGTTAAATGTTTTATTCAATTTATTTTGTAAATATTTGTTTTGTAGATACTTAAATTTACCTTTATAAGATATTAAACCCTTTAGTACAGATTTTCATCATCCTGCTGCAACATAGTAGTAATCTTTGCGTCGATAAAGTAGTACTTTATAGAACACTTTGATTGTTATTGATGGTGTGATTGTTGATTTTCAGCTATGTGGTAAACTTTGATTGTCGAAGTAAAGGTTTTTTGTGAATGTGTTTGCATGATGTTATTTACATCGTGTTTAGATACTTTTTAGATCACAGAGAAATGCATTTTATACCAGTTTTTAACGGAGAATAAGTGATTAGGTGAACGGGGATCATGCGGCTTTGCTGCTTATGAGCTTATCGATTGTTCATACGAGCTGCAGGCGAGTGTGGACAGTTTCTCGAGTGCAGCACTCTTTGCACTCGCGTTACACATTATATTTGTCCAACAGTTACCATAAAGCACATAAATAATTAGTCTTACTAACACTATATAACACTTTTTGGGTTAGGTTAAATAATTGACTTTATATCTACGTAGATATAAAGTCAATGGTTAAATCCAAGCGTTGAATGAAATGCACCAACTTATTTCCAAGCGTACACATATTACGTGCCTAATAAAATCTCATTTCACTTTTACCGCACTCATTTTTTTTTGCTGCACACCAGTATTCCAACCAAACAACACAAACAGCGTGCTTTTATTATGCACGTAATCCGTGTACGCTTGGAAATAGGTTGGCAACACATAAAGATACTACGACTACGATCTGCTGGTGCACGTCGTTCAACGCTTGGATTTAACCTAACCTAAAACGTGTGGTTTACTGTTTAAAAGACTAATTATTTCTATGCGTTATAGTAACTGTAGGGAAAATATAATATGTAATACGAGTGCAAAGTGCCCTTGCTGCACTCAAGAAACTTTCTCTCGTGTGCAGCAAAGTGCTACTATGCACACTAGTTACACAAATAACGATTTCAAATTATATTTTTATTTGTATTGCAAAACAGTATTTGTACACACACGTAAAGCATGTTGATATTTTATGTAATTCGTCGTCAAATGTATACTAGTTTAATAATACAATATTAACAAAATCTTGGTTCAAGTTTAATTATAGAAATCTTTTAACTTTTCACTCGAAAGTTGAAACTGATGTCCTTGAAACTCATTTAGAATTGTTAAAACTTTGATCGTAAAAAGCTTATCGTCACGAAATATAAATATACTCTTTGTACCTAACAAGAGGTGTATTGCGTTCATATATGTTGCGATAGAGCATAGGTCGTGATCAAATTTTACAATCAGTACCTTGATACATGATATTATTTGGAACTAAAAAAATTTACTGATTATTGTTTATAACATTCAGACAACATACTGAGTTGTCAATAAAGTATCGGAATTTATACTATTGTTTTCACAACCAATTATTATAGGTTTTGGTTACTTTATGTGTAGGTACCAAACAAATCATTTGTGTTAACAGTAATGCAAAAGGTAAGATAAGAATATGTAGCTGTTTGAAAATGTATCCTAAACTTACACAAGTAATACAAAACTCAGGTGTGCTGTTGTGATTCTTATGTATTTCAATTACACATATTTTCAGTACACATCTATTCAGAATAAAATTGGTAGGGGAAACTGTGTATAGAAAAATACAACTAAAAAGAACTAATTCGTAAAGAATAAAAAAACCGACGGGAAAATTGATGCACAAAATATTAAATAACCACATATCCACTATGATCACAAATTGTTAGCACAAGCTTCGTAGTTTAAAATACATTAATCTTCAAACCGTTTCACCAAATCCCCCAACGTGTATTACCGTTTGTTTTACAGTTGTACAAAGACTTAAGTTAACTTTGAACTTAAGAATTAAGTTCAAACGTAACTTGTAAGGGATATACAATTTTAAACAAAAACAAATACGAACACTTAGTGCATTAGGTACATCAATGTGTCGTGAAAAAAGGTTCTGAGTTAATTGGACGACGTAAACGACAACATAAGTGAAACTTTTACAGTTTTAAATTAAACTGTACTTAAAAATCATCAACGGTTTAGGTGCAAACGATTGTCAAAAGAGCTACAAGAAAAAATACACAGTACATTAAGTACATCAATGAGTTGTGGAAACCATGTCAAGTCTATAGGACGACGCAAACTAGGAGATAAGTTAAACTTTTACATTTTAAAGGAATACTTACACACATATATGACGTGGTCACCACTTAGAGCTATGTCCAGCACATCCCTGTTGGTCAGTTTCGCCTCTCCCATGTTCCTGGTCCTATAGGGCTGGAGGTACATTGCAGAGTGAGCGTTGTTGCCGAAGTCGCCACAGATAGCACCACTGACGCTAGTGACGTAGGCCTAACACAGTTACGTCACTTTGTGGGAATCACAGAACCGTATTTATCTCTATCTTCACATTCTAATTTAACGTATCTTCAAAGTAACGTTGGCTTTTGATATTGTGATTGGGAAATTGAGTTAGAACTTGAATGATTCGTCGATAGTGATCACGTGTGTGCATTTGTTATATAAATATTTAGATAAATACATTAAACAATATACAGGGTGGTAACAAAGTCCCAGGACAGTTAAATATTTTAAAAAATAATGCAGATAGAGCTACAATACTTGGTACAAAGTTACAGGGCATAAAACTCTATTTTAAAACATATTCAGTGATCCAATAACTCTTCAGGGGGACGGCCCACAAGGAGTTGGAAGAAAATCTTAAACGGAAGCATAGGTCAATATGCACATCAAATTAAAGGTATTTTTTAGTAGAATACAATGCCGCAAACCGCACTTCAAAAGGTTGATCCTGCGCAAAATGACAGTTGTTCAAAGATTCATTTAATTTTGCTATTATACGCTTACTCCTCAGGGAGCACAGCCCTAGGAATCGGAAGAAAATCTTTAAGGTAAGCATAGGTCGATATTCACATCAAATTAAAGGTCTTCACTAGTAGATTACGATGCCGTAAATTCAAGCTCAAAAGAATGCCTGAGTAAAAAATGGCAGTCGTTCAAAGATTCAAAATGGCGGATTCAAGAAATCTTTGAACATCTGCCATTTTGCGCACGATCAACCTTTTGAAGTGTGGTTTGCGGCATTGTATTCTACTAAAAAAGACCTTTAATTTGATGTGCATATTGACCTATGCCTCTATTTAAGATTTCCTTCCGACTCCTTGTGGGCCGTCCCCCTGAAGAGTTATTGGATCATTGAATATGTGTTAAAATAGAGTGTTATGCCCTGTAACTTTGAACCAAGTATTGTAGCTCTATCTGCATTATTTTTTAAAATATTAAACTGTCCTGGGACTTTTTTACCACCCTGTATAAAAATACATAGTGTAATTTTGACAGTATATTTTAATACAGTATCGTGTTTCAAAGTACAAAGTGCTTTTTTAACGTAACCCAAATAATTACAGTACTACCTTGAGTAATTGTTTACAAAACTTTTTACAACCTAATACAATGGCATCCCTGTTTTCTTTACTCCAATGACGATCAGCTGATATGCATCGATCAAGTTATCCATGAGGTTTAGTGTTGTTGATAATTTATTGTAAATAATACGTAATACGGAGGTTTTTGCATGCTCAAAAAGAGTTTGCGCAAACGCAAAGTTCAGACTTATTCACAATGATTCCCAGTAACACTAAACCTTATAGAGAACTATGCAACAATGCAAATCAGCTGATTGGCAATGACATAAATATCTGTAACCTTAATGAAATGTATAATTAAATTTACAAATTCATCAAGGACAATATAGTATAATTAAATAAAAGTATAAAAGTAAATATTTCCTTTTTGTACCAGTGTACTAGTGCCTGAAGATGGAAACTTAGGTTCTGAAAGCGCTAGTGAATGAAATAAAATTATTATATCTTGGCCTTGTTGAATTTGTAAATTTAATTATACATTTCATTATTAATTGCCAATATCTCCAATATAAGTTATCTGTGCCTTACTAAAAATATTTATGAAAGCCACAAGGAATTTTAAAACTACGATTCTGAACACATTTGTGTACATATGTCCACAACTCAGTTCAAGACATTTAAAAGGATGTAGGCCCTAATAATGATTTCACACAAAATATATAACAATAACATTAAACTAGAAAATAAATACGGTTGCATTTTTGGTTGATACTCCCCTTGTTAGGTAAAAAAGAAACTCACAAAACTGAGCAAAATTTTTTTAAAACTTTATTTTGAATGTTAATTTATAGTCTCCTCTAATACAGAAAAGGCTATGGTCAAGTCCAATAATGAATTTTTAGTGCAAATCTCTCAGGGTCTCCAAAAAGGGGGTCTGGAACAGAAAACAACTCAATTTAACCAATTTAAAATACGAATAAGGGATAAGATAAGACTTGAACTGAAAATTTCTATCATAGTTGTCAAATGGTGTTAGTCACCCAGTGAGATTAGATCGCTACACTTCATTCAAAATGAATCAATCGCCTGAATCAAGGCCTCTGTTTCTTGGTCGGTTCTGGCAAACGCTTGAATTAATTCGTCTATGTCTGAGAGGCCTAAGATTACCTAATAAATCGACTAGACAAGTTCTACCCTTCGGCTTGACGTAGATATAAATAACTGCGTATCACAATTGATTGTATTTGAATATAACCAATGAATCGTAGACTGAAAAACGTTTACTTACATATAGGACTTTTCTAACCTGTTGATTCATGTTAAGAATTTGCTAAAAATGAAGTATTATCTTATTTCAATTGTTAGTAAATGTTAAAACTTACGAATCGCTCGTCGGAGTTTTTGATGAAGCATTCTCTCAGCTTGTATCCCAAGATGCAGTCATCGTGAGATTTTACTGAAAAAAAAAAAAACAATCAAAAACAATAAAATGCAGCGAAGCTTTCGTGTAAGTGCATTTTTCATATGGAGTTGTAACATACTTAAAGCCACTAATGTTAGCGGTCAACCCTATTATAGCCGAATTCAGAATAACTGTGGACTAATGTCATTTCTGCTGATTATTAAAATCAATAATAAGTGGATTGAAATAGTATTGATTACGCTGATACTCTTCAGTTATCTTGTAATGTACCTTTTTCAAAATTTGAACATAGAACTATAAACTCTTCAAAAGTTTTTGAAAATTATTAAATGATAAATCTGTATACAGCACAAAGTTTTCAAAACCAATAGAAAGGTCAACACTGAAATTAAATTTAAGAAAAGAACAATGTAGGGTAGGCCTACCTTTAAAGTTAGAACTAAGAGTCCTTGGAGGCTAGCGCCCATCGTGGATTTGCCCGCCACAAGAGCAATGTTAATTTTGTTAATTTCGAACTGCCGTTGAAGAGTTATCTATCTTCAGTTATCTAACCTGAGGGACTTAACCCTTTTTAAAGAACATCACACACTGTAAATTTGATTGAATTCTCCTAATACCATACATAATCCTAAACGTTGTCTCTTTTCCTATATGTTTACATGATCATTACTTACTTGATTTGCAAGAGTCTATAACCTCAATAGCCTTTTTGAGATGTTCAGGACTCTCGGCGTACTGAAGACTAGCGACACCCTTTACTAACTCGTAGTTCAGAGCTCCGTCTTTGGACTGAAAAACATAAATTCTTGAATACCTAATAGTAAATACTGCAGGTAAAACTAATAACAAATACCCCCGCCGCAGCAAACCTGCAGACTAAGCGAATTTCAACTTGTCTCATTACATTTTCACTAAAATATTTCCATAAATAAGACATATGTATTCCCAATTTAAATAACATTAGATTTAACGAGAGCTTAGGTTAGTTGCTACGGGGAAGGTAAAAAGTGTTTTTGACCATACGTCAATAGTATAGGATGAAATAAATAAATTTGTAAAATTGTATCAACATATATCCATAAACAAGTAAACTACAAAAGTTGTCATTTTCTCCATAAGAATAACATGGGAATTTTAAATTACACTTTTTTTATTTTCTCCGTAACCGTTAGGCATACAACAGCGCTTCACTATACTAAATTATTTCTTTTTTTAAGCTCTACAAAATGGTTTAGAAAAAAATTCAACATTTTTTGTTTTTAGGGTAAAAAACCATTTTTACCCCATAACACCCCCCATAAACCCCCGTTCCCGTGGTGGGATCATGCTGGTTTGCGAACTCGTTCGAATGAATGTAGGTTTACACGTTTATACAAAATTTCATCAAAATCTGATCATTTTTGCTTGAGTTATCGTGCTAATGGACATATAAATATAATGTATATGAATTTGAACGGATGGTGTTTTTGGCCTCTGGGGACCTCAAAACAAAAAAATAAATCGGTCCTGGGTCCAGGTCTTATCATGAGACCTACGGTAATAGCTTATTCCCTATATGGGAAATTCGCTAAAATATTAGTTATGTCGATAAAATAGCTTTTAGGCTCGTTTATATAATTTCAATCCTGTTTTCTGATTATGTAAGCCAATTTGTTTTCATCACAAGGTCTTTAAACATTACTGTCGTGAGATGAATTTACCTAATTTATTTTATTTTTGTATTTTAAATGTGAGATTTCGTAGTAACTCTTCATAGATCTGGAATACCCAATCTCCATTATGAATTTCACCTTTAAGTTCTCAATAACAAGATTGTGTGCATGCCCCAATTTTTTTATAAACTAAAAAAATTTAAAATATCAGGATTAATGAGGTCAAAAATCATTTCAGAGATCCTTATCAACATTCAGTAATGATTCACTCAATCCTTGAACCTCATAACTCCTGTACCCGTGTTGTTAAGTAAAACAATGCTGTTAACTGAATCATATCAATTCTAAAAACTAAACTGAAACGGCTACGTTAAGATCATTAAAACCAAACTTATCAAGAAACCCACACTACCGAGACAAAATACTTACGATACCAATCTCCTTGTAAAAGCAGCCCATCAAGCACTGAAACAATAAATGTGTCTGTTATACATCTTTATTGGAAATTTAGGATAGGATTTAGATGTTTCATAAAGGTTTCAAATTGAATCCAAACTTTTATACCGCTATGTTTATTTACAGAAGTGTTAATTAATGTTTAAGCGAAGGTGCACAATAAATGCACAATAAATTATCGTAGACATTAGGATTCATCAGGTGTTTTGACTCAATCAAAACTCCTTCAAATTTGTCACAGATAAGAAGAAGTTTTTCATATTTAGTAAAGGTGCTGTTATAATAAGCCAAATACAGAACAGAAAACTGATCATAATATCTTTCCTATATTTATTCTTTACTAATCTTTCTTCTGAAACGTGTTTACAGTGTGACAGTATATCGGTAAAGCTGTCTAAAAACGTTTTCCTAGCAAGAAAACTAAACCGTAATATTATTTTATTTTAACAACACTAATAAATACTGCCTTACACTTGGACGTTAAAACACGTATTTTATTTTAAACAGGTTATCATCTCTTTTATTTAAAAATGTTCCATCCAAATGGGCTGTGTTGTAGGCATGTGCAAAAGTAGCATATTAAATAAAAAAAAAAACTCTAAAGGTAGAACTAACTTTGTTTAGGAACGTGATATAAACTTATAAATATACTTGAGTTAGCTTACCTTCTCCTCCTGTGATTCTGGTATCTTCCTTATTTTAATAAGATTGGTGAGGGTTGCTAGAACAAAAATAAATATTTATTTCAATTTATTCTTATCAGCTTAGTAAGCAGTATAAATAACGAAATCATAATCGTGACATAAACAATGTATTGGAACACAATGTTATAATAACATTTCTAGCATAACTCTTTAACCAGTGGCTTTTAAATTAAAAAAAAATTGCAAATGCACGATTATAGAATACTAGCTGTACCCGCGGGCTTTGCCCCGTTTAACTTCATACGTGAGCTCGTTCGCATGGCTCAATCACGTCCTGGTTGAAGTTCGTTCGCTACGCTCTTTCACCTTTGGGTTGGAGCTCGTTCGCTGCGCTCACACGTCCTGGTTGAAGTTCGTTCGCTACGCTCACTCACCTTTACGGTTGGAGCTCGTTCGCTGCGCTCACTTGCCTTCAGGTTAGCTCGTTCGCTACGATACCTCGCCTCCGGGTTGAAGTTCGTTCGCTACGCTCACTCACCTTTTGGTTTTAAATTAGCTGTTGTCAAATATAAAAAAAATAATAGTGCTGCACTCTGTTGGTAATCCTTGTAACTTAAATGCTATTGAACATCATAGAACAAAACCAACTTGTTTAATTGAAACAGCTGTTATGATTCATTAATTCCATTTAAATATGAGTACTTATTAGGTTAACATGGGAAACTCCAGAGCCACTGGGGCGGAGCCCAAGAGTCCGATCAGAATAAAAACCACTTAGTTTTCCTATTTAATGCCTAAAGAATCAGTGTACCAAATTTCAGCCTCCTAGGTAAGTGGGAAGTGGGAGAATTAGTGATGAGTGAGTGAGTGAGTGAGTCAGTCAGTCAGTCAGTGAGGGCTTTGCCTTTTATACAGGGTGTTTGTGAACTCTCTCGAAAAAATTCACAGGATTATTCCTTGGGTTAATACATGAATATTTTACATTATAAACATGGGTCGCCGGAGCCCCGTTTTCCGTCTGTCTGTCTGTATGTGTTTTTTATAAATAACCTTATAACTCGAGTTTGAATCAAGGTACAAACTTTAAATTTGACACACTTGTGTATGTTAACGTGGTACACAAACATGCAAAATTTCATTTTGTTGACTATAGCCGTTTCAAAATGGCGGCCATCTAAAATCTTTGACCTCAAGTTACATGAAAACCACTAGAGTTACAAAAAAACACAAGAATAACAAAATGTAGAAAATTTTATTCTAAATCAAATGACACCTAGATCTTAAAGATCGGACAACAAAAAGCTGAGTTATTAACATTTTAAATAATTAATAATGAAAATGTTGTTGCTAGGAAACTATTAAAAAACTGTATCTTGCTTGGTGATTATAAAATACACATTCTTGTTACATTAGAATATTTCAACCATTAAAACATAAAAAATCCTTAAAATTACCTATAACAAATGGCAACATGCATAATGTTAGCAGGATTTAAACGATGACTACGTTAATGTTAATGCACCAGAGTTGGGCTACAACAATTGTTCAAAGTGTCGCCCTTCCACCTCGTTACAAAGTGTGATTCGACGACTTATCGATCGCCGAACATGAGAAAAATCTTCATTTTCTTCTTGAATTATAGCACTAGCTTCAACAATCCGTGCTGCCAAGTCCATTTCATCGTTTACAGGTGTGCTGTATACCAGCTCCTTCATACGCCCCCAGAGAAAAAAATATATCGGTGTAAGGTCGGGAGATCGAGGAGGCCAAGGGACTGGTCCTCCTCGCCCGATCCACTTCTGCCGATATGTGGCATTGAGGAAGTCTACTACTACGGCTCCAAAATGTGCCGGACATCCATCGTGCTGAAACCACATGTCCATTCGATCACCTATGGGAACGTCCTCCATCAGCTCTGGGAGAATGTCCCTTAAAAAAACCAAGTAGATCGCTGAGTTCAGTCTGTTTGGCAAAATGTACGGACCAATAAGGTTGTTGTTCAACATGCCAGCCCAAACATTGATTGAGAATCTTTTTTGATTTCTTCTCATGACAATAGCATGAGGGTTTTCAGCTGCCCACGTATGGTTGTTTCGGGAATTAAAAATGCCATCTCGAGTAAATGTGGACTCGTCTGTGAACAGTACTTTTTCTAAGAATCTTGGATCTTCAACAACTTTGTGTAGAAATCATCTAGCACTGTTCACGCGACGTGGATAATCGTCGGGATACATGGTTTGCACTTTTTGAAAACTGTACGGGTACAACCCGTTTTCTTTAAGTACTTTCCAAACAGAATGATAACTAGAATCTACTTCACTTGCTACCGATCTTGTACTGGTGTTTGGGTTTTCCTCGAATCTACGTAAAACTTCCTCTTCAAAGTTTACTGTACGCACATACCTTTCTCGTCCAGTTTCATGCATATTGATTTTCAACGTACCTGTTTCTCTTAGTCGATTATGGACAGCAGCGAATGTTGCAGAATTTAGACACTGTCTATCCGGGAAGTACTCTTGATATAATCTTCTGGCTTGAAGACCGTTTCCTGATGCAGCGCCGTACATAAAGTGCATGTCACAATATTCTGATACAGAGTAGGTACATTACGTAACCTTAAACGGATCTCAATAGTTAAGGTAAAAATAGGAAACTTAATACATTAACCATCTAGTAAAAACATTAAATGTTGTTGTTAGGGCAAACCAGCTGTCTTACATTGTTGTAATAATTTAGAAAGGATCAGATGATTTTAAAGAATAAACAATAACAATTAAAAGCCAGTAAAAAATATATTAATTATTAAAAAAATTAATAACTCAGCTTTTTGTTGTCCGATCTTTATGATCTAGGTGTCATTTGATTTAGAATAAAATTTACTACATTTTGTTATTCTTGTGTTTTTTTTGTAACTCTAGTGGTTTTCATGTAATTTGAGGTCAAAGATTTTAGATGGCCGCCATTTTGAAACGGCTATAGTCAACAAAATGAAATTTTGCATGTTTGTGTACCACGTTAACATACACAAGTGTGTCAAATTTAAAGTTTGTACCTTGATTCAAACTCGAGTTATAAGGTTATTTATAAAAAACACATACAGACAGACAGACGGAAAACGGGGCTCCGGCGACCCATGTTTATAATGTAAAATATTCATGTATTAACCCAAGGAATAATCCTGTGAATTTTTTCGAGAGAGTTCACAAACACCCTATAGATTTTAAAATTTGTTTCTGTAAACAAAACGAACACACCTGAGATTACTAGTAACTTTTAAGCTTACATTTTGTGAAGGCACAACGGATTGTATCTGAAAGCTTATTTTTTAGTTAGACACTGTAAAATTAGGGAGACGGACGTTTACCAATAATCCTACCCAGGCATTGTTTAAGCTAATCCCCAGATTTATGGTCCTTCCCGGCAGTTGAGGGGTAGCAAGTGCTAGAGTGGGGGTAGAGCGAAGAGGATGGAGTTTGTCGCCCCCAGCGACACCGGACGTCTGACGTTCCCAGAAGGATAGGTAATGACCCCGGAAGAGACTACAACATTTAGAATTGAAGTATTTAAATGGACTTCCGTTAGCAAATAATATTTTGAAGGGAAATCAGTTTGCCTAAGAATGTATAACTGTAGCATAATTCCTGGATATACTATGGGCAAGTTCGTCATGGAGTATTGTGAATAGATTTCGATAATAATTTCGACCGATACGATTGCCACAATCAAAATGTACAACTGTTTACAACAGCTGAGTTTTACTCCCAAGAGACTAATAATGATTTCCTACTCCTAAGGGAGTAAAAATGCGACTTTAGACCCGCAACGCATGCATTAAAAATGGCTGTTTTTGTTGCAGTATGACGAAAAAGCTTTTGAACTTTATAATTATACAACTTTTTACTCCAACTATACAAAAATAAATATTTCATTAGTTTAATTTATTAGTTAACGACATTGCGTGATGCGATGACTATACGATTTAAGTCGATTTTTGGGAGTTTCGCTTCGCTAATAAATACTGTAATCAAACCATTCTTTATTTATTTACAAGTAATAATGCAGCATTAGCTTGATACAAAAATTAACAAATTGGCCTTTACCTGTGCGTGATAAAGAGTTCTCACTGGCTGTGTAATGGTTATACACTACAATCCAATGTACTACGACCAGTTTAGGCTGAACGATATTTATATTTATACGATATTATTGTTTAGGGCGATATTAGATTTTACAAGTTTACTTAGGGTAAACTTAACTATACAGCTACCTTTTGCACACAACTTTCACTAGATGGATTCCTGTAATTAATAAAAGTTATTGAAAAAATGATTAATTTAATGTTTAACGGAATATGCCTCCCCTTAGTCAGGCATAAAATGTAACATAGGGTATATCATTTTAAAGCTTAAAATGCGAAGAAGTTTTTTATCCTATTTGACAGTGTAAAAACACGGTGTATAACAAACTTTTCTAAAGCAAGTTGTGGCGCCCTTATTATTGATTTGTCCAAATTTTGGTTAATCAATCATTTACAAGGTGTTTTATGGATTTGGCTGTAACAAACTGTACGTTTTGCGATAGAATATCCAATGAAGATTCTTAAAAAGTGATTGGAAATATTATGGTGGCTAAAAGTTGAAAAACGATATTTTTTGGACAATTTCAAGAAATTTATAAAAATATAAAAATGGCTGTATCCGGAAGTAGGAGTGAGATATAACTATCCAAATTGTGTATTTTTATCTTAATTGGCGGGCATAATAAAGCCTTAACATTTGTCACTTTGACTACCAAGGTTTTATTTTTACTTGTGTTTTATTACAGTTTTGTAACTGCTAACGAGTTGATTAAAATGTATTGTAAATAGAAATGTATGATCTAATTTTAATTTGTAGGTTTATTTGGCTTTTTATACATGTATTTATCTATTCGAATTGTATAAGTTTTAAGTATTTTTTTATTCAACATAATATAATATATTTGGGCGGACATTGTATCATCAGAAGTTATCTCCAATCATTGTTTTAAATAAATAATAACTTTTCATCTGTGCAGAAATTTCTGGTTATTATGGTTTTATTTGCGTTTTTATATCAGTTTCTAACCACTAACGAGTTGATTCAAATGTATTGTAAATAGAAATGTATGCTCCAATTATATTTTTTACCTTTCTTTGGCTTTTTTGTGCATTGTATAAATTGTATATATTTTAAGATTTTACATTATTTAACTAAACATATTTGGGTGAATATTGTACCCTCCACGTAGAGTTTATCTTCTATCAATTTTTAAATACATGAATATTTTTTGTCTGTAATGAATAAGGATACAATTCCAATATTGAACGACACAATATTACGAACCAATATATTTACGAGACAGTTTATGTATTTAATTTAATACCTCTACATTTACATTTGAACTTAACATATAACGGTGTCAATTGAAGACACACGCTACAATGGAATATATTTTTATGAGCACGGATTTTTCCTTAACAGAATAGGTCATTTAAATACCCCCACCGGAACAAACATGCAAACTAAGCAAATTTCCATTTGTCTGGCTGGGTTTTCAATAAAATATCTTCTTTAGGATGTCATATTTTTATTCACTATTATAATAAAAATTAGTTTAACGATTACTTAGGTTTGCTGCGACAGCAAAGATAATTAAGTGTTTTTTTTTATTAAAATATATTAATATTTTATTATGAATTAAATAAATTTTCCTAATTGGATCAAAATAAGTTCATAAACAGGCAAACTGATTGTTTTGAAAACATATTTCAATAAGCAAATTGTCGTAATTTAGGCTACTTGTTCACCATAAGAAATTTAAAATTACAGTTATTCATTTTCATCCTTAACCATTAAGAGCATAAAAACGGTTCAATAAATTATTTGTTTTCTAAGCTCTACAAAATTGTTTAGAAAGAAATTGCAAATTTCATGTTTTTAGCTACAAATGTTATTGGTAATACGGTAATTACTTTTTTCCGACATAGTAAATTCCCTTGACACTATCCTATTTAATGTCATGAGCAAAACTTTGTGGACGTTTCCATGCATCTGGTCATCTATTAAAACATAGAAAAACTCCTTACATATGGGGTAAAACTATGAATTTGATAATTGTAAAAAACGAGAACAGTGTCACATTTATATGTATTAGGAAGCTAACAAAACACAAATACAAATAGGTATAATAACACTATTGAAACAATAAAACATTTAGGATATTTACACTGTTTTAATGTCAACACGCAAGACGGTAAAAACTGTACATATAACAGGTGGTAAGTGGGTTTATATTTCGATTGGACACACTCCTATCATGAGTGCGGACTTGATCAGACCCAATGGATGAATGACACCCCTGTCCTGTACACGTATTATGAAGACCATTAGATCACAAAGATGGGTTGAGTTGTTGATTAGTTAGTTCCTTGGTTCCTTACTGAATTTTATACCTCTTTCTCTTCTTCTCTCATCACTTTCACTCTATCCTCCACCACGCACCAACTTCCCCTACATCGGCGTCTCACCCCCTCCACTGTCCTACGCTTATTCATCGTCAACCCCAACGCAGTCACGGATAGAGCTGACAGGTCAGCCGAGCATCACTAATAGGATTATTGTATTGAAGGTTGTCCTACACCCGTAAAATTATCATTCAACATTTCAATCGGTTCTTTTTTTACTTTAAAGTCAAGGGAAATAACATTTTTATTTCAGTATCTAGTAGACTAGGAATGTAGCTTTTATTATTACTAGATCATTATCGATTGATATAATTAAACTCATTGCCGATTTTTGTTTGCCTTTCAATTATCAATCATTGAGATGAGGACGCCACATGTGTGCGTACGTTATTAAGAATGAAGGATGTTTTTTGATTGGGGTAAGATGAATGGTTAGATTTGTTACTGACTAATTTAAACGTTTTCATTTTTCAGGATTATTTATTTGAAGTTATGAAACTCACAACATATTTAATGTAGAATTTTATTGTTGGAAGTGTTATACTGTAGAACAAATCGTTGGACAAATAAAAAACAAAGAAAAGTAAATTTAAATAAATGAGTAAACAGATTTTTCGTATAGTCAAGTGGGTTTCTTTACACTGATTATAGTACAGAAAGATGCTAATTGCTGCAATTACTTACTTTTTCCACACTCTTTTTTGCCGCACACCAATATTCCAACCAAACAACACAAAACAGCGTGCTTTTATATGCACGTAATACGTGTGCGCTTGTAAATAGGTTGGTAACACTTAAATATACTACGACCAATCAGCTGTTGTAATGTTTCTCATTTCGTTCAACGCTTGGATTTAACCTAACCTAAAACGTGTTGTTTGGTGTTTGAAAGACTAATTATTTCTATGCTTTATAATAACTGTAGGAAAATGTAATGGGTAACACGAGTGCAAAACACATTTGCTGCACTCGGGAAACCTTCCAAACTCACCTACGGCTCGTGAGTAGACATTTCTCTAGTGTACAGCGTGCAGCAAAGTGCCCCTTCCACCACTAGTTACACAAATAACTAGTACATCGTAGTTTTATTTGGAATATTTATCAATATTAACAAATATGAAATGTAGGCCTACGTAAGTTATTTCAGATATATTATTTTAAAATGCTAAGATCTGTTTAGACTGTATTGAAGGTTAATTGTTTTCATATTAAAGTGGCATTTTAAATATACTTAAAAATACATTCTTTATCAGAGTTATACGTATTGGAATTGTAAAAAAAAATTGAAATACGCCTTTTAATGAAATCAAATGATATATTAAAGTTTTGGCATTTAATTGGCGCGATATTTACAATAAACGTTACACTTTCCGATATACATGCAAAGCAAATATTTACAAGCAGTTCTAGCATTTAATTGATGTATAATATTTACAATATTGTTAACACTTTCCAATATACCTACAATGCAAATATTTACAACACAGCAAAAATAAAAATGTATTATAATGGCAACCGACTTAAACCCCACCTGCCGGCCATCTAGCCCAATCGAATCTTATAAATGCTGTAGATGCATCTAATATTTATTGGTGGCGGAAAACGTATTTTTACACTTACTACACAATCATCTAATCTTACATTTATACTTGTCTACTATGTTAGTTTTTACATTTTTATAGAATATTTGTTGTTTGTGAGTTGTTATTGTGTAGTGTTTGTTTAAATACCTACGGGAAGTAAATAAAAGAAACGTCTTATAACACTTAAAACATATATTTACGCTTATACTGTTACTCACAAGACGATAAATATACAAAAAAAGATGGTAAGTGGTGATCGATTTCGATTGGACACTCCAATCATCATCAGACCCAATAGGCGAATGACCTGTCAAAAAGTTACCTGTCATTCGCCTATTGGGTCTGATGATGATTGGAGTGTCCAATCGAAATCGATCACCACTTACCATCTTTTTTTGTATATTTACCGTCTTGTGAGTAACAGTATAAGCGTAAATATATGTTTTAAGTGTTATAAGACGTTTCTTTTATTTACTTTCCTTAAATTTAATAACACGTACAGTGCTGATCAAGAAGTTATTTAAATACCTGGAGGAGCCTTGGTAGATTGAACGCACTTCTTCACAGAATTAGTCACTGTCTCTTTGGAAAGTCCCTACAATCAAAACATTGCAAGGTAGAAGTGTGGACTTTTTCAAAACAGTGTCAGTGGATCTTGGGTTACCCATCAAATTCAAATTTATGTCATGTATACAACAATTTGAACTAAAGGCCTAGCCTCTGGGAATTCTAAAAAAAGATATACTAGTAGTGACATCGCATGCATCCTTCAGTGAGCTAAGAAAATAGTCTCCACCCCAACAGGACTTTGCTAACATTTAGTCGCCCACAGGGAGGAGGGGTTAAAAATCTATCGAACTGTGTGAGGTTTTAGACATATCATAATGTTTAAAATTATTAGGTGTACTCTTTGTAGAAATCAGTAAATACATCAAATAAAGTAAACGACATCAAAAGAGCTTCAAGATCTAAAACCATTCAAAATTAGGATTTAAAGCCTTTTTTAATTATATACGGGACAGTGAATTTTCTCCGACACACGAATATTCATAAGAAAATATATATGCATGAATTTGGCTGATTCATTCGATTAATACAAGTTAAGAAAATAGCTATGTAAATATCACTAGTATCTTACAATTAGGATTTTCACTGAATCTAACTTACGGAGGCGACGGCAACGCACAGGGCGGCAACAAGGAAGGTAACTTTCATGTTGGCAACACTGAGAGACTGAACTGAACACCTGGCGACAGACTATCAGACCAATTTATACATCGTTCCAACCCATTAGAGCAAAGATTGTCTTTGGTTAATTTGCTTATCCAGAGGAAAGTTTCAAATCTGGAAAACAGCTAGAGTAAATGCGTACTACTAGGGTATTCCGTATATTCAGACCAGCTGTTACCAACCTTAGCACAACATTGTTGCATTGCATGTAGCTTTTAATTTTGAAAAAAAATTGAAAGTGGTTGAATGATCCATTCATACTTAACTTAAAAATTCAGTTTTCTCATTTAGGTTTTGCTCCTGTGTTAGTTGATATTTCATGAAAGTGATATTATTCACAGATGTCCGTATTGATTGGATTTGTTTGAAATGTTAGTTTATCCGACATAAATGGACTACCTATTGTCTTTCGGTTGCTCAATTAAAATACGTCTTTTTACTATAGTATAATCTATCATAAAATTTAGATGAAATAATCCTACTACATAGTTATGTAAAATAAATTTAATTTATTTGGACCAGACGTCCGAAACTATGAAATGAACAATTCACAGTTCTGATCATTTACAATGTCAAGTCAAAGGTGAATTGTGAATTTTCTCATGCTTCCAGGGAGACCAATTAATATTTTCTTTTGAAAACCTCACCTCAAAACCTTGGACATCCATGGGGCGTAGCCCGAGAAGAACTCTGGGAAGTGAATAGGCCTATGACATTTCTAGATATGTGAACCATCATTGGGCTTGATTTTGGCTGTATCGGTTTATTATTTTAGTCGTGGCAGCTGAACAAACAGACAAACAGACACCATTTCAATTTTATAATAGTATAGAAATAGCAACAGTTTCAACACGAAGAAGGGGTGTTTAGTTCAAACAATAGTCAAATGTATTTCGTTGTTAAACTTCTTTTAACAAGTGCGTTATAATGTCAAATGTAGTAGTAGTTTTGTTTATGATAATTATTTACTAGTTTTGGAGATTTTGTAAAAAAGTATATTTTCACGCAATATCCTTTTTGGGTCTTTACTACCCATTTGAAAACAGTATCATTGTGTTGTTTTATCAAGGTAAAACTAAGGTTTGTTAATACTTTCTTTATTTTAATTCTTTATTTCATTATTTTTAATTCGTCGCAGGCTCGGAACCAAAATTTCAATTACTTTTGGCTATGAGTTAATCCCCTTGTCTATCAAGTATTAAAGGCAAGTCTCTCAGCAAGTAGAACTCTTTTTGCAGTGGATATCTCATTAGTAAGCGATGTCATCGAACCGTCAAGTACGAAAACATTGACTTCAGGAATATATACGGGTGATCAACTCAAGGAGGCCACCATTGGGATATCGGAAACGGTAAGAATTAGAGAAAACTTTAAATGAGGGACATTCCTTTTTTTTGTGGCAGTTAAAAATATTATTTTATTTTTTCGAAATTCAACCGCCATTTTCCAAAATTGGCGGCCAACTTTGAAATTTCTTACAGAACACCCTATATTTTATCGTGTTTTCGGGTAGAACATGCAATTTAAAAACTTTTTATTCTTGACATTTTTCGATAAACCCACTCGTTTAGGAGTTACAGCCTATGGAAAAATCACTTCCGGTGTACATTTTACATCATGTAGCTCCTAAACAAGTAGGTTTATAGCGAAAATGCGAAGAGTAAATAAGTCAAATAAGTCTTAATGGTGGCCTCTTTGAGTTGATCACCCTGTATAATGAGGACTACTTAAATAGTTGATATAGGCTACATAACGTTGTGTTGGGAGTATTATCTAAAATACTGTAAAACATTCTAGTTAATACAATTACAACTTATCAGTTTAATGATTAGCTGTGTCAAGATTGGAAACTGTTTGTTACAGTTCTGCTTATATCGCCAGTCGCACTTAGTTCCTTTTGAGAACCACAGATGGCAGGAGCTATCAGAATATATGCTCTTGTCATGTGTAAATTTGATATTAGGTAAACAGGATAAAATAAAACAAATGTTCTAGAAAATAACATCCAATGAATTATTTTCAATTTGTTTCTTTACGTTAATTGTTTTGAGAATAAAAAGTAGCCTATTACATTGCTATATTTAATTAGATCGAAGTTTACGTATCGAGGAAAAAGATCATTTAACCATATGTCATCAACAATAAAACTTCAAAACGAAAACGCAAGAATAATTTGTCGAGATTAGTTTTGGGTTGTTAAAGGTAAAAGTTTTTTCAGTCTCATAAAAAATCGACCATATAAAATACATAACGCACTCGGCAAAGGTTGACACGATTTGGGGTAACACACATCCAAATTACAAGTATAGTAATTTATAATTTAGGAAGTAAAAAAATCACCCTTCATGAATTATAATAGACTACATTACTTTTTCTATTTCAAAGTAGTAGATTTTCTAGCTATCAACACCTGATGTTTTTCTAAGAAGGTGTAAACGTTTACATAGGAAATATTGGTTAGCATAAAAATGTTACATGTTAAATCTGCAAAAAAAGCATTTTATAGTCCTAAAAACGTAATATCAGCCCAACTGACGACTTAGCCAAAATATACCTTGGGCGCTTTGATAATTCCTAAACTAAACACATCAGTAATGAAATGCAAACGGCCTCAATAAACCCGATTGACTTGTTTGTTTTCTAAATTGGAAAACATTTTAGACCATTTACGTCCTTTTAACTGGCTGGATGGAGCCTTTTTACCCAATCAGACAAAATAAATGACATTTTAAAACTTTAAACGACAAATGAATGTAATTTATTTGAAGAATTGTTTAAAACATTTGTGTTGCATGTTAAACAGTTTAAAAAAACTGCAGGATTATACAAGTTTGTAGAAGAGTACATACAGTACCGTTTACAATATATGGTCACTGTTCATACTGTTTGAATATTTACTGATTAAGAGGAAAATACGATTTTATTAATATACAACTCTGCAAATGGCTTAATCCTGTAATATATTACAAACATCGTTTAAATTGTTTAAAAATATCGCCATAAAATAAAATGGACATTCCTATACGAATGTAGTTGGAGATATAAGATTTAAAACCGCTGTAGCGTTAGCTTTATCTGATAAATTGTGATGGTAAACAAACTATCTGCACTTTTTTCACAATTTGTAATTTTTTTACTGACCTACATCGATATAAAACGCAAATAAAGTGAACATTTGTAGGTAAATATTTATTTAGACTCTCTTATATATCGTTTTAAGTTGGGGGTTTCCATAGACTACTTAATCGTTATTCCAATCAATAGTATTAACTATTGATGTACAAAGAGCGTTCAGTTTGAATTAAATAAGTGTTATTCAATAAATATTATCACATGCTAACATAAACTTAAACTAGAGAACATATTTATCCATTATGTTGGTTTTTTAAGAGTAAGATAGTAAAATTACCAAATAAAGAAATTAGTTGAAATATGACGCAAAATATAAAGAGATCGTTACTTACCAGGTTTGTACAACAAAATTAAAACTCAAGTTAATCCTGAGTAGATTTTCTAAACAAACGCGTCAGCAATTCTTTAAACGGTTCAACCATTATGTAGACAATTCTGTCAAAACAGTCGTCAGATTCAAGTTTGTTGACCTTTTAGAGATTAGTAGTATGCATCAGTTTGTTTACGTCCTTCAGGTGTCTAAACATATTTTCACTAAATCTGTAAACATCATTTGAAGACCAAATTAATAGTTTTAGACCAGGGCTAGAAATTCCAGTTTCCTCTCAAGAATAAAATGAAACGTTATTTCATTAAGTGCAACTTTTTATATAAACATATATTCAAACCTTAAATATTCACTGGATTAAGGATCGCTGAAATATGCATGGATAATACAGAGAAACTTGTAATATACTTAGAGTATTGAGTAGCGGACTTGGCAAACTTTGTAATGTTGTTACTGTCGTGTTCTTGTTCTTGTTGTTGTCTCGGGTCCCAACTAGTCTCAGATTCTGTATGCAGAACAATTCCCACTTATTCTCAATGTTCATTTGCAGGAACGAAGAAAGTTCTTGGAAGTTTCAACATAAAGTTTATACGAATCGTGGCGTTAAAGTTGGGTTAACCTCATACTCAGGGTGTGTGAAAATACTGATATTTTTCTTCTGTCTTGGTAGAAAAGAATAGTGAATAACCAGAAGTGAAGAAACACGAATATAGCATGTTTTCATTACTGCTAAAGAAATTACCTATTGATCAAAAATACTGTTCATGGGAAAAACAAACAAATATATATTTAAACTTTCACGGCGAAAAATATAAAACCTCCAAAATTATATTTAACAATAAAGCGGAAGTGATGGAAATAATACATACCATGGTCTCATATCCATCCATGTAAATGTGCATTGTCACTGGTACGGCTGGAATTGCAGGCGGGTCGTAGTCGTAGACGTCTATCGTACGGGTCTCCTGGAGCAGTCACAGTCGCAGTCGTTGGATGATTTTTGAGGTACAGTATTCACAGGGTTTTCTTAAGAAAATGCCCAGAGTGTACTCCAGTGCCAATGTAAATTTTATGGAGAATAATTAAAATGTTGTATATTGTTTAGTTGTAATTTATGATACTTGCAAAGTGGCTTTATGTGGTAATATTAAGACACACATACACTAGAGGCTATAGGCTATAGACAATATACTATAGACTATTGGCTATACAATATACACTAGAGACTATAGACTATACACTATTGACTGGAGACTATAGATTATACAATAAAGACTGTAGACTATATACTATTGACTATACACAACACTCTATAGACTATACACTATAGATATAGACTACACTACTACAGACTATATACTTTACACTATAGACTATACTACAATAGACTATACACTATGGACTATACACTATACACTATAGACTATACACTATAGACTATATAGACTATACACTATGGACTATACACTATGGACTATACACTATGGACTATAACCAGAAGTGAAGAAACCTAAACCTAGACTATAGACTATACACTATAGACTAAAGACTATAGACTAAACACTATAGAATACAGACTATACACTATAGACTATACACTATAGACTATACACTATAGACTATACACTATAGACTATACACTATAGACTATACACTATAGACTATACACTATATACTACAGACTATACACTATAGACTATAATACATGAAATATAGACTATACACTATAGACACCATTTCAATTTTTATAATAGTATAGAAATAGTAACAGTTTCAACACGAAGAAGGGGTGTTTAGTTCATACAATAGTTATCAAAATTAGGATTCAAATCCTTTACACTATACATTATAGACTATAGACTATACACTATAGACTTTAGACTATACACTATACACAATAGATTATAGACTATACACTATAGACTATAACTATAGACCATACACTATAGACTACAGACTATACACTATAGACTATACACTATATACGATACACTATACACTATAGACTATACACTATAGACTATACACTATAGACTATACACAATGAACTATAGACTATGCACTATACACTATAGACTATACATTATACACTATAAACTATAGACTATACACTATAGACTATACACTATATACGATACACTATAGACTATAGACTATACATTATAGACGCAATAAATTGGAAAAGCTGTGGCGGGGATGGAGGTGGGGATGTTTAGATATCAGGGGTGGGAGAGGGGCGCCCGCGCGCAGCTTGGGGGAGAAACTACAAAAAAGCAATAAAATTGACTATACACTATAGACGATACACTATAGACTATACACTATAGACTATACACTATAGATATAGGATATACTACTATAGACTATACATTATAGACTATAGACTATACACTATAGACTATACACTATAGACTATACACTATAGACTATACACTATAGACTATACACTATAGACTATACACTATAGACTATACACTATAGACTATACACTATAGACTATACACTATAGACTATACACTATAAACTATAACTATAGACCATACACTATAGACTACAGACTATACACTATAGACTATACACTATATACGATACACTATAGACTATAGACTATACATTATAGACTATAGACTATACACTATAGACTATAGACTATACACTATAGACTATACACTATAGACTATAAACTATAGACTATACACTATACACTATAGACTATACACTATACACTATAGACTATACACTATACACTATACATTATAGACTATAGACTATA
Source organism: Macrosteles quadrilineatus (assembly GCF_028750875.1). Taxonomy (NCBI): domain Eukaryota; kingdom Metazoa; phylum Arthropoda; class Insecta; order Hemiptera; family Cicadellidae; genus Macrosteles; species Macrosteles quadrilineatus. Next base: position 24,468,467 of record NW_026542598.1, read on the forward strand.
CACCATAGACTTTAGACTATACACTATACACAATAGATTATAGACTATACACTATAGACTATACACCATAGACGATACACTATAGACTATAGACTATACACAATAGAATATAGACTATAGACTATACATTTTAATTAGTGTTGACAACGGGCGATATGGCAACGTTGCACTAGCCTTGTCTTGTGATTGGCTGCCACCAACTGCAGACTCTTGTGGTCCCTACTGTAACATTTTAGCTGTTATATTTGTTTGTGTTTTCCTGTACAATGATACGGCACAAACGACAACTAATAGTTTTGAATGAGTTAATAATTGACATAGATTATACGACGTCTTGAATGTTTAGATAGTTTTCAGTGTTGGAGTTTCGAACATGATTGTGTCCTTTGTCTTTTTATTTTTCATATATGTTGCTTCGGTAAGTTTTAATTTTATAAATAATTATATTAAGGAAATTGTATTATGAAACGTGATGAACTGTTTCTAAGCTGTTACCACTATGGTGTCCTATGTGCTTTTGGAGATTAATTTTACTAACAAATTGAATTTGTACCAACAAACCGTCAAATCGGTTCTTTCACGGGTTTGTTTGCGCTTAGAGTTCATGTATAGCTAGAATATCTCACGACTAAACTTGACGAAAATCTTGTCCACATAGGTATGGATTATTGATCAGTATACAGCGTAAAGATAACAACTAATAAAAAATCCGGAGTATTGCAAGCAATGAAATAAATATAAATTAACCGTATTGATTGTAGAATACGAACTATTTCAAGAATAAATTAATTTAATTAAGACCTTATTGTATTCTATGTGTTTACAGGCTCAGCCGGAAGCCCGGTATGTTCTCCCAGCTGTTACCAAGTGTTCTAAACAGGTCGAGGCTCCTCCAAGTACGTAAGGTTGGATTCCATCTCTAAGTATGCATGGTTAGGTCCCATCCAAGTATTTACTGTTAGGTTTACGCTCCAAGTATGCATGGTTCGGACCTTTTCAAGTATTAATGTTAGTTTTTCCTCTAAGGATGTAACATATGATTCTTCTGCACAGTAAAAATTGTAGGGTTTAATTCAAGAATGTATAGGTAAGTTTTTTCATTCATGTGTACTGTATAAGGTTGATCTCGCCCTTCAAGTACTGTACATGAAATATTTTCCATCCCAAGTATACATTCAAAGCTATGCATATTTTGGGTAAGAGTTAGTATTTACAAGAGTCGAAAGCTTTTGCACTTTGTTAAGGTTTTTACTCTAAGTAGAGTATATATGGCTAACTACCTCTCTGCATTTAATTTTGGATTCATTCTTCAAATATTAAAACAGAGTTTATTAGCCACAAGCAAGGTTAAGCTTCTTTTAAGTATAAAGAAGAGGTTAGTTTGTTTAACCATGACAAAAATAATGTATACTTGAAGCATGGTTAGTTCTGTTTTTAATTTTTAATTTTTAATTTTTAAGATTTAATTTACTTTTTATATGTTAAATGAGGTCCTCTTCCTTGCAAAGACTTTTCTTTACATTAAAAACTCAACCCTGCACTTACTGATGAGTTTCTTTCATTATTTTTTATTTGATTATATTCTTATGAACATTATCAATAAGGTACTTGTTTACTGCGTATTTTTAATACATATTTTTTAACCGTTAAAATTCCTTGTGTCCATCAATGTAATAAAATTTAAATAGTCATGAATAGATATTTTGTAGACCTTGAATACCTAATTAATACTAGTTTTGTTATACAGAGTTGAAGAGGAAAAGTAAATTAAAATTATATAACATTTTGCTAAACTTTCTGTTCATCTTTCAGTCATGTTCCACGGACTTCTTAAGCAACGAAATATCCCGGACACGGACCAAGAAAAGGTTGTATGACTTATCTTGCTATCACGGTAATAAGTAGGTAATGACGTGAGTTGCAATTTATTTGATTTGTCAAATTTTATACAGTTTGATTCTGATGTATATGAACCAGCTGTATTCAGTTAATTACTCAGAAATTACAGAGTTGAAGGTGTATAATACGCACTACTATTAAAGTTATGATTGATCTTTTAACATAAAACCATTATTGGAATGCCTCCAAGTTAGGCTTGATTAAACGTTTTTGTATCAGAAAAATATTTATATTCTACAGTACACTCTGTCAGATACTCAATTGAACATATTTGCTCTAATACTGCGTACAATTCCAACTCGAAATACAATGTCTATGTCACGGAGCAGTATCTAGAGTCAAACATACATTTAAATAATTTAGTGAGACGTTATAAGAAATAACGAAAAACAATGTGACATTTTAAAAATAAATATGATGACTCAGTGTTACTGCTCTGAAAAGGGAGCAAATGATTGATTTCAGTTTGATGAATTTAGATTAGTAAGAGACTCGTATTGAAAAATAAATCTTGGAATGGTAGAACTAAATGGGTCGAAATTGTATTTCTATCAAAGTATGTGTTTTATTTTCTCTTTGATTTTGACATGGTAAAAGAATAACGTTTTACCTATTACTTACTTAAAAACCTATTACTTTAAAAATTTTTTAAAAGGTTTTAAAATATTACTTTTTACCACAACCAAACAGAAATATTAGTTACAATTCTATTTTATGTTTTATTTTCGATGCTAATCACTTTTTCGATGATTGTGTTAAAATGTATTGTAAATTGTCCTTTCTCATTACCATTTCTCATTGAAAATAGTCAGACGTTTTCATAAATATCAATATGATTAAAGTTAAACGTCTTGCCTTTACAAACGAGCTATTCATTTTCGAAATCATTAAACAGTTCTATGTCCCTAATCAAAATAACATACTCTATTATTTAATGTATTTAACCAATATTTTTCAGTGTTTCATGGGCTGCCTGTACAAAGAGATTGAGTTGGTACGTATTCTATAGCTACTTCCTTTTGTATTTTATTCTACGTAACTAGCCTAACGTAATAAAATTATTCTGATATTCAAGAGACTTGTACTTTCTCAAGCTCTAATAGGATTAGGTAAAAGGCCAAGTTTTAAATTTTATTGAACAGCTCAAATAAACCAACATACTCATTTCTATATCAAACGATCGTACACTTATCAGAAAGATATTTTTGAAATTTGGTTGGTTTACATAATTTTCCCGACATTACACACTTTACAATTAACGTTCACTTTACACCCTACTGTTATTTTGATGTTATATTCTTTACTTTAAACGAATAGTTAATGCATTGATCTGTAAACATATAAAGATCACTAAAAGGGCTTCAATTGTTGTACACAAAGGACCTTTTATATTTTACACTTAAGATGTTTTTTATGTTTAGACGAAAGACGGAGTTCTTGATTATGAACAGGCAAAGGGTCAAGCAGAGTTTAGATATTCAGACAATCCTGAGTTGTTAAAGAAAGCGATGGACATACTGGATGCTTGCAAGACCGGTAAGTTTCCGAAGTAAATAAGTTTAGGCCTTAACAGCTTTTAAAATTAAATTTGTTGATAAGAATGTTTAGTTGTATAATTCATCACTAGGTTGCAAAGTCCAAGAGTCCAAGTTTCATGACCGACATGAGTGAGGGTTGAAAATACACTTTTGTTCGTGTTTTTGCGATACTTTTCCGTCACACTACAACATTATTTGACACACCTTGGGAACCGAAATACCCTTCATGTAAAGATAACCTCTCAAAACTTTTAAGTTATTTTCAATTTTGTTCATGCAAACAACCAGCTGTTTAGAAAGTGGTTCAACCACTTTTTACCTACTTTGCATGGTCACCATTTCATTGAAAAGTATTAAAGTAAAGTATTTCGTATGTTACGATTGTGTTACAGTACATTATAGGCCTACCATCGATATTTCAAAATATTGAAAAACATGTAACAATAAGCCAAAAGATTTAATCAATTGATACCTAATTTTGATATATTTGATTGCTCCTCAAAGTTTACAACTGAGTTTGCATCAGCTGACTTTTAATCCCTACGAATTAAAAATGATTTTTACTCCCTAGGGAGTAAAAGAGATACTCCATACCATCAACGTATGTATAAAAAAATTTAAGTTTTTGCTGCATTATAAAAATATTTGGTACTTTCCTGTTAAAGGGAACATTCATTATTATCGATGATTTTCAATCGATATATCGATATTAACGAATTGAAACATATCAGCTGACAACTACGATAAATAAATATTGTCCAGTATTAATATTTAAAGTGGCACACCAAGTTTGGTTGGTTATGTTAGGTTAGCTTAGAACATTTTAAATCCATAATAGACTAGATTTTAGCCTGAACAAGATCAGTTAGTTGTCAATTTGTAATGGAACGTAAAGGGAAGGGAAACAAAACTATCGATATATCGATTAAAATAATCGATAATAATGATTGTTCCCTTTAACAGGAAAGTACCAAATATTTTTTAGCAATATTCTTATTTTTATTTTGGAAGTACATAAAACACACATTTAAAAGTATTGCATCAATAAAATCCTCTTCATAAATGGTTACATAATATTTTGAAATAAAACTTATATTATAGCAATAAGGTAAAGATGAATAATCTTGTTGAAAATTATAGCGTTTTGAAATAACTGTTATACAGTCCGGTGTAGTTTTTATTAGAAATATATTTAGATATTGAGTGAATGTCCTTCTCCGGTATATTCACAAAACAGTTTCAACAGCTTTCGTCGAATATGCCATTTCTTTCTATACCACACCTTTGTCTGGGTAGCCGAGTTGTTATAGTGCTCGCCTTCAAAACTGAAGGTCGTTTGTTCGAATCCAAGCGAGGTAGTTTCCAGACCCAGATGTCATTTGTCATTGAGCAAAGAATGAATGCCATATAACAAAAAAGTTGACGTTATATAGTAAAAAGACCAAGTTTCCCTTTCAAAACGTAATACATGCTATTGGTGTAGAAGACACAAAAACACACAAAACACTGACAAGGAACGATATTTCTAAAACTACAAGACGAACGCCTTTCATTCGTTTGTATTCAAGTCTAAAAGATAAATATACATGATCAACAACTTAATAACCTATATCCTATATGTACCATAGTTATCTATCAACAATATTAATACAGTTAACATTCAATGATTGCTGATTGTAATGAAATACACAGATCGTTATTAGCTAATGTTCATTGGGTAGTAATTTATTCAGGTCAGCTCGTTCATTAAATAGTTCATTTAAAATAAAATCGAAATCATAATTTGGCAAACCATTATTTTAGTTACTTCCGAAGAAGAATGTGACTTGGGATTTAAGCTGAGGGAGTGCTTCACGAAAAACTCTGTAGAGACTTACATCAAGGCACCATCATCGCTGCCGTTCGAAATAGCTCTGACTTATGACTCTGTATTTGTAAGTGAGGCTTATTTAATTTAGAAGTTTATCAATACGGTTTAAATTAATATGTCAGTTTATTGGACTTCATAAAATTAGCATTCAAAACTAAAACTAACATACGTCAGGGATTTGAATTTGAGATATAATATACCCAGATTGTTGGAAAATTGGTATCAATGGACTTGTGCTTTTGATATATCTTGAAGGAGAAATTGTAAGAGTAATTTTGTTCTTGGTATTGGACCAGAAATTCTTATTATTTATATTAAATAGTTCACTGAAGAAACTTGGATTGCACAGATATTTAAACGTAATAAATTATAACCAGATATTTGAAAATTATTTAAGATACATTTTGGTAAAACGCTGAGACTCAGAGAACATGTTTTTCTTTATTCCAGACACCATTCTCAGCGTAATGAAGGCTACTTGCAAATGTATTCTGTTATTGAATACATCTACTAGAAAGTACGTTCTCTTCAGATACCATAGTTATACATAATAACTGCCGTAATTTTAAATTGGGACTGAATTGGTAAACAATTTACTACAATTTGTGATTTGGATTAAATTGTTGTAATTATTATACCTCAACTAGTCTCTCTTCAAATATATTGTTAAGTTTTAAATGAATTGTAAATTTTAAACCAATATAGTCGAGTACTGTTGTGCGTTTCACTAGCTCATTGTAAATTAAAGCATTATATTTTGCAAAATGTGTAGTTTTCTAAAAAAAATACGACTTCTCAGTAGTACGTTTTTGTCTTGTTGCTCCACTAATTCAGCCAATCAAGTATTATAATGACAATCTCGTAGATTGTTGAATGTGCACTTATAACTTTAGCTTGTTTAGTGATTTATTTTGTTGTTATTAAAGTAGCAATTGGACATGTTTTGGTCGTTGAAGTACATAAAGTAAGACAGAAATGTACTTTGTAAGGTTGAAACTAAGTATTGATTTTTTACTGCAATGGGATTGTAAGATTACTCTTATTGGTTTGATATACATATTTTATGATGTGAACGCATTTAAAAAAATAAAGCATATTTAGCATATATAGTTTTGTAGATCACTTTTGTTGTTCAAAGTCGCAAGCACTGGACGCTGGATGTACACAATTTACTTGAGAGAGATTTAAAGTCTTATGACTAAACTTAACAAAAGAGTGTACATTTAAAAATGAATATGATATCGTATTCACGTGAACTAGCATGATATCATGAAAACGGGGTTTCATGGGGTAAAATTGGGTTTTCCCATTTTTGACTCTCAAAACATAATCTTTTGATAGTGACTCTAGCCCGGGATCATTTTAAACATTACTTCAGGCTATTCTTTAAGTGGGAGATTTTACTTTTCCTACGTGAAATTTTCTTAACCTGGGGGTTCGGGACCCACCAAATGGTAGGTTTTTATTATCTAAAATAAGATAGTTGCATCAGGTGATTATATCCTCTTCTCCTTTAGATTTTCTCTCCTAAAACCAAACTTAAGATAATTTTTAATAAAAAAATATATTTTTAATATAACAATAAGAAAGTATATTGGATCACCATCAAGGGTATCAGTATGGACTGCACATATTTACGTATTGGATACACTGTTGAGGATCATACAAAGCTACACGACGATCAAGTAGGCTAGTGCTTGAATGTTGATGGTATCTCTAGAGCCCATTTGTACTGAAGTGAATAGTACTTGAAGTCAAGATTATAGTGGTTATCCAGGTAGCCGAGCTTGGCTGTGGGATTATATCAATTTTCATATAATTTTACTTATCTTTGTTTATAATTAGATATTTTGTAATTCGTTGTGCGTAAAACTTGAAGTTCCTTAAAAGTTTTCAGGTTAGGGAAAGGAAGCAAAGTATCTTATGGTAATTTGTTGCTTATAGGGCTACTTAAAATGATGATAACATGGCGGCCAAGCTTATTGTGATGTAATATATTGTTTCCTCTTTCAATCAACTTATCATATTTTGTATTTTTAGTCTTTTTACAAAATAAAATAAGATTCGTTGCGTAACCTAATGGTGTTCAAAATAAACGTTAGAGAAGCTAAGCGTATACATTAACGTATTAGGTCTTTAAAGGTAAACCTTTTGCGCGAGTTCGTTTAGTGGGTACGTATGAACTACCTAATTTATATAACCTTTTATCAGGTTAAATAAATTAGGTAGTTGTTTATTTCAAACATGAATAAGTATCAGACGTAAATTACGGAACAGGAACAACAATACAAATGTAAAATATAATAAACAGTTACAAAAACTATTATGACGTGAAAGATGTTTACCTGAGTTAACAAAATTAGCATAGTTAACTTCAGGTACTTCTAAAGATCACATCCACCAATATAAAAACCCAAAAGTAAAATTAATCTAAATACAATTTATATTGGCTTCTACCAAGAATGTTCGGTGGAAAAGTTAACTTCAAGTTTTTCAACTAACTTTTAGCGTGGTTAATTAAGACTTAGTCTCTTTCTGGTTTTACTGTCACTGTCTCTTAAAACGAGTTCCTTAAACAAAATAGATAGGTTAGTTTCATCCTATCAGAATACAGTCTCATTCGGGTTTTATTTGACATGTTCAGGCTTTGTTAGGAGTTCATTTATTCATTGCTTTTGACAATTATTACATCGCGTAGCAAAATAGCAAAAAGGTTAAACACATTAAACAAGGCGTTGAAAAAAAGGTGGTGGGCAAAATCTACAAAGTGATTTCTTGGGCACAAATGAAGAGAAAATAAAGAATAAAACGTTTTCCAGAATCACCTAGTTAAGCAGATATACAATATTTTGTATTTTTTACTGACTTATTTTAATCTTTGGATTTTTTTCCAATTTAGTTCCAAGATAGACCCACATGCGGGATCTACGTCTTTATGACCCGGAGGAAGCAGGACTTTTTTGGGTCCCACAAAACATTGTACTTTATACAAACAGGATTTTTTTTGTGAATTTACCATCGTAGGCTGGTAAGAATAATATGAATTAATAAACACCGGTGGTCAAGATTTAAATTCTATACATTCAATTCTTTACCTTTACCTTAAATTGATTTCAGCCGATACAGAAGAAAGAGTGGAAGGAGGGGCGAACTTTTGAGGGGTTTGTTCAAGTAAGTCCAAGCTACAAGTGTTTATTGTATTCTTTTATCTATTTTATTAATTTGTCTCATATGTAAACGTATTTGACTGTTTTGGAACGTGGTAAATTTTTTTATCTATCACCGATTGCAGACCATAATGCAGTAAAACCTTATTTTTTCAATCTCCATGATGTGTATTTATCAATTTTTTCAAACATCATGAAATAACCGTCATCAACAATAAACCATAAAATAAAAACGTGAGGGATTGCTATTTTTAAACCAAAGCTTGCTTTGGTTCGATGATACTTACAGCATCGGGTACTTGTAACTCTAGTCAGTAGCCTACATGAGTAGGGTTGGATCAACTACTAACTGTGGCTGCACAAAGCATGTATCGGCTAACCAACCGTAGTTGTAAACTGCCCTGCTAAGTGCTACACAGTTCCCGTAACAAACAGCTGAAGTGTGTAATCGTTTGGCTGAATCGTCCGATCAAATAAATAGTCCTTGGAAAATTTCCTGTTTTAAATTAATTAGACCTAAATGTAGGTCGAATAATTTGTTTTTATTTGGAAGACGAACAGTTAGGGAGCTTGCCTAGCAAACTGGAGATATTCTGAGAAAGATAGTAACGTTGTATGGTTTAAATATGAACCCAGCCGTCTTTGATCACTACGGATTATAAATGGTCTTCGTTTAAAGACAAGCTGATCTTATAAAAATACTTACGCCGCAGCAAACCTGTTGATTAAGTTAATTTCAAAATTCCTGGTTAGAATTTTACTTAAATACTTCATTGTCAGACTTATTCCCTACAATATTAAGTTGAAAAACTACTCCGAAATACTGAAACAGGGAAGGGAATAAAGTGTGTTTAGTCGAAATATTAGTATAACATAATTGAATTGTCAAATTCTATCAAAATATATCAATAAAGAAGCAAAATACAAATGTTTTACTACCCCATAAGATCGGCATGAAAATTTCAGATAAACAGTGTTTGGAATTTTCCCTGCAAATATTAGACCATCCCTATAGTAATTTTAGTACATCTGCCAGTATTATTATTAAACATCTGTTGATAAATAGTTAATATAGAATACTGTAATAAATAGTGTTATTATATTATCAATATATTAATGCTAAAAGTTGATTTTGCATATTGTTGTTAAATCTGAAGATTATATTGATGTGAGGTTTATGTATGGTTACGCACGAGTTCGCGAAATAATTCCGGGAATTAAATCCATATGTTTCTCTCTCATTTTAGCGCGAATTTAACAGTGTTCACTTTAATCGTTGGTCCTAATACTTGTCTTCGGTTTGAAAATGAAACGCTCTCTTTAGTCATAATAGTTTTAAAGACAGTTATACCAACAAAAAATGTAGTAAAGTTAAAAACGTATTCAAATTATTCTGGTCAGAAAAAATACTTAAATGGTCTCCACATAAGTTGTAAGGATATACAAAGACGATTGTTAAGTATTTTATAGAATACTGAGAAATAAAGTAGATTATGTTAATTTTATCATAGTGAATATTAGTTTCTCGGCCATTTTAAGTCTAAATACATGACGAACGGTGATTTATATAATTACAAAAATTTATACCGTTAAGAATATTAAACAAACCTAAACTAAATAAAATTCGTAATTAGAAAAGTAAACTAACTTTACATGTAATGGTTGGTAGTAGCCCTGATATTATCTCGTAATATACCGAAATTCAGGTTATCATTCACCTAAATTTGGGATTTTTGACCCTCTCTTATTTGATAACTCATATTCTTAGGAATCGAAAAGACTTTTAGTCCTAGTGATATCTACTGTATTTATGAAAACAATAAGAAGAATTCTTTTACTCATTCTAAAAAATAGTATTACGAAGTGGTTGGATAGTAAATAAATATAAAAATAACATAATAAGATACTCCTAATTCCGAATGATAGTAAATAGGTAATAGATCTACTTAATGCCGGATTTTCTCGAATAATGACCATTAAAACTGATTTATAACGGAACAACTAGGTCTAATTGTACTGCAGGGATTTTCTACTGAAAGAAATACGACACTCAAATAATCTAACGGAATATAATACAGGGTTCGTAATATATAGGAATAATTTATTTAAAAAGTAGAAGTAAAAATTCATGACAGGTCTTTTGAATATTAAAATAATACTAAGCAATTATAAAGAAAACTAAATAAATCAGAGAACCACAGTTTATAAAAGAAGAATTGCTGAAATCTTAATGCATTTTCATTTGAAAAGAAACTAATAAACAGAAGTTCACTTAGGTTGTTTACGTCCCTCTAGAAATAAAACCACTCTAAACAGACGAACAATGTACGTCCTCTGATGCAATGTATTTTTAACCCAAGTTACAATTTATGTGTTACTCTTAGAGTTAAATTGGGTTGATTATTAATTTTTAAAAGCAATTGAAATGTAGGTAACCTATTTGCAGCGCTTTCATCAGACTTTCAAACTCGCATGTGCAAGTTATTTGTAAGGCAAATAAACTGAAACATCAGAAAAGGTAAAAATCTAACGATAAGTCAATAATGTGATTTGTTGATTGGTATTAACTTGATTATACGAGGGATTCTCTTTTTTGTGATTTTGTCTTGATTGTGTTTGATCAATGGAAATGTTTGGTCTCCAATCTCAAAATAGTACTTGTTATGCTTTGCAAGGTATATTTATTTATCAATATGATACGATCATATCTCTGTTTAAGATAATTGGCGGATTATAAAAAATTCAGGGTATATAATTGTTTATAAATCTAGGTTTCACGCAAAAGTTGTAATAAACGAGTTTATGATTTTCAAGAGATTTTGTAAAATTTGTTTTTATATAAAACTCTATTAATCATGAAAATATTATAATAATCTGTTTGTAACAATTAAATATTTTTACTGATATTTTCATAGAATAATTTAATTGTCACCATATGTTTTTCCTTTTATCTATATGTCAATCTATCTCCCTTTATCAAACCTTGCTTTGGATATATAGCCAAACAGACCAATAGGTAATTGATCCAATACAATATAATATAGAAAGTTTTCAAATAACATAATTTCATGTAAATATATAATAGCCTATAACTTTTTGTAACAAAATTGATTCAAATTCAATATAATTTTACTTAAATAACTTTTCAAAATTCAAATTTAGCTCTCTAGCAAATGAAAATTGTTATAATATATGTGTGAACAGTGGCCTAAAATTTTCTGTGATACAGTCAGCATTGACATGTGTGAGTGGAACAATGCATCAAACCTTCCTCATTTCCAAGAGAGTTGAGCTAGTATGAAGATATAAATTGTAAACTGCATATATTAATATCAAAATTTATAAAAAAAGTACCTATATCTCGAAAAAATGTGTGAAATTTGATGAAAGAAGATCCGTTCTTGTTACAAACATTAATAATTACGACATCAAGAAATTTAACTGTGAAGAAGACATCAAATTTGGTGAGATCACTCCAGCAATCCACAAATAATCCGTTTTAAATGTAATTAACTTCAAAATAGCTGTATAATTTCCAATTATTTTTGTTACCCTTGAATTTTTAATTAATCTGTTTTATACTCTTCAACTAATTTAGCGATCTACGTATTTTTCCAAATAACAAATTTTAAAGATTTACACTTACCTTAACGAATCTTATTATCTGTATTTGAATAGGAAAGCAATTTTTTAAAATCTTTTTCTCGCCCCGATTGCAGCGTAAGGAAAATCTACGGATACTGTCAAAAGATATTTTCCTCTAGGTGTGCAGAACCCCTTTTAGTCTAAGACCAGTAGCATAAAACTAGGCCTGACCTCGGCAAAATTAATAACAAAGCAAAACCAACTGGAATGTGTTAGGCATGCTTCCCTTAACATTTTGTGAAAATTCCCAACTTTTCCCACTGTAGCAAAATCCGCCATCTTGGAAAATGGCGGACAATCTATGAAACACTGCAAGGTTCCACTTAAAAACTTATTGTTCCCAAACCATTCCATCTAGAAAAGTTAAATCAGTCTTAAATTCTTCACCATAATATTATCTACAAGAAAATACCATATTAAATAATAGTAATATGATTTTTAATAGTGAAAAAACAAATTAAATTTTAAAATATGTAAAAAAAATAGACATATTCTAACTTTTTTGGGGTTTTCGCCATTATTATTGAGGAAATGCAGATTTTACCTTTAACAAACATGTAGAGCTTTAAATTCCGCTTAATTTCCATATATAATATAACATTGTTTGAGCAATATTGACGTAAATGGCGAGTGTCAAAGTACACTCTCATGTAACGCACCTATGGGACCAAAATGTATATAGTGTGGTTGTATGGTTGTATAAAGTGGCAGAATACTTTAGTTCTGGCGGGGAACATGCAACTTGAGGTGGTAGCATAGTATAGAAGTCCCTGAACGTAAAACTGCCCAGATCCCAATTTTTAAGGACCTCGGTCGTCCGTAATGACGTCATCAAGATGGCGGCTGTAAAATAATGCTGGGTCGCCATGAATCGGTTATAACACCCAATTGCCTAAACCGATTTTGATTAAATTTGGCATACAAGTGCTTGAGTACATTACCTCAGCCCAGGTTGTCAATGGTCGAGTTTGATTATGTCGTTTCAAAATGGCGGCCGTTAATAACTAAAATAATACAAATGTTTCAGTTTTTTGTGTTTTCAACTCCCCCCAGAGATCTGCATCAACCTATTAATTTTCCTTGCAATCACAGGTTGTGATGCCGTCTCTACTTTTCATGGAATTGGTACCCCCACCACAGCAAACCTGTAGACCAAGTGAGTTCCATTTTCCTATTTTGATATTCAATTAACTCTATTACAATAACATTCGTTTTCATGAGTACCTAGGTTTGCTGCCACAGGGAGAGTAATAAAGTGAGTTTTTGTTAATATTATAATATCTTAGTTTAAAATAAATAAATTTGCCTAGTTTCATTAAAATATATTCATAAACAAGAAAACTACAACAGTTTATGTATTCTCCGTAAGAATAACATGGGAACAATAAAATTAAAAAAAAAAATTGAATTTTCTCCGTAACCTATAGTTGTACAAAGACACTTTAATGTACTACATTATTTTAGTTTTTTTAAGTTCTTGGAATTGTTTAAAGATCAATTGGAGAATGTCATGTTTTGAGGGTTAAACATAAGAAACCCCAAATTTACCCCCTAAATCCCGCCTAAAACCCCGTTCCCATGGTCCGACCACGCTGGTTCGTGAACTTGTTTGAAGAAACGTAGGTTTACACGTTTGTAACAAATGTCATCAACATTGGATAATTTTTCCTAACGGACACATACTTATACAGACAGCGTGTTCAAAAAGGGTAGGAACAAAATCTACGAATTGATCCATTTTGCCAAAATAAGAAGAGCATAAAGAATAAAGTTTTGACTAAATAGTTTCGTCCAGATATCCACTGTTTTGTAATTTTTTATTATTTTTTTATTATTATTTTGACTGAACGTAATGAAACTTGCTATGTTTGTAAAGGTAGAATATGCCAATTTTAGGTAAAAAAATTACTTTGGTACAATTCTAAAATTTAAAATGGCATTCTTTTAATTTTTAAATAAAAAAATATTGAAAATTGAAGATTTTATGAAAAAGTGTCAAGGACACTTCTGATTAACATTTAAAATTCCCTATCAAACGATACAAAGTAAAAAAAAATTCTTTAAAGAAATTGACTGATATATCACGATTTTTTGTTGTTGTAAATAGAGGCAGAATGAGGCTAAGCTAGCCAGGTTTTCTTCAATTTACAACTAAAAGTCAATATTCAAGCTATTTTTATTCGGTCGTTTTGAACTAAAAGTAGTTTGATAGGAAATATAAATGCTAACCAAAGGTTTTATGACACTTTTTCATAAAATCTGCTATTTTCAGTAATTTTTATTTTAAAATTAAAATGCCCGCCATTTTGAAATTTTGAATTGGACCAAGGTAATTATTTTCCCTAAAATTGGTATGTAGGTGTTTTTGAACACCCTGTTTATGCGTGTGTCCGTTAGCACAATAAATCTCACAAAAATTGTCCGATTTCGATGCAATTTGGTACAAACCAGTAAACCTACGTTTCTTCTAATAAGTTCACGAACCAGCTTGATCGGACCATGGGAACACGGTGGTTGAGGAGATTTATGGGGTAAAAATTGGTTTTTCTCATATTTGACCATCAAAACATAGAAATCCCTAATTTATCTAAAAAAAAATGTGAAGAGCTTAAGCAAACAAATATTTTAGTATACTTATGTGTATTTGTACGGGTATTGGTTACGGAGATAATTCAAAGAATTGTAAATTTAAAATTATTCTTACGGAGAATAAATAAACTGTTTTAGTTTGCTTGTTTGGAGATACATTTTAATGAAACTAGGCAAATTTATTTATTTTAAACTAAGCTATTATAATATTAATAAAAACTCACTTTATTACTCTCCCTGTGGCAGCAAACCTAGGTACTCATGGAAACGAATGTTATTGAAATAGATTTAATTGAATATCAAAATAGGAAAATGGAACTCACTTGGTCTGCAGGTTTGCTGTGGTGGGGGTATCAATTCCATGAAAAGTAGAGACGGCATCACAACCTGTGATTGCAAGGAAAATTAATAGGTTGATGCAGATCTCTGGGGGGAGTTGAAAACACAAAAAACTGAAACATTTGTATTATTTTAATTATTAACGGCCGCCATTTTGAAACGACATAATCAAACTCGACCATTGACAACCTGGGCTGAGGTAATGTACTCAAGCACTTGTATGCCAAATTTAATCAAAATCGGTTCAGGCAATTGGGTGTTATAACCGATTCATGGCGACCCAGCATCCTTTTACAGCCGCCATCTTGATGACGTCATTACGGACGACCGAGGTCCTTAAAAATTGGGGTCTGGGCAGTTTTACGTTCAGGGACTTCTATACTATGCTACCACCTCAAGTTGCATGTTCCCCGCCAGAACTAAAGTATTCTGCCACTTTATACAACCATACAACCACACTATATACATTTTGGTCCCATAGGTGCGTTACATGAGAGTGTACTTTGACACTCGCCGTTTACGTCAATATTGCTCAAACATTGTTATATTATATATGGAAATGAAGCGGAATTTAAAGCTCTACATGTTTGTTAAAGGTAAAATCTGCATTTCCTCAATAATAATGGCGAAAACCCCCAAAATGTTAGAATATGTCTAATTTTTTTACATATTTTAAAATTTAATTTGTTTTTTCACTATTAAAAATCATATTACTATTATTTAATATGGTATTTTCTTGTAGATAATACTATGGTGAAGAATTTAAGACTAATTTGACTTTTCTAGATGGAATGGTTTGGGAACAATAAGTTTTTAAGTGGAACATTGCAGTGTTTCATAGATTGTCCGCCATTTTCCAAGATGGCGGATTTTGCTACAGTGGGAAAAGTTGGGAATTTTCACATAATGTTAAGGGAAGCATGTCTAACACATTCCAGTTGGTTTTGCTTTGTTATTAATTTTGCCCAGGTAAAAGTCTAAACGGCCTAGCCTATTTATAAATTTAAATATGCCTAAGCTAAAAAATTAGCACAAAAATTGGTTTTGAAGTTTTAAAAATTAACATTGGGGTTGCTATGCCGGTGACGAAATAACAACAAAATATAAATAGAAATTCAAAACAAATGGAAGAAATTCTAAACACAAGTTTTATTTACAGCGTGGGTTGAAAATCGAGAAGTTTCACAATACATACTTTTGGTCGAGTTTCGACCACTGGACGACCTCTAGTCCTAATAAAATTACATCAATTAAGTTTGAATGCAAAATCATACGAATATTATTTAAACCAGTATAATGTTTCCATAACATATAGTTTAACAACACAGTTCCTAGTTCCAACTGCGAGTTTCTGATGATCGGTCTTCGTGCTGTAATCCAATCTGTCTTTTATCTGTTCCAATCGACGTGACTACACTTTTATCCTCCGATCCAATTGTTTTCTGCAGTATTTGTACTTTTACAAACTGCAAGTTGCTGAACCTTGGCGCTTTAATCCAGTATCATCACGTCCAATCCACCTTCTATTCGCTTCCGTAAACGTGACTAAACTTTTATTTGTTTGAAACTGTTTTCGAAGTATTCGTTCCTGTGTTGAGAAAAATTGCATTTCACAAAAGTGTGTGTTAAATGTGTTTTCCAAGTCTTTTTACTAACATTATGATATTGATTATTTCATACTATACTTAAATTGCTTTTGCCATGCGGTATTATTTATTTAAACCATTATACGGTTGTTTGTGGAACTTTACGTCTTGTACCCGACTCTTTGTATATACGTTGTATGATATGCTGTGTTGAACTGCTCTTGATAACATACATCATTGTATTAGTATATATTCATTCATCCATTCTATTAATTGTATGACAATTCACATTCTGTAGAATCGTATATAACTGTTGCATTTCAAGCAGTACATATTTTCTATTAATTATATTGCAATAGAATTCGTATTAACATTTAATTGTGAGGTAAAGAACATTTATTTTTCGATTAGTCATATAAAATATTTTACTAGCTATCATATAAAACCACTATATTGGTCTTATGTGATCGCTGGATTTTACTTTAAATCGTAATACAAGATTTTTAAGTCCTCAAAATTATTTTTTACCGACAATTTATTGAACTTACATCTCTGTGTTGTTGTCAAATACAAAGTGGCTATACTGGCACACAATCTTTGGTTTAGTGGTTGTTGTGGAGTCAATATATTTCCCTGGATACGATACTTCTAACCTCCCCTACGTGCGATGTTTTATTTTACAGAACTAAATAACTATTCGTGTAATTAGTGGGCAAAGACAGTTTGCACTTGCGTTACAAATAAAGTTTTTCATAGAGTTACCATAAAGGATCACATAATTAGTCTTTCAAACACTGTACAACACGTTTTTAGCATAGGTTAAATCCAAACATTGACTGAAATGGGAAACGCTGCGCCAGCTGATCGTAGTCGTATGGTTTTTAAATGTTGCCTAAGGAAGGCCACTTCCTCAGGTGAATGTAAGAAAACGCCATCTTTGATCTTTTGTTTAGAAAATCTGATTTTGTTCTTGTCTACACTTTGTTAGATATTTTGGACTGTGATGATCACGACCTAGGAAAGTTGAAACATTCCATTAAGGCAAAAAATAAAGTCACGCTGCAATTATTATCCATATATGGATACATACCAAAGAAACAGAGACTAGATATGAACCTTCAGGAATAATGAAGGAGAACAATACTATGACAAATTTTGAGTAGGATATTTGAAAAGAAATGAGGGAATAGGGATAGAACTGGGGAGAGATGGAGACCCAACAGTTTTTCAACCCTATGCGTAAGGTGCAAAACGAGTTTTGTAAAAAAAATATTTAATTTATAAATTAGTTTAAGTGTTTAATTTAACTTAATATTGTTTGACAACCAAAATAGGATTTCAAACATTTTTTTTATTAAATAGCTGAAACCTTTTCAGGATAATG
The DNA here is from genome assembly GCF_028750875.1 of Macrosteles quadrilineatus. Taxonomy (NCBI): domain Eukaryota; kingdom Metazoa; phylum Arthropoda; class Insecta; order Hemiptera; family Cicadellidae; genus Macrosteles; species Macrosteles quadrilineatus. The sequence goes on from NW_026542598.1 coordinate 24,486,484, forward strand.
ACAATATTTGATTTGATAAAGCAATAAAATGCTCCACATATGTGAAATATAAAAAATTTAGCTTGTGAAACGAACTCAGCAACAACTGTTACCTCTTTCATATTTTTTTTAAAGATGTTTTTATTTTTATTCATGTATCACACGTTTCTATATTTTATAGGATATATTTGGTTTACAAATTTAAGTTAAGTAATGAAATTGGAATTGACAACTAGTCATTATTTACATAAAATCTGTAATCATGCTTATTTAATTTATTAATAAATAAACTGTGTATTTTATCATTACTTTTATATTAAAAACTTGTAAATATATAAAATATACTTCAAATTAACTTTAGATTTCTCTAGAAACTAAATAAATGACAGATTTCGCTCAAAATAATACTTGATTGACAAGGTATTTGGCAGTGTTAAACATATATTAAATACATTAACTACAGTGTATCCTATTTTGTTTTATTCGTTCAATTTAAAAAAAAATTAATATACATCTATTTAAATTCTTATGTTTCATTATTGTAAGAGTTATTCCCAAACTGAAGATAAAACTACACAAAAGCAATTCGGACAAACTTCAGTTGGGAACGATGTCGGACTTTTCTTGGCTTGGACAATTTAATCAGCCACAGCCAATTGACCGAATTAAACTTCCCTTACAGTTCTCCACTTGAACTACGTACTCCTGTTTGGTACATTTATCAAATATCTCAATCTACAGACTTTGTATTATGTATTCTGTCATCTACAAATTATAGCATGAAACAATTTTGAAGTAACATAAAACATTTTTGAGCAAAAATACCCTTTCTATCAACTTTTTTCCAAGTCATAAAATTTTAAACTTGTTGAATAAACTATTTTGAAAGTTGAGTCCTAACCCGTAATTGTTTCCCACATTGCTTCCGGTAAGGGGGTCGAGGCATAATATCTTAGGTAAATTTATTTGAAGGTATAACGGGATTTGAACCCAGGACATCGGGGATCAAAGTCACGCCTTTACCACTAGACCAGCTTGCTTTGTAGGGGGTTGAGATGGTAAACTTTCAGTTGAATATTCGTGGTTGAAGTTTTGGCCGTTGAGAGTTGTGGACAGTAATCAAATACAAAGTCCATCCAAGTTTGAGTCTCCATAACGGATTGGCGACATCGTACACTTTAAGTTAGAGTTGGCAAATAGTAGATTGGTATTCAAGTAATGTCGTTTGATCAGTTTATTACATTAGGTGTCTCAAAATCGTCATTTGAAAGAAAAAATGGTTTCAATAGAAGTATTAACATTTGCCAATTATCTGTACTATCACAGCATACAATTGTTTCAACTTTTAAACATTAACTAATCACAAACTTATAACCATTAATATTAAATATATTAAATAAAGTTCTGTTAAGTTTCCTGAATCTTTTTATTTTTAACGAACGTCTCAATAGGCGAAAAAAACTTGTACCGAAGTCTTTGAAGTAAGATTGGATTCCAAATCACAGTACTTATCAATTCATAGACATCAAAAGTAGCAAAACTGTCCTTTACAAGTGCCCATAGGCAATAACTTCTATAACGTCTTTGATTTTGGTCGCTTAATAAACATCTTCTAGTAATCGTGTCATAAATCCATACTTCATCCATACTTAATGGGTTTGCAAATCATTCAATTTTTTTTTAGTTTCGGTGTTGAACTTTAAAAATTGGATTTGGGGTTTACAAAGTTTAAAAGATACCAACATACTTACTAATAATCATGGAAAATTTACGAAAACACAGTTATTATTCGTATTTGTTATTTATACTAAAGAACCATAAAGTAATCTTAAAACAGATCGTGATTCTATCATATATAATTGTAAACCGAAATTAAAGATCGCGTCCTAAGAACGAACGCTCTTTGAAAAACATTTAAAAACTCATACTAAGAAATTCTTAGATATAAAACAAATTTGAGAGAGTTAATTTTTCTCAGGGAAATTGAATATTCTCGGAGAACAATCACACAATTTGCATAAGCTCCGACTGTGTTGGCGCGTCCATGTTATTATCTTGATTTATAACTTTTGCAATAATGAGATTTCCCTAAACTCTGTAATTGTTTTACTATTCCCTCCGTATAATCGCTTTCCACATTCAAATCTTGTGTAGTTTGAGTTTTATAACAAATTGTACGATATCTCATTACGTCGTAGGTTATTTTAATCCGTTTCATGACCGGTTTTGAAATGTGATTTTGCTATGTGATTATAGTAGTTGACATACATACAATTTACAGAGAATTTATCAAATTCTAAACCAACATTAAAATAAATAGTTAAAGAACAACACATCATCATGTCTCCAAGGCCCTATCCCTTATTTTATCTCTTATTGATAGTAAACCATTTTATCTTTGACTAAATAATTATAAGCAAGGCTGAATTTGTCTTTGATTTCATATACTACGGAGCGAGTTAGTATAGAAAAAACTGTAACATATGTCTAGTGTTAATATTGTTTTCATGTCCATGATTTCATCTGGCCTTCATCTTAAAGTCCCAGTAGTTGAAACAACTAATGGCGTAAATGTCGTGCCTTAAACATCGATTGAGTTTGTACGAGTCAGTTATAGTCCTCTACTAACTCCAGTAGGCATATTCATTCTGCATTTGTTCTGGCTATACATTTTCAATATTTGTAGATCTTTTTAATTTTAATGTTTTAATGGCGCATCATAGTGCATTTTAAGGATGATAAAAGGACGATCTTACATTAAAGCCCACCCAATAGATAGTCTACTGCCTCAAATATAAAGGGTTCAAATCCAGCCAATGTGAGAACGCTATAACCCTCTGGAATAAAAGTATTGTCTAAAATGGTTCCATGTTACAGACTAGCGTGAATGCAGGCCATAAACACCATTCACATCATGTTAGAATTACTTTAGCCGAGGCCAAGTACAATAGATGACACTTAGAAGAGAATGTACAAAGAAAGTTATTGGAAAGTGGACTAAAAGAAAAATGAAATACACCATTTTATAAATTTTCACTGAGCACAATGTTATTTATCACTACAATACTATCAAAGTGATCAAATTACCATGAACATCATCGTGACTCTATGAAAGGATTTTCTTTCGCTACGCATGTTTATTGATGTAAACATAGCATAAACATCACTATGAATAAATCTAGACATTTCATTTACATTTTATAGCTATTTTATAGTTTGAAAATAAAAATAGAGATGATTTAAGTGAGCTAATGAAAATTACTGATTTCTGTGGAATATTCATGATCAACAATGAAAAGCTGGTCAGAATACTCTTTGTAAATTATGAAATCTTTTATGACACATCAAATATCTCAGTAAAAATTTAAACAGGAATAATATTAGTTTAAGACTCTCAGTGTTTTATCCAACTATGATATTTCCATGAACCAATGAACATTAGAACAGATGTGGTAAGTTATGGGTCATAAACATATACAAATTATATCACTGGCCCTAATGCCTATACTTTTAGCTGTAATAGATGGTTTGCCAGTTCCATTTAAATTCTAACCAAATCATGTTTACTTTTGGGCCAGTGACATAGTTTGATAATAATCCATACAGTTTCTGTTGTAATATTTTTGGCTAATCATAGCCAATCTATGCAGATGATGTGAAGTCTAAGTATTCAAAAGCCAAAATGAACACGATTGTCCCATTTATATCGGGCGAGTAGATGAGAAAAAAGTGTGGTTGAAGAAAGAGGAAGAAAAACTACAATGACGAGGGCTGGGAAGATATGAGCTTTGATGATGTGATAAATGAGGTACATTTATTCTCGGTGTCCTGCAGCTCGCTACTGCCTTACAAAGCACATTCTATCTTTATTACAGGAGGGAGAAAATCTTCTTGGGAAAGTTAATGGTTGAGTATTTAAATACAAAATATAATTTCGTCAATTATTTATTGACGGGATTTTAGTAATCTGTTTAGACCTAAAAAAGTTAGCAACAAGCAAGGAGTTTTGATACAAATTTTGGGTATATCTTTCTTTTGTACCTGATAAAATTCCCTTTAAAACCCTACTTAGACTTATTGTGTGTTTGTTTGGTTTTAATTGTAAGCAGTTTTTTTTAAAATTTTATAAGTTGAAAGTTTGAATTATTTTCAAATAAATAAAGTTGTTGACGATCTTTTAATGTCCCTTCATGTAAGACACAATCGGACTATTTCAACAAAAACGATTTTCTTGCATTTTTATTTGAAATCATAGAACAAAGACTTACAACTATAAACGTGGATCTAAAATTGCATATGTATAACTGAATGGTATTTAAAAGTTAGTAAATAGAGTTGTTGTTTAAGATTACTTGTGTCGATGAATATTTTGTGAATGGTAATCTCTCAAATATAAAAAAATGGCGATGGAAATAACCTAATCTTAACCTACTAAAGACATTGGGATAACAGAAAAAAACAATAGTTATGAAATAACAATATTTTATTCAAAAACCTTTGTATTTTAATGGTATTGGTCAAAACAAATACAAGCAAAACAAATTACTTAAATCTTAACTCGAACCGATGCCCTCTTACCCACACTATGCTGAAAGTTTCTAATTATTACTATTTTTATACCTATGCTGTTATGTTCTTTACGCTATACTACACTGGTTTAACGAACGCAAGTAATTAGTCCAGAAAACAGCTGTTTGCCGCCAGCTTAAACAAATGGGGTTTCATTGTGTACTACTGTACTGTAATGAGTTTTACCGGACACCAATCATCTGATGATACTATATTTGGGTGGCAATGAGTGGTTGTAAACAAAAACAACCTCTCGCGTAGAGGTTATGACTGGTGATTGTTAGTCCTTTAGTTGGTGGTAATATATAAGGATTTGTACAGATTTAGTAGTATGGCGTAAACTATCGTACGTAACTCGTCCAAAATGTGTTTACCTAATTTTCCGGATTAGTAACGTAATATAATATTGTATGTAAAACTAGTTTATAAAAAATACTACATAACATACCATTAAACTTGACGAATACGTATCTGGTGTGACGAAAATTTTCGATGGTACATCTTTCGTTCAGGCCTAGTAAACCTTATATTTGATTGGTAAACTTTATATTTGATCAAACATTAAAATGCAGAATTTTGTGTGTAATTTAGTAAACTTAAAGACACGTGGATCCGAGGGCAACGGTTATCAATGCTCAAGAAGGTTTGGGTGTTGGGGTTTATTTACATCTTAACATTTAGAATTTGTTACCAGTTGCTCAAGTTTCAGAGCTTAGACTGCCATAACGTCTCACTTCAAAAGTAATACAAACACTAATTATATTCTGTATATGATGCTACTTGATTAACTGAAAGTAGTATAAAAGAATCTCCTCTTATTCTAATTGCTTAAATTTAACTCATTTTCAAACAGTGAACAAATGAAAACAATTATTTCAGGATGTCATTTAGGTAAAACCAGTTTTCATCCATTTTGATATATCAAATACTGAAACTTAACCGACAAAATGAATTAATTTTTTGGCTACTTAAGCATCTGAAAACCATTTGCAATCCTTCGCCTTAGCCTAAGGAGGAGGGGCGGTTATTAGAAGGAAGACAGTCGATGAAAGGTGGATGACGTAAAAACAGAGCACATACAATCAACAACAATGTAATGTTCAAAAACACCGGCCGTGTTACGATAACTTAGTTTAACCATCTCTAAAAGATTATATTACAGCCTAGTGACAGTAAACACTTTAACGAGTAAATCTGTACAGTAAAAATATCAACGACTATGTACAAATATCTAGTTATAAATACATAAGGGTATAAGGACCACGTTGACAGTTTAAGTTGGCAAATAAATTTGGCACATATTGTCACACGTTGAGTTCATTGGCACTAGCTAAATTAAAATTGCTGAGGCTTTTAAACCGTTTGTAAAGTGTTTATATAGACATTTAAAATGTACATTTGTATTAAATCTCTTATAAAATTTACAATACCTATCGAGAAACATTTTTACACATTTGTTCACATTTTTCCTAACTATAATTTAAACATCACATTATACTTAGTAATTAGAATATAATTGAGTATATGTGTGTTTTCCCATTAATACATCTTTGGCGCAAAATATGTTTTTGCCCTAACTGAGCAAAATTGAAATCAGCTTTTCAGTTAAAAGTATTTTACGTACAAGCTTTTGAAAGTATTTCTTTGTTTAATATGTTTACTTACTCTGCAACTTTTGAATAAAAAAAGTACAACAAACCCCTCTAGTAGTTTTACGAACCATAAACTGAGTGTGGTAAGACCCAGACTAAATAAATAACCCATATTGTTATTTTACTTCGTCGTCATATATGTTAAATAAAAGTAGTTAATAAAAAAATAAACTGTTTATTTGGAACAGTAATGTTGTAATGCCCTTTCCTTTTAAGACCCCTTCATAGTATTTACAATACGTTTTTTTATAAATACACACAAGATGATATATTTACATATTTGCATGACTTTGAAATTAACATCCCAGGTGAAGTTGATAATCGTTCAATGTCTAAACTGTTTGCAAAAGATGAAGTAATCCCATTGAGGTTGCGGAAAACGTTCGTTTCTAAATATTGAATACGTATCATTAAGCTTTTGAAAATCTTATATTTCCATAACATAAAGTGTTAACAAAAAAAGATAAAACATGTAGAATATAACAAATTATAGATTTAAATTACTTTTCGGTGTTAATTAAAATACTTTAGTTTTTTATTTTATGTAGCAGTTTAAACATTAAAATCAAAAATATTAATAAAAAATTAAACAAGATATTTTTATCTATAAATTATTTTTAAACAAAAAATAATTTAAATTTAAAATATCAATCTTGATAGTTTTTTTTATATAGTATAAAAAATTATGTATAATTGTTAGGGATCACATTTATTTCAGTAGTTAATATTTTGCGTCAAATCTTTAAAATGTTAAGAATTAAAAGATCTATGAACAATGTACTAGTTTCAAAAAGAGAAGACATTACTTTTGATTTCTGTGTTAGATAAATATGTTTTGATTCAAATTACCCTTGAAAAATTCTAAGACCTGAAAATGAATTGCAATGTATATAATTTTAAGTTTTCCATGATTAACCCTCGTTACATAAACACTATAGTAATAAATAAATATATCTTTCTCAGTTACTCTTTTAATCCTATTGCAATCAATATGACATATCGTTTCAGTGTTACAGCCTTTTTCAAATCCTTTACACAAAAATCATCTTATAACATTAAATCTTTGCTGAAGAGTCATTACTTTCTATTTCGTAGATTGAAGCCCCCAAAAATTGGACATATTTCTAATTCATGGCTTAAGATGACGTTTTGTGATCATATTATGTTAGTTGATCGAGTAAATTTCTTTTACTAAAAGCACCTAGTAGCACCATAGATTGTTCAGCAATTATTGGAACCTAAACCTTAAACCATATCAAGAGAAAATTGCAAACAAAATATTTTTAAGATAATGTATTGGTGCTTCCAATAAGTAATAAATAATAAGTTGCATGTTTAATGCATTCGATGATCCTATTTAAAATTATAGGGATAAGTTTTATTGTATTGTTTCTATGATAATTTATTTCGATAATTATTGGCATGATTAACAAATAAAAAAATGTATTACGTTATAAGAAAATGCTACATACACTCTTAAACTATTCTAAGTTTGTTCCAAGTTTTGGAGAAAAACTTAATTAGTTACCGACACAACAAAACAATATTATTATCTCCATGATTAATAAATACAGAAAATGATTTTTTTAACGATAGTTGAATGGAAACTTTCTAAACCAAGTAGTTAAAGAAATATTCAGTGATTTTCATCGTAATTGTTATACTTCCCAATTTTTTCAACTTTGGATTTTTGTACCTTGTAAGAGTTTTATTGCCTCTTTTTAGACAAAAAATTAATATTTCTTCACAAACACATAAAAAACTTTTATGAGATAAACGAAATTAAACAGTTAGCTAGTTACATTGATTGCAACAGAAGATTACGGAGTCCGTGTCTATGTACAGTATTATACACTAGTGCAGGAGCTTGGGCGTCCCTAGCACCTACATCAGACCTGGGTGTGTGTGTTGCTGTGCAATTGGTCGCCATCTTGTTGGTTTATCTGGTTGGCTGGTGAGTAGTATTGAAACAGGTTGTCTCTTTTCTGGGAACATAAAAAAAAAACTTGTAAGGATTCCTTACAAAATAAAAAAAATCTATCATACGTGTTAAATTTGATTAAAATTGTTATTAATGTAGAGAAGCTGTGCAATTGGTCACAATCTTGTTGGTTTAGCTGGGCTTTTATCACGTGAGGAAAAGCTTTACCTAAAGGTTACCTCTTTTCATAGGTACAATATTCATTTCCGAATCATTATGATTTTAGATTCCATTTTGAATTTGAATGGTGGCTCTGTGACAGAAATTCAACATTAATAGCAATAAAATGTCACTTAAAACCTGGAGTATACAACCCTTATTTTTGAGCTGCAAAATAGTTCATTTGCAATAAAAAAAACATGAAAATTTAAATATATCAGTAAAAATAAAATAATATTAATTTAAAAGAACGTATTATAGCAATGAATAATTTCAGTGAGTATATGAATATTTTAATCAATTGGTTCACTACTCTTACTAGAGTAAAATAGAGATTGACTTACCCTGCCATTGTCAAACTCTCTCCCTCCTATAGTTAACCTGGCTTTAGCTTTCATGGCATCCGATAAGGGAATCTAAAAATGAAATTAAAATGATTAAATACTTAAAGCTTTACAATCATACCTGAAATTGTAATACAATTCAGAAATCTATATTAAAGTTGATTGGGACATTCAGTATACAGTATTCTTAGCTGTTTATACGAATATACTCACTTTCTCTTAAACTTCATACATTTATAGTTAAGGTTTTCTACTTTACGGATATAAAGTGAACAAAATCATCAAGAAATTTAGTTTTTATTGTAAATAAATCTAACGATAAAATTCTGAAGTGAATTAATTCATAATCATTTGTTAGAAAATAAGTATTGTCACACTACTTTGCACCTACAATCTTATAGGTAAACAACCTCTAGAAAATATATTTTAAAAGTATTATTTTAATGTAAATAGTGTAGTGAAACTAAATAAAACACTCGGAAGACATGCACTACCATAAAAAAATATTTTAGTATTATTAAGTAAGCTTGGAAATACATGTTTAATCAAAACCTCAACTCATACGGATGTTATGATTGATTAGACTAATGTTGGATGTATACTATGTATTTATGATATATTATGTATATTACTATGTATATTATGTATTTGAAGTAGCACAAGTGCTTTTACAAATGATCAATTAATTGTACCTATTGCGTATTTACCTTAGCTCTGGTCGCCTCGTTGTGAGATTTGTAGCAGAACTCAATGAGGGCCACACCCATGGCTAGGATGAGGCCCCCTATCAGGATATAGAATATACCCGCAACGTTACTCAGAGATAGCTCATTCCTGGAGGCATCCTGTAGCAGAAAAATGGCTTTGTAGGCTATATAAAATGTTAAATAGATAGTTGAATGTAAAAATTACTCATCATACATGCATAATGTTACAAGTTTAAGATATAAACAACTGTTCTCTTTTGTTAAATATTTTAATTTTAGTATTTAGTAATCAGATACTCAATGTGGACAGACTAAAATGGAGAATGTTTAGCTGGAAAACATTTCTTCCAATAATGAAAAAATAAGCCTGTGCACCAACCAAAAAATAGAAGAACACATTTTTTAAATTTGTTGGTAAATTTGTTAGGGTAATCCTTACCTTAATATTAGGCAAAACGTTACATTTATAATTTACATTTTTGTTTTTCCCTTTATAAAATTTAAGCACCAATAGATAAATTAAAAAGTTATCGAAATTTATGCTCTTAAATGGAGTGTTTAAAAAGGTTATAGCTATTTCGTAAAAAAAACTGTTGTTTCTGTAGTTTATTATACACAGAACACATAGAAATAGAATATAGTTTTTTTTAGGAGATAGTTTTTTTTGTTGTGTGGTGTGGTGTAACTTATTCATACCATCAGTAATTGTTCTTATTAAATTGCCATGCCATAGATTTTATCTAACAAAATTAAGCACATGAAAGTTTCAACAAATTAGTACAGTAGTAAAGTGGTGGAAAGAATCCTATTTCAAATATTGCATGCATGTAAACTACACTCGAATTGTGATCATACATATTCGATCTTCGAAATTTGAATTTTGTTGATTACTTGAACTCGGTCATTTCATTAAAATCAATTATACCAATCAATAAAAATAAATTTCTTTAGTTTGCTTTTTTATATTTACCTGTTTACTATCATGTCTGCACTCAGTGCGGTCGTACCACCATTTATTCAGTAGTTTTGTGAGCTCTCCGTTTTCTATGAGTGATAACACTGCTAGATTTACCACCTCTCTGAAATAGAAACAATTGTGGTAATGAACTTAGTTAAATGTAGGTTTTTAGAAATTCATAGTTAAATAAACTCCTTGTAAATATGAGAAAACAATATTAGTAATGTAACTATCACAGTTAGCTATTGTAAAATAAAAAAAATTAAACATTTAAAATAGCAAGTTCGGCAGTATAATCAAAAAGAACTTATCTTAGCATTTGATTCTTCATTATCTCATATCATTATGTGTTTAAACACTAAAAAGACATTGGGTTTTTGAGATGAGATTTATTGGTACATAGTTAAAGGAACAAAAACGATTTTACAATATTAGGGAGTATGAAGTAAATTTTTTGTGGCCATTAATAACAAAGAGAGAAAAGTAATTGCTGTTTTTGTCTTCTTGAAGCGGCCTTTCAAGAATTGTCATCAGGCCTGAATTGTTTACCGCTTAGCTCTCGATTTGGTAAAAAAATGGTTTATTGTGGCTCTTTTTCATTAAATTGCGTTGCAAGAACTGGTATAACGGGCCTAACTGTATCTCAAATTGAAAATATTAAAGCGTTATAAAATAATTAGTTGGAATAAAAGCAGCAATGATACGTTTGTATGAGCTATCTAAAACCTATACTATTACTAATACTAAAAGAAGTCATGCAGGTGGGAAATTAGTTATATCACTATATCTATACTAGATGGACACTAAATAAAACTTCGCGTTGTATAAATATGTATAATCAGTATTTAAATGCACTACTGAAAGGATACAACGACCTTTTAAGACCCAATTTAAGTTTTGTTATTTATACTTTACTGCACATACTTACTCCTTAAGATAAGAAACCCAGTTACATTTTATATCAGTAGTAAGGTAGGTAAATAGGTGTAATGCTTTTTGATTTTTACCACTATTCTCTTCCATAACATAGAGTGATTTCTCGTAATCAGGTTGCATAGAAAGCAATAATTTGAAAACTAAATATTAATTTTGAGGTATTTACATAAAGTTTTTAACTATGTTACTGAATAAAATGAATGATTAACATTATGAGGTGAATATTTATATAGAGGTTTACCGAACACAGGAGCAGTGGTAATAGCTTGGGATGATTAGATAAACATTGTTGGTACGAAATTGACCTCCTGAAGTCTCTTTTTAACATTGAAATCATTAAAAAATTAATCTGGGAACAGTCTAACGGAAGAGCGTAGGAACTCACTCGAATCTCACCAATTACAAATGGATCTTATGTTACTGATAATGCCGTGACCTTCCAAGCCCAGCCTGAAGTAATGTGTAAAAAGGTTCCAAGCTAGATCCTAAGGCCCATAGGATGTGAACTCGGACATAAACATACCCCCTCATACAGTCAACGCCACTTTAATTATTTTACTTATTTTGTAGCGGTACATATCTTTTGATGATTATACAACTATCTTTTGATAGTTGGCAATCGTGCTGGTCAGATGAGTTGAAAAAAAGGAAACACAATTATTAAGATTCCCCATTCCAGCACTTAAACAACTTATGAACAAAATCAACCCGCACTCACCTTAAAGGGGACCCCAGAGGGGTCGCCACTCCGAACCCCTTAGAGTCAAAGTTCCTCCCGACCTTCATAGTGTCACATGGCTCTCTCTCATTGGTGTACTCGTTCTTTGGTGACTCTATTAACAGCGCGTACTTGCCCTTCGACTGCCTCACTCTTTGTATCCCTTCATCGTACGTTTTCACAAATACGTTCTTTCGTGAGTTCATGAACTCCCACATCTTGCTGTACAAGGTGATCTGTGATCTCTAAAAATCATAAGTGGTTAATTTAGATTTCTATTTATTATGATTTCTGTATGCATATTTTTGTATTTTTGGTGGATATTTTGTCATAGTGCCCAGTTAAGTGGTGATTTATGGTATGAAGGTTTATGACAAAACTTATATTTTTAATAGTTAAAAAAGTTCCTTAGCATAACAAAATAAGTATTTAAGAAATATATAGATTATGTTGATCCACAAATTAATTTTTTATGGTCGTTCCATAACAATCCAGATAGAGTAAAAAGTATGTAGTAAACAAGTTGTATAGTAAACATCGTATGGTGAAATTATGTAGTAAACAAACAAAATTAATGAAATAAATATTATTCTATTGACTTTGATACTTGTAATTTTAATGGGTTCTGCATTAGTTTTATAGTTCATTTTAGATACTAATGTGTACACACAGTCTGTATGGATCATCTGTAGCCAGGATTGTATTCATAGATATAATATTTGTAATTTTTGCTCATAATATTTGAATGAGTTCTATAATCCAACACTACACACTTAATTTTTTAGTTGTTCATACTCTGATAGCTGATGGGGTAGACATGACGTTATGGCTCGCTAAAAGTTGATTGTTCAGTTGAATACCGAGTTCAAGTTGCAAAAGAATCAAAATAGAATTAAACCTTCACGCACTCTTTCGGTGGCTCCATCGTACTATATGCAGTTTTGTAGAAAACTGGCTTCAGTTTCAACATTGAAACAAAATGTCTATTTTCCGTTAGTGTAGACTTCATGGATAGTAAAGTAAATATTAATCCATTAAATTGTGAATATTATTGAAAAAATGTAACTTTGAACACCTTTAATCAAATAATTCTTTGTTGTCCAATAAACTGATGTCGTTTCATAAAAAATAATGAAAAATAATAAAAGAAAAACTATGTAAATGTGCATTAAGAGGATATTATTACTTAGACTTGTAGTATTTAATGGTAACTCGAATGTTCTATGGTCAAGCTCTAAAGGTTTACCCGGAAGAAATCCCAGGTAGATCCATGGTAGAGGGTGCCATACTGAACTTCCGTCTGGGAGGCGAGGTCTTCCGGGGAGTTGATGGGAGTGACCATCCGTTCTACAGTGAGGAAGGCGGCGAGGTTGGCGGTGTAGGAAGAGATGAGGATAAGAGTGAAGAACCACCAGACGCTCCCTACTATGCGGCCCGAGATAGATCTGCGGATAAAATACAGGGTGTTCCGTTAGTAAAAATCTAAGCTACAAGAAATTGTTCCTTCGAAGCCATATATCCGTCAATTTGTATTTTTTCGTAAACCAAATTTATATTTTCATTAATTTTTCATTTTAATAAATACATTCATAAGCCATATCTTGGAATTGTTCAAACCAATTTCAATTTAACTTGGTTGATCCAAAAGAGGTGTGTGTTAAACAAATATTGGCTTGGTCCAATTTTAAATTTTGGCCATTTTAGTATTTATAAAAAAAAAAAAAAAAAAAAAAATGCAGCTTTGAAAGAAATGTTTGAAACTATATTCTTTGGACCTTTGTCCATTTTAAAACTCCATTTTAAGAATATCACTTTAGTTTATGTAATTGGTTTTGAAATATAATTTCGTTTTGCTGATTTAAGACTCAGGATATGGGATTTTTTTACAATTTATATTATAGTTGTAATATTTTCTAAAAAATGGGGGTTCTCAAGGGATTTTGCTATTTTTAATTGGATTTTTCTGGTTTTCTTGAAATATGAGGTATTTTTAAGTCGAGTCCATTCTATTTCCCTTGTTTATACTAATATGTGTTGGATATACAAACTGTGATGGATTCATTAAATTGAACGGAGACAAAACCTAAGTTTATCCAAGCCTTACATGATTGAACGTTAACTTTGAGTTGATATTTTATTTTACTCAACTGATATATTTTGTATATTTTGTTTGATGTGCAAATGGTTATAATGCACACCTCCTTGGTGTATTATAAGCTGAATCAGAATCAACAATTGACCAATAATGTGTGACAACTGAGTCCAGAGTTTCAAACCAGCAGTACATCACTATTGATTGAAGATATCACTATACCTTGGCGATATGTCACAGCCCTGTTGCATGAAGGCCCCCAGAGCGAACCATAGACTGTTGGATATGCTGAAGTCGTTGGCCAGCACCGCAGGAGCCTGTCCTGGAGTACCAGCATGGTGTAGCGAGTGATGGTGGGGATCGTCAGCGTACGAAATAAGTCGCCACTCGTACGGAGAAAATCTGGAAGAAATTTGCTGTTATTGGTACAATGGCAGTCGTGATATATTCTTTTGTTTGTGTAATTTGGTGCCACTGACTTTTTACGTGTTTGTTAGGGAATGACCTCCACTCCTGCTTTGATCTAATGCCGACCTTTTGTTTTTATAGCATCATAGGCCTATTGCACTTTAAGACATACTTAATCAGTGTACAGGGATAAACCTGTTGGGTGGATCTAGCATCTTTAAGACTTTTATGCAAAACTATGACATATTTGAGCTACCCAGAAATTAATAAATTAGTTTCTAAGTAAGCTACAATCATTATCTTTTAATACTAAAAGTGTTAAATTATCATCCAATTGTCATCTTTAGACATTATTTTGCTGTATTCAATCAAGACCCTACTACACTATCTTCAGTTTAAGGTTTTACGTTGAGTTCAGCAATGTTGACCAAGAAGGGTTCTTAAATTTAAAGGTAAGTTTTACATTATGCTTTTTACTTCCTGATTATATTATTATTATTATTATTATTATTATCAGTTAGATGGGGGCGCGACCTAGGTTCCTATTTTTAAACAAATTTGAGTGAAAGATGAAGTGAGATAATGATATATGATGAATTGAGATGACTTGTGTTTGTTTCAGACTATTTTACACCAGCTGAAAAATAGCCTAGACCATTATTAAAAGAAGCATTATATTTTTTGTAAGCCTAGACCATTATTAAAAGTCCAATGATCAAGGGCAACCGGCTTGAATTTCGAACCATTACAAAGCTACTAGTTTTTCTCAGCATTGAACCGGCAACCTTTTGATTAGTATTCGAGCACTATAGCAACTCAGCTACCCAGCTATGTTATCATATAACAACAGTTGATAAGCAATTGTCTATACAAAATGTTAAATGTTGGATTCTTAACATGCTTTTCATTTCCATTGAACGTATTTCACCACAGCCATATTAAAACGAGCAATATATAATTGCATCTGTGGATTCTTCAATTTAAAGATCACTTAGTCACCTGCTGACGATGAAGAGGACGATGCTGACTCCAATGTAGGAGAAGATGACACACACCCAGATCTCCTTTGAGAGAGGGTTTAGAAAGCTGAACACTCCTGGCTTCTGCTTGACTGGCTTCTTGATCATGATGCTGATCCCGAGCGACATGAAAGGCTTGCTGAAATCAATCACTCTTTCCCGTTCTGACGTAATTGTCATCGGAGCGATCGCCATGTCTGCTTCCTGCAAATTACAGTTTGATTCAGAATGGTGTATTGTGTAGCGTCTAATAACCATTGCACTTTTTATACAATCAGTTCAAATGGGATTCAAGCCTATGGGTTGGGAATGTGTCAAGCAAAGCAAGGGGTGAGTCTATAGAGTACGAACTGTTTTGACAGATTGTAGCAGCAGCATTAGGATGTGTTTGCGTGCATTGGGTTCCATAATCCACAGTCCATTGCACTACTGATTGGGCGACCGATTCACCCACAGCTTAGTATGTTTGTTTCCACATAAACACAAAACATGTAATATTTCACTGTAAATTATCAATATAGGGCGAAAGTAAGAGTGATTCATGTTTTTGTAATTTTGTACTCGATCACATTTCAATTTGTTATCCATAAACAGTTCTCATACCAGGTTTTAAATTTATTTACTTGTAGCTAATGATGCTAACTGACCTTTTATATGAATACGATTTTGAACTATTCTTTTAAACCTTTTTGCACTTCCTAAACACCCTTTTCTATTGTAAGCTGCATTAAAAATTATTTTTAACACGATAAACTTGTATCCTCCACTTGAATTCAACTATTTATGTCAGTAACGTGAAAATTAAATTTAAGAATTCTGGTTGCTCAATGAAGAATACTCGTAAGATTCGCAAAGTTTTATAACTCATAATCCAAATATTTTAAATAACTCCTATTTTCCTCATATACAGGATAAATCGCCCGAATCATAGTTACTATTTTAAATCACACATACCTTCTTAAAATTTCATATCAATTTTTCGAAACATATCTATCTATTCGCTGTATGTTATTTAAAATGCTTCTAATAAGTTTTCCATATAAAACATAAAAAAAAACAAAAAAAAAAAAAAACACTTGACTCGGTTGCAACGTGACGTAAATAAATAAACTATCTATAGTTCTATAATTACCACAATACATCTCAATTTTACAAGTTCAACCCAAACTTAAATCTGTATTTTATTTTACCCAACGGTAACACATAGTTATTTCGGCACATTTCCAACTCGAGACAAAACGAAAGGACCATGAGCCCTGTAAAAATGACGTCACATTATAAAGATGGCCCCTCACGAAATCATCTGATGGGAGAGCGTCGCCGGCGCTGGACATCATTTGTCAAGACCAGTCCAAACTTGTAGAGATAATCAGCTGTGACCAACACTGCTGTTGGTTGTTAGTTTATACGTCGTCTGTTCATTATTCAAACTGAGTTTATACATTCGAAACAGACTACATAAAGTATTACTTTTAGAGTGAATGCATTTCCTATTGAAATTAGTGATTCTTGAAAGATGTTTTTAGGTGTTACTGTGTTTGGCTGCTTTAAGTCATAAAAAGTAAAATAATTGGAAAACACGTAATGATTTGCTAACATAACAATTAGGCTAATTTAAGACCGTATGTTTAAGTATTTTTTTTGACATATGAACCTTTTGTAATGCCTACACTTTAACACAGACAAACTATAACATACAAGGCAAACATATGTTTTGGGGTTTATTTATAAGAAATCACAATAATCATTATGTAGTAATTTGGTAGATAAAAACAATCAAAACTCAATCGAATAGCTGTTACTCACGGCTTCACCCCGTTTTACTTCATTAGTATTAATAAAACTATTGATTTTTTAAGTTAATCTGAAATAAACAAAACATAATACAGTAATACAAATCTGATTTTAATAAGGTAATGAATTGGAAGAACATACAAATAAGTACAGCTGAGGTATTTTTTAACATTTGGTATATGGAAAGTTCCATTTGGAAAGCAATTACGACCTTAAAGGGCAATTTATGAAATAATGAATACTGTAGTTTTGCGCAAGGTTTCTCGTCATGACGAACAATTTAAGTATAAGGTCTATAGGGGTATGACTTGTCGTTTTCTCAAAAGTTCATGGGTACTTTGGGCTTTATATATACATTCATCTTCTTTCGGACTAAAAAAACCAAGTGTACATCTGGAACCTGATACATCAAAATGGGACAAATTAAAAATGTTCTACAACCCATTGATGCTAAATACCTAAAACGTTTAGTAGCCCTGTGTACAAATATAGGTATTCTATGGGTTAGCGTATTTCCCACATAAAAAATCACTAAACACATACAGTTTGATTCTAACATATACCAAATTTCCCAAGAACCAATTAATATAAGAAACATTAATGAGACAAAAAGTTAATTAGGCAAACAAAAAAATATTATGCCAAAATAATTAATGAAACCCAATATTACCATCAACAATGTTGCCTTACATGGAAGTGTTTACAAGCTTATGTGCGATTTCCTCATGAAGCCGCAAAGTCCCTCAGAACAGTAGAGCTTAATGATGAAGCATTATACAGAGCCCTCAAGGACATCTCTGTGACCATCAATTTGTCAATCTCAGTATACTGTAGAGGATCAAGTGTCCATCCCTAGGGTTATCTCATATGGATATTAAAACGAAAACAAGACTTCCCTGTTTAATTTGGCCTAGTTTTAATCCAATCTAGTTTATAAGAGTTTTTAATGGTTTTAATGCTAAAGTTTTCTTGTGATTTTGAGGTTTTAATCCCACTGTTTTTACTATTTTAACGTCGTCTATTATTCGATAACAACATTAATTGATAACCCAACGTCAAATTGTATTTTGGTCAAGAACCTGTTGAGCTTGAGTTTAAACCAAGGTAAGTAAAGATTTTAGGGCAAGCCCTTCAACCACTCCCCTACTCACAGAATGTTTTTGTTTTTTCATAAATTAAAGTTATATAAATTAAAGTTTTTAGGGTTCATAATAATTCATACACGCTAAGAGAACTCATGAGTTTCATGATTAATTGTATTGTTTGAGAAAGTGCAGTCTCTTTTCTTAATTGAGTGTTTGATTAGATTTCTTTATTTTTTTTTACCAAAAAACATATAAAGAAAATAAAATGCGTCAAAAATACTAGAAATATATACCCAAGCGTATGCTGTTAATTCATAAGTGAATGTGACATATATGTTTCAAGTGTTTATTAGACTTATTTTTATTTCTTTTCCATAAATTCAATTTGTTTAATAGGACGTGCAATGCTGATTAAAAAGATATTAAATCCCTAAAGTCAGGTTTTTAGAATGCCATAATACCATAAGCGTCCAGTGGAAGTGATTTTTAAAATTATTGAATCAGTTCCAATGGATTTCTAACTTCTGCGATGTGATATAATACCAACCAAATAAAACATCTTCAACTAATTATAGTGATTCAATGCATAATGTTCAATGTTATTGTGTTTCAAATAATATAGTTTGATATGCATTAGAGTTGTGTATGGGTTTAATTAGATCTATATCTGGTTGATGTTTTCTAAAAAATTTGCAAAAACACACATACACAATCAATCAAAATTGATTTATTTATGGTAAATAGATCAGATAGATATCCTTAATGATGCACGGATTTCCTCTTCGGATACATATATTTAATACACTTAGGAGTTATTTTTTTACTGGATTCTCATCATCCTTTTTATTCCCTCATATTCTTTGATTTTTTCACCAAGAATTGGATTTAATAAGTGTTTTACTAAAGCTTGGATATTATTTATCTGTTGTAACTGAATAATTGGGTTTTATGTCAACCATTATTGCAAGTAGTGCTGCATTCCTAATCCTGTTCATCGCTCACCCTAACAAAAAGTTTATGCCTAAACATCAATATTTTAAAAATTGTCTATCCTCTTTTATCTAAAGGGACATTCTAAACAGCTGATAATTCACTTGACCATTTACTTCCAACTTAACAGTTAGTCCAACATGTTTATCTAAGTGTAACTTACCTTCCTAATGAGTTCTCCAACCATTCCATCCCATCCACCTTTCACGTCTGAGTTCTCAGCTCCATATTGACCGTCTTTCACTATTCTCAGTTCATCTGGGAAAACATTGCAAAGATTTATACATTTATTTTGATTATTATTCATAATGTAGCCCCTGAACTGTTTAATTAGACCATTATAAGGAGCGTCAACAATTCAACAAAGTTTGGTAGTCAAACTCACAACATGTTTCGCCTATTCAGGCATCGTCAGGTGATCTACTATCAATAACGCTCCATAAACAGAGTCGTCACTTAAAATTCAAATAAATACACAAAATACGTAAAACGAACGAAACAACTTTCTACATTTAAAGTAGGTCTACTATTAACCAGTCGCGGTACGGTGGCAGAATGGCTAGAATTAAGTAACATTTGGATTTATTTTTAAATTTAAATATATAAAAAGCCCACCGTAATGGGATTTGCATTTAGTTATATTTTTTTTGTGGAACATATTTTGGATTAAATTTTAATTAAATTAGTTTGTTATTATATAAAAATTATTTTATAATTTTTATCTTTTTATCATACTAAAATAAATCGCAGACACTATATACAAATATTCCATGATGCAATTTAAACTAATGATAATAAGCTAGTGGGATTTTTGAATAAGAAGTATGGGATATGGTTTGACACATAGGAACGACGTCAGCCATAAAAACTGGAATACCTAAAGTGCTAAGGCATTTGAACAAATGAAATGAAATTATATGAAATCAATTGATACTTATAGTGGCTGTCTAAATCTACTCCAATTATGGATTTGAATTAACCTATTTACGATTGTTATTTAAACTTAAAAAGGTTTACAATACCTGCAAATAGTAATCCTTAGTTTCTGTATGGCAACAAGTTTCTGTGCTTAATCTGAGCCATCATCAGGCCCACAACGTGCCAAGAAATCTTTTACTTTCGAAAGTCATCAACAGAGATCAATCAATAACACACACACACACGAGACATGAAAACATAAAACTAACTCACTTTTACAAAAAAACCATTGAATAAACAAAGGGACATAGGAAAAAGCGAACGTGACCGGACTGAAGTAAAGTCTACACAGTACATTTTTTTTATTTTGTAATATTATGTCCGAATTATGTTTCAGTGTCTCGTGTGTACTCTCGTGTTCGTATGTATTATTGTACTCTGTTGACGACCTTAAAATGAAATGACACCTTGTAGTTATCATGATGGTTTGGATCAAGAACCGAAACTAGTTGACAATAAAGCATCCAAGGATTTCAGGTATTGTAAAATCTTTAAAATAAAAACAGCAATCTAGTGGCTAAAACCATCTATGCAAATTTTTAAAATCATACTTATCATATATGGATTAAATAACTAAATCTATTTATATAGTTTACTCACAGTTGATGCCGAGTCTCTTTGCTATCAGGTCTGCCAGGTCTTTGCAATAGCCTTCAAAGCGGTCATTGCCTGTCAAGTTTTCACCTTTTTCAGGTGATCTTAGCATAATATATGGCTCTTCCTGGAAAGATAGGGAGATAATTACATTTCAAAGGTAAATCTACATGATTATACTAAAAATGAAATTTCTTTTCTTTAAGTTGTTAGTAGAAAACGTTTCAGTTAAGCTGATATCCATCTGTAGTCCTAATTTATCAAGATAATATCCCCTGACTGAATTGCTGAATGCATGGTAACTACTTAACAGTTTGATTAATACCTTTAAGAGTAATTTAATTTAAAACAAATGAATATTCATAACATAGAGTTACATTTGATTGCAATATGATATTGTTTTGAAAGTTTTCTCTTAATAATTTTTCAGGAATTAAAACTGTTAGATATATAAAAAACATTTAAGCAATATTTTCCAAGCTTTTCCAAGTAATGCATACATATCTTGTTATGCATACGCTGAAAAGAAGAATAATGAATCATTCTTTGAATAGAGCTACAACTGGCAAGTCGATTCCTTCTTTTAACTGATGCAGGAAGTGCAATAAATGTAACTTTACAATGGAAGCTTAGGAAGCGACGTTCTTGTATGATTTATAAAAGTGATTCCAGAATACGATAAATTAAAAATAACGGCCTCCAAGATAGCCATTAAGATAAAAGTAGGCGCGATTCAATGAAACGAAGATTTTATCCTAGGGACAATAATCCTGCCCATTAATATAACTTACTTGCGACTATATCCTATCAGCTTTCTCAACTAAAAAATATTTGTACCGTATTAAAAATCGATTGTAGGCACTATTGATGCATGGATGCAATATTAACTAATGATTATATAATCGAGAAATCACTACCACATGCTAATGTGAATATGCGAAACTTAAAACTGTCAATATACGTGATTCAATTAATTTGATATCACGGACGATTACTTAAGATTAAACATTAGAAATTACTAAATAAATGTCAACAAAAACTAACTTCCTTATTTCTTTTATCAAACACAGCACGTTAAAACTATTATACGTTTTTAACAAAACAATTGAAAAACATGTGACTGTTTATTTATACAGGGTGATCAACTCAAGGAGGTCACCATTGGGATATCGGAAACGGTAAGAATTAGAGAAAACTTTAAATGGGAGACATTCATTTATTTTTTGTGGCAGTTAAAAATATGATTTTAGTTTTTCAAAATTCAGCCGCCATTTTCCAAAATGGCGGCCAACTTTGAAATTTCTTATGGAACACCCTGTATTTTATCATGTTTTCGGATAGAACATGCAATTTAAAAACCTTTTTATTCTCGACATTTTTTCGATAAACCCACTCGTTTAGGAGCCTATGGAAAAATGACTTCCGGTGTACATTTTACATCATGTAGCTCCAAAAAAGTAGGTTTAAATCGAAAATGCGAAGAGAAAATAAGTCAAATAAGTCTTAAAATTGCATTCACATTCCAAAAAGCCCATAAAATTTGTTAAAAATATTAATTCTATTATTTAAAAATGGCGGCCATTTTCCAAAATGTCGGCAAACTTGAAAAGTGGAAAACTGTGTATTTTATTGTCTTAATGGAATGTGGGTGCAATTTTAAGACTTATTTACTTATCGCATTTTTGCTATAATCCTACTTTTTTTGGAGCTACATGATGTAAAATGTACACCGAAATCATTTTTCCATAGGCTGTAACTCCTAAACGAGTGGGTGTATCGAGAAAATGTCAAGAATAAAAAAGTTTTTAAGTTGTATGTTCTATCTGAAAACATGATAAAATACAGGGTGTTCTATAAGAAATTTCAAAGTTTGCCGTCATTTTGGAAAATGGCGGCTGAATTCTGATAAACTAAAATCATATTTTTAACTGCCACAAAAAATAAAGGAATGTCCCCCATTTAAAGTTTTCTCTAATTCTTACCCTTTCCGATATCCCAATGGTGGCCTCCTTGAGTTGATCACCCTGTATATCAGGAAACAGTCTTTTAGAAAACAAATGAGGAAACATCTATTGAGGGGTTTTCTTTAAAAATGATTAATCTTCGTACATCAAACTAGGTATTCGTACTATTAGAAACTAATGTAGAATGTTTGTGGTAATAGAAAACCCTTAACAGTTTTGTTTATTCATTGTGTTCAATTCTATAAAATAAAATAAACTACGATGGAAAACCTCACACCTCAAACAAATATATGACCTGTATCAATCTTAGTATTAAAAAATTTAAAACCATCTATGATAAAAAATATATAAATAAATATAAATACCTTTTCAGATCAGTTTATTACTTAATATTTTAATAAATTATATTTTATATTTTCTTATGTAAAGTAAAACTAACGTTTTACTAGTGTTTTACACCAAATGTTTCTAAAGATATATAAAAAGTTAAAATATATTTTTTAAATGCGTTAATCAGAAGTACAACAGTGTTTCTGGTCTTTAATAATATATTGTAAGGGAATATCTTGCCGCAATTTGCATTCCCTTTTTTTAATGTTTAGTGATGAAAACTACTGCCAAACTATGTATTTATACGAGTTTTATCTAATATTATACAATTTTACTGCTGTAGGTATGCGGAAACAATATTTCAGTAAGTATAGAATTATTTTTGAAAAAAAAACTTCTATTTCTAAACGTTCAAATTATATGCAAGTTTATGTATTAAACTAATACTTTTTTGCAATCCTTGTCTAATAAACTGTTGTCTAAATCTCATAATTATAGAAATTATTATTATTATGTTGAACTGTTATACAATGGACTTTTAGAGCGTTTTTTTAAATATTCACTTATATAAACGTGTATACAATTATACTAGTTCGAGGTAAAATATAAATACATTAATGAAATCTCAATGTATAAGCCATTTGAATGCCTGCAAATTCAAGAGCCAATGAAATAGAATAAAGAATATAAATAGTGTAAAAATTCATTTGGAATGATGAGAGGCATAGTTTTAACAATATGCATAGTTATAATGTTCCAATAACATAAAGACTTATTGATAAAATGCCAAAACAAAATGGATACACGTTGAAGATGTGAGATAATTATATTACCACAATGGTGGTGACAATGTATGTCTTGTTCTTCTCTATTTCACTATGGGGTCGTAGTCTCACATATTTGGCGGCAACTGGGTTAAAACCACCCTGGTCGGTCCACTCCGCTACCTGTAAAGTCATTTTACCTTTATAATCAGCAAATGTTGAAAACTAAATGTGAACTACTATCACTGTAAGTAAGAAGTAAGCACAAAAGTGAAACTCTTGTTAGTAAAATATTTGTTGGGGTGATTATTTTAATTAATTTTGATCGTTAATATTTATATAGTAGCTTGACCCTTATGTTTATTAATAATAAATTGAAAGGGATAGACATTAAGAGGAATTCGAAACACCCTATTTGTTTAAGAAGATTATTGTTAATAGGATAAGGTATAGTAAACTTTAGTTTAGGAAATCGCTCTTCTTGAGGTAACAGAAATACACTTGAATAGATTTGAATCGTGTTAAAATACCGAATACTTACTTAATTTTTTAACCTCTTTGAGAAATTAAGCAAATAATATAATTTCATTTCGTATTATGGTAAAACTAAGTGAAGAGGATCTCAAGAATAGTTACACACCATTTGATTTTGTCCAAAAATCTCGTTTAGTTGTAAAGGGACAGATGTAACAAATGCAATCATAAGGAGATTACACAACTACTTAAGTTAATTTTAAATGTAACACTTGATATTATAGTACCCTTAACGAAAACGATAACTTGACATAATTGTTTTCCATGTGTAGGCTCTTTAAAATCTTTTGTAAAATTATGAGTTACGTTAGAAACTTCTTCATTCATTCAAATTAAATTCTTTGACTAATTCGATTTAAGTTTTATTTCTAAACATTTAAGGTCAAATAAACTATAAGTAAAATTTTGTCATCTTTAATATTGTTCTTAAAACCAACCTAAAAGATCGTCCATATGACACTCCGAAGAGCTGTTAATTTTCCGCACAATTCAGAGAAATCCAAGGCTTATTAAACAGTAAAATACCAATTGCTAACGTACCTTGACCATGGCGCTGTTAACAGTCATCTCTACAACATGGAGGGTGTAGTTGACTCTGCGTCCGTCATCATTGAATCTCACTTCTCCCGTCAACCCTTCCAACTCGACCTCCAACAAAGCGACAACATCAGCCATTAAATCTATTAAATCTATTAAGGTTAGGTTACATTAGATAATACTGTACCGACATATCGGGAAGTTGAAGACGAGTGAAGATTGTGAAATAAAGGTGATGGTTTGATTACTGACCACAATCAGCTGTTTTTTGTTCAGGACTATTTATTAAAATCCCAATGCACAGCTGGTTCCAGTTTCGTGGAAAAGTCTCAGCTAATACATAATTTAGATACGAGCTTTATACGAGTAAACTATAGATAGTGAATATTACTATGTAAAATACAACTATGGGTGTGGGGAGCGAGCTGGTCTAGTGGTATAGCGTGGTACATCTGACCCTGAGATCCCGCGTTCAAATCCCGTCAATTCACTAATGAATTTCATCCAAGTGATAATGCCGCAAGCCCCAGATGTAATTTAAAGTAATGTGAAAAATCTATACTGGGATAGTACCTAGCATCCTAGAGAAAAAAAGAGAAAAAAAACACTATGTACGGACTTTGAATGACTGTGTTAAAACCATTGCTTGGTTGCTGCTAGAGCCAGAGTAGTGTTTTATGTCAACATCTCATTTAGTCAGATCTAAACATCAGAATAATCAGTTTAACAATATCCACTTCTGAATTAAGTATAACGTCTCATTCGATAAAGAGAATTTATGTAATAATAATATTGATGTCAGTACCAACAACATGAATATGCGATTGATTCGCTGAACATTTTGGTTATAATAAGCATTAGCTTTATTAAAACTCTGAAAAAAAAAACTGGTGAAAAAATAGACAAAAAGGAGGAAAAGGTTGAATGAACTTGTGGAATGTGATAGCTTAACATGTTGACCAAGTGTAATGATACTCTATTGTGTAGTGATGTTTTCCTTCTACCTCGTAAAAGCCATCTACATAATGTCTTTGCATGAGACGTTCTATGACAAATATTACATTGTAGAGGGACTATTGTAGGAGATGGATTCTCTAGAATACAATAACTAATTAAATGAACAGTAATAGTAAAAGTAAATATAAAAAATGAAGTGTGGTATTGTATACTATCCCCTGTACCAAATTAAATATTCTTGAATAATTGTGTACGTTTCTCAACAATTGTTGTCATAACAAATAAATTATTGACATTACACAGTAAATTATTTCTCTTAAAACATTTAAGATTTAGGACATATAACTGGCTTGTGTTGAACACTTTTTATAGTATTGATTACTAATGTATATTTTAATAATTCTGGTGCTGTTTAGGTCTTGAGATCTGAGTTCAGATGTTAAATTGGATTTTCCACTTTAATAACGCTCTTTTCTGTACTAATATTCATTATTATTAGCTTAACTGTTATTTATTTTTCTGATATACCATCTATATTACTGTCATGTATATGCCAATATTCCAACTTTTTGCATGTATGTATCACCTAATAAAGCCAACTACCAGCTTAATACTATATTATCCAAAATTATTTACATCACCCTCAAGAATCCTGTCTGTAAAGCCTTTTATCATGTCCATTGCAAGATAGTAAAAGTATAATTGCATAAAATAATGATTATTGATTAACGTTTGATTAAATAGGGTGAGTTTACACAATTTTATCCAGCAAGTAAAAAAGAGCTTGTCGGCGAGTACGACAATCACTTCAGTTATTTACAAATTCCTCCAACATTATTAATACATCGTTGCCTGAGCAAAATACAGGGTGTATATAAAGTCCCGCATGGGCTTAATATTTTCTAAACGACAACAGATAAATCAATAAGATTTGGTACATCAACACCACACCTAAAAATCTACTTTTTCAAGTAACTGTGAGTTTTCTGTCATATCATGGGGACGTCCCGCAAGGAGTCAGAAGGAAATCTTAAATAGGAGCATAGGTCAATATGCACATCAAATGAAAGGTCTTTTTTAGTAGAATACAATGCCGCAAACCGCACTTCAAAAAGCTGATCCTGCGCAAAATGGCAGCCGTTCAAAGATTTCTTGAATCTGCCATTTTGAATCTTTGAACGACTGCCATTTTTTACTCAGGTGTTCTTTTGAGCTTGAATTTACGGCATTGTAATCTACTAGTGAAGACCTTTAATTTGATGTGCATATCGACCTATGCTTACGTTAACAATTTTCTTCCGATTCCTAGGGCTGTGCCCCCAAGGAGTAAGCGTATAATAGCAATAAATTAAATGAATCTTAGAACAACTGTCATACTTGGCTCGGTTGTCAGTTTGAGTTCAAATTTGCGGCATTATATTCTGCTAGTAAAGGCCTTTAAACTGATGTGCATATTGACCTATGCTCCTAGTTAAGATTTCCTTCTGACTCCTTGCGGGACGTCCCCATGATATGACAGAAAATTCATAGTTCCTTGAAAAAGTAGATTTTTAGTCGTGGTGTTGATGTACCAAATCTTATTGATTTATCTGTTGTCGTTTAGAAAATATTAAGCAAGTGCGGGACTTTATATACAACCTGTATAGTTAAGTAACATCTTCCAACTTCATACCTTTCTCAGGAATCTGGAGATTTTATCCCCATGTTCCCAAGGTGTCACCCATCCTCTGCTCGTGTTGCAGTCAATTCCCCTACTGCCATTGTTGAACAGCTGACCGCGGCGGAGATTGTTGCGGAACATGTCGGGCTTTTTGCGCAGCAACTTGTTGAAAGCCTCGACAAGCACGAACACTGCGTCGTACATCAGGGCTGCTTGCGCCTGAAAAAGAGCAATGATGTATTAGTGTCAGATCGATATTGTGTTCATTTAGATTTCGATGATTGCAGAAGGTACTGTCAGAACTCCCACTAAAATTATTCGTCTGGATTTTATCTTGTTAACATTACATAGAAACACTGGGGTACATAAAAACTTACATGTTACCATAGAACTCTTGGTATGGATACAAGATTTTCTGTAAAAAAACATATGGGGTATGTTAACGTTAACTTTAATATTCTCAATTTATTATCAAATTGTAAACGGTAGCTATTTATACGCTTGAAGGTAAATAGTGCATGCTCCATTGTCAAGTTAGATGTAAAAGTACAAATAAATTCGCTAAGAAAGAAAAATAATTTTTGAGAAAGAAGAAGAAGTGTTGATAAAGAATTTCGCTAATTGGTTTATTGGCTTGAATAGAACTCAGACGTAGTTGCCAGATTTTAGAAAATTAGAAAATAATATAGAAAATTGTTGACATGATGTGAGCCCGACAACATTACTGTAGTGTGACCATGGTCTTCAGAGGATGATCACCCCCATAAACTGGTCCAGGTTTTGGATGCATTGCAGCAATCCATTTTCAGAGAAAGCTACAGTAGCATATTGTTTTTAATCTTACCGAAATTGATTCTCGTCCGGCTCCAACTGAGGTTGCGGGATCAAGTCTTCTCCAGCCCTCGATGAAGTCCCGGACGTATCTTCTAGAGCCCTCCACTATCCTGAACCCCGTGATGTTGATGGCGCCATACTCTATAACCTCGGACTCCCAACGATCATCCATGATCTGAAAAGTAGCCATCATTGGGTTAGGCATTGCATTGCATGAAGAAACTCATAATAATGGTTTGAGAAATTTAGATAAACTTAAGTAGTTGTATGGTGGCAATGCATAGAGTGAGAAATATACTCAAGATGACTAGTTACTCCCTTGCTACCTAGGATTAAGGATCGACATATTTTAAAAGTGAAATATTTTGATATAAACAGATTTTCAATGCTGATTTTGACGTAATTTTATTCATCCAAATAGCATTCACATAATTAGTTTATTATTTGTGAGATACTTCTAGTACAGAATATATTTACAAAACTACTCATGAAGATCTCAATAGGCTTTGATTATATTATTAATATTTTTTCTTTCCGACGAAATGCGGTTATTTTCTATTTAATGAATAATGCTAGCTATTGTAATACACGAAGTTTGTCTAAATGCAATTACAATTTATATGGTAAATATTGAATCCATTACTTGGATTATTCGAAAACATTCAATATTGGTTGTTGATTTTGAAACTATTGGATTCAATATAACAGTAAACATTGTCGGGTTGGTTTCACTATTTATAACTAAAACTTGACTAAATCACTAGCAATAAAACACAATTTTATAAAAGAAATATGACTTATATTCTTGGTTTAGAAAAATTAAATATCATATAGCTTGAAGGATTATTTAAAACCCAATACAGGTGTTTTATTTAGGACATAACCATTGTTTCAGATTTACTTTTTCTTTATTTTATGAAAATGTGTTTATGCGTTATAATGGTAAATTTGCGTATTTTGGTGCAGAGCTTAGTGATTATAGTTATAATCACTATTGAAAATAAATAATCAAGTGGTTTAAACAAATTTATTAATATTTAACTGTGTAAATCTAAATTCTGATAATTTTAGATTTTTTCTGATAATATTTTTTTAATTTTTTTTTTACAAAGATATTGATGTTTGTATCATAAAAACCAATATAGCATAGCTCCATTATTAAATTTAATTCTGTACACACTTTTGTATTGAATGCAAAAACAATTTTATAAACGGGTATGTGTATAAAATATTATAAATATGGATGTTCAATATTAGACATACTTTTAGATAATACATTCGAATGTTTGTACTCCTACATGTATTTATTATATCACTTACGAGTCCACTAAGTAGGTAGTGGTAAGTCCTCTTCCCTAGAGTGATATCCCTTACATGAGTGACTACAATCTCTTTAGCCATATCTGTTGGACAGTCCAGGACGATGTATTTGTCACTCCATCTACAAGAACAGACATATGGTCAATTCAATGTTCGAAATATACATAACTGTTGATTCCTAGTCATCTCTTTGAAGAATAATTTGACTGTATATCTGAAATCTAACTACCGTTTTGATCCAACAATTATACAGTTTTAGTATGTAACGTGACCATTAGTACTACCATTAACTTAAAATGTTTAGACTATTCAATTTATACAAACAGTCTTATATAGTCAAAACTCGATATGAATCCAACCCTGATGGAAACGGCTTTTGTTTAAAGAAAACATAATTATTGAATAACCCTTTCATATAGTGGGACGGTTAAAATGTATGTTAACACAGATTGAGATTCCAAGATAATTCATTGGGACCTAAAGACAGTTTACAAAAAGTTGCCAATAAAAATTTTGCTTTATTGGAAGATTTTCGCATGAAGAATAAAATTACATTTTACAGTAGCTACATTATTGTCAGAGACCCAATTGAGCTTTATTTTTTTAATATCCTCTCTCTCTATGCATTTGCTAAGCAATATGCTATACAAATGTAATGTCAAGTGAAACAGCAAAATGAACTGCTTCTAGCATAAGCTAACCTACTTTTCACACGTTAAATAAATCATAAAAATACTTATGATTTTCCTGTATGTAAATAACATAATTTGAAAGCTAGTTAAGGGTTGTGTACAACCTTATGTTTTTGCTTTGCTAGTGTTTACACCAGTGGTATTTTGTATGAACGAATTAAAAAAGAATCATAATAAATGGGAAGAAGTTCTTCACAACATATTGGGTGTGTTGATCAAACATATCTTACTCACACTAAAGACCGTTTCTTTTAGCCATAGCTTTCTTTACCATGGATTTTGAACTAACCCCCCCCCCTCACAACTCATACCAACCTGCTCAATTCTTCTATGCTGTGAAGAAATTCGATTGCTTCAGAGGCGTTCTGTATCCTCTTCACCATCTCTACTTGAAAAGACTCAGAACCAGGCTTGAGACTTTGGTAGATTTGCTGCAACCTTAGTAGACCTGGACATGTAAGACGGGAACTATCAGAACAACAAGAGTTTGAACTATGATTAGGCCTACAATTAGTAGTGAAATTTAAGGAAATGAAAATAATATGCTATGACAACATTACTTTGCATAATTACCCGTGTTAACAATGTTTAAACCGTTTTTATGTAGATTAAGATCCTAAGATTATTTTTGTGATTTAGATCTAAAATATTCTACAGATTACAAAAACGTTCCCAATAACACTTATTTGTATTATTTGACGATTGCTTTCTGTATAATTAATAAAATGGCATTTCACAGCAGCTATATTTTTCGGGGACACAATTAAGCTAATGTTACTTCCCTATGTTAAATCGATGTGTAACATTTTTTTTTAGTTTTTATTGTATGAAATTACACAGTAAAAAAATAATCCATTGGTGCTGTTATTAGTCGATTCTGATGTGCATCATATATAATCATCATCATCATCATAAATGCATTAGTTTAATTTATATTATAATAACGTCAATGTGTGACTGAAATAAATTAAATATTCATTTCGGTTCAGATAATGGGAAATATTATTTTAAAATTAACATTCGTCGACCACTAGTTTATTAAGTATATGTTAAATTTAGAAATAGAAACAAAATTGTAATATTAACAATATCCTAGGCATTTTAATACACATTAGGTAAATACTAATAAAATTATAGATATACACGAACCAAATTAATTAAAATTACGTCCATCATCCTTCTGTAAGTTTTTCTCGTGTTTTCAGAAATAAAATGTGAAGCAAAAGGAATGCTAGCGTAAATCTGTTCTCGAGAGGGTAAAACGTTTTCAATATTGCAAAACAGACAACCGAGAACGAAAAGAAACATTCAGAGTTTAATAATTATTGGAAATCCATCAATTCTGACTGAAGTTTTATCTCTGACCTACAAACAACTGATTAATGAGCTGTTTCCTGCTTAACATTTCCGACCGTAGTTGAATACTATGACTACAACTAGCATTTTGCTTAATCCTAAAAAAAACTTTGTTTGAAACTTGAAGCCTTTCAGACATTTTAAAGTCAAAATATCTCGTTATATTTCCGAAACAGTGCCTTCCATATCCTAATGGACCAGCCCATGCTAAGTTTTCAATCTCAAGAAATGATCATTCAATAATGATTGCTTCCATTTATGATTATTTTATATTTTAATTTTTCATACCATAATATATTGGGACGGGTTGTTGTGAGTTGTCTTTTTAATTTGAAACTAAAAAAATGTACAAATATGCAAACAGAAACTGTTTTTAATGTTAATATATGATAAAGGTAATAAAAACTATTTGTATATTCTAGATACTTTGGTCCTGAAACACAAACTAGAGTAGTTATGAGAACATTTCCTCAATATATAATTTGATATATATTTAAAGTAAGTTAAATCGTCTCTGTCGATTGATAAAACGTAAAGTGGGTTTACTAAAGAGTTTAACGAGCGATTTATTTAGCCTCTGACTCTAATTGGAGGGCCTTGAGTACTTCAGTTTTTGACAGGAAAAATTTTATTTATTCATTATTTATTTCGTTTACGAGTGTTTTCTAATGCTGCTTTATTTAGTACACTGTACTTGTTTTCTCGGAAAGTAAATTGAAAATAAATATTACCAATCTTGAAATAGATATTTACATTTGCACTGTAAACTCACAAGTCGGACATATACATATAAAAAACGGACAGTAGTGATCGATTTCGATTGTACACTACAATATGCCTATTCACCTAATGTCAGATGAGGGTTGAAGTGTCCGATCAAAATCAACCCTTAACATTTGTGTTTAGACGTATTAATTGTTGACTTCCGAATATTAAAAGACTCTGTTATTAAAAATATGTATATTCAAATCTCTGTTAAATACAATACCAGAATGAAAATCTACCACTCGGTAATTCTTCCAGTAATACTTTATGGATCCGAAACATGGGCACTAACAAAAGAATGGGTATAGAAACTTATTATTTTTGAATATAAGATTCTGAGAAAAGTATATGGACCGATTTAAGACGAAGAAGGCTGGAGAATCGGAAAAATATAGAATAAGATAT
Organism: Macrosteles quadrilineatus; assembly: GCF_028750875.1. NCBI lineage: Eukaryota > Metazoa > Arthropoda > Insecta > Hemiptera > Cicadellidae > Macrosteles > Macrosteles quadrilineatus. The sequence continues at coordinate 24,519,565 of NW_026542598.1, forward strand.
GTTTTACCGTCCAGATGTAATAGCAAGGATAACAAGCAGGAGATTGAGATAGGGAGGAGATGTGTTGAGAAGAGAATATTTATTGTAATAAAAGCTGAGGACCAGAACAACCCAGAACGCAGAAAACCACTCGGCAGGCCGAGACTACGGTAGAAGAGTCAGGTGCTGAAGGATGTGGCTGTGATGGGCACTACAACACCTGAGGCAGCGGAGAGAAAAGAATGGTGGAGAGGCATCGTTGGTGAGGCCAAAAACCTTGTAAGGTTTCAATGGCCAAGGAGGTAAGGTGAGTTCTGGTATATTTAATAACAAGTAAAGTCATGTAGTTATTGTGGAATCTTTCAATACGTAAATAAAATTAATTGGTTAAATACAATTTGTTCAAATCTATATCAAAATTAATATATTTTTACATACGGGTATAGTAAAAAGAGTATTTATTTGCAATAGACAACCTTTTAGATCCTGGAAAATATAGAAACTTAAAGGTTGAATGTTATAATTATTTTTATAAAGAAAATAACTGATCATAGTTGTATTATTTTGAAGAATGTGTAACAATACTGTTTCCGTTACCATATAGAACCTTTTCCTAATTTATAATAAGTAGGCAAAATAACGTTAAAATATCAAAAACTAGACTTGTCTCTCAACTGCCAACATGAGGATAAAATTATTTCCTCAAACATTGATTCAATAAAGCAACGCCTCAAATTTTACACAGCGGGGAAAAGTAAGTTTGCATTAGGTCTTTTAGTTTTGACATATCTAAATGAAAATGAATACATTCGCTCCTGGCGAGGGAATATTTCAGGGATAACCGAGAAAAATTGCATCAGACACCTAACGAAGAGATATAAGCGGCCCCTGATGAAAAGTAGGGGTGATAAATTTAGTGGGTTCTGCGTGACGCCATAAGTCACTGCAAGATCCTGGCGGGAGGTCCTGGGAAAGGAGAGATGGCTTGCAGGTGTCTGCGATAAAATCAGCCTCGGAAACTGACTTAGAACCTTAGTGGAACTAGGATTTAAAAGGGACATATCAGTAGATTTATCTAAATAGTATTTTAAACAATGGTAAATTGTGTATTCGAAACTAAACTTGCCATAGACGATATTTAGTGAACATTTGAAGCAGGGATTGTATGCAACCTTAACAACCGACCTATAAATAAGTGTCCAGCAGAATAAACCTATATGTACATAAATTTAAATTGTGTGTTATTTGAATAGATAAAATGGATTAAAAAGGGTTAATAACGATTTTACTTATGTTATCAGTATAAAATGAATCCAAACCATTAATAAACAAAACAAGATATTTAATTGATAATATTAAACATCCAAAACTATTTCATGTTTTCAGCATTGGAATGCGCGTTAATATGGTTCTGTGGACATAGTATTCTGATCTTAACATTTCAGAGTTAAAGGTTATATTAATCTTGAAGATTTCGTCAAAGATTAACGATTGGAAAAAATTAAAAATATATAGCATTTTAGAATTTTTAGAATTTAGAGAGGAAAGTTTAAATTAAATTCAAGTTTTACCATTTTGCTTAAATATAGTGATCCAAAGGCTAAATACAACATGAAATTTCAAGAGACCTACTAAGAGACTCACAGATCCACATTCCTGTCAAGATTAAAAACAAATAAATACAGACCATTTTGTCGGTTTTGGCCCGGTTCTTTCGCCAATGCAATAGACTAAACCTACGCGTGAAATATTTTCAGACACAAATGGGAGTTTACATGTGCAACAAAGACTACCTATAAACTTAGTCCTGTTAAGCGTTAACTCACAAAACTACCATCAACGTCAGTGTTCTCGGTACGCACTCAGTCAATATTTACTTACTAACTATCTACTTAAACTTCATTAGGAGTTATGGGTCAATCAGCGTTGCAAAGGACAGCAAAAACAAAGGATGTCTGTGGTTCCTTTACTGCACCACTATATGCCAGTACAGTTCATTCTTGGACAGTTGCTTGCCATGTGACTATGGGGTTTTGATACCATTATGTTTTTAAATTTCACTTACCGTCGTGTGAGTCATACAAGTAGATAATCCTCTTCCACCCGTAGTATTTAACAGTATCAATGATGGCTTGATGATAGTCTGGCCTCATACTGATGGCGTAGTCAAGGAATCCTGAGGAAGGGGAGAGCACCTGCACAAAAGGGGGAAAATATTAATCAGGGATAGATTGTAAAATATGGTTAAAAGGTAATGAATAGTTACGCAATGGTCGTGTAAAGATAGTCTTATTACGTGAGTTGCGTACACTACTTTACCTACGACCGTTTAGTATTTGATTTAAAGTGATTTTGTGAAGAACATAGTTGCAATAATACTTCAAAGAACCCAAATTTTAGGTTTTGAAATAAAATATTTGTTTCCATATTTGATGATTTTTATAAAAGTTAATTGGTAATATATAGGATATTAAACAAATTTATATTCATTAAAAGTACGTACTAGATCTAATTTAGAGGAATCACTTTCTGAAATACTTCGGTAAATAAATGAAATTTAAGTTATTTACAGGTTCTTAACAGGAGACATTTTAGAAGAATAATAGTTATTTGTGCAACTAGTGAGCAAAGGGAGTAATTGACTCACTCGAGAGAAATACTTAGGCTCGTGAGGAATGGTTTCTCGAGTGAGGTAATTGCACTTTGCACTCGAGTTGCACATTATATTTTTCCTACCATTATATAGGGAGGAGATGTGTTGAGAAGAGAATATTCATTGATAATAAAAGGTATGGATCAGAACAACCCAGAACGCAGAAAACCACTCGGCAGGCCGAGACTGCAGTGGATGATTTTATTTACCATAAAACAAAAAAATGGTAAAGAAACCTGACATTTTTTTACACAGAAGTGAACTTTTAATATGACATTTAATGATACAACAGTACAACAGCTAACCAGCTAATTTACAGCCAGGGCTGCCAACGTATTTTGCGCGCATTCGACCTTGTCTGCATGTTACGCGCTCACTATTTCGTGCCTTCACGTTGCAAATCTGGAGCGAGTGAGACAAAGTAATTAGAGTGAGACAATGTTAACATTGTCTCACTGATGAGCGAATTGGTCACTTTGCTTTCTTAAATCAGTGAGAGAACATTTACATTGTTAGGTAACTGTAGGAAAAAAAATTCTAAGTGAATTCCTGTCTCAAACCATGGATTAACATAGCTCCACAACCTAAGGAATATTATAAATATTGAGCCATAATGGTAGTTGTTGGTGAAAAGTATAGAATGTAAAATTGTATTCAACTGTATACAAAAATGATTGACAATTTTTAATCCTTATACGTAAAAAAATAAGAAAAAAATATTAAAACCGCATGTTAAAACTTTTGTTTTTATAAGCTATATGGCACCGCTATGGAAACACCCATAATAATGTATTATCAAGTTAAATATAAACACTCAGAGCTCTGTAACTGTAACCAACGTCAACAAGCCAGGATAGGGGCTGTCCAATGACAAAGGGCTGCTGATGGCTTCAGTTTCAAAACCACCACGACCAACGCTATCTCTTAGTTCACTTTTATTGTCATTGTTTCTCAGTTCTTTGAAGTAGTGAAACAAGAGCATGCCTTTTAACACACAATAAATCAGTGTGAATGACATTTACGAACACAGTTCCAGAGTCTTTGTACTCAAAATTATGTTATTAAAGTTAGGGTTTAGGTAGGGCAGTAAACCAACAATGAAATAACAGTGCGGAGTACGTTTGAAAAGGGGATTATAAATCAAATCGTAAGCTAACATTTTGGATTGGTCTAAAATATCGTACTATGGTCTTATGAAGCCCATACAACATTTTCATCAAGTTTTATTGTGGGCGAATCAACTTCATTATAATACATAAATAGAACTGTAAAACGATCATTAGTAAATGTGAAGCCCAATAATTAGGAGTTAAAATATAGTAAAACTAAGTGGCAAGTAAAAAGTTCATCATTTTGCCTTAAAACATATCAAACATATTAAAGAATTTTGTAGTGTTATCTGTATCCTGTAATTTTGCTTTCTCTTACCTTCTCTGGAAACCAAGGAGTTACGAAGGGCATCTGAAACGTATTGCTGTAGGAGTGGAGAGTATCGAAGGAGTCAGGACTGACTGCTCCTAGCATGGAGAATACTCCCCGAGAAAACTGGTTGCATACTGAAACAAACGTGAATCCTGTTATGAAATAATAAGTGGAAAACGAACACATTGTATATCTAAAAGAAAATCGGTTGCAAAATTTATTTAAATTTATTTAATTAAGGGTTGATTTTGTTCCGTACACACCTTTGGGATGGTCGAAACCAATTGGGATGGGAGTGCAGGGATGAGGTAAAATAAATGTTGGTGACACCAAACATCTTCTAAGGTTTTAGAGGGGCCAGTATAAGGAAGATTCTGAACATCATTCCAATTCTAGGAGTTCTAGGAAGAATGTCGACAGTGGAAAATTCGGTAATTTTCTGTTAAAGGGAACATTCATTATTATCGATGATTTTTTCGATTCATCGATATTCTATTTTTTGATCCGATATACCGATATTAATGAACGAGATGTCAGCTGACAACTACGATAAGTTAATATTGTTTAGTATCAACAAACAATTTAAAAATATTATATTGAAATGAAACTGTTCTAAACCAACCTTACCTAACCAACCAAACTTGTTGTAACATTTCCAAATCCTGTTTCATATTACTTACATGCCTTTTCTGTTATCAAACGAAATTTTGTAATGGTATCCCTACAGCAAGTTTGGTTAGTTATGCTAGGTTAGTTTAGAACAGTTTTACTTATTTCTGGATCCAGGTTATCCAGATCTTGCTCATCAACCTTTTAATCATTCCAATCTGATTGAAAAAAGTTTTCAACCGAAACATCTGTTTATGTCTCCATCAATTATCATCATATAAAAATTTGAAGGGGATAATCTTATTGCACTTAAAAGAGGCCAAATAAGCTAACGTTATTGTTTAAGAAAAAAAGTAGCCTAAATAAAAACATATCGGGTTCACATTGACATACCAACTCAACGTCAAGATAAACTGAATTCTGGAAGTGCTTAATCTAAAGAGCTGGATACAAAAAAAAAAAAAAACATTGAACGTATAAAAGTTTAACAGATTTCATATAATATAAATTTTTCTAAAGTTTAATCACAACAGGTACGTTTCTTGAAACACAGCGCGAGTGTGGAAACTGGCAGCTATTGGTTAGGGGCTATTTATTGGTTATTGTTGGCAGCACTTTTTCATCTCATGAACCAGTAATTGAACCATTCATCAGCCTTATATTTATTTACATCTACGAAGCAATTTCACCCTTTTCCAAACTAAGGACCTATTTCATTAAGCTTTATCAGTTGCCTTGATAATGTTGAGATTTTTGTTTTATGTTTTAAAATAGTGATATTACTGGTGAACTTCAATTACTTAAAGGAAAATATATCATTGATTTATGTTGTTCGATGAAACTTTGTTGGATACTGTTTTATATCCTAAAAATTTGTTAGCAATACAATGTAAATTGCAAACAATTTAGTTACATATAGTGACAATTGTTAATAGTGTTGAAGACACTTAGAAACGAGCGAATCATAGAACAAATATTTAACTCGGCATTCGGTTTCAAGTTTTACTGAAAATGATATGGGAGGAGGGTCAAATGTCTAAGGAATGATGAAATAGAGATAAATATTTTTTCCTGTTAAAATCTAGAATATATACCGTAATTACAAATTAAAGTTTTGTTAATATTATCCATTTTACAACGTCGTACCTTATATTGGATGGACAAATGTAGGCATTTAGTGTAGCGAATAGTATAACCATACAAAAGTAAGACAGCAATACACTTAATGTAATGTCAAATAGTGGAAAGAACATTACGTGTTACTGTACTACTAAAGTCAACGCAAACACGTTTCAGCTAAATAAAATTAAATGGTAGCAGACAAGAAAATAATAAAACAACCCAAATAAGTAAAATATCGGAAACAGAGATAAAAAGTGCAGTATTGTAGATTGAAAACAATAAACATTGATTGAATTGGTGTAATGTGAGATTATCCCTTGGAGCGAAGCAGGAGCGGCGGTGAAGCCATTTAGCTTAGAACCGTTTCACTTTTTGATCCCTCGGCTATTCGTGTATTCAATGGTATAAGGTGAAACTTGACATAATTCTTGAATATATCCTTCACTTATCTCAACGTAATTTCTTACCGAAACTGCATAAGTCAAATAATTTGGATAAGTATGAATGCTGTTCACTTTGCTAAAACAATATAAGATGTTTTATAATATCCAACCACATAGAATGTTTAGATATGTTTTTTTTTCATAGATACCTAATCGAAAAGCCAATGATTATGCATGAGTATATATTCGTTTGTAAGTGGTTTGTTTTTAAACGCTCTGAAGAAAGGAATGACTTTAGCTAAGTGGTAACCTAATAATAATTTTCATTCGATCTGTTTTATTCTTTGAGCAGGATAACTTAAAGCATAACTAACTAGAAGAATAACAATTACTTTGTTTGTCACAATTTTTTTATTCTACACATTTGTAAAAAGTTTTTTTTATAAAGATGGTGGTTTTGAATACGGTTTAACCTTAAAATTGCCCACCAAAAAAGTCTTATGCTAATGTGTGTAAATATCAAGCAAAGAAAATTATACATGAAGTATTATAATGTCCTATACTATGCTACCATCTGAACCTCCACCCCCCCCCCCCCAATTATGCTAAAACAAATTTATGTTGACCTGCAATCTTTCTTATAAGCAAAATTTGCTCAGAAATATCTACATTGGCTCTCTACTGTAGAATAAAGAAGATTTTTATTTGTTTTGATTTTGTTTTCTCAAAACAGAGTAGCCTATACGAAACATCGGAGACCATTTGAATACAAAAATACCAAGTCCATTATTGATTAAATTTAGTCTCATGCCACATCAACAAAAAGTAGTTTAAATAATATGTATCGCCTTCTTTCTTCAACACATCACCATGCCAGTCAGACCTAAGTAGAAGCCTTAAAGTATTTTGTGGAATCGTTCTTTAGGTTCTTGATCCTTGTATGTTAGCACACTTTCTATGTATGCTTTTCATTGTGATCGGTATATACAGGGTGATTTGTACTCAGTGTGACAAAATTTGTTTGGTGTAAGTACAAAGTAAATGAAGTGTGATGATGCATATCAAATGTTCCAAGTCTCAAAATTAGCGTCCCAAAAAATTAATTTATGTTTTTGAAAAATAACCATGCTTTTAAACTTAATATAGCGATTTCTCAATTACCTGTAAATGGATTTGAGTAGATAACGTCATTTTCATGTTCTACATTAAATGTTGAACAAGAATAATGGAAAATGGCGGAGGATCAGTTGTAAAAACTCCATTGTAAATAGATTCAAAGATAAAAATTAAGATATTTGATAAAAATTTTAAAAACAATGGTCTATTGCATTTTTCACACCCTGTATACAAGAAAGTGTCGGAATATGTTAAAAACTGCGCCATTTTATAAGCTTTCCAACCATATGCTACACTATTGAGGTTTAGATATTTTTTTGTTTGTTTTAGTGGTTTGAATACCAGAAAACAGGGAACTTTTTTACTATTTTTACTGTTCAAGCTGAAACAAAAATACAACTTTTGCTTAATACATGCCGACTTTTTGTGTTTTAAATGTTAAAGACACCATGCTTTGTAGTCTTCAAACCATTAAAGCGTACATAAGCAGACATAAACCTCAATAGTGTAGCATATCGTTGGAAAGCTTATAAAATAGCGCAGTTTTTAACATATTCCAACACTTTCTTGTATACAGGGTGTGAAAAATGCAATAGATCATTGTTTTTAAAATTTTTATAAAACATCTTAACTTTTATTTTTGAATCTATGTACAATGGAGTTTTTACAACTGATCCTCAGTCATTTTCTATTATTCTTGTTCAAAATTTAATGTAGAACACGAAAATGACATTATCTAATCAAATCCATATACAGGCAATTGAGAAATCGCTGCATTAAGTTTAAAAACATGGTTATTTTTGGAAAACATAAAATAATTTTTTGGGAAGGTAATTTTTAGACTTGGAACATTTGATATGCATCATCACACTTCATTTACTTTGTACTTACACCAAAAAAATTTTGTCACACTGAGTACAAATCACCCTTAGCAATTTTTGTGAAACAATATAAAATGAAATGTACTAAATAGTTTTGAGTGCTTATTTACCTATAGTTTTATTTCAAAAGATCTGCTTTTACTAATATTTTTGACCATACAATATACCTTCCATATAGAGTTTTTTTTTCACTCAAAATAATAATTAAAGAAACAAAAACAAAAACTTCACTGTTCAATTACCAAGCAATCTAAAGTTATTGGAAAAAGGTATTTTTATTAATTGATCACAACTTCTGAAGTTCACATCGGACTTTGGCTGATCAAATAACCGTTAAATAGTGAACGACTTTTACGTCAAGTAGAACATAATGAAATTTCAACTACACGTGGCGTACTTACCTTTAACCTATTGAGACCAACATTATTGCCGTAATTGACGTAACTCGATCTCTCCTTTTAACAGAATTTATAGCTTGTAAATCGATTGCCCATCGGTATAGCACTTTGAACAGACTTAACCTTTTACAACTTTAGTTGGGCATTTTACTAAATACTTACAAATAATCGTGTACCTGAAAACTTTCCTAGGCTAGGTTAGGTTAATGGGAATGTTGTTTGATGTATTGTTAATAGGAATACATAGTATTCGTCTCTGTGTATAGTTTTAAGAAACTATATTACCTTATATGATGCGTATTATTTACTTTGGTGAAACTAGAAAAATAGAGTCATTTGATATTATTTACGATAATTTTAAGGTTCTTCTCATTAAACCTATTTAAACACAGGCTGCTACCTCACCCATTCAATTTAGTTGGCAAAAACGATTTCTATGAAAAGAGATGATGAAATCATTAGTTTTGCTTAAAATTAAGATGAAAAATGTAAAAAAAATAATATAATTGAAAACATATCGTGGGGAACCCCGAAATAGGTTAAATAAAATTGTCTACAGTTTAAACAAGTGACTAGCCTCAAGATTACTTTTGACGAAGAAGAATTGTTTGAATTTCTTTCCACTGTCTTCCTATTTCTTTATTATCATTTATACTAGCCAAATACTTGTCATGGACATAAATAAACTATGTGAGCAAAACATTTTCCACTACATAAACTTTTTATTTTCAAACAATCTATATCATTTAGATTTAACCTTAAATGGATTATAAGGCGAAGTCTAGAAGATTACAACCTTACACACTGAAAAACACCGTTAAACAATTTACTTTATAATATGCTTACGCATATAAATGCGTATTATGTCCACAAAGTGTTGGTGTTTGACTTGAGGAGCAAAATTAAAGTAATTTCCGAACGTGCGGTCAGCAGAACAGAAAAAGCGTGGAAATTGGCGGCATGGGGGTAATGAGAGGGTGATTGGGTTGCGGTTCGATATCTGGTTGTCGACGTTTTAGGGCTTAGCTCTCGCCCCGTCGTGCAATAAATGGGTTTTACAAGCAATCACCAGTTTCTAAAACATACAGCAGTGCGTTGCTTAATACTCCATTCTATCATTGTTTATAGAGATTATGGTTTCTTCAAAAGATGATATATTCATGTACTGAAGTGGAATTGATTAAGTGGATTTAAATTGTATTTATCGCTTGTATGTATGTAACTATGACACGCAGAAAATGTTATAGTTTATCCCTTAATCCAAACCCTTATTCAGTAGATAAGTCTGAATTGTATAAAGTATTTCCCAAGAATATAAGCAAAATGGGAGAGTCAACATAATACATAAAAGGAGCATACTTCTTTAATGTCTACGTTTCAAATTACGATAGAATTTCGTAAATTGAACACAAAAAAGTTTGTGAATATGCTGAAAATTGAAACTATACCATTCAAAGCTAACCAAAAATATAGAAATCCATTCTTTTTACCTATAAAAATAAATCGACCAAATTTATACACCCCAAAACCCTGAGTACGATGCACACTTTTTGTTTGTACCTAAAGTATATTTTGGAATGCTCTTATATTCTTTGAGTAATGCTAAATTTGTATCTACAATCTTTCCAGTCAGTAAATTCTGGATGAACAATAAATTTATCTTTTTCCACACACTTGATAAAGAAATGATATATTGTTAAAGCTATAGTAGTATAAATTATTTAATGTATGTAATAAGTTAGCTTGGCCTATCATTCATAACTGACACAATGTAGTAATCTACACGACAAATTTAATGTTTATTTGATAAGTGGCATTGGTAGGATGAAGGATTTTGAAGTTAGTCAGTTGCTATTTTTTGTTAAAGTTTGGTTGTAATGCAACTTCTTCAAATATGAATGATACGTTTGATGTTGGAATCTACATTCCCCGCCAAAGTAACGAGATGAGTTCACAGCGAGCTCCGAGGTTTCCGGTCCCGCGGAGTTCATTTGCAGAAGGCTCATTTTCTGGCGAAATCATAAACTTTGTTGTCTTTGCTGTTTATGACGTCTTCAAATTCATGACAGTCATTATTTTCGATTACTTCCTACTGGATCTATGAATATTTTTTAAAAACTGAATTACACAGTGGTGAGGTTTATGACAGAATATGACTTTAAATGTGTAGTTTTAACTACCAATTATTTAAATTATCTGAAGGTTATTGGTTTCATTCAAAGCAGGGTTTTTAGAAACTTTTTCATTAGGCAATCAATGCTATATATTGAAAGGATCGTGTTACATGGTGTTAAAACTATAGTTTGGACTGTTCCGTCACCAAATCAGTAAAAACACTACTGTGCTTGAAACTCTAATGACACTTTCAAACGTGTACTAAAATATTTGTCGTTTTCATATAGTCATCAAATATTTTTATACCAAGTTGAGATAAAATATCTTTACTTTACGGGTTAAATAAACTTGGCGCTGAATGTAAACGCTAATATTATAGATTAGATGTTTGTACTTTTTTCTAATGCTACTCACATTATCACGGATTATTGATTTTGAATTCTTAGCGACGAAAAATATTTAAATTAGATCACAACAAATTTAATAAAGTTTATCGTCAAAGAAACGTCGTTTCTTTGAGTGTCAAACGAATAAGTTAATAATACAAGTTAATACGATTAAGTAATAGCTTTGAAGTTCGAAAAAAAACATACATACTAATTACGCGTAAATATTAAAAAACATGAACACGTTTGCGTTGATTTATAAAGATAGTCCCCTTATTGTAGAAACCCCCATCATTTAGCTCAACAATTAATGTTATAATGGAGAACACTTAGGCAGCAAATGTCGATGTGGAACGCAGGTAATAGCTTAATTAATTGTACCTAGCCACTCTAAAGGGCTCATGTATTATAGATAACAACAATGGAATATTGTAGTGGCTTATTAGAACCAATATATATATATATACATCATAGATAGGGCCATTCTGTTAGAAGATACTTTAGAAGGTTCAGAATTCATACATAGGGGAAACTACAAAAACCCGAAACAATGACTATAAGAAATTTTATACGAATTAAAAGTTTTAAAAGAGAACGTAAAATCATATTTTACAACTACTTCAAATTTTCACTCAGTGAGTTTTTGCTGTTCATTTATAAGAAATTCATACAGCTTTGCATTTAAAAGCAATCATCTTACCATAAAAGTCCCAAATTAACTTAATAACTTGGGAAATCCTTCGTTCAAGTCGGGGCTTATGCAAATTGCGTGATTGTTCTTAAGAGATATTTTGCTTCTTTGTTTTAAAAACGCTTTTTAAAATTTGAAAGTAGAACATTGTGTTTACAATAGAATCTTAATAGCATACGTTTCAAACACATTTAGGGGGTTTAATAAGTATCACATGTTTGCTAATTTAAACAAACCTATGAATATTAAATCCGAATGTTTTTGTAAGAAAAATCATGAGACATTGAAGTTTGATGTATTGAATTTCGTTAATAATTGTAGATGTAATTGCAAATTAGCAAATCCAAAATGTATTATAATATTTAATATAATAATATAATATAATATATATTATAACTTAATACTAACAAAATCTTTTTTTTAGTTTCACAATTCTAAAAAGTTGTGATTAGAAACAGGCCTATATAAAAGCATTTGAAACCTGTTAGGCCTACAATGCACAACATACACAGGCACTCATTATTTTAGACAAAAAGGCTGTTAACGGTTTGGAGATTAATCATTTCTACCAATTTAAAACAATCATGGTTCATAATAAGAATTAATTTCGTAGCAGATTATTTTAATTTTTTTACGATTTCTAAACATGCTTAAGTAAAACATAAGTCATATGATAAAAAAAAGGCCGGAGTGGGATATTGATATATTTCAAGAAGATTTGATTGTTTAATAAACATTTATTTTGGGTAATGAATAACACAAATACAAATCCAATTTCAAACATTTCAATACCACACCTTTAACAAAATGTTTGATCAGATGTTTATTGCTCATACATTCTGTTTAAAGACCATAAACTTAGACTACATATGGAAGGTAACACCAAACTTAACACATAAAAACCAAAAACGGAGTCTACAATTTGTCTGTGGAAAGTAAACATTTTAGAGCATTCTAACATGGTACTAGAGACATACTATAAAACTGTTATATGACACATTTACTGACATCATTACATACACATTACTGGAAGAGCCACTATACTATGTGTATTTAATACTTTAGGTTATTTCGAAAGACATTTGTTTGCTTGTAAGGATTTATCCCTACTATAAACAATATTTTCAACATACAATAATGATTATTAGATATTTCTGTTACCACACCATAAGTCATTTAATACTCCGCGAGTTTATTGTATAAAAACTTGAATAAAATACAAATAATAAAACAATTCAAACCACAATGAAGACCTCTCTTTAAGGTAACTCACTTTCCTCATTCTAATAAATATGTTCAAATATTAAATTTAATTTGGTGCCCTGTGGAATTATTTTTGTATACAAGTAAGTCCCTCTATGAACGCTTCAATATTATTCTTTACAAATACGATACAATTCTAACATTTTACATTGCAATAAGACATGTTTGCTGAAATAGTTATTTGCATAACTAGTGGCAGCAAAGGCAGTTTGCACTCGTGTTACATATAATATTTTTCCTACAGTTACTATAAATCATATAAATAATTAGTCTTTCAAACACTGTACAACATGTTAGGTTAAATCCAAACATTGAACGAAATGGTAAACGTTGCACAAGATGATTGTAGTCGTAGGCCTAATATCTTTAAGTGTTGCCAACTTATTTTCAAGTGCACACGGTTTACGTGCATAATAAAAGTTCGCTGTTTTGTTTTGTTGGTTGAAATACTGGTCTTACTAAAGTAAAAACTGTGCCCCAAATTAAGGCTTTCTCTACTATAATCTGTGCAAGGAAGCCCACTTTGTCGGGTGACTGTAGGAAAAAGAATTATACTTCAGCTAAAGTTTTATTTTTACTTTATTCACATGAGCGTTGTAAATTAAGATAATAGAATTGGAAACACTTCTTTGAACTCGAAGCTTATGCAAATTATATAATTGTTGTTGAGGAAAACTTTGCTTGAGATCAATAGAGACGTTCCCAGAAACATGGTTAGTTAAATCTCTAACCAGTTGAATTAATACCATTAAGCTTACTGGCAAGATTTAAACATTGTTTCGGAATTTGACAAACCTTCGGTGAACCATGTCATATTCATGAACCGTTTAGTTCGTTGAAAAACATCGAAATAATAACACTTAAACATATAATTAAAATAGTCAGAAAACACGGAAACCCTACTTTGAAAACAAAATTACTGTGTATGGGTGTACAATATTTATGTTTCTAAAAAAAATAATTCAACCTCATGATGGCACTTTATTGGATGATTTGAGACTTCAAAGATGCCTTATAATGTTCCACATAGTATCATGAGTTGCAATATTAGAACTCTTGCACAATATTGCAAAAACCTAAGTCTTAAACTTAGCCAATTGGTAAAGGAAACTCAATTACGTTAGCATTACTCCCTCGAGGAAAATTCTACTCTCTGACCTTCTTCAGACTGACATGTTAGAGCTAGGAAAAAGTTGCCCTTGAAATAAACAATAGATTTGAATTATATTGTATATTTGTAGTAGGAAATAACAAATGCTCCAAAGTTCTGGATTATTTGGTACATTTTAATGTGTGAGGGAATGTGAGACGAATTTCACAGAAATACAATTGTTACTTTTGTTACTTTTTGTTTCACGTTAAAGGCATCGTTTTGCGTTTTTTAATGGAGCGGTAAAACATCTGGTCTCTTTACTACTAAATGTCGACATAGCATCTATATACATGGATCTCATTTTGAATGGAATTAGCAACTATCATATTTAAAGGCACTGTAAACTTGGCTAATACGACAACTAATTACTATAATTAGTTAAATGTGGAAACATTCTTATCGTTCCATAAATTAATATATTTGCATTCATTCATGTCTCAAAAGTTTTTACCGATATTTTCAAATAATGTTGACAGCAATAAAGTATACTAGACAGTATATGTTAGATAAGATATTCGGATTGTTTAAGGCGAATCATTTATCATTGTTTAAGCGGTACCTTTGGCTTATACAGTAGGCCTAGTATTTTTATGGAATTTTGAGACATTTCTTTCAAAATCAATCCTCTCAAAGGTTTGAGTAAAATGAAAAAAAATTTCCCTGGATCGAAGAAAAATTTGATCCGTCATTGGACTTGGGCCACACAACCGCGAACTCTTACAATAGTTTATTTCAATTTCTTCTACGAGTTTCCTTCGTTGTATTTTGGTATTTAATAGCTAGTACATTGTTTAATCTAATTAGGGTTCGATATAGGTTTACATTAGAGGGCCTTAAGTGACAAACTATCTGTGTTGTTCGATACTTGTTGAAAATTACTATGTATTATGTTTTAAAATATGCTTTAATCAATTAACAGGTAAACGCAACAATTTAATTCGTAAGTTCAAAACAAAACCCCAAATTGTAGTCCCATATATAGAAATTTTAATTCTAACTTAAACTATTTATACAATAAACTGAAAACTATTGTCTATGCTTCTGTTCTGTGGAAAACAGTTAATCAACAATATACACTAAACATTAAATAAAGAAGGTCAAATCCCGTTTCCATAAAATTTTGTTTGGCTTCCCTTTCTTTGGTGACCATGAATTTACTAATTTGTTTATCTGTCACTCTTTAAATAAAATAAAATCGAACAGAAGCGGGGATCAGTCTAAATCAAATCCAACATCAAGCTCAATACCGAAATGGTTGATGGGTTAACGTTACCAGTAAACTCTAGAAAATTAGTTGGTAATACTCAGAGCTGATGCCACAAACAGAGTTCAATCTTATAAATGATCATAAGAAACACAATAGAAGCTTCCACTCTGCTGACTCATTTAGTAAGTGGTTCTCATCATATAAACATATTTTGCCCAAACCAGCCTGTGGTGTTTGGAATTCAATCAAGTAAGTGCTTTTCTTGTCTTTACTCGCCAGAAGCTAATTATCATAATAGATTACACAAGTTGTGTATTAAAGCTTCTTTTATGGAATGGAAATGGTATTTTAAAATTCAAGCTATTCCAAGAATGCATTAATATACGAGTTTTGCCCAAGGTGATATGCTCTTAATAATGCATTTGAATCTGTTAAACAAGTTTTGTCTTGTCAAAATTCATTATAAGTAGAATTTTTGGACTTTGGTTAAAGTTTGCAAAGTACACTCATACATACATACATACTGACATTAAGCTAATGAAAAAAAAAACTAATTTTCATAACGTGAACAATAGTTTATTTAATAGATGTATCTTAAACGGGAGTTATCTGTTTCAAGCTAAGCTGTGCACAAATTGCAATGGAAAGTTGCTAATAACACTTGAATCAATTAGAGTTGATAAATATTTGTTAGGTAAAATTCAATAGTTATTCGTGCAACTAGTGAGCAAAGTGAGCAATTGACTCACTCGAGATAAACACTTACTCACGAGCCGTAGGCGAGTGAGGAATGATTTCTCGAGTGAGGCAATTGCACTTTGTACTCGAGCTGCACATTATATTTTCCTACAGTTACCATAAAACAAATAAATTGGTAAAGAAACGTAACATATTTTTACACAGAAGTGAACTTTTAATATGATATTTAATATGAAGTGACAAATACAACAGTGCAACAGCTGACCAGCTGATTAACAGCCAGTGCTGCCAACGTATTTCGCGCGCATACGACCTTGTCTGCATGTTACGCGCTCACTATTTCGTGCCTTCACGTTGCAAATCTGGAGTGAGACAATGTTAACATTGTAGAATTGTGATGAGCAAATTGGCCACTTTGCTTTCTCAAATCAGCGAGAGAACATGTACTTTTTTAGGCAACTGTAGGGAAAAATTATTGCAACTCGTACCTAAAATGGACGTCAGAAACAAACTAATCAAATCCTACCCATTTAATATGTCACTTAAAACAGTAAATCATTTGATTCCTTTCATGCCCATTTAATGCGTGTTAAGTATACATTTAAAAGTCATTAAACCGTTCCTACGAAGATTATTACAAGGTAATATACAATTACAAGGTAGATATAACGGTCACTATTGTATTTCCTTAAAATAATGGAACAACCCCCATTACATCGAAATGTGAACAAAAGTCAAAAGTTTCAAGAGCTGCGGATCTCGTAGTCCGAGGGAAATTGGACATGACAGAAATCAAATTTTCTTTCGCTTTCGTTCCGATGAAATTATCGTTTCCGATTTCCTCCAGACCTCCAGAAAACACACAATCTTTACAATCGTTCTATTCTACTTAGATTTTTACTTTTCTACTTGGATACACGTTAACAAACTTTACAATGATAATAACCTTAAAATCTTTTATGGGTCAAAGGCAGCAGACTATTGAAAACGATTTTTATGGAAAATGTATAATTAAAATAAAGATAAAAAGTAACATAAAATGTCGTTATAAGACTGTAAAGTATTGTTTTACAATGTTTACCTTAATGAAACCTATATCTTTATGTTGAGGATAAATAAATATTTTTGTGTTATTATTTATAGTACTGTAAATATAGAAATATCAAATTTGCTAGGATATTCGTAGTTTAATAAAACGTTGTGAAATTTAATACAAAAGAAGACAATGAAAGGAGAAAAAAATATAAGAAAAAGTATTTGGATTTGAAACAACATGAATTTGCTAGAAAGTAATGCTCTTGTACTTCCTTTCCGATGCAATATATTGGAAAACAATTGAAAATAAAAAAAGCTTGCAAATTTAAGGTGAAATCTGATCCACCCCATCACAGTCGATTGAACAAACAGGTTAGATCGCTTCTACTTTAAGGATTACGGATTTTCGTCTTACTTGTACTTCACCTCCATTTCATTCAATCGAAACGGAAATTCACTAATAGAAGAGGTAATACATGGTGTTTTGCTGGGTACGGAAATATAAGTAACGAAACAACCATAATGATTTAAAGGATATAACGGATTCATGAATAAATATTTATTGAAGAAAATATGAACGAAAAAAATACTAATTGATGCTCAAAGTATTTTAAGTAATTTCGTAGTGTATAGGATTTTATAGGAAATACCTTAATATATTTAGAATAAGCCGATGATAAAGTTTATGCAATTTTACAATGAGTTTGAAATGTGTATAGATGTGTATATTAAATATTGTAAAATTAAACTATGAAGAGAAATAACGTTCCTATAATTTATGAAATTTTATTTTAGACCAAAAATTTGATTTGACATTTGTAATTTTTTTATTATTACGGAACTATAAAAAGTTCATTTAGCTTTGCCTAAGCTATATGTTAGCAAATTTCTAAACAATGGAAATTAAATAAATAAATCAATAACTAATAACGAATAAAATCAACACAGTAATTTTTGGAATCATTATTTGTTTTTAACGTTGGTTTACAATGGAAACCAACATAAATATGCATTCCAAGTGGTCAAAGGACAAAGAAAGGAAAATTGCCATCTTGGGAGCAAAACTTTAGTGGTTGAAGTCTAAGTTCAAAACTAATTGTCGTCGCTATATGGGCTACCTTTCGCATTTTTATGCAGCTAATTTTTTTGCTAAATATCCACAATCTGCCAATAATTACAATTACAAGTAATTGAAATATGACAATGCCAAGTTGCTCAATATGACAATTGAGATACAATGACAATGAAGTGCTTTTATTTTAAAACAAGTTTTCCTTTATAAATGGCTTAAACATACCGATCTGTTAAAATTAAAATACCTATATTAAAAGTGTTTTTACTTTAAACAGTAGTATTGTTAAAACGTTTTTTCCTTACACAACCAATCATAAAACCTTGTTATATTTATGGTTTTGACAGAAGAAATACGAAACATTATTGTAACGTTCGTTAATTAATAAACTCGGGATACAGATTTTTCGGTAAAACAGGGGGAAAAATAGAAAAATATATTACATTTTCTATCATAATTTGGGCTGTTTACTCTTAGTTTATAAATATTTCTCACTGTGGTGCTCTTATTAGGTTAAATTCCTTAACAAATGAAGATTTTCCCTCATTAGAATGAACAAGTAAATTTTTTTTCTTTAATTTTTTGACTTCAAGGTGGTCTAAAACCATTGGGTCAGCATTCTTACTGTATGTACTACTTAGTAGTTTATGATAATGAACTAGATTCCAACTCGCAACACCAGGACAGTCCACTGATCAAACCACAAGCCAATGATAAAAAACACAAGCCTCATCCCCTGTTTTGTTACTCTTAAAATTAATGTGACTTGATTAAAAGTTTTCACTTGATCCCTATCAGACTTTCCCTTCATACTTGCAACGGCGGATAATCCGTTAGACGGAATAAAGACAGTTGTAATCTACAACTCCAGCCGAACTGTAACGAGATGAGTTCACAGCAAGCCGCGGTTTCCGGTCCCGCAGAGTTCATTTGCAGGAAACTCATTTTCTGTCGGAATCATAAACTCTGCAGTTATTGCGGTTTATATTATCTTAGGCTTTGTATAACATTTCTCCTTTACATTCTCAGAAAGTAGTTCCATCAAATGGTTTCCTTTCTACAGTTATGTTTGCAATATAGTTTAATTGATTCAATTCAAGCCGCCTTGTTATGAAAAATACCAATAGCAGAGACACTATATCTTATTAAGTTAGAAAAGAAACATCTGCATTTTTGTGTATTACTCCAGTGGTATTTTAAGTTAAAGAATCTCAAATTCTTAAAAGAGAAAGCTCTCCAAACAAAATGTTTTGTGGCTTATATTATTTTTCTTAGTAGTAAAATATTAACAATTTTAGAAATACGTAATAAAAATTTTAGTTATGTAATGCTTTCGAACAAAAATTAAATCAGTCATAGTAAATCTAATAGATAATCATAGCATATGATCACCAAACCTTTTGATATACAAGAGCAACGCATTTAAGAATAGTGTTGTATTGTTTGTATTAGTTTACTTTGTTGCTTACCACGAGACCATTTTTGAAAGAAAAACACACTTACTGGTTAGAGTGTTAATTGTGATTCATTTTAGTTTTTAAAATAATACTGCTTGTACAAAACCGATTAAAAAATGTAAAGCATTAATAATACAAATTGCTGATATAAAACACCAATACTATGAAATCACAATGGAGTATGGACATAGGACTAAGGTAATGGTTTGATTGTATAATAGTAGCTGCAAGGGTTTCAGGTAGTCAGAGCTTAACAACAATGGCGTATGGCAGAAGCTTATTGGAATTAATTCCCATAAATTGCTAGAGTTTATATAGAGTTTTATTAGTAATATTACTGTATATCAATTGCCAATCAAAACATCTATGTATTGAGTTACTCTGAAAATGTTTGTATTTTTTGGGAATTTTGAACTACTTAAGACGTTTTTCTAATTTAAATGGCGAAATTTTCCAAATCCAACTTAAATTGGCTATTTAATGAACGCGTTAGATAACACAATGAAGCTATTTATCTTTTTGATTGTAAGTCCATTTACCGATACAGCATACCTGTCTTTATCTTAAAACATCCTATGGTTTTTAGGTCATATTAAGTACACATCATTCATAAGTCTGATAAATATATCAAGAATTTAGTTTTTTTTTAACCGATGAACACATATTATTCCATTGTTTATATGTTGAAACTTAGAGTAATGGAAACAATGTACTACATTACTAAAACGTTTACGTTACTATTTTAATACCAACCATTGAACACAAATTGGATTTTTAAATTCTATTTCATCGTTTAAATTGTTTTTACCAGAATGTGAAAGTAACAAACAATGGAGTAACTAACAAATGGATAAAAAATGTTGTTAAACATAAGACTTAGGGGAATTTTCAACAAATATCATACAATGGGTAATATTTACCACAACCTAACTTTCACCCTCTAATGTATGCTTGTTTTGAACCCTCTTTGAATTAAACAATGTAAAAGCCATGTACACCAAAGAATAACATAGGAAAATCGTGGAGGAAATTTAAAGAAACGATTGTATGAGACCGCGGTAATATGGCTCAAGTTCAATAGGACATGACGGATCAAATTTTCCCTTTTCTTCGTTCCAGGGAAATTGCTTTTCGTTTTGCTCAAAACCTTAGAGAGGATTGAATTTAGAGGAAATATTTCTAAAGCCCTCCAAAAATCTATTTCCCTTAATTGCCCAACAATTTGAATGGCCTATCTAATGTTCAGTGACTAGTTACCTTATTAATAAAAACAATAATTGGGATTGTTAATGGCGGGGTATGATACACAAATTAATGTTATATGAATTTATTTAGGAGACGCTTAGGTTTTCAAGATGTACATTAATTACAATAATAGTTGTCAGAGTACCTAGGTGGTCATAATGGTCGCGTTCTAATTTGAAAGTTGCTAGTTCGTCTCAAAATTGGACACATTTTGAAAGCAGATGCCATTGTTTATTGGCCAATCAACTAACTCTATTTTCAAACAACAGTTCGACGTTAGATAGTAAAAAGGCCCAAAATTAGATCAATACTTAAAAGCAAGTTAAAAAAAAGGACAATAACGTTAAATACAAATATAATTACGAGTATATTTCCAAAAACTCCTTTTACACTTAGGCTTCTCACACATTTAAAAGTAAGCATTATTGCATCATTTTGAAGCACTTGTTCAGTAACCAACGTAAACATTATAATTTAAAACGATCGATTAATTTAAAAGCTGATTGTACCTAGTTCCAACACGTTGGTCTGTAGAAAAAAGAGAGTAAAAGTTTCGTCAAGGGAACTATTCTGACGTAATTGAGTGCTTGTACTAATTGGCAAAGTTTGAGAAACCAGTTTTTGCAATATTGTCTAATGCAGTCTTGCTTTTACAAGTTATGTTAATAGATATCCATCGTAAGAGATTTTCATTTTTACTTAGTATTAATTAATAGTCTTATTTACATGAAAGATAATTCCTTAGAGCTCTAAACTATATTCAATATTCGAATAGCATCGAACATATTTGTAATAATTAGGAAGTTGAGTGGGCAAGCAATTGAGGATATTATTTAATGTTTTAAAATAACACAGTATGAAATTATATAATATTGTCCTAACGAAAAACGGCAGTCGGGGGTTTAACATTACAATGCATTAAAATTTACTTAAGTTATCTGATGACCATCGCTCAAGGTTGACAAATTGTTTAAAAGTTAAAATGATACCTTAACATGAAAACAAATATGTTGCAATATTACCTGACACAAAACTCTAGGGGGATTTTCCCGTAATGTTTATGTAATGATTACAGTAAATGTGCCATAACAGTCCTATAGTAGGTCTCTAGTACCATGTTACTGTGCTATAAAATGTTTACATTCCACAGACAAATTATAGACTCCATCATGTTTTTATGTGTTAAGTTTGGTAATACCATATGTACGTTTATGGTTCTTTAAACAGAATGTCTGAGCGATAAAAGTCAATTGAAACATTGTGTCAAAAGTGTGGCAATTTAATGTGTTGAAACCTTTACTTATATAGCGTTGTTGTTTTTTTTTCTTTCACAAAATAAACAAAGCACCGTCATAAAATATAAACAAATTACGGTACTTACCTGTTAAAGGGAACATTCATTATTATCGATGATTTTTCTCGATATATCGATATTAACAAATTGAAACATATCAGCTGACAATTACGAAAAATATTGTCCAGTATCAACAAACATTGATGAAATGAAACTGTTCTAAAATAAATAACCTAACATAACTAACCAAACTTGCTGTAAAATTTAAAAATTCCGCGTTTATAACTTGCCTTTTATATTCGAACCCAAACGGAATTTTTAAATGGTACTGCAAGTATGGTTGGTTATGTTAGGTTAGCTTAGAGCAGTTTCATTTCTTGTTGTCAATTTGTAATGGATCGAAAAATAAAAACATCGATATATCGAGAAAAAAATCATCGATAATAATGAGTGTTCCCTTTAACAGGAAAGTACCCAAATTACATCTCCTCCTGTTTTTTTTCAAATGACCTATGTTCTTTAAGTATGTTTAGCAATCGTATTTAACATTGCAATGCATTAAGCTTTACTTCACTTATCTAATAATCATCGCTCAAGCTTGGCAAAACTTTTAAAAGGGAACATGATTCTGTTACGAGAAAATACATATGTTACATTACCTGAAAAAAAAAATACTCCAGGGGCATTTGCCCATAATGTTTATGGTAATGATGTTAGTAAATGTGTCATATGCAGTTCTATAGTAGGTCTCTAGTACCATGTTAGTAACCTATAAAATGTTTACATTCCACAGGCAAATTATAGACTCCATCATGTTTTTATGTGTTAAGTTTGGTAATACCATATGTACGTTTATGGTTCTTTAATGGGGTTTTACTTAATTTTACTATGGTAAATGTTTTAGTTTCACTACTTTTCACACGCTTTGTATATATCCTTAATCGTTGAGGGAACAGTTTTATTTTTTCTAGAAATACTAATGAAAAATAACGTAAATTCTAACGTTGAACTTGACTATAGCTATGCTTTTTTATGAGGAAAAGTACTTGTTTTATATTGATCACAGCTCTTGAAGCTTGTACGAAATAACGTAGTGAAGCAAAAAACTTTTACGTCAAGTATAACATAATCAAATTTCAACTACACGTGGTGTATTTACCTTTAATCATCGATAAAACATACTCATTTAACCTTTTGAG
The DNA here is from genome assembly GCF_028750875.1 of Macrosteles quadrilineatus. Taxonomy (NCBI): domain Eukaryota; kingdom Metazoa; phylum Arthropoda; class Insecta; order Hemiptera; family Cicadellidae; genus Macrosteles; species Macrosteles quadrilineatus. The sequence goes on from NW_026542598.1 coordinate 24,542,944, forward strand.
ACTAACATTATTGCTTATTATTGCTTACACATTATTGCTTACAAAACAAGATCTCTCCTCTTAGGAGAATTTATAGCTCACAGATAACGTATATTGATTGCCAATGGGTAAAACACACATTTTTACTTTCTACAATTGTATTTAGGTAATCGTATACTTTTAGGTTTTCTTTAAAGTTTTCATGTTCTTACTATATATTCTTAAAATAATGTTATGCCATGTGATGGATATTATGTACTTTTCTAGAGAGAAAATATCCATTCCATATTTATTTAAGTTATCAATCTTAAGATTATTCTCAAGCTAATTAGGTTGACTTAGGATTATTTATAATACATTTAATATTTGGTGTTAAAATCTTTTCCATAAAAAAAGCTGCTAGATTTATTCTATCACCTTAGAAGTTGTTCTATTGAAAGTTATTTTACATAAAAGAACTGAATTATGGATAAATGTTTTAGAAATATTTTGTAGGGAGAAAGAGGAACTGAAATTAATTGAAAAAAAAGCTTCGCTATTTAAAAGTCCAATATTGATATTGAAAAAGTACAATGCTAAACCTTTTTGCAATAAAGGTTTGTTTCTCTTTGCAACGTGAGGTCTAAAAATGTTGAAAATTTAACACACACAACAAATCGTTATACAACTTACATTACGAACCACTTAAGGTTATCAATGTTATACGTTTCCATCGATATTTCGATTCTTAACTTGAGAAGAAAATTGTAGGTTATTTTCCGAACGTGCGGTCAGCAGACCAGAAAACGCGTGAAAATTGCCGACATGGGAGTAATGGAAGGGTGATTGGTTTTTGGTTCGATATCTGGTTGTCGACGTTTTAGGGCTTAACTCTCGCCCAATCGTGTAATAAATGGATCTTAACGTCAATTGCTAGATTCTTCATTAAACATCTAGTAGAGCGCTGTTTAAAAACTATACTCTAACGATTACCACGGTAAATATGTTTTTCATGAATAAGTGTATTTATGAAGTATAATTGATTTGATGTGTATTAAAATGTATTTATTAATCCTAGTTAGGCAAAAGTAAATTAGGCGTACGTTTTAGTTTTGCCATATCCAGAGGATAGAATTGCACTCTCATGCATGAGACAAATATGAAAACTTTTAACAACGTGAAAAGAGGTAGAGTTATTTTAGTTTTTAAGCTTTCAACATGTTTTAGTAAATATTAGATCAGTTGAATTCTAAAGTTGATGTATATGCCAGAGAACGAACCCAACGTCCTTGCAACAAAGTTTGAGGTGCGAATAAAAATGATAGAAACACAAAATGTTGTCAGAATATTGTAAAATACATTTTAAACACACTATGGGGTAAAGTATACTTACTATAGTATTTTTATGTATGCTTTCAGATGCCTTAATTCATGCGAAACCTTAAGGTATACCATAATTCTATTCACTGTCTAATCAGTGAGTTCTGAAAAACTCTAATTTATAACTTACAGAACCTAGTAATTAAAACGTCAATTTTTTTATTATTAACGACACTATCAGGATGACGAATTTGAAAGTTAGATGTACATTTTTTGTTAAAGTTTGGTTGTAATGCAACTGATCTAAAATATGAATGATACGTTTGATGTTGGAATCTACATTCCCCGCCAAAGTAACGAGATGCGTTCACAGCGAGCTCCGAGGTTTCCGGTCCCGCGGAGTTCATTTTGCAGAAGGCTCATTTTCTGACGAAATCATAAACTTTGTTGTCTTTGCTGTTTATAACGTCTTGAAATTCATGACAGTGTTTTTCCTACGTGATTTGTGGACTTATACTTTAGGGTGTGGTTTGAAACACGGTGTCATTTTAATCTTGGATTATAGTTAAACTATATTAAGTTTACTGGTGTAACACTTATAAGGGGGCAATGTTGGACGATTATGCCATTTGTACTTGGGAAATTACACATCGATGCTTATAATAAACTATTTACGTTGATGGTAACAAACCTTGATTTTGGACAGTTTCCAAAAAAATAAGAAACTAACAACTAAAGTTAATCTAAAAAAAAATAAACAGTAGGCAAATAACGTTTTCTAAATTTTCAATTCGTTATATATTTTCCAACATTTAAAACATTTCAATAACACACAGAATTGGTGAGTTCTCATTTTAAGATGGTGATATTAGTGTTTTATTGATGCACTTGAATTTGAGAAAGTTTTTACTTTTCTCTTCAGGACAAATTCAAGTTCTTACGGAATACTTTGGTTTAAATTGGAATAAAATGGAAGTTTTAAAATCAATCTGTTTTTCGTATTGTATTTTTTATTGAAAAAAATTAAAATTTTTATCAAAATAAAGGTAAACAAACTACTACAAAAATACAATAGGCCGATACAAATACTATAGGTTTAACTACGAACTTAATAGAAAAATTTTATTTTGTTATTTTTTACTTATAGAAACTGTATAGAAAAGCAAAAACCCGATTACATCATTAAATACTGTTATAATGGAAAACACTTAGGCAGCAAATGTCGATGTGGAACGCAGGTAATAGCTTAATTAATTGTACCTAGCCACTCTAAAGGGCTCATGTATTATAGCTAACAACAATGGAATATTGTAGTGGCTTATTAGAACAAATATCTATATATCATGGACCTCGTACTTGTGTATACGAAGCGTACTTGTGAATAACTTGGGCAATCCTTCGTTAAGGTCAGTTAAAATTAAATTAGTTATGCGAATTGAACAATCGTTTTAAGGGATATTTTAATTATCCATTCTCTAAAAAATCAAGTTTAAATATTGTATTTAAAAAATATACTCACAAAGAATAGTAGTTTACGCAACGATTGCGTAAATATAGTGTTAACGACACGAGTAGAAAATTTAAGGTACGAACCTTGGCGAGTGCCTTAAAAACTTCTACGAGTGTCGTTAACACTATTTACGCGAGTTGCGTACACTACTTTACCTACGACGGTGTTTTAATTACTAAAAATCACTACTCATAACTTCTAAGAGAGGTGTTGTTTTTGTTTATAATCTCTAATTGCCACTGACAGTGATGCAACGAAACATTGTATAAAATACTAACTGCACCAATTAACAATTAAATTGGCCTGAACTGCTGATTAGTTGAATTTCGAATCACGAAAATTTTGCTTCTCCTCTCTCAATCCTTGAACCTCATTGGTCTGTTACCCGTGTTGTTATGAGTAAAACTATGCTGTTATGAAAGTAAACAATGCTATTATGAGATACTTTTCAATTCTAAGAACTGTACTGAAACGGTTACTTTAAATAACGGTCGTAGGTAAATATCTTAATATGATACCTTTCTCCATATAAATACAGTTCAAAACTAGAATTTATACAATATAAAACAACACAAACCAACAAAGCTGCCAGAAGAGATGATATTGAATAAATCATTAACCATTAAACAACAAAAATAAAAAGTATTTATTTTGCGTCAACACGATATTATCACCAATAAAACGTTTGCTATTCATTTAGGATCATTTTATTCAGCTTAAAATTTGAATACAATAATCTTAGCATAAAAGTGCATAATTAACTTTATAACTTGGGCCATCCTTCGTTTAAGTTGGGACTTATGCAAATTTCGTGTTTGTTCGTAAAGGAAATTTCACTTCTTTGTTTTTAAAATGATCAGTTGTTCATCTTTGTCAGCAGAGAAGCATGTTTGCAAAAATGTAATCCTAATAGCACACCATCCCATAGAATTGAAATAATTAGGGATATCTCTTGTTTGGATACGCAAACAAACATTCAAATTTTTTATCAGTATGTATTTTATAAGAAAATCATGAGTGGGATTCTAGTCGATGTAATAAAGTTAAATATTTGTAATCTTATATCTTCATTATTTTTAACAACTATTTTGTTTTGTCCTCAGCTAACAATGTATCAATAGATTTCAATGGCCCAGAGATTCATCATACATACAAAAAACATTGTTGGGCATTAAAAATTATATATCTTCCAATTAAATGTGTCACTAATAATAAAACTACACAAAATTGAATTTAATATGTAAAAACCAATTTATTTACTACATGATAAAAAGGTATAATTTGCAATATATTAAAACAATTGTAACTCATAAAATGCAGAAATTACAGCGAAACTCATTACATTTAGACAAATATGTTTAATAGTTTCCAAAAGTATGCATTTCTTCATATTTAAAAGCACCCACAGCTACTAATGAGACACGATTGCCAAACGTACTTGGAAAAACATAGTAAATTTGAACAAAAAACTAGATGAGATTTAATTTGTTTATATTTTATGATGGTTCTTTGTTTATTTACGTTTATAAAAAAAAAAATAAAAAAAACAACGCATTATAAGTAAAAGATTCAACATATGAAATTGCAACACTTTTGACACAATGTTTCAATTGACTTTTATCGCTTAGACATTCTGTTAAAACACGGATGCAAAATTTGGTTCGAAGAAATGCAATTCGTAACAAAACGTAAATAACAATACTAAAGAAACGGTTCCGATTTCCTGTCGAAAAACAAATTACAAACCAGTAGGAAAGGCTATCAGATTTCCTTCCGGACCAGTAAAGGGTGATTGTAGAGTTAATAGCGATCAGCCCTCCTCGATAATTTACAGTGAAGTTTTTGTCTTTCGTTGAACATATTTATTTTTATAAGTTCAGCTCAACCGATCTTCATAGTTACAGTATCTGTGTATCGTTGTATACCATCATTGATCACTCATAATAATGTTTTGGTAGTGTTAGACGTGTAAAGTTGGAAAACTTGAACCTAAAAGTAACGTCTACAAGTGTATTTTAAGATTCAGAACTGTAACACAACATAAAAGGAACTGGTAACTATATGATTTACTTGGGCCGTATTTATATTGCTATTTGATATAACATAAATAAAACTAATATGTTTTTAGTCCGACAACTAAAAAGTACTATCATGAGTTGTTATGTGTTTTGTTTTTAGGAAAACATGCTAACCACTTAAACAATAAATTAAAATCTACTATATTTTTGATAACTCTTGATTTCATTTTTCACCCTACTTTACAATGCTTAAAATATTACTGTAAATTTGATTATTGAGTTTTTACTCGAACAGGGCAACAAAGGAAAATTATAAATTCCTAAAACAACTATTAGTTTTATTGTATTGAATATTTAATAAAGAGTACGCTTTACATTTTACCTATAAAGTTAAATCTATTTTAACTCAAATTTTTGAGAACCAATTTGTAAAATAATCTTCTTCAAATTCATAAGGAATTTCAGGGTTTAAAAATTTCAATGACGACAAAATGATCTGAAAACTTATCAAATTACCAAATTGTTTGAAGTTAATTGATGTAGATTTTGATAAAAGATAATGATAAATAAATCAGTCACCTACTTACATTGTATTTGATTTGATCAGTTACAGTTTTATTAAATATATTAATTATATTTAATAATAACCGTAACTAGTGTAATAAGGGTATTCCACAATCCATAATATATCCTATTACATAAACTAATTGGATCCAACTTAATTATCTCAATGTCTAATATGTCGACTCATTGTCGAGAGCTAATACCTAAGGGGTCCCTTAATAATGAAGACACAGTGATATCAGAATATTGATGAACTGGAATGAATTCATTGAAGGTCCCTCCTTTATTAAACTTAATATTTAGGCCTAAGATTTTTATGTTATAGGCTATTCTTACTCATTAAAATATTCATGCAACTCAAAGCATAACATGCATAATTTGGTTGTGCCTAACGGTTTATTTTAGTATTGAATCATATGGACATGGTTTTTTTACTACTGTTTCTTTATAGCTTTCACTAGTTTTTTTTCTCTAAAAATTCATTAATTTCTAAAAAATACTAATTCTAAAACAGTACAAACATTTTGCTAATTTGGATCAGCTTAGAGCTGGTAATTTGTAGAATAATATAGTACAAGAGACTTACGACATATTTTGATTTGGTATTAAATTATGTTTGTGATAATCCTACTATATGTCAGCGACGATTAACTGAATTTGGATTGAGATAAGCTTGCGATAATACATATTTTAACAATATTGGCGATTTTAGAATAGAGTTTTTTAACAATGCATATCCGTTGTAATTTTTGTTCAAATAATCATTAAAATAAGTTGTTTCCTATATAAACAAATAATCAATCAAAAATTTAAAATGTTATAATAAGTAACAACACTTTATTTTAATAGTTTTTCTTAATTTCACATTTCAGAAAAGTAAAACGGGAAATCTAATAGATCCTAGAGTTTATACAAAAAGACGCTGGCGATAGTTTGGTCTAAAAGCTTTTAGTTTAACTTTTCCCTCATTCATGTTTAAATTCACAAATGAATGATTGAGTACGTCAATAAAAGCCTACATTTCACTAGGTACCAGCTCCATGGATGTCTTGGAATTGCTTACAACACAAAGGTGCTAACAGTTATGCTGTTGTGTAATGGTAAATGAAAGAAACTATCACGAAAACTATTGACATAATATTGTTATGCAATCCATTCATAAAATGGAAAATGTAAACTTAAGGTTGAAACTGAGACTGTTTAAATTAGTAAAACGTTTTAATTGGTTAAAATGCAAAATCGGTGGGAAATATCATACATATTTGAATCTCAGTAATGGCTTGGTAATGGTATCTAATAAGCGCAATTTATGGGAATTAATTTCAATAAGCTAGCAATATGCCATTATTGCTGTTAAGCTCTAAATACCTTCAACCCTTGGAGCTACCATTATACAATCAAACCACTGCTTTAGTTTCATGCCCATACTCCATTGTGATTTTATGATTTTAGTAGATTTTTTCATAAAAGCAATAATCATTTTTGTAAGGCTTTAAACTTTATTCAATGTATAAATATTTTGTACAGGTTTCATTATTTTTAATAACTTAAATTTTTCACCAGTGACACTCTGACCATACAGTTGAATGTTTATTTATAAAAAAATATTTTTTCATGAGTAACAAAGAGTAGACAGATCAACAGAAATTCGACCAACTAAGCTTCTTTTAAAAGTGTTTAAGGATTTGGCGAAGAAAGGTATTTGTATATCAATTAGTTAACACACCTGTGGTGAAAATGAAACCATTTGATGGAACTAGTTTCTGAGAATGTAAAGGAGAAATGTTATACAAAGCCTAAGATAATATAAACCGCAATAACTGCAGAGTTTATGATTCCGACAGAAAATGAGTTTCCTGCAAATGAACTCTGCGGGACCGGAAACCTCGGCTTGCTGTGAACTCATCTCGTTAGAGTTCGGCTGGAGTTGTAGATTACAACTGTCTTTATTCCGTCTAACGGATCATCCGCCGTTGCAAGTATGAAAATAACTAACATTGAGTACGATTTTTGACAAGGGAGAAGTTTTTAGTCAAGCTAGTTTATGTAATAAAGAAAGCAAGAAGCTGTAGTGTTTAGACCTTAGACTTCTACAAAGCCTTAGCTTTAAATCCCAACAATCATCTACAGCTAAACTCATTAAGGTAATGCTGTGATCCGATGGCCTTCATCCTATGGTTGCTACTTACTAACAATTTTAATCTTTTGGTCTCTTATCTTGAGAGCGAGCTAGTTTAGTGGTAGAGCTCAGGGGTTCAAGACCCGAGGTCCTGGGTTGAAATCTTGCTAATCACCAATGGATTTTATCCATATATCAATGCTGTGACCCACTAGCACTAACTGAAAGTAATGTTAAAAACAGTTCCGGGCCAGAACGTCCTATGTGAAGGTGGGACAGTAAAAAAATAACTCTATATTATTTTACATAAAGTAGAAGCCACTGGGGCTTAGGAAATTTGTATTAATAAAAACCATTATCCTTTCGATGGTTCCATTATAGTTTGTTTTACTTGATGCCACTAAGTTAGATAAAAAATTTCATATTTTCGCAAGGAAAAATGTTTTATAGGTAATATATTGATAGGTTGCAACTGTAACAGTAACGTGGTGATAGACTACACAACAAATTAAGTAAAATTGTATAGTCAATAACTGTTACTGCTTACTTATTATGTTGCCAGAACGTCCTATGTGAAGGTGGGACAGTAAAAAAGAACTCTATCTTATTTAACATAAAATAGAAGTCACTGGGGCTTAGACAATTTGTAGTAATAACCACCATTATCAATTCGATGGTTCCATTAAAATCTTTTTTCTTTGTGCACTAAGTTAGATAAAAAATTTCACATTTTCGTAAGGAAACGTGTTTTTATAGGTTATATATTGATAGGTTGCAATCGGAACAGTAACGTGGTGATAGACTTCACAACAAATTAAGTAAAATTATAAAGTCAATAACTGTTATTGCTTACTTATTATTTTGCCATGCAGTCCTTTATATAGCAAAAACTTGCATTTTAATAATTGTATTTACTTGTAGTTTGTCCTAGGTCATTCCAAATAGATAAGCGATGTGTTAATCGAGTCCAGAATGTTGTAAAGCCAAACAAAGAGATCCGAGAAATTATAATTTGATATAATAGCATAATTTTGTTCAGAACTTTAAAAATAGGGTATTGGACGAATATTTTAGAACTGGATTTCACTTCTAGTTGGTTTTCAATATTTAAAAAGAAATTTATTGCGTAAAATGGCGAGAGGTGGCCTATAAAATAGCCTTCAAAGTATTAATCCCAAGATGGCAATTCCCTTTCTTTTGTCCTCTTGCCGTTCACTTAAAACACATGTTAATTTTGTATTCCATACAATACAGACGGTAAAATTGTAAGTCTTGTAAAAAGTTTTCAAATAAAATATCAAACTAATATTGGTAAATATCATCACAAAATCATTGGATATTCGTATAACAAAAAAATACAAAACATGTCTTTCCGAAATGTATTAAAAATACCTGCAGCATTTCTAAATTCCTTATTTTATTCTGCATATAATGCTGAACAATGACTTGTCAATTTTAAGTAAATTAAACTGACATATGCACCTTTCCTTCAGTAAATGTGTACACATGCATCTATATTATCCGACTATACTTTTAGCATTTTAATAGTTTCATTGCATACATTGTAATGACTTTTATATCAAGCAAAACACTTCCTTTCACATCGGAAGAAATGATGACCAAGACGAACATCCGTAATCATTAAAGAAGAAATCTGTTATCCAACCAGTTTGTTCGATTAACTGTAACGGGTGGATCATATTGAACCTGTAATTCGTAAGCTTTTTATTTTCTATCGTTGTCCTATGTTTTGCATCGGACAAAATTGTTCTAGAGTCTCTTCTGGCTTGTTACATGTTGAATTAATGTTTTTTACAGTTTATTTATATTGATCGAAGATTTAATTTTGCCTTATATTGATGTATGTTATAATAAAACTATGAATAGACCTACATGAGGAAATTGTTCACATTTTGTTAAGGGCAGAAAAATATATATTCGGCACAAGCATAAAGAATCGCATAACATAAGTAAATACTTTGGTATCATATCTTACAGCCAATTACTTTTAATCTTAATTCCTGTCATTAATATCCTGTAAATTATTTGTCCAATCGTTTTCACTACCTTATTAACTTTAAGGTTTATTTTGTTTTCATTAATTTAGGCTTTTAATGTGTATTCCGGAAAAGAAATTAAAATACATTCAGGTAAAAATCTAGGATTTCTGGGGGACTGGAGAAAAGCGGAAACTATAATTTCTTCGGGACGAAAGAGAAAGAAAATTAGATTTCTGCCATGTCCAATTGCTCTCGAACTAGTAGATCCACGTTGCTTAAAACCCCCGAGGACTTTTATTCTCATCCCATTTCTTCTACATTGGATTTCTTTTATTATTATAAAGAATACAATAATATATCTTATTTATACTTTATATTATTATTCTGCGAAGAAACAGTTCAAGAGACAAACTACAATCATTTACGAAATAGAGATGACGTAAAGAATAAGTTAATATTTTTTTAAAGTTAAATATCACTATATCAAAATGTTTATAAGGTGCATAACATTATTTGTGCAATAGGAAAGCTACAATTTACTGAATTTAAGTCAATTAATTATTCTGGGTTTTAAGATTGTAATACATATGCGACTTATCAACTGAAGATCTTATATTAGAATGTCAGTATGTTTTGATGTATGCATCTAAACTTAACTTACTTTTTGTAAAGTCTTTAAAGCCCACTCATAAAATGTACGAGTATACAAAAAATTCACATAGTTACAAATAATTATTTGAAGGGTAAATCATCGAAGCATATTACCTAACCTCTCAATAGGATATGTTCCTGGAAAAGCTCGAATGATTTAATACCATATCCATTCTTTGAAGGAAACACACAACTTATGTAATCTATTACGATGATTAGCTTGTGGCAAGTAAAGACAAGAAAAGCACTTACTTGATTGAATTCCAAACACCACAGGCCGGTTTGGGCAAAATATGTTTATATGATGAGAACCACTTACTAAATGAGTCAGCGGAGTAGAAGCTTCTATTGTGTTTCTTATGATCATTTATAAGATTGAACTCTGTTTGTGGCATCAGTTCTGCGTATTACTAGCCAATTGTCTAGAGTAGTTTACCAGTAACGTGAATCTATTATAATTTTAGCATCAGCTACGGGGTTTGATTACATTTACGTTGGTGGGGTTGACAAACAGACAATCAATTTATTCCTGATACGAGTCGATTCGTTTATTTGGTATGATTATTGACCGATGTTAGTATTCTGTGTTGTCTGGTAAAAACATGGTTAGGAAGGGATACTATACAGAATTTTAATTTGACCTGCTTAAGCTTTAATTTATTTGTCTTTTTTACAGTTTTTCACAATCCTAGAGTAGTACCATATACCTTTTTGATCCCCACTCTCGCAATAGGGCTTGCAGCATTATCACTAAGAAAAACCCATTAGTGATTGGCGGTATTTGAACCTGAGACCTTAGGCTCTGAAGCCCTGCACCCTACCACTAGACCAGTTCGCTCCCAGTACCATAGACCTAAGTGTAGATTTCAATATAAAATGTATTTAGACGGAATTTAAATTTCGACATACATAACTACCATTTAGGATTTTGTTTTTTAATCAAAATAATTAAAGGAAATATAACATTAATATCTGAAATAAACTTAAATATTAAATGTAATATAGTCAGGGCATTGAATTAAGTAATTAAATTAGTCCAAAGGCATCAGTATATTAATCCCACTATGTCTTCATTATTAAGGGACTCCTGAGGTATTTGAATTCAACAATGGGTCGACCTAGTAGACATTTAGATAATTAATTGGAATACAATCAGTTAGGATAATAGGATGTATATCATAGAACGTAGGGATTATCATTGATTATCAACATTCTATGACTAGCAGAAAAGGTTTGACGTATAAAAACAAAAACTAATAACATTTTTATTTTAATCGAATACTACCTGAATAGTGATTAAATAATGTTAATGATTAGAACTGAAATCCAAAGGAAAATTGGAATCTAATTACTTTTCAGATGATTTTCTCACAATCTAAATGTAATTGTAAACCTGGAATAATTATTTAAAAATTAAAGAAGGAACCGATTTACAGGCTAAGTTGAAATCAGATTAAGGTTGTAAGTTTTATTTGAATTCCTTTCTCGTTAAAATACTTTCTCAAAATACCCGTGCGTTAATTTCAAATCAATATTATTATTTTAAATAATATTATAATTTAACTGTCGGATTATCAGGGTGTAATATTGTTCGCCTTAATATTTTAAGGTCACCGGTTCAATTTCACTCGATATTGTTACCAGACTCCGCTTCCATGTACACCATTGGGCCACAACAAGCTGTTGTTACATATTAAAAAGACCAGGTTTGACCACTCTTTTACATAAAACTAAAAAAAATCCCAATGACGCTGAAATACATAAAAATTATATTTTGTAAAACTCCACCTACACTACCTCTTACGTACATAAGAAAACTAAAAAATTGTATTCTGCCACTTGATATTTCCTACTACACAAATAAAAATAATATTAAAATCTATAATTTATGGTGATTTATTTAGGCATTAACTATTAATGTGACTAACTATAAAGGAAAACGGTTGTAATAATAAAAATATTTATAATTACCATTGGGCTCCAAAATATATTAAAGATTTAGCGACAATGTCTGAGTACTTGGTAACCGTTATACCTATACGAAAGACAATTTTGATTATTTGTATTGCTTTGCTTATACTAATACATCCATCACATTATTACGAATAAAAAAATATAGCCCGTGAGTTTTTTAACAGTTCAAAATTAAAGGATTTTAAGAAACTTATCTTAAGCGTAAATTATTACTGTATAGCAAACCGTGTCATACAATTAGTCCCCATTTACAACTAATTGTTAAAAAAAGGTGCATTATACTTTTAATCGTCAAAATCAAGACCATAAAAAAAAATCGTTTCAGTAAGCTGGGAAATAGTTAGAAAGTTTGAACCTTAAAAACTAATGCTATTGACTGGAATGCTGGAACATACGCAGTATTTTAACTATTAATCAAAGTTGCGCGTCCATTGATTTCGACCTACTATGATAACTTTTTTGGCTAACATGAAGTTGTAAATAATGCAATATTACTGTAAGTGTCATCTGCTTAGAAATAAATGGTGCTTAGACATACTCAAAAATATTAAAAAAAGAACGGAGCTGAACCATCTTGGATTTGTTTTAGGAAAGACAAAAACTTTGCTATAAATTATCAAGGACGGCTGATCGCTATTAACTCTACAATCAACCTCTACTGGTCTGGAAGGAAATCTGATAGCCTTTCCTACTGGTTTGTAATTTGGTTTTTGCTACACTACACTGTTTTAAAGAACTAACTACGCATTGATTTAGTTAGAAAAACGGCTGTTTTCTGATTATGGGATTTCATTGCGTACTACTGTACCAGCACGAGCATTAGAGCAGAAACTCTATGGATCATAAACATAAACAAATTATATCACTGGCCAGAATGCCTATTCTCATAGCTGTAACAGCTGGTTTGACAGTATCATTAAATATTAAAATCTTTACTTTTGGGCCTGTGACATAGTATGTTGACGATTATGATCTTATAATATTCCGATTCTGTTCTAGTATTCGTGAACTGTACGGTAATGAGTTTTAGAAGACACAAGCTGATCATGATATATGTAACCTGTATATATTATTTCGAATATGATTAGCCTATTTTTGTTATAAACACTTAAAAGGTGTTTCATAATTATAAACAATAATCAATTCACAAATAAAATAAAATGGACATTGTTTTTGCACGGAAATGACTGTGTAGTGTTTGGCGTCAACATTCTTAACCTAAAAACAACTTATTCAACAGAAAATCGGAACCGTGTCTTTTGTATTATTATTTGTATTCAGTTACGAAATGAATTTCTTCGATCCACAATTGTCAGACTTTGAAGATTATTTCAGAAACAAACCGTATAATTTAAATTATTTTATTGACTAAGGTGGAAACAAGTTCTGAAATCTTCTCACATAAAATAAAAATAGTGCTTCGTGTATGTATAATTAAAAGTGCAGATTTTTTTATAAACAGTACAAACAGTAATATTTTAAATATACCAATTAAATGAAGAATGGGTCTTGTAACTTAGTTTAAGCTTATGTTATGGTAGTCATGAACGCTAATACATCCTATACACTCTGGTAATACCTTGTTATGTGTAATAAAAGTGGGTAGTATAGCCCTACAAACAACCTACAAATTATAGTACATTTTTAGGAGCTTAGTAAGCTTAAGAGCGTTAGCTGTCGACATATTTTTTTTTAAAGTAAGGTACAAAATGTATAGAAAGTTTGGAGTAGAAAATTACAAAATTCACTAGGGAATAACTGTTACTTCAGAACAGTTCTAATTTTTAAAATGCCAAGGGTAAATATATAGTTAAAAAAATATATAATTGAAGATTTGATCAAAAGAGAATTTAAATGAAAGTTGTAATATTTATAATTGTATGTAACTTATAAGTGTCGACTGTATCTTAGTTAATAACTGAGATAAACTATTTCTCGTAATAAAATTCTATTTGCTGTAAGACACAAAAATTTATCAATAAGCGTCAAAAGAGACATACATTTATTTTCAGGATATTATAATCTGATTTAGGATTAACTTTGTTAGCGGGTAGGGAATTCGTAGATATCAAAAACAAATAAGCTACAAATAAGGATATGAAGATGTGTTAAGAAGAGGCAGTTAAAAAAATTAATAAAAACAAAAACATTCAATATACTATATATAACTAATCCAAATAGATTAGCACTCAAAATATTCTTAAATACTTTACTTAGAGTAGTGGAACAACACTAAACATACATAACAATATAGCATGTCGTTTCTTATCACACGCATAAAGATAATATGTGATACAACAAACATAAATCTATAGATAACATTTAAATCGAGACAAGATTTAATTTAGTCACTTTAGTGTTATTAAAAATGCTCGGTGTTCTACTACAGCCAACCACAGGCTGTCATTTCGTGCTTGTGATTCATTTTTCAAGCAGAGCCCAGATGAGGATTAACTTTAATTGGGCGATGGTTTTGCTGAGTCCTCTTCTTCGACCTCTACTGACGTTTTAAAATATTATATTGGGGTTTCAAACTAAATATTAACCAACCATGATTTAAGTACAATTGGTAAGTTAGATTTTGTACTAACTACAAATAGTGGGGAGGATTTTAAAATAAATTAGTGCTACATCAAACTAGTTAGTGAAAATACTGTAGTTGTAAGAAGTATGCAAACGTAACCAAAATTAATTAAAAGCACAACAAATAGTCAAATAACACTTTTAATAATATATTTACATTTATACTGTTTACTAACAAGACGGGAAATACAGTATAAATGTAAATATATTATTACAAGTATTATTTGACCTATTTTTTGTGCTTTCAGGTAATTTAATAACACGTATGATACCGTTAAAGAAGTTATTAAAATTAGTTTGTAAGAGAATGGAGTTAAATCAAAACTATAGTCTTGTGGCAAATCCGCGGAAAAACAAATTTGCCAAGATAGGCTACTATTTAAAAACTAAATGAACCATCATCTTATCTTAAATCTTCTTAGGGCAATGACATATTTTTAAACGCAAACTAAATTACCTATCACCTTTTACCAAACTAAATTATGTATTATAAAAAGCAAACGACTTATTTAAGTTCATTCAGAATTATTTCACTACTCCCTTCAAGTTTCCATAGTGCATGGACAAGATTTTAAAATAAATTTGCAATATTGTGTATTGTATGGACTCTTTACAAATTGTATTTCTATTTAAACGTATTCTGTTTGACTGAAATTGGATCATATTTATATCCAGATAAAAAGACTAACTTTTATCTTACCTTCCTCTATCCATTAATCATACAAAGATGTGTTTTGGCCTTGAGCATCTTCAGCATCATTAATCTAATATTTATCAGACTGAGAATATCCAATATATACCAGAGCCTTGTGTTTAGAACTTGGCTAAGTGCAGAATAACACCTAAGCCTTATATTTTATGTTACAAATTTATCGAGAAATACCTGGGTACTAGTTAATAAAATTTAGCTGTTTTATACGTAAAAAATATGCATAATTTAACATTTTCTTACTCGTACTTGAAATATTGTTGTTTTTTTTATTTTGCAATTGGAATTGTATACTTTAGACCTAAAGAATTTTTTTTTAAAGGTACAAAAACTGAGAAAGGTTAGTTTTTTATGAGTTCAGATTCCAAATGGAAAATATCAATATATGGTAAAATAGGTGTAAATGAAAGAATGTAACAGGTTGAACCATATATGCCTTGAAGATAGCATTATTGTATAAGTAAAAATGAAAAGGTTGCAGGGAAAATTAGAAATATATAGATATCGACTTCTTACCAAAACACTACCTCCAAATCCCCGTTGAAAAAATAATAATCCCACTCAGTATTAACGACGAAATATACCTTACAACAAAAGAAACTAAACCCGCCAATCCTCTGGAGGAAATTGCCCCAGAAAGATGAACCGTTAAGCCAAATGATTCAAAGAGCGAGATAAACGGTTTGGAGGTGAATCGGAGCTTATCCTTGAGGCGGGAAATTCAAATGTAAGAGATTCGTAAGAGGCAAAATATTATATTTGTACAAATTTAGTACTTTATATAATCAAGATGCAATTCCAGGAATAAATAGTTTCGTTTCGTAATCACCGCTCGCATTTTAAACCGATTTAAAAATACCCCCGCCGCAGCAAACCTGCCGACTAAGCGAATTTCCATTTGTCTGAATTGATTTTCAGTTAAATATATTTTAATAACATTAGGTTTAACGAGTACCTAGGTTTGCTGCTACAAGGAAACTAATAAAGTGTGTTTTTGAGGAAAATATTGATAGCTTAGTACAAAATAAATAAATTTGCCAAGTTTGATCAAAATATATCCATAAACAAGCAAACTACAACATTTGACAATATTCTCCATAAGAATAACATGTGAATTTTAAATTTACAATTTTTTTAATTTTCTCCGTTACTAATAATCGAACAAAAATACTTTTATATACTAAATTATTTGTTTTTTTAAGCTCTTTAAAAAGGTCTAAAGAGAAATCGGGAAATTTTGTGTTTTGAGGGTCAAAAGTGAGAAAAACCAATTTTTACCCCATAAAACCCCCCGTAAAGCCCCGTTCCCATTGTCCGATCGTGCTGGTTCGCGAACTCATTCAAGTTTATCTCGCTTTACACCTTTAAACCAAATTTCATCAAAATCGGACAAAAATTACTCAAGTTATCGCGTTCACGGACGTATATATATATATATATATATAAGTATATATATATATATATACATATATAAAAATTTGAACGAATGGTGTTTTTGGCCTCTGGGGACATTGAAATGAAAAAGTAAATTGGTCCCGGGTCTAGGTCTTACCGTGCCACCTACGGTAATAGCTACTTCCCTATAGGGAAATTCGCTAAAAAGCGTGAATGATTGGACAATTTCTTTTTTATAATATTTCATGAATTTCACGAATATTTCACCAACTTTAAAACTCTGACAAACTATTAGTTATTCTGACGAAAGTTTAAACTAAACATACGTATACAATCTAACTTAAGTGACTTATACAAATTTTACTATGGATAAAAACTTACCAAGTATACAACAATGTGTTGTTTAATGTATAACAATTGATTATATGAATGAGAAAGTTTAATAACAGGGATTGGTGGCACTCTAAAAATGGTTGTGAATGTGTCAGATAGGGAGTGGATGTGTGAGTACAATACAATTCAGCATGAATACGTCACGCCGCATCATGAATATCAAAACACCAATCAATGTTACAGGGAAGTTTGTCAAAACGGTGTTTTCAAACTGGTTCCAAGACTCGATTCAAACAAATAATTTACAATTGTGTGATTATTAGTTAATAATGTACTCGTGTTTTCTAATTTAGTATTGGATTTGAAACATCAGATGTGGGTAGGTGTTTGATGAATTAATTACGATTTAATATTACTGCTCGACCAAATATATACCAACAATTATGGGTTGGAAATAATATGGCTATTGTTTTGAGTTTCCTTGTATTCACATTTTCCTCTGGGATTAATTACTGTTGATATAAATATGCCTGAATACGTTACGTTGTTAATCCTAAGCCCGAGTTCCGTAACAGATTCATTTTCAAGCCTCTTGCTTCATGTAATCATTTGACCATATTGTCGTCGTCAATATACAAAAATACAACATTTAACAGACACTAACCATGCAGCCTGCTATAACCCGTGTGGTGATGGACACGATGTAACTAAAAAAAGCGCTTTTGGAAACCATGGTCAACATTATAATCATAATGAATACTCATGGTAAATACTCATTCAATTCATTCAATCAAAAAGCCCGCTGCTTGTATAAAAAACTTGAGTAACGTAAATTAAATCAATCAAATGTTATAACACCTATCTATGCTTATCTAGAGAGCAATGGGGGTTCTCTTGAGGAGTATTATTAGTTTGATGAAATCTATATAGAAATAGTGCGCAAATATAAAGCTACAGAGTATGGTTGGTTTAATAACTAGTAAAAAAAGTATTTTATAAAGAAAAGATAAAATTCTGTATGCATATTAAAAAATATATAACAATAATGGATAATGTACGAGATCCAAACAAAATCTTAATACAGTAGGCCTACTACAAAAAGAGAAATATTGCCGTTTTAATCTCAGCCCTCAAGTACTTTATGACCCCTCCTAAAACGCTAGTTAACTCGAGTGTTATATTTTTAGGTATCCACTCTCAGGACACGCAACTCCAGGAAAGAGGTCCTTAACGGGCAATATCCTGCAGGAAGTCTCCACTCCCAGGACACGCACCATCAGCTGACAGAAGACGATGGAACATAAAACCTGAGTTATGGCGCACTGATAAAAATATTGTCATGTTGGGAGAAACCACACGGAGATTGGCTTAATATAATTTTTTACATATCATTTCTTCATTAGTAGTTAAAATTTTTTAATTAAACATCTCTGTTTATTTTTGCTAAGTAAATTTAAGTATTAAAGTTTTTTTTATGTGAAACTTTAGAAAGTTATGTAGGCTCTAAGTGCTTATTTGATTTTGTTTAGTTCCTATAAAACCTTTGAATACGAAACGGTAATTGCTTCCTATATTTGAAAATATATAGTTTTAAAATGCATAATCATCTCGTTTTATGTGTTATCATAAAAATAAGTTGCACTTTAAATTGATTGGATTAGTCTACGGTTATATGTTTTTTTGTTAAAATTTTCTTTGATTTGTCCCTAAATGTTTTGTTTGTATTAAGTTCGCTTTAAAATGCAAACAGGGGAGTTTGTTTTAACTATCAAGATAACAAACCGGTAAAAATGTAAATTTCATAATAAATTACGTTACAAAGTACATAGCCACTAGCACGAATCTAAATTACAAAGTTGGCCTACTACGGATATTTATTTAGTATATTATAGGAATTTATATTTTTTTCTTTATGTAATAACTGTTATAGCAACTCAAATAAAAATGGGCATTTTGAAAATTTGAGAAACAAAAATGGGAAATTGTCTTCACCTTGTTAAAATGGACGACAGAACTGTATGGAAAAGACATGTAGACGAAATTAGAATATTCTAAATATATTAAGAAAACTAAAGGCGGAGGATTGTCATGCTAGCTGCATAGTGATAATTATTTTATAATGATTGTTCATGTTTCCATTTAGTTTTTAATAAAATGAGATCAATCCAAATAAAATAAGTTCTTTATTAAAACTCAGCAATAATTTGACATCAATAAAAGCAATAAAAGACCTTTTTAATAACACTGCGAAAAGAGCACTGGAACAAGTTTGTAACAATTCAACATAAAACGTAATAATTGTGCATATAAAAGATTTATAGTTTTTTCATGGTTAAACATGCTAGAACAGATTCTGAAAGGAAATAATTACTAGCCATAACAGACGAATGCCCTTGATCCGTTTCAATGTGATGGACGAGAGAATTTACAACCGGTTTATAGTTATTATTTCTACATTTCAACTTTAATAAAGTATTATGTTGGTTATAATATTTACATGTATTTTAAAGACTTATGCATTATACAGTCAAACTTGTTTATAATTCTTACTATGTACTAACTTAGGCGTAATTTAAGACCCGTGTCAGTTACTTATTGCTTAAGCCAATAGAGTAAACATAATTTATTACATAAAATCGAAGTGTTTGTGACATTTTATGAACAGGGAAATGCTGAAAAAAACGGTATTATCAACGTATACTTTGTTATTATTATTACCCATTTAGGCCAACTGAACAACATATTATGTTCTACGTTATATAATTCAATCTAAGGAAAGAAATTACTTTTGCTACACACGTGAGACAACATACCATCTTGTATTTACCGAAGTTTTCTGTTATACTTTACTGGAGAAAAGTTATTGGGCTGTAAATATTTTATGTCTCGTAACACGTTTGGAGGGAAAACTCGGTTTTGAGGGGTTTGACAAACACATCAACTTTATTACACAGATAAAACCAGTTGTTGTCATATAAAAATAGTTGTTATATAAATAGTGATAAATAATGATAAAATATCCATTAAATCTCTATTTTTCAGTAAAAATATTAGTTAAATACCAATCGCTGATTTTATTCTGCAATCTAATTTGTTTTCTTCGTTAAGTAAACTCTATAATGACTTGGTTAATAGAATGTAAATTGAAAATTGTGGTTAGATGAATGGTGTATTTTTATTTAGCAGACCTAAGTACCAATAATTTTCCTTAATAGCTTTTTCAAGATTGTCATTGCTAAAACCTTTTAACTGGTTGATCAAGGTGAATAAATTTTCTAACTAGTCAACTTTAACGATAATATGGGAAAGAAATAAGTATGTATCAATTTAAAACGCATATTTAGTGAAAAAGGTCTAAACGCAATGTAATTAACAACTAACACTTTGAAAGGAATCCCTATAAATTATTTTCAAAACCCTCGTTGAATCAGAAGACTAAAACCCAAAGTAAAGAGCCTTCCTTAGTGAGGTGTAAAATTTGGTTATCAACGTCCTTTGTTTTTACGCATGTCATCGTCCCCACGAGCCCCTTTTATGGCCTTATATCATCGAGGCAGCTTTTGTATTTTTTCATAATGAAACACCACATTGTTACACGTGATATTGGGAGAGGTCTCGAACTTTATGCACCAAAGAAGTTAATTTAGTCTATGACAACATTTTTACATTTGATTTTATGAATAGGCGAAATATTTAACCCCATTGGTCAAGTTGAATACAGTTCCGCGAGATGGTAGAATGTATAGGCGCTGCCAACCATGTAGCTATTCGATTTTTGCTGTAATAACTGCCATTAATGTCAGGTTTGAACTGAAAATAAGCGTACATTAATAAATGTGAGTTCAAAATCATTGTAAAACATAAATTACCTCCTTGAATCCCACAATCCAATTTAAACATCGTCTACATACATAGTCTATTATAACATGTACGTGAAGGTAAATATCTTTTAGATCACGTATACTAAATATTATTTTTATTCACGCTATTTTCATGTGACCTTTCATTGATTTTACAATTGACGATGAGTCTACTTGTCGTATCTGAAGTCTAGTTTCAAAATATTAAACGCTTAATGATCATATCAGCTTAACTAAATCTTTCCCCCAGACTTGAAAATCGGGGGAAAGATAAGTATTTATGATTACAGATCTCAACCGAAAGGGATGATTCGGTAACACCACAAAAGTACCTGGAACTGAAGAGATCATTACGACACAAGGGATGAGAGAAACCCAACATAAGAGGTGGAGCTGATTTCATCTCTTTTATCATCAAATAAAGGAAGTACAGAGGAAAGATGATAGGGGGTATTGAGGTTTGTTAGCTATTCCCTCTAAGCCTTCGACTCTTGATAAAGAATCAGTGATATTGATGTTATTAGCGTATTTTACTCTAAATACTCTTCAAGGGAGTGATGGATTATTCAAGATGTCATGTTTAATACACAGAAAGAGGACAAATCCTGTGAAGAGTAGGTGCCGTTTAGCGGGGTGTGGATAAGTACACAATGTATGTGTTTTAGGATAGTCTTAAACAGATTCATTGTTATAATAGTATATTATAGTATTGTGAAAGCTACAATAAGGCTAGAGAAAATTTGAAATATAAAAAGAATTTAATATTACACGTGCCAGTGCACTAAAACACTTTTCTATAGTTTTTCAACTGTTACCAATTGCTGCTTAGAAGCATGTTGATTTGCTCACATTTTAATGAGAATTTAAATTCACACTAGTTTTCAATTCATATTTTTGTGTTTATAAATCAACCTACTAAAATGTGAGTAGATAGTATAAGTTTTTTATTTGATTTTTTACATGGCTCAGGAGGTATAACGTTCCTTGTATAATAGTAATTCTTAAACTATACAATTTATGCTTATTTTGGATTGGCAGGAAAAAAATCATCATCAGTTTTTTCGTGTAGATATAATACGCATATAATATAAATAGGCCTACGACCAAATCTTTCCCATTTTATGGTGTTTCAAATATTGCAATTAAATAGTCATTGATTTATTTATGAACTAATAATTAGATTTGCTTTGGTATTCAATATCAATTAATAACAATATACAAGGTGTTTCCAAATTGTCTGGACATATTTTGTGGACTTGTTCCTTGGGCTAAGACAAACACAAAATGCCATATAAGGATGGGTCTAAAATGCATAGATTTCTGTTTGTCGGTCTGTTTGTGATTTTTTAGAATGATTTAATATCTTGGACATTTTGCAAGATATAACTTTCAAAATTTGTATAAATGGGTATTTTAGTAAATAAAAAAAGCTTACAAAGTTTCGTTCCAATATTTCAAGCTGTTTCAATATAGCAGCCATTTAAACTCTTGAATGCAAAATTTCATGAAAACCGTAAATATTAAAAAAAAATTTTTCAGATCAAAAAGATAGAGAATTTAAATCCAAATTAAGGACTGCCATACTGCTCGTGTAAAATAACAAATAATAAACAATATGGAAGTCCTATTAAATTGCGTAACCGAATCTATAAGAAAACATTTAATTTTAACAAACAAGGTCTCATTTGATTTGGATTTAAATTCCCTATCTTTTTTATTAGAAAAACAATTTTCTTAATATTTACGGTTTTCATGAAATTTGGCATTTAAGATTTTAAATGGCCGCCATATTGAAACGGCTTGAGATATTAGAACGAAACCTTGTAAGCTTTTTTGTTTATTAAAATACAAATTTATACTAATTTGAAATTTCTATCTTAAAAGATGCCCAAGATATAAAATAATTCTAAAAATAACCAACATACCGACAAACAGAAATCTAGACATTTTAGACCCATACTTGATATTTTTGAGTTGAATTTAGGTTTAATTAATCTTTCTAACTGATTAAAAAAATATCTATATTACACAAAAAGGCTTCTCCTTTAAAAACAAGAAACTAATTAATAACATCGAATAAGAAAATATTTCTTAATTTTTATTTGCCTGAAAACAAGCTTTCTCAGTAAGCATACCGTACGAAATTAAGTGTTTTAATTACTTTCATACTCTTAAACTCATTATGTCGGGATCCTGAGGGTTATGTTTGGGCAAAGCCACTAAAGAGAAGAGTTTACACGCAGGAAGTCCAGAGGAGGGTATAAAGAAGGAAGGGGTGGGTCTGGTTGCCTAAAGGTAGAACCGAATATTTGATGAACCTTTTACCTGTATCATCCGTGACTTTTAATAACAGTTTTCCCCATCGACTACAAATGTTGTCTTTTTCTGCTTTCCATAAACGGGGTTTAAATATAAAACATAAAAAATAGTTTACAACTTAAATATTTATCTAAAACACGCACAAAAACAATGAAAATGTTAGTAACTCGTACCGTTTGAGTTTTTTGTATAACTTATTATATTTTTCTATTTTGTCAAAATATTTAAACTCTTAAAGACATTTCATATAGTTTTACATTTATACGACCAGCCATAACAAACAGTTTTGATTTGAGATGTTTCTTTTACACGAAAACCCTTAAAACTATGATTTAAAGTATGCAAGTTGCATTAAATAGTTTTCCAACTCTAAAAAGATCAATTAGTTGGACGTGTTAAAAATACATAAAAAAGCGTATATAGCTGTAATTTTGCTGCTTCACTTCTTTAGAAATCCGGTAAGGGTTAAAAATACATTTCATGCACATTTACTGTCAACTAAATGTATTTGCTTTTTACCATACTCAACTAAATATACATTATGGACTACTCATACTGTATTTGTTTCATATCCTTTGACTAGAGCTACAATATTGTTACTCTTTAATTAAATGTAATTATTTGAATCATTAGACAACTGATCTCACTATACAATGTACCATTAAATCAAATAAAATAAAACAAGGTTAAGAGAACATAACCTTTGGAGAGCTGAACTGCATTATAGATCTAAAACGATATTAAGACATTTGATTTTAAACCTATATAATACATTTATTCAAAACTACAAATCCTAAAACCTGCATAAAATCATAACGTTATAACATTGGATTTACCTGCATATTATGGAGGTGGAAATTCACTTTTCCAACTAAGCCATATGAATGCTACAGGGTGGCACTCAAGTACCACAGGAAAGGTAGGGGATGAAAGTTGAAAGGGATAATGTGAGCCTTTTGTGGCCTAAACCCCAAATGGACCTACAGACGATATTATTACTCGTATCATTTCTCTCTATTGAATGTTCTCTTTGTGAGCTCTAAATGGTTTTAGTAAGTATAATGAAGGCCAAATTCTTTTATCAAGTAACATATTTTGATGAAAGTCTAGGCTATGAGGGATATTGCCTAATGTACTTCTAAGACACATCGCTCAATTGGCACTACATATTATTATTTCATGTATATGCCGTTTTATCTTTTGGTATATCTAGTTGTGGTGTTTGTAGTTCTGCCTGTATCCTATTTTGCATTGTCTAACGTCAAAGTAATTTCTAGTTAGGTTATTTTCCTAGAAGACAGCCCAAACCCTGGTCCTGTTCCCATATGACATGGACCTTTTGTTAACTAACATGATAGGTAATCAGCTGACAAATTACACCTGAGTACAAAACGCCCTCGATTAGGTTTGAACCAACTACATTTACATTTAAAGGGGGGCATTTATAACCCGAAAACGGACATAATAATTCCTAATCATATACCGTAACAGTATTTTTGAAAAAGTTACGAACGTGAGTTTGTTTAAGATAATAAGCAAAGATTACAATGGCCGATGATGCGAGCAGTTCCGAGATATATTAATCTCCTTTATCAATAACGTATACCATTACAGTTTACGTATATTACCTCCAAGAAATGTAAGCGGACTTCAAAAAGGGTTCGTAAGAACCGTTTTGGAATAATTAGGAATTATTATGTTGACTAAATACATTTATAGTTCAACAGTTTTTTGGCTAAAATCACATTTAATTTATAAAGAAATATTTAAACAAAATGCAAACGCTCCCAAAAGAAATCCCTATATATTCGAGGCATTAAACGCTTGGGTTTTGCAGCAAGATAGTAGATATTACAATTCCATTAAAATTTATACCATCAAAGAGACCTATTGACCTTTATACTGTAATGAGCAATTGAACATTTTTGTGATGCTACAACGATGAAGAGCAAGAGGTCAATGGTTAAACAGCTGCTACATGCTTAGAGACAATATGGCTGTGGTGGGAACACTGAAGGGGTGATTCCATCCCTTGAGGGAGCAAAGTTTGAGGTCACTTTGATGGTGGTTTCAGTTGAAGCATTGATAAAGTTGAGAGCACGGCGAACCATTAAGAGAAATATTGAACCTGCCATTATTATTAATCCATAATATACTTATATTTTTCAACATTCTATTGTCTGAGTCTACCTTATTAATTTAAACGCAAAACCATTTTCTCGACTT
This sequence comes from Macrosteles quadrilineatus, assembly GCF_028750875.1. NCBI lineage: Eukaryota > Metazoa > Arthropoda > Insecta > Hemiptera > Cicadellidae > Macrosteles > Macrosteles quadrilineatus. The sequence continues at coordinate 24,568,483 of NW_026542598.1, forward strand.
TCAGTTTATAGTCGTTGTGTAGTGTATTTGTTTCAATGGACATTTATACAAGCTAGAGGAATCACTGGTAGTCTACAGGATTATGTTTTGGTGAATAAATGAGTTAACAAAACAGATTAATTAATAAAAGAGAAACAGAGGGTAGGAGAATCTACAGGCTATCTTGTAAGAATTCTCCTTACCTACCCTCTTACTTTGTTCACCAACCCAATTTTAAAAAGCTTGGAAACTATTTCCACCGCCTCGCCCTACTCAAATAATAATATATCCCATCCCCTGGATTTTCCTGCAAGGAAATAGCTAAGCATTGTGTGATTCGTCGGAGTCAGTATTACAGCTCAATGCAATGGGACCATTAGTGGTAAACCCAAATAACATGCATTTAATATAGGAAAAATAGGGGTTTTGTTGTTTACACAAAAACTAAAAGAGATAAGAAGTAAATGTAAATTACTAAGCTGTTAAAAATTACAAAAACTATACAATTATGTGCCACTTGACATATGTTGCAATTTTTTTATCTATTTTTTTGGAATTTGTTTTATAAAAAAAAAATTGTTATTTTGTAGCATATCACAGTAAAAGCTAATTTCATAAAGTGTACTAAAATTCTAACGGAGAAGGGCTAAGTACATTGGTATAGGTAACACAGAGTATTAAAAACATATTGATTTTTCCCAAAAAAAACTGCAACCATTTTGAAACGGAAAAAGAGAATTAATTCCGAGATTCGAACTAGTGACTCTCTGTTTTTGGCACACCCTCTATTGGAAAAAGTTAACAATATTTTTACCACAGACAATATAATACTTTAATGTTTATTCCATTGTCTGTGTTTTTACGTTATTCCTTGGGGTCCACTTAGCGGGGAATCATTTTTTTTTCATCCTTGTGCGTTAAGCCGTTTTCCCGTCATCAATTTGAGACACCTTACACATTTACCTCATGAACTAAACCAACCTCCCCTTTCATGGCGAATGGGACGTGTCATTTCAACTTCCCCAGGGCAAGATGGTCTTGTACGAGTTATACAATTAAAAACTTCATCAGGGACACTCTCCAGACCTATAAATAAAGTCTCACCCCTACCAATCAATGATGAATAATGAAAGAAGATAGACCGTTAACCAAAAGTTTATTGTAAATATGTTCATTTTTAAAATACATTTTTTCTCAATACTTGATTATTATGTGAACCCCTCTTAGTGGTTCACGGGCGGGGGTATGTTCTTATAGTGAGAAATCCATAGCATGGTTTTTACATTTTTTATCACTTAAAACTCTCATCTTATAATTTCATTAACAGATAAGATAAGATTTTGTTTATTTTTCAGTAAAGAAACAAAACTCTTGGGAGACATCTTGAGATTTAATTTACTAATCTTTTTAACGTTACCGTATAAAATGTTAAATGTATAGTATAAATAATTTGTTGAAAAATTAAAATTAAGTCTAAAGTAATAAAACAATTGTTGGGGCACTGCAGAAAACATCAAGTAATGTAAAAATTTAAAACTCATGATTTAAAATAAAAACAAAAAAATGCAAATAAATAACAAACTGATATTTAGAATATAATTAATTCTAATCTTATATGTTAAATCTACATTCTAACGAACAAATTTTGGCCGTAAACGTAGAAAGGTCGGTAAAGTTGAAGTCGGTGAAGCGAGCAGTTCCTGCGGTGAATAAATCCCTCCCAACCTTGTCATAACTTATTCCATTAGTGTTTAGTCCTACAGTGCAGCCTAGAGATATCGTAAAGGTTGGAGTTCTGACTTTAATACATTTATCTCACCATATTGATTTTTGTAATTAAATTAATTTGTAATGTACCTACCTTTATACATAGGTTTCAGTTTTAAAATCCTATATTTTTAGCGATTGGATACTTCTTTTTCTAAAGGTCAGAACGTTCCTGTTTGGGCCTAGATATCTTGAAGGGCTAGATTTCTTTTAGTGAGAAACTAAAACAAGATAGTCTGTTTTTCCTCTTTTACCTAATTAGATGGACATATTTTCAAAGCAGTTTTACATAACGTTCTACAAGAGGAGATACCTTGAAACAACTGTAAAGGACCTCAACTAAGCAACCTTTGCAATGGGTGGAAGATGCTGCAAATGGAACCAACAATGTTAGAGCTGAGATACTAGTTTTTAAGCATATTCATAGTTTTTAAATTTACAGTCAGCCGAATATTTGTTAGAGTATAAACACCAGACCTGTAATTTTAAAATATTTTTTTCACAAAAACCTTAAGAATCCTCGTACCTAGGGATGTTAGCTCTTAGAGAGGGAAATATGCTATAGAAACCCACACACCAATCTATTTAAACGCCAGAGTTTGCCTTCTGGAGAAGACTTAAACTCTCAAAAAAACTAACTGGAAGTACAAGTTTAATTTAGATTGTTTAAAGTAATATACTAATAATCGACCTGATATGTCATAGCTGAGGATATTTCAGTCAAAAGTTCACTGCACTCATATAACCAAAACCTAAATATAAGATATAAATAGGATTATAACAAGTCGGGAAAAGAAAGGTCAGTCACAAAACGTGGTTGCAAATGCATGTGGAAGCTATGGTTGCATTCTAATCAGCTTCAAAATCCACATAGTGTTCCTTACCAATAATTCCAATATTTATGCTTTAGTTTGTTTTGTTTCTATTTTCAGTGAAAGCGTAGTACAGTATTCTATTTCATTGAATATTATACATCTGTACTGAACATGAAATTGAACGTGCTTTAGAGTGACATCATCGGGAAATCATAAAATCATACATTCATTATACTCAATAAATGAATAAATTCACTCAAAATATGCTTCAAGCAAACCCTAAACATAAATATATTGAGTAACAAAGAAACTATTGTAATATTGCTAGATAATTGGTTGCGAAATTGAATTGAATCAAAGAGGAAGATCAGATTTCGTCCATTATGTGTTGAGGTTTTGGTGATGGTGGTTAACCGTCATAGAGTAAAGGGCAGATCCACTGGTTAAGGTCAGTTCAGAATTTCCATTAACGCTTGCAGTATTTTAGTAGTATTTAAACTAAAGAACGAACAAATGTACCTGGGTAGCTGTTTATTAAATTATGTAACAATTATACAAATAACCACATGAATTACCTAGCAAACACAAAAAACTTTTTTGTTTTTGCCTAAAAAATCGGAAATTATAATTTTTACCCTGTCAACTTGAAACTATGAGGCCACATTTTTTAATATGTGAGAATTAAAATATGTGTATGCAGTTTTATGGTTGTATGTATAAACATTTTACAACAATTTATTGTGTATATGTTTATTTATAAATCACTACTAGGCTTCTATAACGAAAAAGATTTGAATAAAACAAATGGAAAAATAATGTGAAATTAAAACGTATTTTCCTTAACCAGTAATAACAACTGGTACACTATGAATAATAAATTCAATTTATTTCACCTTACTATCGAGTTTTGTTGAAAATTATCCTGAGCTTACGATTTTCATAGTTTTTTTTTTCTTTCACATTACTTAAATAATAATAAACAGTAAAAAAAACATACGACAGCATACGATTATCGTAAAAAGCTCTTCAAAACATACCGAGATTTAGCAACTAAAAGCCGAAGTTGACTGATATTTACGGGTTAACGCCGTTGGTTTCACAACTGACAATGATCACAAATGTGTCAGACAAGGCACGGATCTGTGAGTACAATACAATCCAGCTTGACTACGTCACGCCGCATCATGCATATCAAAACACCAATCAATGTGACAGGGAATCAGACTGTCAAAAGCCCCTTTATCTATCAAACTTCAAAACAGTTATTATCGATTGTTGATTCAACGATCGATGGTTTTCGAGTCAAATAAATAATGTATCAGTGTTATTAATTGCAGGTGAATACTATTTGTGCATCGTTGAGATAACAAATGCCTGTGAAATCTTAGCCGAAGACTCCTAATGACTTCTTGGACTCAGGATTTTTTTTGAGTCTAGAGAGGTTATGAATTGAAATATTGGTCTGGAAGATTTTGTTTAGCTTGCTGAAAACATAATCTTAAGGTAGGCCAACAATCATATTATTTCCATTACCCAAAACTTTATATCTTAACCTTAAAAATAGGGGAAATGTTAGGGATTGAAGTTGAGGCCAATCACTGGCTTGCCAAATTAAATTTCCCTAGAGCTGCCAACGTCAAGAAAATACGTGTACCTACTAATCAAAAGTACAGCTGGAATCACTGGGAAACAACTAACTTGGTTAACTTCAAAACAACTCATGATTCCAATAGGAATCGTTGTGCATGTATCAGTTTTAATCATAATTTTATTTTATTATAAATTCACAGAACAAAATAATACTACCCTGGATACAGAATAATATATTTAATTCCATAATCCTAAGCAGTGTAAATAAAAGAATGAAATCAACTAAGGCATTGACTTTTCTTTTAATACAGCTCTAATGCTTTACATAGCAGATGACAATGCAGTTGAAGTTTCTCATTAGTGTTTCCTCGACCACTAAGAAGCAAAATACTCAAATAAATATAGTATAAAAACTATTTCAATAGAACTAGACTGTTGTCCAATTGTTGTTTTTTATTCATAAATTAAAAAAGAAAACTAGAATCCTACAAAGAGGCAAAACAAGTTTAAATCCCAACCATGAAGTACTGTGTAGTGTATAGCCCCTCTTAAAAGCTAGCTTACTCGAGTGTGATATTTTTAGGTATCCACTCTCAGGACACGCAACTCCAGGAAAGAGGTCCTTAACGGGCAATATCCTGCAGGAAGTCTCCACTCCCAGGACACGCACCATCAGCTGACAGAAGACGATGGAACATAAAACCTGAGTTATGGCGGACTGATAAAATATTGTCATGATGGGAGAAAACCACATGGGGTTGGTTTAGTGCGATTATTGTATATTGAAATATTTATCGTTAAGATTTTGTAATACGAAGAAAAAACATTGTCTATATGTTATAGATAATAATATTAATATTAAGGTTGTTGAATCTTGGAGAAAAATTAGTTGACTAGAAATCATGTAATTTAATTATTTTTAGTTAGGTATTGTGAACAAACATATAAAAAATCTGCCAAATATGTAAAAAAATTAAATATGCATATTTATGGGGTTAAATTTAGATTTACTGATTTTACTAGTAACCGTATTAAAATTTGAATGTTAAAAAAATTAGCATATTTTACAAACATAGTTTATAAAAGCTTTGAGCTCAAAACAACCGATTGTGTCCTATATTAGTTTGCTTACTGTGTTAACCTAGCATATCAGTTACACTTTCGAATTAAATACATCTATAACCCTCTTTCTAAATAATATTTTCTATGTTGCGCCGTCGTCAGTTCTTCCATAATGTAGGTTAATATTTAAAGAAAAAGGTCCAAATAAATTTTAAAATTAAATCATTGTACCAAACAAAATTGTACTAAGCCACTTAATTGAAGTACCTAATACATTATATTTTCCACTGCCTATATTCATGTATATTTATTAGTTTACCTACTCTCCTTAACGAAATGACCGCTTGAAAGCCATTGGGTAGAGTGTATGTTAAACATTTCACCGTTAAAACGTACTGAGCAGGTAAAACATATCAATGTTTATTCACAGTATGTGTAAAAACAATAGAATATTCTAAAATGAATTAATTACTTGCCATGAATGTCAAAAGTTCTTGGTCCGTTTGGAATGCGATGATAAAGAGAGAATTTACTGTCTGTTAATCGATATTGTTTTTATATTTTGAAATAAAAATCCTTCTTTATTGAGGTAAACTTTGGACCAAAGTTTTGTATCTTGAATGCTTATGTAAAACCAATAAAAGTTCCCTACTGTACACCTCCAAGTTTTTTAATGTAATATTTTTGTATGTAAACATAGTTTTGCATGTAAACAGTTTAACTAACGTTTACCAGAATAAATGTTTTAGGTTGAAATTGTATACACCTACAAGTTAAAAATTACGACAATATGTTTTAACTAGTTGTAAGTTAATTAAGTGTGCATTCAAATCTCATATTACGACAATTTCTAGAAACAAATTAAAAAAATATCGTATTATTTTAAAGTAAAAATGAAAAATATTAGTTGCATTTAGTTCATAAAACTGTTTCTTTTAATAATACGGCCTACTCTATTTGGACTGAGCTCCATAAAGTATAATAATTAACATGTTTGTTTGATGCAAAACGCAAATTCTTTTTCTGTTTAGTTAGTTTTTATTGACCTGGACTATTACAATATAAATTGACAATTTGGTTAGATAAATTAGCTATCGAGTACTTAGAAAAAAACCAATGAAATATTTTGGATTAAATTTTCATTACATGTGCATTTTTAAAATTAGTTTCTAACTATATGATATTAAGGTTTTCTGAGAAATATGTTTAACATTATTTTTATTATAACTATATGCAGACACATGTTGTAAACAAATAAAATATGATTATCACACTTTGAAAGAAACCCCTATTATTTTTTTTTTGATACATGTTGAATAAGGAGACTAAATTTCAAAGTAAAGAGCCTTCCTTAGTGAGGTGTAAAATTTGGGTATCAAAGTTCTTTGTTTTTACGCATGTTATCGCCCTCACGAGCCCCTTTTATGGCCTGATGTCATCAAGAGAGGTTTTATATTTTCACATCATAAAACTTTGTGGTGTTAGAAGTAGCAGAGGTAGCTGAAACGTTATAAATGTGTCTATGAAATAATTTATTAAAAACTTATGCATTGTAGTTTTGATTGTAGAAAATTGATAACCAATGTAAATATCCATAAGAGCTAACTAAATAACCAAAAATGTTAATATCCATACGTAACTATCAATAAGAAAAATCCTATGTACGTTCGTAACTTTTCTAGATAATACAGCAAAAAAACTCACGTGTGTATAATACATGTCTCTATTTAGTATACAGATCCGTATATTCCAAAGATTCTGCTTACAGAAGTATTAATACTAGGCAGGTGACTGGATTTAAAAATATGAAATGAAAATACATATCACACATAAAAAAAAATACTCCTTTGTATATTTAAATTTTATTTTTGATCAGATGAAGCGTATTATTTTAAGTTTAACTTATGAACGGAATGCGTAGAGTGGGTTTAATGGTTAAGTATTACCTGCTTATTTCACCAACTTTTAAATATGTAAATAGATTTAAGATTTCCTTTCATAATAGTTGGTTATCTTATTAAAGATAACCAATGACTTCGTTCACTGTGAAAGCTATTTTAAACAATCACTGCTGACTAAGCTACGTCAGACCAAAAACTACTTATAAAAACAAGTCGAATGATTTATGGTGGAGTGTAGAGTAGGGCATTATTATATGACTCACTGTTTTGCTTAACCTAAAATAAAATACAAAACCCGATATCAGCTCGATCAAACGAAACCAAACATGATACCCATATCAAAAGAATATTTAGATATATTGGGCGGGAAGAATATACATTCAGTACATACAGCAACTCTATACGGGGTGGTAAAAAAGTCCCAGGACAGTTAAATATTTTTTTAAATAATGCAGATAGAGCTACAATACTTGGTACAAAGTTACAAGGCATAAAACTCTATTTTAACACATATTCAGTGATCTAATAACTCTTCAGGGGGACGGCCCACAAGGAGTCGGAAGAAAATCTTAAATGGAAGCATAGGTCAATATGCACATCAAATTAAAGGTCGTTTTTAGTAGAATACAAAGCCGCAAACCGCACTTCAAAAGGTTGATCCTGCGCAAAATGGCAGATGTTCAAAGATTTCTTGAATCCGCCATTTTAAATCTTAGACCGATTGCCATTTTTTACTAAGGCATTCTTTTGAGCTTGAATTTACGGCATCGTAATCTACTAGTGAAGACCTTTAATTTGATGTGCATATCGACCTATGCTTACGTTAACAATTTTCTTCCGATTCCTAGGGCTGTGCCCCCTGAGGAGTAAGCGTATAAAAGCAATGTAAATTAAATGAATCTTTGAACAAATGTCATTTTGCGCAGGATCAACCTTTTGAAGTGCGGTTTGCGGCATTGTATTCTACTAAAAAATACCTTTAATTTGATGTGCATATTGACCTATGCTTCCATTTAAGAGTTTCTTCCGACTCCTTGTTGGCCATCCCCCTGAAGAGTTATTGGATCACTGAATATGTGTCAAAATAGAGTTTTATGCCCTGTAACTTTGTACCAAGTATTGTATCTCTATCTGCATTATTTAAAAAAAATATTTAACTGTCCTGGGACTTTTTTACCACCCTGTATACATATTAGTATTGAGATATAACGACTTATAAAGCGGTTGGGTCCACATCAAACAAACTACATACTTATACCGTGTTTAGAAGTCAAGGGAAGGTAAAATATTTATTATTACAGATCCCAAATGAAAAGAGAAGATTGGGTAACACCACAAAAGTGCCTGGAACTCAAGAGATCATTACGACACAAGTGATGAGAGAAACCAAACATTAGAGGTGGAGCTGATTTAATCTCTTTTATCATCAAATAAAGGAAGTACAGAGGAAAGATGATAGGGGGTATTGAAGCTTGTTAGCTATTCCCTCTAAGCCTTCGATTCTTGATAAAGCATCAGTGATATTGATGTTATTGGCGTATTTTACTCTAAATACTCTTCAAGGGAAAGATGGATTATTCAAGATGTCATGTCTAATACACAGAAAGAGGACAAATCCTGTGAAGGGTAGGTACCGTTTAGCGGGGTGTGGATAAGTACACAATGTATGTGTTTTAGGGCAGTCTGAAGCAGATTCATTGTTAAAATAGTATATTGAAAACTACAATAAGGCTGTAGAAAATTTGAGATGTACAAAGAATTTAATATTACACGTGCTAGTGCACTTAAACACTTTTCTATAGTCATGCAACTGTTACCAACTGCTGCTTAGAAGCATGTTGATTTGCTCACATTTTAATGAGAATTTGAATTCACACTAGTTTTCAATTCATATTTTTTGTGTTTATAAAATCAACCTACTACAATGTGAGTAGATAGTATAAGTTTTTTATCTGATTTTTTTTGACAAGGCTCAGGAGGTTTAACGTTTCTTGTATAGTAGTAATTCTTAAACTATATACTTTGTGCTTATTGTGGATTGGCAGAAAAAAATCATCATCTGTTTTTTTGTAGATAGAAAACGCATATAATATAAATAGGCCTACAACCAAATCTTTCCCATTTTATTTATTGCATATTGGGGTTTCAAATATTGCAATTAAATAGTCATTGATTTATTTATGAACTAATACTTGGTTTTGCTTTGGTATTCAATATCAATCAATATCAATATATGCTTTTACCGATGAGAAGTTCAGTTAAATTGCACTTAAATAATAATACTTAATTAAAGGTTATCTGTAATAATAATACTTATTGGTTGTTTTGTAGTTGTATTGTATTTGCACAAGCCGATTAATTTACCTTGAAATTAATCTCAAGGTGAACACACTGATTCAATCACTCTCACGGTGCTCTAGGCTTACGACGCCCAAAATGCAAACAAAATAAGTGTCATAATAATACAATATGATATGATATGACCTGCTGGCAATAATTATGGTCGGTTAACTTGCTAAATAATGCAAAAATAAAATTGATATGTGTGCCGGATGAGGGGTTTGTTGGAAAAAAATTCAAAAGAAAAGGAATTTAAAGCAAAATTAGTACATTTTCCTGAACCAACACTTTCTCGCCAACTAGTTTTTTGAATTTAGGTTTAGTTAATCCATCTAACTGATTAAAAGAGGCATATATGTTACACAATAACACAAGAAGGTATATTACCTTTTCAAACAAGAAACTAATTAATAACATCAAATGAGACAATATTTCTTTATTACTCTTCGCCTGCAAACCAGCTTCCCCAGTAAGAAAATATTTAATGATTTTTATTTGCCTGAAAACAAGCTTTCTCGATAAGCATACCGTACAAAATTAAGTGTTTTAATTACTTTCATACTCTTAAACTCATTATGTCAGGAACCTGAAGGTAATGTTTGGGCAAAGCCACTACAGAGAAGAGTTTACACGCAGGAAGTCCAGAGGAGGGTATAAGAGGGGAGGGAAGGGGTGGGTTTGGTTGCCTAAAGGTAGAACCGAATATTTGATGAACCTTTTACCTGTATCATCCGTTACTTTTGATAACAGTTTTCCCAATCGACTACAATAATGTTGTATTTTTTCTGCTTTCCATAAACGTGGTTTAAATATAAAACACAAACAACAGCTTACAGCTTAAATATCTATGTAAAACACACACAAAAACAATGGAATGTTTAGTAACTCGTACAGTTTGACTTTTTTGTATATTATATTTTTCTATTTTGTATAAAACTTTAAACTCTAACCACGAAGATGTTTCATATAGTTTTGCATTTATATGAGCAGCCATAGCAAATAAATTTGATTTGAGATGCTTCTTTTAAATGAAAACCCTTACAACTATGATTTTAAGTACGCAAGTTGCATTAAATAGTTTCCTAACACTAAAAAAGGGCATTTGGAAGTGTTATATAATACATAGGTAAGCATATATAGTTGTAGTTTTGCTGCTTCAATTCTTTTTTTAAGGGTTCAAAATATGTTTCATACATTTTAACTGCCAATAAAGTATATTACCTTTTTACCTTCTTAACTAAATATACACTAATGGTCTACTCAGACTGTATTTGATTCATATTCTTTGACTGGAGCTATAATTTATTACTCTCGAATGAAATATACTTCTATAAATCACCAGAACGCTGGTATCTCTTTACAATGTACGATTTTAATCAAATGAAATAAAACTAGGTTAAGAGAACATAACCTTTGGAGAGCTGAACCGCATTATAGATCTAATACGATATTAAGACATTGGATTTTAAACCTATAAAGTTATTCAAAACTAGAAATCCTAAAACGTCTGCATAAAATACAAACGTTATAACATTGTATTTTCCTGCATATTATCGAGGTGAAAATTCACTTTTCCAATGAAGCCATATGAATGCTACAGGGTGGCACTCAAGTACCACAGGAAAGGTAGGGGATGAAAGTTGAAAGGGATAATGTGAGCCTTTTGTGGCCTAAACCCCAAATGGACCTACAGACGATATTATTACTCGTATCATTTCTCTCTATTGAATGTTCTCTTTGTGAGCTCTAAATGGTTTTAGTAAGTATAATGAAGGCCGAATTCTTTTATGAAGTAACATATATTGATGAAAGTCTAGGCTATGAGGGATATTGCCTAATGTACTTCTAAGACACATTGCTCAATTGGCACTATATATTATTATTTAATGTATATACCGTTTTATCTTTTGGTATATCTAGTGGTGTGTTTGTAGCTCTGCATGTATCTTATTTTGCATTGACTAACGTCAATGTAATTTCTAGTCAAGTTATTTTCCTAGGAGACGTCGACTTTGTTAACTAACACGATCGGTAGTCCGCTGACAAATTACATCTGAGTACAAAACGCCCTTCATTAGGATTGAACCAAATACATTTACATTTAAAGGGGAGCATTTATAACCCGAAAGTTAAGCTGTCCAAAGTGTTAAAATTTGTAAAAGATTAATTAATTGGTGATTATCATGACGTAAACGGACATAATAATTCCGAATCATATACCGTAACAGTATTTTCGAAAAGGTTACGAACGTGAGTTTGTGTAAGATAATAGGCAAAGATTCTAAAGACCGATGATGCGAGCAGTTCCGAGACATATTAATCTCCTTTATTAATATTATAACGTATTCCATTACAGTTTACATAAATTACCTCCAAGAAATGTAAGCGGACTTCAATCAGGGTTCGTAAGAACCGTTTTGGAATAATTACCACCCAGGAATAATTAAGTTGACTAAATACATTTCTAGATCAACAGTTTGTTGGCTAAAATCATATTTAATTTACAAAGAAATATTTCAACAAAATGCAAACGCTTCCCAAAATTAATCTCCATATATTCCAGGCATTAAACGCTTGGGTTTTGCAGCAAGATAGTAGATATTATAATTCCATTAACGTTTATACCATCAAAGAGACCCATTAACCTATAATACTGTTGATGAGCCATTGAACATTTTTGTGATGCTACAACGATGAAGAGCAAGACGTCAATGGTTAAACAGCTGCTACATGCTTAGAGACAATGTGGCTGTGGTGGGAACACTGAAGGGGTGATTCCATCCCTAAGTTTGAGGTCGCTTTGATGGTGGTCTCAGTTGAAGCATTGATAAAGTTAAGAGCATGGCGAACTATTAAGGAAAATGTTAAACCTGTCATTATTATTAATCCATCAACATTTATATATTTATATTTTTTAACATTCTATTGTCTGAGTGTAAAGGAGCCTTATTTATTTAAACGCAAAACCATTTTCTTGCCTTTCAGTTTATAGTTGATATGTAGTGTAATTGTTTCAATGGACATTTATACAAGCTAGAGGAATCACAGGTAGTCTTTAGGATTATTTTTGGTGAATAAATGAGTTTACAAAACCGATTAATTAATAAAAGAGAAATAGAGGGTAGGTGAATCTACAGACTATCTTGTACCCAATTATCAATCTTATAAGAACTCTTCTTACCTACCCTCTTACTTTGTTCACCAACCCCCATTAAAAAGCTTGGAAACTATTTTCACTGCCTCGCCCTAATCAAATAATAATATATTCCATCCCCTGGATTTTCCTGCAAGGATATAGCTAAGCATTGTGTGATTCGTCGGAGTCAGTATTACAGCTCAATGCAATGGGACCATTAGTGTTAAACCCAAATAACATGCATTTAATATAGGAAAAATAGGTTTTTTGTTGTTTACACAAAAACTAAAAGAGATAAGGAGTAAGTGTAAATTACAAAGTTGTTAAAAATTACAAAAACTATAAAATTATGTGGCCCTTGACATATGTTGCTATTTTTTCAAAAATCTATTTTTTTAAATTTGTTTTATAAAAAAACCGTTACTTGTAGCATATCACAGTAAAGCTAATTTCATAACGTGTACTAAAATTCAAACGGAGAAGGGTACATGCTATACGTTCATGCCTACACCATAATGAGAAAGTACAAAGTATGCATAATATAATTGTTTGTAAATTTACTGTAGTAATTGTTGCTAAAGGGTCATATGCTTAGCAATCCCTAGCATGGTTTTAAATTTGAATCACTCAAAAACTCTCATCTTAACATTTCATTTACAAATATAATTCAAAACCTACTATTTTGCACAACAAAATATGATCTTGTTTTTCACAGTAAAAAAACAACACTCTTGAGAAACTTCTAGAGGTTAATTTAACTAATATGTTTTGCATTATAAAAGGTAAAATGCATGGTATAAGTAATTTGCCAAAAATTAAAATTAATTTTAAAGTAATAAATCAATTGTTGGGGATCTGCAGATCACATCAAGTAATGTAAAAATGTTAAACTCATGATTTAAAAAAATGCAAATAAATAACAAACAGATATCTAAAATATAATTAAATATAGTCTTAAATTTTAAGTCTACAATCTAACGTACACATTTTAGTCGTTTTACGTAGAAAGGTCGGTAAAGTTGAAGGTCGGTGAAGCGAGCAGTGCCTGAGGTGAATAAATCCCTCCCAACCTTGTCATAACTTATTCCATTAGTGTTTACTGTGGTTTACTTCTACAGTGCAGCCTAGAGAGATCGTAAAGGTTGGAAGTTATGACTTTAATAAATATAATTTTGATTTTTATAATGAAAATAATTTGTAATGTCACTTTATATATAGGTTTCAGTTTACAAATCCTGTATTTTTTATTCATTTGATACTTATTATACTAAAGGTAAGAACGTTCCTGTTGGGGCCTAGATATCTTGAATGGCTAGATTTCTTTTGGTGAGAAACTGAAACAATATGTTTTGAACAGGATGTTCAGATGTTCTCTTAGCTTCCTGTTTTTCCTCTCTTAGCTACTTAGATGGACATATTTTCAAAGCAAGTTTACATAACGTTCGGCAAGAGATACCTGGAAAGAACTTCAATTAAGAAACCTTTAAAATGGGTGGAAGATACTGCAAATGAAACCAAAAATGTTAGAGATGGGGGAATAGTTTTCAAGCATATTTATAGTTTTAAAGTATACAGTCATCCGAATATTTGTTAGAGTACAAACACCAGATCTCTAATTTCAAAATTATTTTTAATAAAAAATTTTAGAATCCTCGTAAGGTCACTCTTACAGATGGAAATTTGCTTTAGAAACACATACACCAATCTAGTGCCTATCTAAACGCCAGAGTTTGCCTTATGGAGAAGACTTCAACGCTAAAAAACGAACTGGACCTAACTATAAGATATAAGATAAAATATAAAATATAAGATGTACTCATAAAATAGGATTACAACAAGTCGGGAAAAGAAACGTCAGTCACAAAACAAATGCATATGGAGCTATGGTTGCATTCTAATCAGCTTCAAAATCCACATAGTGGTTGAAACTGTCGCGAATAATGATTATATCACCACCAAACTTTGGCAAGACCATAAGTAGCTTTACACTCTGAAATTATACTGAGTGTAATTTCCCCTTTCAACTGAGTTTGAAGTATTTTGGGGGAAATATTCATATTTGTTCCTTACCAATAATTACAATATTTATCCCAGTTTGTTATGTTTCTATTTTGATTGAAAGAGTAGTACAGTATTCTATTTCATTGAATATGATACATCTCTGTACTGAACATGAAATTTAACGTGCTTTCGATTGACATCGTCGGGAAATCATAAAATCATACATTCATTATACTCAATAAATGAATAAATTCACTCAAAATATACTTCAAGCAAACCCTAAACATAAATAAATTGAGTAAAAAAGAAACTATTGTAATATTGCTAGATAATTGGTTGCGAAATTGAATTGAATCATAGAGGAAGATCAGATTTCGTCCATTATGTGTTGAGGTTTTTGGTGATGGTGGTTAACCGTCATAGAGTAAAGAGCAGATCCACTGGTTAAGGTCAGTTTTGAATTTCCATTAACGCTTGCAGTATTTTAGTAGTATTCAAACTAAAAAACGAACGAATGTAACTGAATAGTTGTTTATGGAATTACGCAACAATTACACAAATAACTACATAAATTACCTGGCAAACCCATAATGGTTTTTTGTTTTAGCCTAAACAATCTAAAATAATAATATAACCCTGCAAACATTCAACTATGAGAACACATGGTTTTAATATGTGAGAATTAAAACGATACCTTAAACATTTGAGGGGGTTTTATTGTTTTATAAGTATAAATATACATTTTACAACGATTAATTGTGTATTGAATATCTTCAATCGTAATCCTCTTATGGTTCCAACTGTGAATATTTTATTCCCAAATCACTACTATGCTTCAATAACTAAAAAGATTTGAATAAAACAAATAAAAAATAGTGTGAAATTAAAATTGATTTTATTTAACTAGTAAAAAAACTGGTACCCTATAAGTAATAAATTCTATTTGTTTCACTTTACTATAGATTTCAATTGATAATAATCATCAGCTTACGATTTTCATAGTTTTTATCTTGCATATTACCCAAATAATAAACGTACTTTAGTAATAATAAGCAACAGTAAAAAACATACGAAACATACGATTATTGTAAAAAGCTCTTCAAAACACTCCGAAATTTTTTAACTACAAGCCAAAGTTGACTGATATTTACAGGTTAACCCCGTTGGTTTCACAACTGACAATGATCACAAATGTGTCAGACAAGGTGCGGGTCTGTGAGTACAATACAATCCAACGTGAATACGTCACGCCGCATCATGCATATCAAAACACCAATCAATGTGACAGGGAATCAGATTGTCACAAGCCCCTTTATCTCTCAAACTTCAAAACTGTTATTATCGACTGTTGATTCACCGATCGAAGGTTTTTGAGTCAAATAAATAATGTATTAGTGTTATTAATTGCAGGTGAATACTCTTTGTGGATCGTTGAGATAATAGATGCCTTTGGAATCTTGGCCGAAGACTCATAATGACTTCAGGGAACTGAAATATTGGTATGGAAGATTTTGTTTAGCTTGCTGAAAACATGATCATTGGATAGGCCTACAATCATATCGTTTCCATTACCCAAAGATTTATATCTTAAACTTAAAAATAGGGAAAATGTAAGGGGTTTTAGTTGAGGCCTAATTTGTTGTGCATGAATCAGTTTTAGTCATAATTTTATTTTCATTATAAACTCACAGAACAAAATAATACTACCCTGGATACAGAATATACAATTTAATTCCATAATCCTAAGCAGTGTAAATAAAAGAATAAAGTCAACTAAAGCATTAACTTTTTTATACAGCTCTAATGCTTTACATAGCAGATGACAATGCAGTTGAAGTTTCTCATTAATGTTTCCTCGACCACTAGAGAAGCAAAATACTCAAATAGATGTAGTATAAAAACTATTTCAATAGAACTAGACTCTTTTGTCCAATTGTTGTTGGTTTTTATTCATAAATTACAAAAGAAAACTACAACCCTACAAAGTGGCAAAACAAGTTTAAATCCCAAACATGAAGTACTGTGTACTGTATAGCCCCTCCTAAAAGCTAGCTAACTCGAGTGTGATATTTTTAGGTATCCACTCTCAGGACACGCAACTCCAGGAAAGAGGTCCTTAACGGGCAATATCCTGCAGGAAGTCTCCACTCCCAGGACACGCACCATCAGCTGACAGAAGACGATGGAACATAAAACCTGAGTTATGGCGGACTGATAAAATATTGACATGTTGGGAGGAAATCACATGGGGGTGGTTCAGTGCGATTATTGTATATTGGAATATTTATCGTTAAGCTTTTTTAATACAACATTTAAAAACATTGTTATGGATAATAATATTAATATTAAGGTTGTTTAATCTCGGAGGAAAATATGTTGACTAGCAATCTTGCAATTTGAATATTTGTAGTTCGTATTTTGTGATCGACCATGTAAAAATCTGCCAAACATGTTATAAAAATAAAATACATATTTATGGGGTAAAATTTATGGGGTTTACTGCTTCTACTAATAACCGTCTTAAGATTTGAATGTTCAAAAAGTTAGCATATTAAAAAAAAATTGTTTATAAAAGCTTTGAGCTCAAAACAACAGATTGTTTTCCAGAATGTAGGTTAATGTTTAAAGAAAAATTTCCAAGTAAATTTTGAAAATTGAATCATTGTACCCAACGAAATTGTATTAAGCCACTTAATTGAAGTACCTAATACATTATATTTTCCACTGCTTATATTCATGTATATTTATTAGTTTACCTACCCTTGTTAACGGAATGACCACTTAAAACCACTTGGTAGAGTGTATGTTAAACATTTCAAATTTAAAACGTACTGAGCAGATAAAACACATCAATGTTTATTCACGGGGTGTGTAAAAACAATAGCATATTCTAAAATGAATTAATTACTTGCCATGAATGTCAAAAGTTCTTCGTCCGTTTTGAATGCGATGATAAAGAGGGAATTTACTGTCGGTTATTCGATATTGTTTTCATATTTTGAAATGAAAATCCTTCTTTATAGAGGTAAACTTTGGACCAAAGAATGCTTATGTAAAACCAATATAAGTTTTCTACTGTACACCTCCAAGTTTTTTAATGTAATATTTTTGTATGTAAACATAGTTTTGCATGTAAAGATTTTAATTAACGTTTACCAGAATAAATGTTTTAGGTTTAAATTGTATACACCTACAAGTTAAAAATTACGACAATATATTTTAACTAGTTGTAAGTTAATTAAGTGTAAATTCAAATCTCATACTACGACAATTTCTAGAAAAAAAAAAAAAAATCGTATTATTTTAAAGTAAAAATAAAAATGTTAGTTGCATTTAGTTCATTCAACTGTTTCTTTTTTTAATACGGCCTACTCTATTTGGACTGAGCTCCATAAAGTATAATAATTAACATGTTAACTTGTTTCAAAACGCAAATTCTGTTTCTGTTTAGTAAGTTTCTATTGACCCGGACTATTACAATATAAATTGACAATTTAGTTAAATAAATTAGCTTTCGAGTACTTAGAGAAAAACCAATGAAATATTTTAGATTAAATTTTCATTACATGTGCATTTTTCAAATTAGTTTCTAACTATATGATATTAAGGTTTTCTGAGAAATATGTTTAACATTATTTTTAATATAATTATATGCAGACGCATACTGTAAACAAATAAAATATGATTATCAAATTTTGAAAGAAACCCCTATTATTTATTTTTTGATACATGTTGAATAAGGAGACTAAATTTCAAAGTAAAGAGCCTTCCTTAGTGAGGTGTAAAATTTGGGTATCAAAGTCCTTTGTTTTTACGCATGTTATCACCCTCACGAGCCCCTTTTATGGCCTGATATCATCAAGAGAGGTTTCATATTTTCACATCATAAAACTTTGTGGTGTTAGAAGTAGCAGAGGTAGCTACAACGTTATAAATGTGTCTATGAAATAATTTATTCAAAAATAAATACACTTTTAAGTGTGATAAAAACTGTATAAATTGTTTAAAGAAATAATCCTCGTTTTTCAATAGTTTCACTAATTATAATTAAACCGTGTTTGAATTAGTTGCAGTATATATACATTTGTACTACGAGAAATGTACTTGATAGAAACCCCGAAGGCAGGAGACCACGAGGCCGTCCCAAACTTAGATGGAAGGATCAAGTACAAAAAGATGTAAGAAGACTGGGAAGGAGTGAAAATGACACCAAAGACAGAGACATCTGGAGGCAGTGTGTGGGCGAGGCCAAGTACCTCTTAGGGTACCAGTGGCCACTCCAGTAAGTAAGTATATATACATTTGTATTGATTTATCTTATTATCAACAAATCTCTGGGACGGAAAACTTATGCATTTTAGTTTTGATTGTAGAAAATTGATAACCAATGTAAATATCCATAAGAACTAACCAAAAATGTAAATATCCATATGTAACTATCAATAAGAAAAATCCTATGTACGTTCGTAACTTTTCTAGATAATACAGCAAAAAACTCATATGTGTATAATACATGTCTCTATTTAGTATAAACATCCGTATATTCCAAAAATTCTGCTTACATAAGAATTAATACTAGGCAGGCGACTGGATTTAAAAATATGAAATGAAAATATATATTACACATAAAAATACTCCTTTGTATACTTTTAAAATGGTTTTGATCATCTGAAGCTTATTATTTTAAGTAAAACTTATGTACGGTATGCGTAGAGTGGGTTTAATGGTTAAGTATTAATTTCCTGCTTATTTCGCCAAATTTTAAATATGTAACAAGATTTAAGATTTACTTTTCATAATAGTTGGTTATCTTATTAATGATAACCAATGACTTCGTTCACTGTAAAAGCAATTTTAAACAATAACTGCTGACTAAGCTACGTCAGACTAAAAACTACTTATAAAAACAAGTCGAATGTTTCATGGTGGAGTGTAGAGTTGGGCATTATTATATGACTCTGTTTTGCTTAACCTAAAATAAAATACAAAACCCGATATTGGCTCGATCAAACGAAACCAAACATGAAACCCATATTGAAAGAATATTTAGATATATTGGGCGAGAAGAATATACATTCAGTACATACAGCAGCTCTATATACATATTAGTATTGAGATATAACGACTTATAAAACGGTTGGGTCCACATCAAACAAACTACATACTTATACCGTGTTTAGAAATCAAGGGAAGGAAAAATATTTATGATTACAGATCCCAAACGAAAAAAAAAGATTGGTTAACACCACAAAAGTGCCGGGAACTGAAGAGATCATTACGACACAAGGGATGAGAGAATCCCAACATTAGAGGTGGAGCTGATTTCATCTCTTTTATCATCTAATAAAGCCAGTACAGAGGAAAGGTGATAGGGGGTATTGAGGCTTGTTAGCTATTCCCTCTAAGCCTTCGAATCCTTTTTGTTAATACAAGATCAATGGTATGTTTGTTTATTTACTAGCATTAGTTTTTGTGGCTGAATATTTGTTTTCAATTCCATCAACTTGTACCCATCAAAATCACTGAGATAAACTATTACCCTTATATAGTATCTAAGTTAGGTTAGGTTAGGTTTAGTTTAAAACATGTATTTTGATAAAAACTCGTTAAAATTCAATAAAATAGCTTGTTATTTACGATTTAATAGCTAAAGACTAGAGAAATATTATACAAAAACAAAACAGAGGGATTGCAGTTTCAAAGCACACAGTATCATCCTTTTGTGTTGGATTTACAAATCACAATTAGACATACGTTTTCCAAATTTATCATCCGTATAATTTTTTTTATGCATGTTCATTTAATCTTTTTTAAGATTCAACTTATTTAGGGTTCAACGAATTCATCCAGAGTCAATAGTACGTAGTGGACTCTTTTGTGTGAACGTATACAAATAGTGTTTAAAAAAATATTATAATTATTTTCTTAAACATCGAAAAGTAATAAGTATCTTTTTTTGAAAGGGGCCATACATTTTAGCCGGATTCCCAGTTGGGAACTGGATTAGTTAATCCAGTTTATACAAAGAGAATGATGGATTATTCGGGTCGCCGGATTTCTACCCCCGGATATTTACCCCAATGAACAAACGCCTACGTCACTTTGACGTCACATGTATGGGGGTAGATTTCCGGCCGCGAACTTTTAGGATGGATAAATTATTGTATATTCAATCAACTCGCATTTCACGGTTTACTTAACAGTTGTAATTAATCAAAATGCTAATAAACCTGACACCGGAACTTTACCCCCGGAAATCTACCCCCAGACATCCACCCCCGGACATCTACCCCCGGACATTTACCCCCAGACATCTACCCCCGGAAATCTACCCCCAGACATCTACCCCCGGACATCTACCCCCGGACATCTACCCCCGGACATCTACCCCCGGACATTTACCCCCAGACATCTACCCCCGGATATCTATCCCCGGAAATCTACCCCAGAAATGTACCCCCAGTGGTCAAATCATAAATGTCCGACACCGGAATTATTTATTTTCGACCCCCGGAAATCTACCCCCCGTGCTACACTACGTATCGGTCAATACTCATTGTTGTAGTTGATTTTATTAATTGGTTTATAAAAATAATCAATGGCTCTTCGTTTAATAATTACCCTCTAATATCTAGTATTAAGCATGTGATATGTCGTTGGCTTGTTTAATGTCATCTATCTTCCCAATTCATTAAGCTGTTACTGATTTAGGTGTCATTTTTAAGCTTAAGATTCAGTGCAACGCAAATGGTAATTAAAAAGGATATTTTGATAAAGGGCTCCAAAAGTTTAACCCATAAGCATTATTTGATTTATTTTCAGACAGTGATTTAAATTGTTAACCAATTTTCACATACACTCATAGCTAACGGCACATGCACGAGCGCAGATCGTGAAATTTAAAACATATCACTGAAGGAGGTTATTTTCTGATTACTATTGGTAAAAATGCAATTAAATGTTGAAAAAAAGCCTGCCACAGGTTGATTAATGAATTAATAATTTTTCACTATCAATTACCTCCTAGTAATACGAAATAGCATAATCCCTATGTCGTAGACACTATCCGGAGTTTTACATTGGCTAAAAAGTCTAGTTGTTTACGCAAATAATTAATCCTAAAAAATAAAACATAAACATATTTTATGATTGGTTCTGGTTGTCAATGCTGGTTGTGAAATAACGGAGAATAATGTAAAAGAATAAAATTTGATATTTCGGGATAGGGAAGGTATTTTTACCTCATGGTTCTTTTGGTTTTACGAATTTATTTGAATGAAATTAGAGTTTAGTATGAAAATTGCTTAAAATTATTTATTTTTTGGTCATTTTTACGTTTCATACATTAAAGAAGCCAAAACAAGTCTTTATCTAAATTTCTGTCTTGTCTGTCAAGGCCCAGAAGGCATTTTACGTGGCTTTCTTCTCAAAAACTAGAGCATCGATCGTGATTCGATTGAAATAGTCTTTTTGGATTCGGTGGATTGACACGAGTAACTTAAGCCATTAAAATATGGCCTCACTACTTTTGAATTGAAATAAATTTGTTTCAAACCCCCAATTTTTTGCATTTTTGTCAAGTTTAGGCTACTCCTAATGTTTACCAGTAATTAATGAAATACTAATAATTTGTTTGGAGAATACGACATTAATGAAATAACGAACAGCTGTGAAAGATGAAAAGCTGGATATAGTATATTTCGTACCTAGGACCGAAAATGAGGTTTTGCCGGCTCGAGATAGTTTTTACCTCGTAAAATAAATCGTAAGTGCATAATATGTAACTAGTGTACATGTTGCTCGAATTCGAGCAATTGCAAAGTATTAAAGGAGTTATTTCAAAATAAATAACAATGAATATTTACAAAGAGTTTAAATGAGTAAACTCAAAGATTACCGGTGTGTAACTTAAACCATGTTTATCTTCGTTATTGATAAACCTAAAGCATTCATCCGGCCGGTTTTCTCCTTCTCAAAATACCTCGCTGTACAGGCAACACAGGTTACTGATAGAGGGCCAATTGAGAACGAAAAGTCGTTTTGGGGTAGTGTTCCATCTCTTGTTTACAGTTGCAGACGATCTATTCTGGTTTTCAACCTGACTTAAAAATGGAACTGATTAGTAATCTGCTCACATTTCACCTTTATAACTGTTACTGTATAGTGTGAAAGTTGGTCAACCATTGGAAGCACCTTCTAGGAATAAATCAAATGCTTAGGGGTCAACCTTTTGAAGCCCTAATCAAAATATCCTTTTTAATTACCATTTTGCTCTGCGCAAGATCTTAAGCTTTAAAATGACACCTCAATCGTAACAATCGGCGGTCGGGTGAAAAAAGGACTGTTACAGCTTATTGAATTAGGAATATAGATAATGTTAAACAAGACAATGACATATCGCATGCTTAATACTGGATATTACAAGACAGTGCTTAACCGAAGAGCCGTTGATTTCCGGGGGTAGATGTCCGGGGGTAGATGTCCGGGGGTAGATGTCCGGGGGTAGATGTCTGGGGGTAGATGTCCGGGGGTAGATATCTGGGGGTAGATGTCCGGGGGTAGATTTCCGGGGGTAGATATCCGGGGGTAGATGTCCGGGGGTAGATATCCGGGGGTAAATGTCTGGGGGTAGATATCCGGGGGTAAATGTCCGGGGGTGGATTTCTGGGGGTAGATGTCCGGGGGTAGATTTCCGTGCTATGGCAAATCACTTTATAATCAAACAATTACATGTTGATTATTTAATAATATTTTGGGGGTAAATTTCCAGTCGCGGGCTGTTTCTCGACCGTGTATAGGCCCCGCCCCTCGTGACGTCAAAATGACATAGGCGTTTTTTCATGGGGGTAAATATCCGGGGGTAGATATCCGCTACCCCGATTATTCAAGATGTCATGTCTGATCCCCAGGAAGAGAAGATATCCTGTGAAGGGTGGTTACCGTTTGGAAGGGGGGATGGAGAGGTACTCAATGTACACAGTTTTATTAAAATCTTACAATATTGAACATTATTAAAACAAGTGTATTTGTTTATTTCTACAAAAAATGGCTGTAGCACTACTTAAGTTTATTTATAGCATGGTATTGAACTTGATGATATTTTGCTTATGTACTTTAAATTATACATATATTTTTAGTTTAAGTAGTTTAAGTTTTTAATTTTATAAATTTTGAGTTCTTACTAATTATTTTCCGATGACAAAATAAAGTCATGTTTACGTTTATGCTTTATAGCTTTAAAGTTCCTTTATATGTTAACAACATATATTGGATTTTACCGTATCTATAACTATTTCAACCAAATATTACGATATACTAACAAACTGCTGTTTGGTTTTGCTCTGGCATTACAACTAACGAGTAGCTTATTGATTGCACTTCAATAATAACAAGTAAATTGAGGGGTTCGTATTGTTTGTTTCATTGGCTGTGATGTATTTGAACAAGATGCACAATATAACTTCAAATAACTTTAATAATTTAATAAAGATCAATGGCCTATAGGCTCATCTGGATCTGAACGCAAACACAATAATATGTTTCATAATAACTCAATATGATGATAGATGTACTGAAATGATCTAAAATCAATTTGTTGTCAAATACAAGCTAGATAATTGAGGAGGTTCATTTCGTTATGAAAAAAGGTGTTACAAGAAAAAAAAACAAATTAACAAAGATTTTTGATCCTATCCAAGTATTTAAGCAGGCTATCCAAGTACTGTTCAGAATTTTATACAATTTACAGCATTAACAGTAGTTGAGTTTTACGAATACAGTGAACTGAAAAACGAGTTTCATCAACATTAACTGAGTGATTTGCAAACACATTTTCACAGAAAATTCCTTAACATTTGTGTTTTAATGAAAACAAGCTTCCCCAATAAAATTTAAGCTTAGAGTGAAGTAATTAAGTGTTTTAATTACTTTCAGATTCTTTAGCCATTTATGCAGGTAACCCGAGGGGAATGTTTGGCCACAGAGAAGGATTTATACGCAGGAAGTCTGAAGGATAGTGAAGTGGTGGCCGGGGTTGGGTTTGGTTGCCTAGGGGTGTAACTGAATTTTTGATAAACCTTTTTACCTGTATCATCCATCCCTTTTAATAACAGTTTTCCCAATCGACTGGAAATGTTTGTTGTTTTCAGCTTTGCGAAAAACGACTTTTCGTAAAATACGAAACAGAAACGATTTACACTTTGAATACACAATAGGTGGGAATATAACACATACAAAATTATAGATTAACATTTTTAAGAATGTAGTTCTTAATTACTTGTATAATTCGTGTTGTAATTATTTTATTGCACTGTTTTATTGTAAACGTATACCCATACCAGTTTCTTAGTATATTTAGACGGTATCGGACTCAGATTAAATACATATATATTACGAGATAAAGCGTAGCAAAGTCAAAATTCAAGGTTAAATCCTTTAGATAGACAAATGTGTGATCGATTGCTTATGTTTTATTAAAAAATTTGAAACTTGATGTAAATATTAAAGCATATAGATGTTAGTTTGCTTCATTACACACTTGACTAGTATATAGTAGTGTATAGAAGGGTTTATAATAGTTTCAAGTTTTAAGCAATCTTCAGACTTAAGTGGAGTACTACCAACAGTTTGCTGAGTAAACAAAGGTCTCAAAAGATCAATTAGTGACTACAATGAAAAAAAAAAATTAGAACATGAAAATTCCTAATAACATTGAAAATAATTGTTATTTAGAAACGTACTGAATCCATAACAAACTGGTTCTGTCCAAAGATTTAGTGTTGTTAGGTCCGTATGCAATAAACTGGATATGGGTAGATTTTGAGATTCAAGATCGACGAGGCGAGCATTTATGAGCTTGATAAATCTGTAAGATCAACGTCATAACTTATTCCGTCATAGTTCATGCCAACAACTAACATAGTTGTGAAATGTAACCAGCATTTTGCCACTAGAGTTCAGTAAAATGCATTTGTTATTCAACAACCACTAATCCTAGACTGAATGTTTATGGGCCAAAATTGTCGTTAATAATAATTTTAAGAGTTGATATCTATTTGGGCCTACTATGAAAAGTGATAAAGATTTACTATTTTATAAAGAAGTACTAAACATTTGTAGCTGTGGTCTATTAATTAAGCCTAACACTGTCTTACGGTTTAAAAAAAAATTATCAACTCACACTTTTTACACCTTAAATAACTAAACCACATAAGCTGCTCTTGCGGATATATGATCTACTAAGGCAACTCCAAGATATTATATCAAATTGTAATAAAAATATGTTTAAGGATCTAGCAATTAAACAAATCTCCAACTATATTTTATAAATTAATTTTACTGCCGATGTAAAAACAAAATTACAAATATGTTTCAAACACGACGCTAACCATGAAGCATGGATAAGCCTAAAACAATCAGTCTTGGGTATAGGCAAATATAGCTAAGGAATTTTTAAACTTTTGAGGGACATTATTTTTATCGCCTTTCCTAATGTAGGAGTAATAAACTAACTAAACTGGAATTTTTTTCTAATTTCACGAATTTTTAGTGTATACTATTCTTTGAAATTCACTTTTGGCGATACATTACAAAAATAACCAGTTTGCTATAGTATATATTTGTGTACGCTAAATTATTCCCTAAGTAAAAAAAAACCGAGCTGTCCTCTTTGAAATGAATAACATACTTGTTCATTAGATTTTTACAAAACTAAACAGGATCTAGTTGTTGTTGGTCAAACATAGGAGGTTTTTGATATACTACAAAAAACTAAATGCGTTTAAGTTCCACATATTGTATTTGTAATTTTCCTAAAAAAAATATCGAATTCAAAGGAGTATATGACGTTTTACGAGACCAAATATAAATGACAATTTTAATATATCCTGCTAAACAATTTAGGTACAACCGAACAAATGCTAAAGGTGATTTTAAGCAACAAAGCATCGATGTATTTTTTTTTTTTACTAGTGATCATCTAAAAAAGTATAGCAAAATACCATAAGATAATGCTAGTAGAGACTTTATAAAAATAAATACGATAAAATCCTAATTAATTCCTATCTAATATAGTGTTTTTCATATATGTAATATAAACGTTAACGCGTACATATTCAAGCCGTTTAACGTAGAAAGGTCGGTAAAGTTGAAGGTTGGTGAAGCGAGCAGTTCCTGCGGTGAATAAATCCCTCCCAACCTTGTCATAACTTATTCCATTAGTGTTTACTCCTACAGTGCAGCCTAGAGATATCGTAAAGGTTGGAGTTCTGACTTTAATACATTTCTCTCATCATTCAAATGTTTGGAAATGTTAAATGTTCTTCTACCTTATAGTCTAATATAGAATATATTTAGTTGATCGTCTATAAAAATGTTTGAGAGAATACGTGTTACACATTGGCTATAAGTTTTATTTGATATTTCGTACTTGTATAGGTTCTATGTCCTGATTAAAGGATGTACAAATGCTTAAACGATTAACTCAAACAGGAACCATAAAGACAATTCAATACTTACACCAAAAACAGAAGTTGTTTAATGATTTCAGAATTAATCCTAACGCATTTTGTAAAAATAAACATTATATAAGAAAGATATATGTTTAAAACTTAAGGTTCTATTGGCAACAGACACATTTTAAAACATGTTCTCTATGATAGTAGGTACCTCACTTGTACAGGTAGATTGGCTATGGACCAAGGAATCGTGACAATCGTGGATGAGATATAATAGATTGTAGATATGGTATAAAATGTTGATCCCAGGTACAGTACAATATCCAAGCGTAATATACGTTCCAAATTAAACTATAAATAATAATAAGTTCAGTCTCTGAAACGAAATATACCTCACAACAAAAGAAACTAAACCCGCCAATCCTCTGGAGGAAATTGCCCCAGAAAGATGAACCGTTAAGCCAAATGATTCAAAGAGCGAGATAAACGGTTTGGAGGTGAATCGGAGTTCATCCTTGAGGCGGGAAATTCAAATGTTAGAGATTTTGGTGCGGAAAAGGCAGGTTATAATAGTTGTGTTATAAATTTAGTACCTTGTGCAATCATTATTATAGAACAGTTTCTTTTAACGAGCTCCACTAATAATTTTATTTGTTTTAAAGCCAAGGTAAAATACCCTTTTGTTATATTTATTTGGGTTTTATTTTTATGTTTTTTATTGAAATTAGAAATTATTTGTAATTTTGTGTACTCCTAATCAAAGATTATTGTCTTATATATTTTGAAATTACTTCAAAATAAAAACCTAAATACAAGCTTATTTGGATATATTAAAACTCCATCAAACGCGAAGCAAATTATTATGGAATACTGATATTTAAAGTTTAACAACATTGGTTTCACAGCTAATAATGGTGGTGATTGTGTCAGATGGGTGCGGATGTGTGAGTACAATACAATACAGCATGAATACGTCACGCCGCATCATGAATATCAAAACACCAATCACTGTGACAGGGAATCAGATTGTCACAAGTCTCTTCAACTCTCTCGAATCATTTTTGATCACATTTTGAAAGTCAGTTTGAATAGTTCAATAATCAGGGTAATCAAATTGAATAACGCATTTATTTAAACTAAAGCTCTAAAGGTTACCTGTAGGACTGTTGAGTGTTAAACTATTTTATGATTGATAATGGCACTTTGTATTTACATTAAGGTTTGTCTTTTAAATATCATAAGTTGGACTGGACCTTACGATAAGCACTATATGGCCCCTTTTGTATGTAAGGTAAAACAAAAATTAAAATACCTGTATTTGAAAATATTTGAATCATTTTGTTCTGATGCACGTGTTATCTCAACGAGTTTGATGTCTTTTTTATTTAATACATTTAGATTTATGTTTTTGTTTTATATTTTACAAGTCTAAGTTGTTTTTTAAACGTTCGGTTCAGAAGGAATTTTAGAATTCATCAACGTACATAAAAGTTTAAAAAACGTAATTCCTATACTAAATCATGTGAAAAAGTAATAAAATTTTTTTCAAACAATACAGAACCTTACTTCTCAGCTTATATGGTGTTAAATTATTTGTTATTAACTTATTTGGTCTATATTTGTCAATTTAACCAACCAATGAAATAATTTTTCTTTTTCCCAGTGGCAATACATTACTGGACACAAGTGCATGTTAAACAATTCAACATCAGACCTATTTGGCAGACAAAACACATCAATGCTTGTTCAGGGTTTAACATGTAAATAGCAATGGCAGATTCTAAAAGGAAATAATTACTTGCCATCACAGTTGAATGCTCTTGATCCGTTTGAATGCGATGGAAGAGAGAATTTACTGTTGGTTAATCGTTATTGTTTCCACATTTCAACTTTACCGAGGAATTAATGGTTTATTTAAATATTTAAATGTATGTGTTAACAACTTATACACGGCGATAATTTAAATATATTTATAAACCTAATGTATATTAGTTTTTTTTATGTTTATCACCTTATCTAGTCAACTTGTGTTGTGTTCAGTTACCAAGATGGATACTGAAAGGAGGATACATAACTGCTAATGAAGTGTTTATGATTATAGTGACCAACTAAGAGTATACAATGATAATTAATAACAAAAGATTAAAAGATTGCAAACATTTATATATGTCGAGTAAATAAGTTTAAAAAAAATATGAATCTTTATAAGTATTTATATTAAAGTAAGTCAGTTGCTCAATGCATGTTTTTTTTTCCTTATACGCTAGGCACAAGTCTGGGATTGTGTTTCACATTTCTTCAGGCTAGACCTAGGGGTTGCGTCATTATCACTTGGATAAAATCCATTGATGATATGGCGGGATTTGACCCGGGACCTCCCTCTAGACCAGCTCGCTACCCGGCTCAATACATTGTGCGACATGAATCAATGTCAGCGAAATCTTAGGTTCGCGTCTTGTTTGTTGAGAATTACTTGACACATTTGATTTTTGTACTTTAAGATCTTACTCTATGGTTTGATTGAGAGATAGAGTTTTGAGACCTTGCGGAAAATATCACTGAATGAGGTCATCAATCACTTTAAAAAGTTGTATTTAAGTGTTTCATCTCAATTAGTTTACCGTTTTCCCTTGTAATATGATTACGGTTAGTATTTTTTATAAACTTGAATAATATAGTATCGTAAATGGTTATGATTATTTATAATTATGGGCGATAATGTGGATTAGTGATGCGTTACTGCATAGTTGAACCGAATGGTGTCGGGCCCAAATATGCTTCAATATTCATGGCTTTGCATTTATGATGCTAATGCTTTTGCAACAATTAATTGTGAATCATGGACCTATGTCTACTGAAATCTCCTTTAAAATAGCCAAGCCTATTCAAATATCATGACTTCGTTCTAGTTGGCATTTGGTAGGTTTAACCTTAGAATGTAATATACAAGGACGAGAAAAAAAATGGTTATCCATATATGACTTTCATTTCATTTACTCTCGAATATATGCGAAATATGGTATAATTGTGTGTAAAAATACCTTGCTATTGCTTTTGCTATGATTGCATTGTAAACTTTCTTTTGTTTAGTCAAAATGTACAAACAAAAAATACTAGATGTATGTATTTATTATATTTTCCCACTCTAAACCCTTACTCACTTTAATCAAATTATATGAATCGGAAAATACAGAAAGCTAATCAGTAAAATTAATAATTAATTATTAAGACAAATTGAAAATAAATTTATCTTTTATGCTATATATACCTATTTAAATGTAATAGAAAAAAAAACTGATTCTAGAAACGTGCGACAACATACCCTCTTGTATTTACCGATCTTATCTGTTATACTTTACTGGAGAACAGTTATTGGGCTGTAAATATTTTATGTCTCGTAACATGTTTGGAGGGAAAACTTGGTTCTAGGGGTTTGACAAACACATAAATATTGATTACAACATTAAACCAGTTCGTGTTAAAATACGTTTTCTGAAAGTACGAAAATACGTAAAATATCACTTCTAGTTATATATTTACACTTATACTGTTTACTTATAAGACGGTGAATACATTTAAAAGATTGTTAGTTGTGATCGATTTTGCAACAAAATGACATGATAGTCTCAATGTGATTAAAAAAATCCACTTGGAAAGGAAACCTCTATTATTACTCCAAAATCCACGTTGAATTAGAAGAATAAACCCCAAAGTAATGATTCTTCCTTAATGAGGTGTGATATTTGGGTATCGAATTCCTTTGTTCTTACGCATGATCTCCTTGAGTCTTTTATAACCTTATGTCATTGAAGTAGGTTTTATAATTTAATACTATAAAACTGTACGTTTATTTTTATTTTTTGTGATATTTTTTTATTCGAAAGAGAGTGGTTTATAAAAGCTTATACAGGTTTCCGAAACATGTTTTCTCTTAATATAAACTTATCACATTATATACACAGTGTGTTTATTTGTAACCTTATACAAGCAATTTTACGATCAGTTTATTACAAAACTCCCTTTTATCTAGAAACGCAACAAATATAACAATGATTTCCAAAATAATTGCTTTAAAAAAGAACTTCGAGTAAACTTCACACTTGAGAAAGGTATATTGAATGGCTTAGGCCTATACCTGCTCACTCAAATTGAACTTGACGTGAAGCACACAAATGGATGATTTTATATCCAAAATACAAGTCTACTTGTAGTATTTAAATCCTATATTTACATATCTGACATGATTAAGTAAACCGGGCTGAGCCCATATAACGAATTTGAAAATCAAGACAACAATAAGTATTTATGATGGCTGCCAACACCTCAAAAGTGCGTGGAACTGAAGAGATCATTACGACACAAGGGTTGAGAGAAACCCAACATTAGAGGTGGAGCTGATTTCATCTCTTTTATCATAAAATAAAGGCAGTACAGAGGAAAGGTGATAAGGGGGTATTGAGGTTTGTTAGCTATTCCCTCTAAGCCTTCGATCTTTGCTGTGTTGATAAAACATTTCTGGTACAGTCAAGACGTTTGTATTTTAGTTACAGTAATTTCTATGACTCAACTTATTAACTTTTTTTTATTTGCACTCCTTTGTTCTTGTTGCTTTGGCGATTTAATGAGCTCTTTCAGTTTCAAATATCAAGTAAAGTAAACTATTTTATCAAAACTCTGATGTAATTCGCCAACAAAGTATCATGACTTTGATTTTAAAACCTTAAAGGAAATTGGCTGTAAAAAAATGATTAATTGAGGTTGAAAATGTATATCGTATCTTTTTTTAGGCTTACTTGTTATTTCAATCTAAATATAATTTTTGTTCGGGTACCAAATCTTTTAGCCCTTTACAACATGTAAAATCGAAGCCAGATGTACCGTTTTTTATAGTGAGAAAATTTTATATTTTAACCTTAAAAAAAGAAAAGAAATAACCGGCTTGTAAAATGTATTTGGACCAGGATCATAAATTGTGACCCGGATTCAAGGCTAATCCTGTTTATACGAAGGGAGTGATGGATTATTCAAGATGTCATATCTAAGCTTCAGTAAGAGGAGATATCCTGCGATGGGTAGTTTCAATATGGAAGAAATGGAGAGGAAAACACAGTACATACATACAGAAAATACAGTAGTACCGTGTCAATATATACCATAGAAAAAAGCAGGCCTACAATTAATTCTGTAATTTATTACTATCTACACAATAATACTATAATAAGATTGAACTGTGGTTTTGGATGTTAAAGAAGATTAACATTATTTATATGGTAATAACAGAATTTGTAGCGGATAAGGAAAAATTTAATTTTTTACTTTTGAAGTGTAAATTATACCTGTTAAAAATGTGTTAATTAGTTTAAGTTTAAAGAGAATCCCCATTGAGACTGGCTTTAATACAAAAGGTACGTGTTTATCAGGTCGTTTGACTAAAAGTAAGTAGATAATATTAATTTTTTCATTCAATTTATTTTGGAAAATGCTACAGAGCGATTTGTCCTTTTTCGAAGTTTTATGTTCTTTCAGTACAACCGAGGAAGAATTGAAGCCATGTTTCTGTGTATATACAGTGCAATTTAACGTATGCTTTATATACTTGATCATTTTGATGGATTTAAACCACACCAAAGTTAAATTATTTGTTACTAATTTCAACGAAATATTACAAGTCATCACTCCTAGGTATTGCTTCGAGGCTATAACTGATGAGTTTACAGCTACACTTCAATAAAACACTTTAATTGAGGATAGTGATGGTTTTGTGAATGTAATATATTTTTACAAGTTGTAAAATGTACCCTCAAATAGAATACAATGCATTACCATCCTCATGACCTGTTAGGCTTAGCGGGTACTAAACCCATCCAAAACATGCTTCATGTATTACTATGTAAAGAGGGGTTTTCTGGAATTATCTAAAGTAATTGTTTTGTTTAGACAACTAATACTGCTGCAAGCTTGATGATTTAGGAACATAAACAATAAAAAATGTTTTTGAAAACAAATACAAACTAATAAATGAGAAAAAAGTAGTACGTTCTCATTTTGGATTTGTGACCTATTACAACATTAAAACTAGTTTAAATTAAATAAGCATCCAATTTCACTAGACGCATAGAATTTGTAAAACTTGTATTTAGGACTTCAAACTAGAATGTAATTAATTACCAACATGATCCAAGTGTGAGGAATTATTGAAAACGTTTTATAGTTTTATTATGTCTGAAATAGGTTTTCTCAGTTAAAAAATATGTACGTTGTAAGGTTCATAATGGTTTAACTACTTTCAGACTCTTAAACTCATTATGTCGGGAGCCTGAGGGTAATGTTTGGGCAAAGCCACTACAGGGAAGAGTTTACACGCAGGAAGTCCAGGGGAGGGTATAAAGAGGGAAGGGAAGGGGTGGGTTTGGTTGCCTAAAGGTAGAACCGAATATTTGATGAACCTTTTACCTGTATCATCCGTTACTTTTAATAACAGTTTCCCCCATCGACTGAAATCGTTTTCCGTTTTCAGCTTTGCACAAACCTTTTTGCTTATAAAACAAAACAATAAAAAATTACTTTAAAAATGAAGGTATGAAGATCTTTTTGATTTTATTTTGTTTTTCATGTCCCACCTTTACATCTTAGGATGCTAGTTATAGCCCGGAACGGTTTTAAAAATTACTTTAGGCTAATCTTATATTGGAGGGTTGCGGCATTATTACATAGATAAATCCATTGGTGGTTGGCGGGATTTGAACCCGGGACCTCGGGCACCGAAGGTCCGCGCTCTACTGATAAAGCATACAAATGTATAGATCTGATAACATTGTTGTTTTCTATATAATTAATGACCAAACAAACGGCTTTTTGTTTAATAAACTTTAAAAGTAAAAGTTTTAAATATTAAAATTATCAAAGGGATGAAAAGAATGCAATAAAAATACATGGGATGGAATTATTGAAATTAAAATTATGTCAATCACTATTTAACATTGTAGTAAATACGATTATATGTAACCGAATTATACCTTAAATTAGAGATTTGAGATTTGATTTGTATATCATTAACATTGTTGTAAATTGCAATTTTATATATACAACTCTTTAAAAAGCATTGGATTCATTTTTAACGTGGAATATCAAGTGAAGATGAAAACTCAAACTCAAGAGGTGATTCGTATATTTCGTGTATTTTGTAAGTAAGTCAAATGAACAATTAATTGAAAGAAAAAGTAAATAAATAAATAACTAATGTGAAATAAAAGTTAATGTACAGGAGTCAATACAGTACGTATAGCTCCGGATTTATGGTTTTGACCCTTAACCTTATTACATATTACAAATGTTAAGAATCAATCTCATGCATATAAATATTCAATATTTTGGATTTATTGCTAAAATTTAATAGCTAATCATCCAAATATAGTGCATATACTACTCAGCCTTTATGTTTTTTTATTTATCAACTGAAGGTGCTGGTTTGTTGCTTTAGAACGTATTTAATATCTTATGTAGTAGTACGTAGTACGGTCGCTGATTTCCTCGAGGAAGGTTCTATTAAATCTAAGACAATTGGAAGGTATTAAAATCAATTTTTTAAAACCATTTTGCTATACAATTAATCGCAAGAGACATTTAGAAATTAGAGTTAAATTAATGTAAATTAAAAAATGATCTCGATAATACATTTTGAATTCATATTTCCATATTTAACAGTAATAATACTGGATTTCCCCGTACAATATAGATGTGAAGATTCAATATTCAATGAAGTTATATGAATGCTACAGGGTGGCACACTAAGAACCACAGGAAAGGTAGGGGATGAAGGTTGAAAGGGATGATGGGGAGCCTTTTGTGGCCTAAACCCCAAATGGACCTACAGACGATCTTATTACTCGTATCATTTCTCTCTATTGAATGTTCTCTTGTGTGAGCTCTGAATGCTTTGACTAGGAATAATAAAGCACAAATGATTCAACCAATGGAATTATTTTGAAAAAAATAAGACTAAAAGAATAATACAGGAGGTTGCATTGTATATTCACTAAATTATTATCAATCTTGAATGTTTACTTTAAACTATTGATTTTTTTTATTTACTTTTATATTGTGTCATGATTAAAGTACCTATATGTACATAGTTCATAGTTCTCCGTGCTTATAGTACTACGGGTTTTCTCCCCGTAGAGATTTTTTATGTTTTTTTTCAGGGAACTGCTTGAAGTCCTGGTTCTATTAATGTCTAACGTCTTAATATTCTGAGATTATATCATTAATTGATCAATAGATTTATGACTCATTGTAACCAGGTACACAATCCATCCACTTGGTACACAGAGCAGCGAGTAACAATTTTACTCTCGGTTCTGTGGCTTGGAATTGAAACAGCAGCCTTCAGAATTGTAAGTGAATCCTAAAAACTCCTTGCTGCCCTGACAAAGTGTTATTCTGAAAAATAAATGATAAATATAGGGTAAATATGTGAGCATGATAATTCCCGATTATATACCATATCGGTGTTATCAAAGAATATTGAATATTAAGCAACTTAATTTTGTTTAAAAATCTTTGTTTCGTTATGCTCATATTGGTGAGTCTGTGGCCCAGTCGTTTCCCCACGGAATTAGGGTCCATGGCAAAGATGTCGTGGTTTGGGATTCTGGTACATGTTACTACTTATTATCCTTGCATTTTACTTAAATTGTACTAGCTCACCCCTTGCATTGCTGGATACGTTCCGCACATAGCTCTGTAGCATATGCGAACGAGAAAGTCCAAGGTTAAAAGAGATCACCATCATCATAAAAACAAAATCAAAGGCATCTGTAATTAGTTAAAGTATAGGTTCCATGGCCGACGAAACATGCAATTCTAAGGTGGATAAATATAAGCCCAATGTGATAATTTATTCAAATACGGGTTTCCATCGATACAAGGGTTGAGTCAGGGTTAGGTTAAGTTGATTTAGTTTAGGCCCTATCTACTGAATAATGGTCGGTTGAAATGCTTATTTTCCACTTCACACAACGTTCAAAGGATGTATTTAAAATAATGCAAACGCAGTACAAAAAAATCAGAACGTTATCAGAAGGGGGGTGCATTTCACATTAGGGGGTAATAAACACTTATAATTCCAATAAATTAGGTGTTTCACCATCACTAAAGCTCATTAACCTACAATATTCAGTATCTTTGAACATTTTTGTAATGTTACCACGATTAAGGCCAAAAGGGCAATGGTTATGCAGCTTGTAACGTACTCAGAGACAATGTGGCTATATTGGGAACACTGAAGGGGTGATTCCATCCTTTGAGGGACCAAAGTTTGAGGTCGCTTTGATGGTGGTTTCAGTTGAAGCATTGATAAAGTTAAGAGCATGGCGAACGATGAGGAAAAGTTGTAAATGCAATATTACCAAAATTATTTTACCTAAAGTAATACATTTATATTATTATTATTATTATTATTATTTGATACGAGAAATGTGGATGTCTTTAATCTATAATTTTAGACGTAGTGTAACCGATTAAATAGCATACTTACAATCTAGAATACAGTCACCTCGGTATCATTACGTGATCAAATAATAAATTTTTGTCCTGAATCAAATTTTTATGAAACGTGTAGGCTAACATATTTGTAAATGATCTACCACAAAACTGTTATGTAAGTCCTGAGTACGCTGTTTTGAATGTTATCATTTTAAACATTAAATTTACCCTTTTTATTAATTGTTATGGGCATATACTCTTACAGTTTTGATCAAAAGAAATGGACGTTGGTAGAGTAAACTTTAGCTTTTGTAGATTGAAAAACCTTAAAACGTTGCTGAAGTTCTTTAGCTGTGGATTTCAGAACAAAACTAAAATATTTTAATATCCTTTAAATTAATCAATTGAAAGTTTATTTCAAATATTAAATATACCATAGCAGTCAAGTGCTTGTCAAGCATAAAAAACATCTGTTTACGTACCTTCAAAATGTTCAAACGTTTTAGAGTGCATATAAAACTATAAGTCCTTAAATATTCCTAACAATTATTCAAGTAAACAAACAAAGTTACAAATATGTTTCAAACACGACACTGGCCATGAAGCATGGATAAGCCTAACACAATCAGTCTTGGGTATCTTGTAGGGATTGTTTGAAACAAAGATTAAAGCTTCACCCAGAGCTGAGCCGGATTGTAAACTGCTTTGTTGTGAACTCACTTTGAATCATTATACGTGGAATAGGTTTGAAAGTGTAAGAGGTAACATAATAGATGGTGATTTACAATGGAAAATTGAAATACGCATCTCCTCCCATATGGAAATAAATAGCGGAGTGTCATGATAAAAACGTAAGAAAAAAAGGCACCTATATGTTGTGTTGTGTAATACTTCGGTGGCAAATATAGCTAAGGAGTTTTTAAACTTTTGAGGGACATTATTTTTATCGCCTTTCCTAATGTAGGAGTAATAAACTAATTGAATTGGTTTTTTTTTAATTTCATGAATTTTTAGTGTATAATGTTCTTTTATATTCACTTTTGACGATACATTACAAAAAAAAAAAAAAAAAACCGGTTTGCTATAGTATATATTTGTGTACGCTAAATTATTCTCTAAGTAAAAAAAATAACCGAGCTGTCCTCTTTGAAATGAATAACATACTTGTTCATTAGATTACAAAACTAAACGGGATCTAGTTGTTGTTAGTCAAACATAGGAGGTTTTTGATATACTAAAGGAAAACTAAATCTGTTTTAAGTTCCATGTATGGCATTTGTGATTTTCCAACAAAAATTGAATCGAATTCAAAGGAGTATATGAAGTTTAACGAGAAAAAAATACATATGAAAATTTTCATATATGTATTCAACACTTCACACAAAGCACCGAAGTAGATTTTTAAAATACTAGAGATTATCTAAAAAAGGATAGAGAAATACCATAAGTTATAGTAGAGAATTTTCAAGAATAAATACGATAAAATCCTAATTAATTCCTATCTAATATAGTGCTTTTCATATATGTAAAATAACCGATCACACGTACAATTCAAGCCGTTTAACGTAGAAAGGTCGGTAAAGTTGAAGGTCGGTGAAGCGAGCAGTTCCTGCGGTGAATAAATCCCTCCCAACCTTGTCATAACTTATTCCATTAGTGTTTACTCCCACAGTGCAGCCTAGAGATATCGTAAAGGTTGGAGTTCTGACTTTAATACATTTCTCTCATCATTCAAATGTTTAGAAATGTTAAATATTCTTCTACCATATAGTCTAATTTAGAATATTTTTTAATTGATATTCTATTAATTTCTTTTAGATAATACGTGTTACACATTGGTTAGAAGTTTTATTTGACATTTTGGACTTGTATAGGTTCTAAGTCCTAAATTAAAGGATATACAAATGCTTACACCATTAACTCGAACAGGAATCATAAAGTAAAATTCAATAATTACACCAAATCAAGTTTTTTATGATTTCAGAATTAATCCTAACGTATTTTGTAAAAATAAACGTTATATAACAAAAATATATTTTTAAAACTTTAGGTTCTATTGGCAACAGACTCATTTTAAAACATGTTCTCCATAATAGTAGTACCTCACTTGTACAGGTAGATTGGTTATGGACCAAGGAATCGTGACAATCGTGGAAGGGATATAATATATTGTAGATACGGTTTCAAATGCGATCCCAGGTACAGTACAATATCCCAGCGTAATATACGTTCCAAATTAAAGTATAAATAATAGTAAGTTCAGTCAGTCTCTGAAACGAAATATACCTCACAACAAAAGAAACTAAACCCGCCAATCCTCCAGAGGAAATTGCCCCAGAAAGATGAACCGTTAAGCCAAATGATTCAAAGAGCGAGATAAACGGTTTGGAGGTGAATCGGAGTTTATCCTTGAGGCGGGAAATTCAAATGTAAGGGATTTTGGTGCGGAAAAGGCAGGTTATAGTTGTGTTATAAATTTAGTACCTTGTGCAATCATGATGTTAGAAATAAAACGTTTCTTTTAACGAGCTCCACTAAGAATTTTTTTCGTTTTAAAGCCATGGTAAAATACCCTTATGTTATATTTATTTGGGTTTTCTTTTTATGTTTATTATTATAATTAGAAATGCATTGTACTTATAATCGAAGAGTATTGTCTTATATATTTTGAAATTACTTCAAAATAAAAACCTAAGTACAAGCTCATTTGGATACATTAACATTAAAACTCCATCAAACGCGAAGCACTCAATTCCCCATGGTTTATTTAAGATTCTGTTTTGGTTTATTTTGGTTATTATTTTTGGTTTATTTTGGTTATTATTTTTGGTTTATTTTGGTTATTATTATTATTTTGGTTTATTAATTGAAACCCTGGGATGACCATCAACTTAATCTTGTAAATTGGCGAAAACTACATAGGTTAAAACCGCAGCTTTCAAAACTAATAGAGGTACTGTAATTTATTATAAATATAAACTTAAAATATTCTTTGTTTTACATTATTATTATTGAATACTGATATTAATAAATCACGTATCATCATTGGCTGTATTCTTAAAGCTTCAAGTTTCACACAACAAGAAGTCAATGTGAACTGATATTTACAGTTTAACACCATCGGTTTCACAGCTAATAATGGTGGTGATTGTGTCAGATAGGGTGCGGATGTGTGAGTACAATACAATACAGCATGAATACGTCACGCCGCATCATGCATATCAAAACACCAATCAATTTGACAGGGAATCAGTTTGTCACAAGTCCCTTCAACTCTCTAGAATCATTTTTGATCACATTTTGAAAGTCAGTTTGAATAGTTCAATAATCAGGGTAATCAAATTGAATAACGCATTTATATTTAAACTAAAGCTCTAAAGGTTACCTGTAGGACTGTTGAGTGTTAAACTATTTTATGATTGATAATGGCACTTTGTATTTACATTAAGGTTTGTCTTTTAAATATCATAAGTTGGACTGGACCTTACGATAAGCACTATATGGCCCTTTTTGTCTGTAAGGTAAAACAAAAATTAAAATACCTGTATTTGAAAATATTTGAATCATTTTGTTCTGATGCACGTGTTATCTCAACGAGTTTGACGCCTTTTTATATGGAATACATTTAGATTTATGTTTTGGTTTTATATTTTACAAGTCTAAGTTGTTTTTTAAACGTTCGGTTCAGAAGGAATTTTAGTATTCATCAACATGCTTAAAAGTTAAAAACGTAATTCCTATACTAAATCATGTGAAAAAGTACTAAAAAACTTTTCAAACAATACACAAAACCTTACTTCTCAGCCTATATGGGGTTAAATTATTTGTTATTAACTTATTTGGTATATATTTGTTAATTAAACCAACCGGTGAAACAATTTTTAATTTTTCCCAGTGCCAATACATCACTGGATACAAGTGCATGTTAAACAATTCAACACCAGACCTATTTGGCAGACAAAACACATCAATGCTTGTTCAGGGTTTAACATGTAAATAGCAATGGCAGATTCTAAAAGGAAATAATTACTTGCCATCACAGTTGAATGCTCTTGATCCGTTTGAATGCGATGGAAGAGAGAATTTACTGTTGGTTAATCGTTATTGTTTCCACATTTCAACTTTACCAAGGAATTAATGGTTTATTTCAATATTTAAATGTATGTGTTAACAACTTATACACGGCAATAATTTTAATATAATGTATAAACCTAATTTATATTATTATTTTATGTTTATCACCTTATGTAGACAACATTTGTTTAGTTACCAAGATGGATACTGAAAGGAGGATACATATCTGCTAATGAAGTGTTTATGATTATAGTGACCAACTAAGAGTAAACAATGATAATTAATAACAACAGATTAAAAGATCGCAAACATTTATTTATGTTGAGTAAATAAGTTAAAAAATATGAATCTTTATAAGTGTTTATATTAAACTAAGTCAGTGGCTCAATGCATAGTTTTTTTGATGTTTTTTTTTCTTATACGCTAAGCACGAGTCTGGGATTGTGTTTCACATTTCTCCAGGCTAGACCTAGGGGTTGCGTCATATCACTTGGATAAAATCCATTGATGATATGGCGGGATTTGAACCCGGGACCTCCCTCTAGACCAGCTCGCTACCCGGCTCAATACATTGTGAGACATGAATCAATATCAGCGAAATCGTAGGTTCGCGACTTGTTTGTTGAGAATTAGTTGACACATTTGTTTTTTGTATGCTAAGATCTTACTTTATGGTTTGATTGAGAGATAGAGTTTTGAGACCTTGTGGAAATTATCAAGACTGAAAGAGGACATCAATCTCTTTAAAAAAGTTGTATTTCAGTGTTTCATCTCAATTAGTTTACCGGTTCCCCTTGATTAATATAGTATCGTAAATGATTATTTATTTATCGCTATGATTATTTATAATTATGGGTGAGAATATGGATTAGTGATGCGTTACTGCATAGTTGAACCGAACGGTGTCGGGCCCAAATATGCTTCAATATTCATGGCTTTGCATTTATGATGCTAATGCTTTTGCAACAATTAATTGTGTTCATGGACCTATGTCTACTGAAATCTCCTTTAAAATAGCCAAGCCTATTCAAATATCATGACTTCTTTCTAGTTGGCATTTGGTAGGTTTAACCTTAGAATGTAATATACGAGGACGAGAAAAAAAATGGTTATCCATATATGACTTTCATTTCATTTACTCTCGAATATATGCGAAACATGGTATGGTTTTGTGTAAAAATACCTTGCTATTGCTTTTGCTATGATTGCATTGTAAACTTTCTTTTGTTTAGTCAAAATGTACAAACAAAAAATACTAGATGTATGTATTTATTATATTTTCCCACTTTAAACCCTTACTCCCTTTAATCAAATTATATGATTTGGAAAATACAGAAAGCTAATCAGTAAAATTAATAATTAATTATTTAGACAAATTAAAAAGAAATGCATCTTTTATGCTATATAAACCTATTTCAATGTAATAGAAGAAAAACTGATTCTAGAAACGTGCGACAACATACTCTCTTGTATTTACCGATCTTATCTGTTATACTTTACTGGAGAACAGTTATTGGGCTGTAAATATTTTATGTCTCGTAACATGTTTGGAGGGAAAACTCGGTTTGAGGGGTTTGACAAACACATAAATATTGATTACAACATTAAACCAGTTCGTGTTAAAATACGTTTGCTGAAAGTACAAAAATACGTCAAATAACACTTGTAATTATATATTTACACTTATACTGTTTAGTCATAAGACGGTGAATACATTTAAAATATGGTAAGTGAAGATCGATTTTGCAACAAAATTACATAATAGTCT
This sequence comes from Macrosteles quadrilineatus, assembly GCF_028750875.1. NCBI lineage: Eukaryota > Metazoa > Arthropoda > Insecta > Hemiptera > Cicadellidae > Macrosteles > Macrosteles quadrilineatus. The sequence continues at coordinate 24,610,854 of NW_026542598.1, forward strand.
CAATGTGAAAAAAATACCACTTGGAAAGGAAACCTCTATAATTACTCCAAAATCCACGTTGAATTAGAAGAATAAACCCCAAAGTAATGATTCTTCCCTAATGAGGTGTGATATTTGGGTATCGAATTCCTTTGTTCTTACGCATGGTCTCCTTGAGTCTTTTATAACCGTATGTCATTGAAGTAGGTTTTACAATTTAATACCACAATTTAATATTTTTATTTTTGTGATATTTTTTATACGAAAGAGCGTGGTTTATAAAAGCTGAGGTTTCCGAAACATGTTTTGTCTTAATATAAACTTATTACATTCTATACTCAGTGTGTTAATTTTTAAACTTTTACTGGCAATTTTACGATCAGATTCCTACAAAACTCCCTTTTATCTAGAAACACAGCAAATATAGTGTTCACGGATCTATAGCTAAATAAAACGTCGAGTAAAATTCACACTTGGGAAAGGTATATTAAATGGTTTAGGCCTATACCTACTCACTAAAATTTAACTGGACGGGAAGCACATATTAAACGGATGTTTTTATATCCAAAATATCAGTCTACTTGTAGTATCTAAATCCTATATTTACATATCTGACATGATAAAAAACCAGACTGAGCCCGTATCGTATAACGAATTTGAAAATGAAGACAAAATAAGTATTTATGATTACGGATGCCAATACCTCAAAAGTGCCTGGAACTGGAGAGATCATTACGACACAAGGGATGAGAGAAACCCAACATTAGAGGTGGAGCTGATTTCATCTCTTTTATCATCAAATAAAGGCAGTACAGAGGAAAGGTGATAGGGGGTATTGAGGTTTGTTAGCTATTCTCTCTAAGCCTTCGATCTTTGCTGTGTTGATAAAACATTTATGGTACAGTAAAGACGTTTATTTTTTTTGTACATTTGTTTATTTGAACCATCTTATAAACTTTTTTTAGATTTGCACTTCTTAAAGTCGCTTTGGTGATTAATGATTCTCTTTCAGTTTCAAATATCAAGTAAAGTAAACTATTTTATCGAAACTCTGTTGGAATCCGCCAACAATGTATCATGACTTTGATTTTAAAACCTTAAAGGAAATTGGCTGTAAAAAAATGATGAAATGAGGTTGAAAATGTATATCTTATTTTTTAGGCTTACTTGTTATTTTAATCTAAATATAATTTTTTCCTACTCGCCTACGGCTCGTGAGTAAGTATTTCTCTCGAGTGAGTCAATTGCTCACTTTGCTCACTAATTGCACAAATAGCTATTGTTCGGGTACCAAATCTTTTAGCCCTTTACAACATGTAAAATCGAAGCCAGATGTACCGTTTTTTATAATGAGAACATTTTATATTTTAACCTTAAAAATTGAAAAGAAATAACTGGCTTGTATAATTTATTTGAACCAGGATCATAATTTGTGACCCGGATTCAAGGCTAATCCTGTTTATACGAAGGGAGTGATGGATTATTCAAGATGTCATATCTAAGCTTCAGGAAGAGGAGATATCCTGCGATGGGTAGTTTCAATATGGAAGAAATGGAGAGAAAATTACAATAGTACAGTTTTAATATACATCATAGAAACAAGTAGGCCTATATCAATCCTACTCAATCTAATCAATTCTCTAATTTATTATTATGTATAAGATAATACTATGATAAACTATGGAACTGTGGTTAAAGATGTTAGAGGGGCAAATTGAGTATATGCCATTTACAGTATTGTAGTCAATTAGAACAAAATATTTTACTTTTGAAGCGTAAATTATATCAATTATACCAAATTATTTAAGATGTTGATGCCACTATGTGCGTATTTTAACCCAAAAATAAGTGAATGATGAGTGTGGGATGAGTGCCATGATCTTGTAGGCCGACACATCCTAGACACAGCTGTTAATAGATAGCCCATACAGCTAAGGGCTAATGGCAACGAAGGGATCTACAAGGAAATTAAGGGAAGTGGAATCCGAACCACATTTTTGACCTGGTATTGACGAATTGGTCTAATTATCAGGATAGTACTACGGATAGTCGTAGTACTCACTAGTGCGGACATTAATCCACACCAGGGAGAATCGCATCCACAGTGCATGCCCATAAATATCCACAATTCGTGACCTCCTAGTAGCTGGATTACAGGACGACGCCAGCCGTCCCAGTCCTGTTTAAAAAATATAATTCCCATTGACACTGGCTTTAATTAAACAGTTACGCGATCATCAGGTCGTTTGACTAAAACGTAAGTAGATCATATCCTTTTTTCATTCGATATATTTTAATAATGCTTAAGAGCGATATGTCCTTATAAAAATAACAGGACTTCAACAATACCCTTTGAAAGTTTTATGTTCTTGCAGTACAACCGAGGAAGAATTGAAGCCATGTTTCTGTGTATATAGAGTGCAATTTAACGTTTGCTTTATATACTTGATCATTTTGCTAGATTGAAACCACACCACAGTTAAATTATTTGTAACTAATTTCAACCAAACATTACAAGCCATTACTGCTTAATATTGCTCCGAGACTATAACTGATGAGTCGCTTTATAGCTACACTTAAATAAAACACTTAAATTTGGGATAGTGATGGTTTTGTGCATGTATTGTATTTTTAAAATGTTTACAATGTACCCTCAAATAAAACTCAACTCTTTATCACCCTCATGACCTGTTAAGCTTAACAGGCACTAAGCACATCCACAACAAGCTTAATGTATTCCTATGTAATGAGGGTTTTTTGGAATTATCTAAAGTAATTTGTATCTTTTAGACAAATAATACTGCTGCAATCTTGATGATTTAGGAACGTAAACAATAAACAATGTTTTGAAAGAAATTACAAATTAATAAATGAGAAAAAGTAGTAAGTTATCATTCTGGATTTGTGACCTATTACAGAATTAAAACGAGTTAAAATTAAAGAAGCATCCAATTTCACTGGACGGATAGATTTTGTAAGACTTTTATTTAGGACTTTAAACTAGGAAGTAATTAATTACCAACATGATCCAAGTGTGAGGAATTATTGAAAACGTTTTATAGTTTTATTATGTCTGAAATAGGTTTTCCCAGTAAAAAATATGCACGTCGTAAAGTTCAGAATGGTTTAACTACTTTCAGACTCTTAAACTCATTATGTTGGGAGCCTGAGGGTAATGTTTGGGCAAAGCCACTACAGGGAAGAGTTTACACGCAGGAAGTCCAGGGGAGGGTATAAAGAGGGTAGGGAAGGGGTGGGTTTGGTTGACTAAAGGTAGAAGCGAATATTTGATGAACCTTTTACCTGTATCATCCGTTACTTTTAATAACAGTTTTTCCCATCGACTGAAATTGTTTTCCGTTTTCAGCTTTGCACAAACCTTTTTGCTTGAAAAACAAAACAATAAAAAATTACTTAAATATTGAAGGTATGACTTTTTTGTTTTTTATTTTGTTTTTTATGTCCCACCTTTACATCTTAGGATGCTAGTTATAGCCCGGAACGGTTTTAGACATTACTTTAGGCTAATCTTATATTGGAGGGTTGCGGCATTATCACATAGATTAATCCGTTGGTGGGATTTGAACCCGGGACCTCGGGCACCGAAGGTCCGCGCTCTACTGATTAAGCATACAAATGTATTTTAGAACATTGTTGTATTCTACAAAAGTAATGACAAAACAAACGACTTTTTGTTTTATAAACTTTAAAAGTAAACGTTTTAAATATTAATATTATCAAAGGGATGAAAAGAATGTAATAAAAAATACATGGGATGGAATTATTGAAATTAAAAATATGGCAATCACTATTTGACATTGTAATAAATACGATTATATGTAACCGAATTATACCTTAAATTAGAGATTTGAGATTTGATTTGTATATCATTAAAATTGTTGTAAATTACAGTTTTATATATACAACTCTTTAAAAAGCATTGGATTAATTTCAAACGTGGAATATCAAGTGAAGATGAAAACTCAAACTCAAGAGGTGAAACAAATTCGTGTATTTTGTAAGTAAGTCAAATGAACAATTAATTGAAAGAAAAAGTAAATAAATAAATAACTAAAGTGAAATAAAAATTAATGTACAGGTGTCAATACAGTAAGTATAGCTCCAGATTTGTGGTTTTGATCCTTAACCCCTTATGTGTTTAGAATCAATCTCACGCATATGAATCAATATTAAATATTTTGAATTTTTTCTAATATTGAATAGCTAATCATCCAAATATAGTGCGTATACTACTCAGCCTTTTTTTAGTTATCGACTAATTGTTTCGGTTTGTTGCTTTAGAACGTTTTAATATATCTATTGATTTAAATCACGATCGCTGATTTCTCCTAGGAACGTTCTATTTAATCTAAAACAATTAATTGGAAGGTATCAAAATAAATTTATTAAAACCATTTTGCTATACAATTAATCACAAGAGACATTTTAGATATTAGAGTTAATTTAATGTAAATTAAAAAAATTATCTTGGTAATACATTTTGAATTTATATTTCCATATTTAACAGTAATAATACTGGATTTCCCCGTACAATATAGATCTGAAGATTCAATTTTCAATGAAGTTATATGAATGCTACAGGGTGGCACACTAAGAACCACGGGAAAGGTAGGGGATGAAGGTTGAAAGGGATGATGGGGAGCCTTTTGTGGCCTAAACCCCAAATGGACCTACAGACGATCTTATTACTCGTATCATTTCTCTCTATTGAAAGTTCTCTTGTGTGAGCTCTTAATGGTTTGGCTAGGAATAATATAGCACAAATGATTCAACCAATGGAATTATTTTGAAAAAAATAAGACTAAAAGAATAATACAGTAGGTTGCATTGTATATTCACTAAATTATTATCAACCTTGAATGTTTACTTTAAACTATTAATTTTTTATTTACTTTTCTATTGTGTCATGATTAAAGTACCTATATATACATAGTTCATAGTTCTCCGTGCTTATAGTACTACGGGTTTTCTCCCCGTAGAGATTTTTTATGTTTTTTTTCAGGGAACTGCTTGAAATCCTGGTTCTATTACTATCTAACGTCTTAATATTTTGAGATTATATCATTAATTGATCAATAGATTTATGACTCATTGTAGCCAGGTACACAATCTATCCACTTGGTACACAGAGCAGCGAGTAACAATTTTATTCTCGGTTCTGTGGCTTGGAATTGAAACATTAGCCTTCAGAATTGTATGTGAACAATAAAACCTCTTTGCTGCCCTGACAAAGTGTTAGTCTGAAAAATAAGTGATAAATATAGGGTAAATATGTGAGCACGATAATTTCCCGATATAATAATATACATATCGGTAATAATATACATATCGGTAATAAAATACATATCGGTGTTATCAAAATATTGAATCCTAAGCAGCTTAATTTATTTTTAAAATCTTTGTTTAGTTATATTCATATTGGTGAGTAGGTGGCTCCGTCGTTTCCCCACGGAATTAGGGTCCACGGCAAAGATGTCGTGGATTGGGATTCTGGTACCTGCTACTACTTATTATCCTTGCATTTTAAATTGTACTAGCTCACCCCTTGCATTGCTGGATACCTTATAACGCATAGATCCGTAACCTATGTGAACGAGAAAATCCAAGGTCAAAAGAGGCCACCACCCTCTTAAAAACAAGATCAAAGACATTTGTTATGAGTTAAAGTATAGGTTCCATGGACGATGAAACAAGCAATTCTATGGCGGATAAATCCATTAAGCCCAATGTAATAATTTATTGAAATGCGGGTTTCCATCGATACAAGGGTTGAGTCAGGGTTAGGTTAAGTTGATTTAGTGTAGGCCCTATCTAATCTGAATAATGGTCGGTTGAAATGTGTCTTTTTCACCTCACACAACGATCAAGGAATGTATTTAAAAAAATGCAAACGCAGTTAAACAAAATCTCCGTAAATTCAGGACGTTATCAGAAGGGGGGGGTTTATTTCACATAAGGGGATAATAAACACTTATAATTCCAATTAATTAGGTGTTTCACCATCACTAAAGCTCATTAACCTACAATACTCAGTATCTTTGAACATTTTTGTAATGTTACCACGATTAAGGGCAAGAGGGCAATGGTTATGCAGCTTGTAACGTACTCAGAGACAATGTGGCTATACTGGGAACACTGAAGGGGTGATTCCACCCCTTGTGGGACCAAAGTTTGAGGTCGCTTTGATGGTGGTTTCAGTTGAAGCATTGATAAAGTTAAGAGCATGGCGAACGATGAGGAAAAGTTGTAAATGCAATATTACCAAAATTATTTTACCTAAAGTAATACATTTATATTATTATTATTTTTTGATACGAGAAATGTGGATGTCTTTAATCTATAATTTTAGACGTAGTGTAATCAATTCAATTGCACACTTACAATCTAGAATACAGTAATGTCGGTATCATTACGTGATCAAATAACTAATTTTTGTTCTGAATCAAATTTTTACGAAACGTGTAGGCTAATATTTGTAAATATAATTTTGCATGTTATAATTTTAAACATTAAATTGACCCTTTTTGTTAATTTTTATGTGCATATACTTTTACAGTTTTGATCAAAAGAAATGGACGTTGGTAGTGTAAACTTTAGCCTAGACTTAGAACTTTAGTGTAGATCAATTGAAAAACCTTAAAACGTTGCTGAAGTTCTTTAGCTGTGGATTTCAGAACAAAACTAAAATATTGTAATATCATTTAAATTAATAAATTCAAAGTTTACTTCAAATATTAAATATACCATAGCAGTTGCTTGTCAAGCATGAAAAACATCTGTTAACTTAACTTCAAAATGTTCAAACTTTTTAGAGTGCATAAAGAGTAATTATAAAACTAGAAGGCCTTAAATATTTCTAACCATTATTCTTGTAAACAAACAAAAACAAATATGTTTCAAAGACGACGGTACTTTCCTGTTAAAGGGAACATTCATTATTATCGATGATTTCTTCTCGATATATCGATATTAACAAATTGAAACGTATCAGCTGACAACTACGATAAATATTGTTCAGTATCGACAAACAATAACGAAATTAAACTGTTCTAAAAAATAACCTAACGTATCTAACCAAACTTGCTGTTTAACATTCCATGTTGAACTTGCCTTTTCTGTTTTCAAAAGTAATTTTTAAATGGTACAGCAAGTTTGGTTGGTTATGTTAGGTTAGCTTAGAACTGTTTCATTTCTTAATCCATATAATAGACTATTTTAGCCTAAACAAGATCAGTTGTCAATATGTAATGGATCGGTAAACAAAAATATCGATATATCGAAAAAATCATCGATAATAATGAATGTTCTCTTTAACAGGAAAGTGCCAAGACGACGCTGAACAAGAAGCGTGGATAAGCCTAACACAATCAGTCTTGGGTATCATCTTGTAGGGATTGTTTGAAACAAAGATTAAAGCTTCACCTAGAGCTGAGCCGGATTGTAAACTGCTTTGTTGTGAACTTGCTTTGAATTAATTATTATTTGAATTAACAATACGTGGAATAGGTTTAAAAGTGTAATAGGTAACATAATTATACCTCTACCTTTGTGAGTTGGTGGCTCAATCGGTAGCGTCACAAACTTCGGACCCAAGACAGCGATGTCGTGGGTTTGGATCCTGGTCGCTGCCACAAAACAGTTATCACCTACTTCACCTTTGTACTGTACCAACCAACCCCTTGCTTTGCTGAATACGTTCCATTCAGGGGCAGTTAGTAAATGTGGATGGGTAAATACAAGGTTAAAAGAGGCCGCCGAGCTCTTATTAAAAATTGATGGCAATTTACGTTAGGGTATTGAAATGTATGTATACAGTACGGTACTCTTACTTGTACATGGACTTATGATAAGACAGTAAAACACAATTATTGTTGTTTCGTTTAAAATACAAATCAATTTAGAAATATCTGGTTATTTATAGTCAAGCAATAAATAAGTCAATGGAGATAAAGCAAAATTAATCAGTTATTTTTAGTTACATGCTTTAAACACATTTTTCATTACTTAACATTTAATTTTCAAATATTAAGTAATAAAAACAGACACTCCAGATCACTTGAAATAAGTGGGGCTATTTGAGTATCACGTAAGGCATAGGTAGTATGCTTGAAAAAATAAAGATAAAATTTTTTTATTAAATAAATGCTAGTCTTATGTAATATAAGCGATCACACGTACCTATTCAAGCCGTAAACGTGCAAAGGTCGGTAAAGTTGAAGTTGGTGAAGCGAGTAGTTCCTGCTGGGAATTAATCCCTCCCAACCTTGTCATAACTTATTCCATTAGTATTTACTTCTCCAGTACAGCCTAGAGATATCGTAAAGGTTGGAGTTCTGACTTTAATACATTTATAATTTAAAATATATTTATTGTATTGTCTGAATATTCCGTTGTGCGTGAAAACAGCGATGACTTGCCTACAACTATATGCCTTTGTTAAACATTTTGAGATATGTAATAACATTTTTTTTAACAAATCCAATAATATATGTGTAGCAAATCTCATTATTTGCCTGCACTACAAATGTAGTCCAGCATAAAATAGATCAGTACCCTTATTGGCTTTACAATACGTTTGAAAAAAGGTGCAGTAATTCACAGAACCTGATGCATCGAGTTGAATTCTAATCAGCGTCAAAATGCATGATGTGGTTGGACATTGTTGCAAATAATGATTAAAGCACCGCTAAGCTCTGCATAGTCTAGACCATAAGTAGTATTACCCTAATAAATGTAAAATAAAAGTCTAGCTTGCTATGTCAATTGAGGAAAATCATGTATGAATATGTAATGTTTTACTAATAACTACAACGTTAATGTCCCCATTTGTTTTAACTGTTCCATTTTAGGGGATGTTTAGTCTTCTATTTGATTTTAAATCATATGATTATGTATTGTTGTATGTTGTAATATTAATTATTGTTGTATTCATGTAAGCTATATATACATAATATCTAATATTTGAAAAGTTTATTTTTTATTTATTATATACTCCAAAAGAGGCGCATACACAAATAAATTAACTTTCTTATCAAACACTTAAAACACCGAAGAAAAAATTGTATGTAATATTGCAAGATTTCGTTGCGAAATTGAATTGAATCATAGAGGACCAGATCTTCTCCTTTATGGGTAAAAGCACTGGTGGTGGTGGTTAACCATCATAGAGCAATCTACTGGCTGAGGTTTTGAATTTCCATTAACACCAACGGACTGCATGGTTACTATAGTAGCATTTAAACAAGTAACGTACAAAAGTGATTTATGTTTATTACAATGTTAGTAATGTTGTTTTCAAGCCACCTATCTGTGCTACTGTGCAAAAGTCCAGCTTCCATAATTTACTTTCCCTCATTGTAATATATTCCAGTTACCTCGCTTATAATATGAACAATTACCTAAAGCAACTGTAAAATGTTTATGTTTACATTTTGAATTTCTTCTATGACTGTTAGATTTAGTTTCGTTCTAAAACTTTAAAGAAAAAATTTTATTAGTTTTAAAAGTAAAATATGTTTTATTTATACTTTAAAATGTCAGTCATCCTAGCGATTATTCATAAAATTTGTTTTAAAGTGTTTAAAGTGTCTGTGAAACTCAATGACAGTTTAAAGTGTAGTTTTTCAGCAAAAGTAACGTAATATTTTTTACTATAAAAGACTGCAATTGAAAACGATAAAATGTTGATCAGTACATTAAATACGAAATTAACAAATTCTCCTTGACCAAAACAAGTAATTTAGTCATGACTTTTGCTATTTAGTAGCTAATGCCAAGGAACTGGCGATGATCCAATATGCTTAAAACTTAAGAGTCTTAGTTTGAGATGCGTGGGGTAGATGCATCATTGTAGTGGGTATAAAAGAGCCTAGGAAAGGAGGATTTAGGAAAGTTAGGAATTGATTCTTAAGAACTAAAAGGTACAGAGATGTAGTATCTTGTTTAATGTAGTAGTTTGCTATAGTTAATGTAGTAAATGTTTATATAGTTAATGAGAACGTTACCATCACTTGTTTCCTTGTATGGATTTTAACCCGGAGTTGATTCTAAATCAATTCTCCTGAAGGAATCTTTTGTCTCAGTGGCCATGAAATAGAAATGGTTATATTAATTAAATATTCACCCTATATACTTTGGAAAAAGGAAGCAACAGATTACAGATTTTGTTTAACATGTTTAGGTTCGGAAAGAAGAGTTGGTTTTAGGGTTAGTCAAATAGTATAGTAATCAGGTATTTTTATAGTAGAAAATAAGTACTGTACTGAGGTAAAAAAGTTAAGTTGGGGAAGGGTTAACTACTTTTAATTGAGAAAGATAACCTAAAACAGTGAGATGTAGTAATAATCAGAATAGGGAAAGTAGATAAGGAATACAAAGAGGGTTGGATATAGAGTAAGCGTAGGGAAACGAAAAAAAACACAGAGTATTTAAGTAGTCGTTCAAAAGCTTTTGTAATGTAACCCTGATATGGGCAAGTATTGATGTATAGTTACGGAGTAGAGAAAGAGATTGTATAAATAGTAGCATTTTTTAGGTCATATTTGTACAATAAGAACTGTTACAGGGCAGGAGTAGTTACATATAGGAGGGGTAGCTATAGAGTAAGAGAAGGGGTAGTCATAGAGTATGGGGAGGCTGGGAGTGGGTGGAATGAGGTCTGAAGCTGAGTTGGATTCGGTCCAATGTTATTGATCTTATCATACAACCCTCATAGAGTTCTGAATCTGCTTTGTTGCTGTAAATGAACTAAAATAAAATCATATAGTTTAATCCAAATATGTTATGCGTGATAAGCGATGTGCACAACACGTTTAATTGGAATTGTAGTTTTTGTAGAATTTTGTATTGTTGGACCCGTTCATATGTTGTATATACTCTCGCCTGTACCTATAATGTAATATACTCGCCAACTATTAGGATAGTGCAGGCCAAGTCAATAAATCGTAATTTCGTTTTACTCGTATTTCCGCATAGTTTTTTTCTAGACCACCCATTTAGAAATTTACTAGTTTGCACATCCTAGATAAATGTATGATCGTAAGGTAGGCTTGTTTCGCAGAATCTCATAACACGTATTACTGTACTTACTATACTGAACAAATACGTATTACTGTATAAATGCTGAAATTGTTATATTTGAAATGTTTGCTCTTGTGTACGTCCAGTTTGTGTTTGTTCGATTGGTATTTTCTTTTTGGGTGACATTTTTTGTATTTTGACAATCAAACAGGGGAAAAATATTTATTCGCACTTTTCAATGTTTTAAAGTAAGAGTAGCGTGGTATTCCTAACACGTTTGTAATTAAATTGTAACGACTGACTACTGAATTCCCGTACGTAGGACGGGCTTACACCTCGTACTTATTTAATACGCAAGCAGGTTTTTTGTGACAATTACTCCTCCGAAACTACTGAACCGATTTACATGTTCTTGGTGTCATTGGAAAGAGCGTAACGTGAAGTTGTGCAGGAAACTTTCTTTTTAGGGAAATAATTAGAGGGTGAGGCCCTGGAGCCCTTTAAAGTTTCGTATTTCTCCATAAGATTAACTTTGGAAACAAATATTGTTATGAAACTCCAGCTGTTGTCAGAAATTAAAAGTGAGAAGAAGAACATATGTTAATTGTAAACAGTCAATAAGTTTGCTAATTTAACAGTTAGTTTGCCACAAACATTTACCATAGACTTGGGGGAGTATGTTTTATCTATGCATTTACTTACTCGGTTGAAATGAAATAGTTACTATTTGAATTTGGGTTTGCGTAATTATTACAATGGGAAAAAACGAGAGAGCCTGGATAAATTGATATACTAAAAAGAAAACTGAAGATATACTGATTGCACTGTGCTGCATTTCTTAGTAATCATTGAAAGAGACGATTTGCAAACTATGGAAACATAGGAAAGTCATAGAACACCACCAAGGGGAAGAAATAGAAATAATGTGTGTTATAAACACTAAAAAACAAAATCAGCTTTTGAAAAATGATAAGATATTTACAAGAAATGTTGATTATATCGATCTGTTATGTTCATCTTGAGTATTCCATAATCTTTGAGTCGAATCTTTTAAAGTCACAAAAAAATATGACTGTTATTCGTTTTAAAATAACGCCTGTAATACTTAGCAATTGCTCGATTTCGAGCAACAGTGACACTAGTAGGTTATAAATAAGAAAAGTGGTTAATTTTTGTTTCAACGTTCGAGTCATTTTAATGTTCCAAATTGAAACCCTTAATTTACTTTTCTGTGTTAGCAACGTTACGTTTTAACAAATTGCAGCTTACCACGTGTTATAAACAAACCTAAAACACAAAAAAAAACTACATAATAAATTTGTTGTTTTGTCCACGTCCCACTATTTTGAAGTTTAATTTTAACTGTCATTGTAATGTAAAAAAATAAAGATAACAAAAGCGACCTTGAAGGAATATTACAAATAAAAAGTCTAAAATAAAATAAAAACATACAAAATAAAAATAAAAAAAACCTCTTTTATGTAAATAAAAAAAAAAACTTTAAGCTTTATAGATCGTTAAAACTATTTTCTGAAAAGCAAACAATTAACAATATTCTGCTAGGAAAAGTTAAGTTGATGTTTTAGAGGAAGGGAAAACTTCAAGTTCTTGAGGTGCAAACATTTACCTCGCTTCTTTCATAACTTATTCCATTAGAGCTTCCATCGGAGAACTGGGTGCTTCTGTTTTGCATCGAGTTGAATCTCAAAATGGAGTCGAGAAAATATAAATTGCTCTCAAACTATTTTCACAATTCATTTTTCGTTTTATTATACATTTTGCTTATGTAATTAACTGAGAAAATCCATAGCACATTCAAGATGATGTTTGTGTTTTCTTAGTTATTACTGAGTTATCCTATGTATCACCTTATATTTAAATAGGCGAGTATTGATATAAATAATATATTTAACAATCATTTTAACTATATTAATGTTGTAAGCTAAACGATTTTCTCAACTTGATCAGTTCATCTAGTTTGTGTTCACGTTCAGTTTATGAAGTTTATAGGTTGATTACCCACACATAGACATGCAGATTAAATCTTACCAAATCCGGTTGTCATTTATATCCAGAATAATACTTTTATAATTATATTAATATCCGTAATTCTTTAATATTAATCTGACAGCTAAAATATGATAATTTAATAATGTTGAATTAAATTTCAGCCGATGGTATGTTTGGTATGTGTTATTTAATGTGCAGGATTTGGGCTTGTTGTATACTGTCGAGTAAACAAAGAAATATCTTTCAAAAATTATTTTACTTTAGCAAACATTTAATTAAAGCAAATTCCAATTAATATTCATTAACTCATAATATAACTTTACAAAATCGACGTTTTATATAAAATATCAACTCAGGTACCCTAATTTTCCCTAAAAATGGGAAATCGTAAAAAATAGAAAGTTTCTACCTTAAACCTCAATGCCCTGCAAACTACAGGGTTACCTCGAGACAAAGACGGAAATGTGGCGTCATTTCGGAAAATGAGCCTGAACTGTATTCTTGAGACAAAGCTTACAGACAAAGCATCTCCTTTCTGGGGATAATGTAAAAATATAAGGTAAAAACACTGAGGTGGTGCGAAAAATTACGGATTAAAATACAACAACAAAAGTTTTAGGATCTTTAAATATGTTGAGTAGTATACCAATTAATGATTTCTGATTTTTTCTCTTTTAAATAAAAAAAATCGCTAAGAAATAAGGGTAAAGTTTTATGTAAAATTCTATGAACGCAACTCTTCCATATGCTTAAAAATAGAGATTAAATTGGAGTGAATTTAAATTAATATTATGCTTATTTATTCAAGTGGTTTACGGAGAGAATAAAAACTTTGACCTGAATTTATGCAATTCCGAGCTTAGCCGTTGAAGGAACTACTTTTAAACTAGGATTAAATGGTACATGTGGTTGAACAAGAGCCAAAAATGTTGTTGAAAGTTGAATTTATGTTTGCTTTATAACAAATAAATGAAAACGTTTACCTACATTTATTATATTTATCTACTTGCTTATAACTAGCTATGTATAAATAACAGTGTTGAGTAAGTCAATAGAAGCAATCTTCTGAAGAAATGTATATTTTTCATCAATATTTTACCTCCTACCTTTTCCTTTTTCATTTATAAATAAATTGTGGAAAAATTACTTATTTATTGAGTTAAGATTTTTTAAGATTTAAGGTTTTATATTGACATAAACATCTTCTGAAAATGAGAATACACTTGGGATTTTTTTGTTCAAGGTTGCTATGCACGAGCCTGGGATTGTTTTTCACCTTACTTCAGGCTAGACCTAGGGTTTGCGGCATTATCACTTGGATAAAATCCATTGGTGACTTGGCGGAGATCGAACCTGGGACCTCAGAGACTGATGTTCCACGCCAGCTCGCTCCCCAAGTACGCCTTCTGAAGGTCTATTCACACACGGAATTATTTCCGGTGTGTCCCAGTGTCACAGTTCAGTCAAATCAGTCACGTCACAGTAAAAAAAATATTTTTTAAGGATGTTTCTTTGTTCTGCCGGCATCCGTATGTCAATTTTCATCGCCACAGATATTTTAGGATAGTTCGGACGCCTGGCGTTCGTGTGATGTATGAAAGACAGTGTTTTGTTATTGAAATTATGTTTATATTTACAATCATCAAAATGGAAGATGAAAAATTGATGCAATATTGTGTACAAATATATATACATATATATATATATATATATATTTATATATATATTATCGACTGTAACATCATTGTTAATAACTGGCCGAAAACTGACTGAAACCAACTGACGGACGGTTGACTGAAGAATTGGAGATGTATCTGAGACTGAACTGTGACTGTAGTATTGTGTGTGAATCGACCCAATCGACGAAACAATGTTTTAAACGAATGTTTATCACATTGTGTTTGAACAAAACGATCTGCCAACCTACCACAGTAAAGAAACACAACCCATACATTTCTAATAGTTTGTAAAACAAATATAAGATGTCATCCCGGGATTTTACTCTTACCACACATATATTTACTGTACATATTACTTACTCAGTCTAGACAGCTTGAATGCGTCAGCTGTGTTGATGACGTCAACGTACGCCTGCAGCTCAAACCTCCGGCCTGTGACGTTCTGATTATGCGTCAACATCGCAAACCTGAAGGCTGTCTGAACTTCATCTGTGCCTTGCTCGAATATAGCACCTGTAACAACAATGCTTGTAAACTAAATGTTTATCTTAACCTAATTAGTTCATCAAGTTCATAAGTTGGTTACTTAAATCTAGTTCTGTAGCTGCAATGTGCCGAAATCAGCTTGCCTGCTAACATCTAGAACCTAAAATATTGATTAAACTTAATGCCGTGATTGAATATAGGCTCGGAAACAACAATTAAGTAATTCAGTAGATTACTTAGACCTAGATCATCTGTTGAAACCTGCGTCTTAAGACATAGCAAATTAAATTCAACAAAACAGGAGCAGAAAATAATTTTATTTAAGTTGTTTTATTGCATGAACATGATCCCAAAGGTAAAGCTTCTTGTCATTAACAAATATCTAAATTTTAAATTAAGGAAATAGATGATTGTATATATCATTCATAAATCAATAAATTTAATGATGGCATAAACTCGATATACGCGCAAGTAATTTTTATTAATTCGAAAGTGAGTCATTTTAGTTGAATATTTTAAGCATCCTTAGTCCCAGAACGCTGGGGAATATAATCTTGTACCTTTCTCATAATTAAATGAAATAGGTTTTCCAATAAGTACTCTTTTGAACAATTCAAATTTCTCAGAATACCTAAATGTTACTGTATATTTATTTTCTCTACTTAATGAAAAAGTAGTGTGGCTTCCTTGTTGCAAAAACTGCTTTCATGGCGAACAAATATATAGAAAACATAACTATTAAAAATTACCTTCAATTTTTCAAGTCGAAATGTTTGAAACACGCTCATAATCCAGTCAAAGTGCAAAAATGTAATGAAGGTAGCATGACACTGTTGAGCTACGTTCATTATACCCTCTTTGTCAGGGATTTTGGGACAGTTTTCCTTAAATGTCAAACTCATTATGTGAAGTAAGCTCACTTTATCATTTACAAACCAAATTGTTATCTTCTGTTTCCCTATTATATTTGATCAATTCGCCTATACTAAATAGAGTTAGGTCTACTATGGTATAATTGTAAAGTGCGTAAAGATTAAAAGATTAACTAACACTGCACAGTCCCACAATCCGCAGGGCCTTCTTACACAGCCTAAAAAATATGTATTTATTTTTTCAGTAGATTAAGAATTTGAAATCTTAATTTTTACTTTTTATACATTTTAATATTTACTATGGGCCTACTATTATATTTGTTATATTATATAGATTTGTACTACAATCAGGAAGATCATCTATGCAGTCATTGTGAACGCTGATCACGAAGAGGCGATAAATTTTCTATTTTTTATATTGTAATACTGCTATATTACTTGTATAAAGTTTGATTTAATTTGTTTGGACTTTGTAAGCATTATTTAATTATTTTGTTACAATATTTTCAAGGCATTCGTAGGTCTAAGTCCTTCAAACGTGTATTTAAAGAGTTAAATGTTTAGAAGTATATTATGTTACTTACAAATAAAAACACTTCTAGCTCAAATAAAATTGTACTTTAGGTACAAAGTTTTGTACACACTTTTGTACTTCTGCCCCCAAATAAAATATAAAATTTTATTTTAACTGTGAAAAATCCCCCAACTTTGAGGATTCTTACATATAGGTACACTGCGTATTTTTCATAAACCAACATCTATCAATTCCGTAAAATGTAATCCTCGTTAAATAAATATTAGGCCTACAAGTTTAAAATTCACGAATAACAAACAATGCATTCCATACAGTATTTTAATACAGCTAAAACCAACTAGACAAGCTTACCTCCAAACGAATTTTTCTTACATACAGTACAAGTCACATACAGTAATAATAGTTGTATCTATTTGTGGTTTGCTACTTATATTGAAGAATTATTAAATTATATTTATTTTATATTCCATTATAGAATGCTACCACCACTAAAAGATATTTTCTTGTAAACGTGTTGCTATTTGATTGGAATATGATGCAGGGTGTTTTCGTATTATTCTGACTTAAAACCATTTTGATTATCAATTTTAATGAATTACTCTTGTTGATAATAATTACAGATAAAAGCGTAATATCAGTCAGTGGTACAATCATTTTTTAATATTTATGAGAAAAACTAGCAACATAAACTTTTCTATTGCGTTTGGAGCAACTAAACACAATTAACTAATCTTTTAATCACTTCTCTTAAAAGTTAAAAGTTTTAAATATTTTATAAATATTTTAATGTTAAGTGATACTTTTATCAACCGGAAAATATGGTATAAAGAGAAAATTAATTAGACATCAACTTTGCAAAATAACATTACAACAGCATCCCTAAAAATAAAAATAAAATATTTATCTAAGTCTAATTTACTAAGTCTTGCTGGGAAATTAAAGAATATAGAGCATATTGCTTACATTTACACAATAGTAATTACAATATACACCAGAATATTGAATTGGGTAACTACTTTAATAATATTAAAATTTAATTACTAAATGTATTAAACAATTTTTTACTAAAAAAATCTTTCCTTTACTTTAGCGACCAAAACACATTACAAGGCCATTTTTGCCTCATTTTGGCATAGACCCCTGGTTTATATACAAATGATATTTTACTGTCGCCATTTTACCATGGAGCAACGCGAAAACACCAAGATTTACGGTTGTTGGGGGAACTACTTGATCTAATACACTTTCAAGGCAATAACAATATCTTTTATCATGAGCTGAGTTTTAAAGCCTAAAATATTTGGAAAGACTGCCAGAAAGTTTCATGGATAACCTGTTTTTTATGAATAATATACTATCAGGTGGGTTAGTCTGTTTCCCCAGAGGTTTTTATTTTACAGTATTTAACTTTTGTGTGTAAATACTGGATGAATACCACTATACATAGTCTTATCATTTAAAACATTTTATAAGTCATCACGTTCATTAACTTAATTTCTCAGAGTATTTTGACAGTAAATTGGAAAATGTACAATTTCCAATAATAAATAACTGCTGATTTATTAGTAAAAAAAAGCACCTAAATGTGTAGGCTATTATCAGACATTTTACGTTATTGTTTTAAGCTCCATCACAATTCAATTCTTTAATTTCAATTAATTAATGATTTTTTTTAAATTTAATTTTTATTTTTCAATTTTCTTCATTTGTACCACATTTTTTAATATAACTTCATGTATGATTTTATTTTTAAGTTTGATAAATATACATTTTGACATTAACGTATTTATGCAAGGAATACAAAGTAATGATCTGGATTAATATTATAACTAGTTATGCGTTTTATTTTGCCTTATTTTATTGCAAGATTTTAATGCTTTGTAGATACTTAAACAACAACATCAGTATTTGTAAATAATACATAACTAATAATTGACAGTAAATTGGAAAATGTACAATGGCCACTAAATAAATAACTGCTGATTTATTAGTAGGCGAAACACATATGAATTTGTAGGCATAAGACATTTTAAGTTATTGTTTTAAGCTCCATCGTATTTCTTCATGTGTACCAAATTTTTAAATAGAACATCATGTATACTTTTCTATTTAAGCTTGATACATTTTTGACATTAACGTATTTATGATAGTAATACAACGTAATGATCTAGTTTAATATTATAACTGGTTATACATTTTCTTTTACGTTATTTAATTGCAAGATTTTAATGTTTTTTGGATACTTTCACAACAACGTCGGTCATTGTAAACCAAATATAAATAATAAAAACCAATTATTATTTAGACTAATCGAGCCCCATGATATTGCACACAGTAGATTACAATTAACAGTACTTTCGTCCATAATAAGTCAATACATCGTAAAATCGTGTGGTCAATAATTTACAGATCACACACCGTAATATCATAAAAACATTCGGGAAGCGATGAGTATTGAGGTGGCCCCAGGGGATTTGATCAGCACTCCCCCCAAAATACCCCCACAAACCCCCCTCCCCCTGTCACGTCCACAACAAATCCTTGAGATGTGTCATTCCCCCTCTGATCCAGTCTCCGCAAGATTATCCACTCCTCAGTTCTGAAAAGAAAATCCTAATCTTTGATTGATGATGGCTGATACAAAAGTTGACGTATAACGCCTTTTGTTATTTTACGACTTTGCAGTCAATGGAGGAAAAAAAATATTCGTTGTTATGATTTTTACAGTCAACATTATTGTTAATTTTAGTAATAAGGATGCACTACATAGAGAAAAAAGTAACTTTTTAATACAAAAGCAGGATTGTGTTGATTTCTCTTTCTCTTTTTGCTTTCGTTAAAAATATAATTGAAACGCCTGTCTATACAATCTGAATGTATTGCGTTAAGATGAATGGAATAGAATAATTTAACGACCTTTATTATAATAAGAATAATATAATGCAAATAGAGAAAGGTCATGTAAAAAGGTAGGCGAAAACATGACTATAGTCTTGAATAAAGAAGAAGAAAATAGTCTTGAATAAGAAAACGGTTTCTAGCATTAATTTTAAGAAAAACTATATTGTATTAAACAACCTATAAGCTTGTGACTATATGTCTTTGTGCGTTAGAGCAGTTTTATATAATTACTTATGTTGGACTTGCGAAATACAGTACACAAAATCCATGATTTTATAAAGTGAGTGATGGAAATTAGATAATTTTACATCTTTACTTATTTACCTTATCCAGCATTTCTTTTATTGCACTAATCAATTAAGTCAATGTTTTGTATTAGGCCTAAGTTTATTTTCTTTTGATGTGTTTTTAATCCAATAAAGATATAATATAATTATATCTGTAAGAGTTTAAACATGTAAACATCTGCACACTTAAGTACCACGAATAAAACGAAAGTGTTAGGCTTATTAGTAGTCAGTTGTAAACATTGTCTCTAAAGAAATCCTTGAGATGAACAAAAAAGCCTTAGTTGTATTTATTTATGTAAAAAAGTAGAATTTTAATGGGTTAAATAATACAAGATTTTATAAGTTGATCGTTACCAATTAATACGTTTTATACGTCGTCCAATTCAAATAAAAAAATATGTTATGGTTCTAATTTAAACAATTAATAATTATGGTGCCTAAGATGGCTGTCTCACAAAAACGACGGAATAACGAGTTCTGTTCATTAATAACGGTACGTAAGGTTAGTAACTAAAATAAAAAATAAAATTTCTCACAAACGGAACTGATCTAACATGACAGTTGAATACATATCATTCATTTTTGTTTGTTAAGCAATGTTTGTAGCATATTATCTAACTTCTTTTGCAGTATAGAACTCTTTCACAATGAAAAATACGATGCATACTATGTATGCAAAGTAAAATGAGTGGGGCTAAAGTAAGTAAATGCGTCAATTAGCTACCTGTGTTCTATAATCAGTGAAAGGAAACCCCCGCTTTGTCAGGCAACTGTAGGGAACATAATTTTATAATTTTAGTTTGGTAATAGCTAAAAAACACAATTGTATTATGAATTTCTGTATTGTAGATAGAATTTTTGTATTCTTCTTTTACTCATTGGGGACCATTCGTTTTAAGATAAGACTCGGGGGCAAATGCATTATACACTTTAACAGAAGGTTTTCGACAAACCCTTACCGACGGCGTAAAAGCTTTTACTGTCAACTGTTGTCACACTCCTCATCTCTCTCTGTGAAGACCATTCTTCTAAAACACATTTTTGACATGAAACATACTTGAAGTTATATCAAGTTGATATCATGAGTTCACTTTGCTCATAAAGGTAGTATTTTCGTATAATTCTTAAAGTTATATGTAAAATTCGTAATAAGCTTTGTTGACAACATTTTATCAGCTCTCTTATATCCTAAAATTGTTACCTCTATGTTACAACAGTCAACCGTATAGAACATTCTTTATCCATAGGAATTGCCATAACGACTCTTATACAAACTTTTACCTATCAAAATTCATTAATAAAATCGGATTGCAATGTTTGGGCACTGCTATAAAGCGTAAACTATTGTTAGCTACAACGGATTGGGAGATTTAGAAAGATGTAGTAGGTAAGGTTTGCGGGGAAAAAATTAAAAACCAAACAGGTATGAGGTTGTAAATAACAGATTTGCCAAGTATACAAATTTCAGTTTTAACGAGATTGGTGTTTTTTTCTAATGTGTTGATTCAGAAACATGTATTTTTCTATTATAATTTGGTATTATAATGAGTTTGATTGCAATTAAAAGACTAACGCAAGCTGTTCTTAGAATAGTCTCTTAAATGATGCTGAGGTCCATTTGGCCCATCAATGCATTCAAATATTGAGAATAGCAGACGATGAATGTGTGTAGAAGCAGAAACTACAGTTTAACTAGTTGGAACAGTTGTTACGATAAAAAAATATCAAGTTTAATAACAGTAAACGGTACAGTATATCTAGATCAATAATTAAATCAGATCACAAAAGTCACATTAGAAATTCACCACATATGTGGAATTTTACACTTTCAGATCAACCAAATCACATTACAATGCTATTGACGACCACAACCTGGCCCAGGCTCCTTGTTAAAATTCCACAAATGATATTTTATTGTCGCCATACTACAACAGAGACCCGTAGTTTTTAGGTTAAGGATGTATTGCATTCTAACATTAATTTTGTATGAAATATATTGTTTTTTTGTTTCGTACGAAACGTGTTAGTTGATAGATTACATTTAATTTATTAGCAAATATATACATTACAACCAATCTGGTTGTAAAATAAAAAAAATAAAATAAAAAAAACAAGCTATCAGTGACAGGCTTTATTGTATAAATTAATTAAGAGATAAAAATATAAATCCTATAAAACATGGACATAAAACGTGAAACAGTTATTGACACAATTTATCAAGAATATATTGATTAATCTTTGTAGTGGTAGCTTTAAAACAATCGGTTGTTGAAACTCCAACGAACTATTTTAAAAATAAAATATAATCATTCGTAGCTTATCTCCGAACGTCATTATGATATAACATTTCCACCAATTCATCAATCGCAGCATTATATCCGGCAATATTTGAGTGTTTTAATTTAAAAGCGAGCCATCCAATGGTTGAATTTTGAAGTGTGGATTCACCCAAGTACAGTGGTCAATATTACAGGATAATACATCAATATACTGTGCTATGACACTAGTTTGATAGAAATGTTGTTTAGTAATAACTATGCTATTAAATGATAAGTTACTTCAGACTTAATTTATAGTCATGGAAATATGCACTAAAACAGGGAATGAATTAAACAAAATCATCAGCTTTGTACAGCAAACCAAATGAACATCTAATGATGGTTACTTATATGACCAGCTAAAACATAATTTTATTGTGTTACTAAACTACTATACATTTACCACCGTTTTATTAATTAACTTGTACGGTATCAAGTAAGCATTTGTGTTTATTTAGTGCAGTTGCTAAATGCTATTAAGTGAACATTATAGCATTAAAATATAGTTTTCATATTGGCAATATTAAAAGTCAAAGAGTATCATATCCATGCCGTCTACTTGTAGAGCGTTCTCTTTTATCTGCCGCCATATTTTATGTCTATTTAATGGTAATTAAAGTTATTAAATGCCAGACTTTTGATGGTTATCATGAACAACACCAATTTTGGATATTCGTTATTATTAAATTCATTATTTTTCACTAGTCTGTGAAATTATTCAAACAATTTACACATTTTACAAGAATAAAAACTCATATCATGTATAGCAAATATCAGCGCATTTTTTTGGTTAATCTTTTGTTAGATTTGGTTTAATATAACTTAGTAACAAGTTGTCTTACCTCATAACAATTACTTTTTGTGAATACTCATGATTTGTATTATTTTTATTGCATATTGTTGACACCATAGATTGTTTTAAGACAAGACTCGGCGTCAAATGCATTATACACTTTAACAGAAGGTTTTCGACAATCCCAACGGCATGAAAGCTTTTACTGTCAACTGTTGTCACACTTCTCATATCACTCTGTGAAGGCTATTCTTTTAACACACTATCCACGCCATTGATAGTGATTTACCACCATTATAAGGTCGTAATTATAAAAAAATAAACGCAAGGGACGAATCTCTTAAGAAAATTAAATTTATCGTTACATTTCGTTACTCTACAAGATCTTAAACCATCCATCCTAAACATTCAAGTAGGTGGGTGAAAAACAAAAGATACAGAGGCAACCCTTATTGACAACCATATATATTTATACATAAAATTATATACGAATTTCGACCTTAGGTTCGCGTACAACAAATAAACGAACATTTTATAATATCGCTAATCTCTAAGAAACCGATTCATATAAAGTGGTTAGAGCGTGGAACTTCAGTCCCTGGGGTCCCGGGTTCGATCCCCACCAAGTCACCAATGGATTTTATCTAAGTGATAGTGCCGTAACCCCTAGGTCTAGCCTGAAGTAATGTGAAAAACAATTCCAGGCTCGTGCCTAGCTTCCTAAAACAATAATAAAAAATAAAAAAAATAAACCGATTCAAAGCCTTGGTCAAGATGTAAAAGTCAATCGTTTATACAAATTTCCTTCTCTATAAGACTTATCATAAATGGTTTATACACGACAATACAAAACCATAAAACAACGGGTTACGTTGTTCGAGCACAGCCATAAAGCGTAAATTATGGTTAGTTAACAACGCATTGGGACATCCACGAAAATATACTGTGGTTTTTGGTGTGTGGGAACACGGGTAAGAATAAACGAATATGTGGTGTAAATTTAATATGTAAAAAATATGAAAAAAACTGCAATTAAATGTTGAATTTTACAGCTTAGAAATACAAACATCTTTTCAGTTTCAGATTAAATCCTTACTTTTAATTGGCTTAGGAAGAAATATCGTTTTGTGATATAACTTATAGCAAATAAAATATCAAACGGTTATCAATCAAACGACAACGATATAAATGGCAGGTATATTGATCTTTCTCTGGGTAACTATATGATTGGATAAGGTTATATAAGCAAAGGGTAAAAAAGTGTTTAATAAATGTGCTAAATGTAATTTCATCTTAACTTGAAGCTAATAGATATGATAAATATTCATTTACTGAATTATTTCCCCCCAATTTCATTAGTAAATAAACGTAGGTAAACATTGAATAACAGTTTAGTAGCTATATCTTGACACTTGCAACGATTTCAAGCTATAGACTTATATCTATTTTATTTAATACGTTAAACAAAAACAAACAGAATAGAATTTAATGAAAAATATTTGAAGATAAATCTATGCCTATAAAAACATATTTTTGACATGACTATGTCATAATAATTTGATTTTTTAGATAGATTCAACCATTTTATTCGTAACCAAAAAATGCAATACCGATTTGACTTCTTTTAATAACTGAGATTAGAATAAGATAGATCGTTTAGTATTCCTGTTGCAGCAGAATAGTTGGAATAGTTTTTGTGATTATTCACAAATACAAAGGTTGGTGAACAGTGAGTATATTGTATCAGAATAGAGAGTGTTAAACTAGTACAGAAAAAAACAAAGGCAGATTTACATCTCACCCCATATGTGGGTTTCCACATCTGTAAAATCACATTACAATGTTATTGACGGCCCAAACTTGGCTCAGATCCCTTGTTAAAATACCACAAATGATATTTTATTGTCGCCATTCTACCATGGAGAACCGCACCTCAAAACGACCTGATTTACTAGTTTACAGTTTAAAATTGTATCTGCTAGCTTTAGTTTAACAATTACATGTAAAAAAGGATTGAATATTATTGAATTCAAGTAAAATAATATTTGATCGAAGAACATTGTTTATTGTTAAAGCAAAATATAATTTTTATCATACCAGACCATTATGAACAAAAAACATTAAACATTACTGAACAACTAATTAATAGTAAAATACGACCAAAGATTTTGAATATGATTTTGATACTTTACGAATATATTATAATTATTTGTAGCTTATTTTCGAACGTCAATACGACAAAATATTACAACCGACTCATCAATTGCAACATGGAATCCAGCAATATTGAAGAGATTTTAATTATAAAGGGAATATTAATAACATATCCAATGCATTAAGCTTGCAATGTAGATTCAATTTAGTGAAATATATATTAATTCAGGACTTTTATACTGTGTCATGATTTAAATCTAGTTAGGTTTTAAAACTGTCAAAAAGAATAATGATAAGGTTGAATAATGTTAAAATCATTAACAAAATCAACATAGTCTTTAATTATTGGTTCTGAGTACGGAAAACTGCAACACGAGCAAGGCAATGTGTTGCATTTATAATTCATTGGCTGTAACAGAATGTAATTAGGTTATTGCATTCATTGAGCCACCATTTGTTTTCCACGATTTAATTATTAATTTCTGATCAGCAAATTTTCCTTTTGACCACACTGACACCATTACAAGACAAGAGAACAAATATGATGGGAAGAAACTCTTCATTGATATTCAGTTTTCTATTTCGCCATGAAAAATCGACGGCTGCTGCTCTCAGATCCTTCTATCTAGACAGCTGTGGATCTTGGTCTCACCCACGGATCCATTTTAGAGCTACTTCTATTAATTATCATGGTGAAAGACCTATGTGATGGTACCCTGCTTTTTGCTGATGATACCCCTTCCTTGTCCTCTGGTGAACATTTTCAGATCAACGAGGATATGGAGCGTTAACTAAAAAAATGTCTTACTTGCAGAAAACCGTTTCCAACAAAACCTTGCCAAGACCCCAAAAAACGTTTGAAGCTTAGCTCATCTTTCTTTTGTAAATGAAGATCAGGTGGAGCT
Source organism: Macrosteles quadrilineatus (assembly GCF_028750875.1). NCBI lineage: Eukaryota > Metazoa > Arthropoda > Insecta > Hemiptera > Cicadellidae > Macrosteles > Macrosteles quadrilineatus. The sequence goes on from NW_026542598.1 coordinate 24,636,816, forward strand.
TTCGTAATTTGTGTTGAACACTAGGCTAAGTTGGGACCGTTATTATGTCCAGACAACAACTCGTCTGGAACCCCCTAACCTAACCTAACCTAACCTAACCTTACCTAACCTAACCTAACCTAAGCAAACCTAACCTAACATAACCTAACCTTCTTCATGTCTGGGACAAACATCAATACCTTGCGTCCCGTGCCGTGGTCCACTTTGAATATGAGAATGTTTGGCATTCCTTGAATTTGATCCACCAAGACAGCAGCAACTTACAAAATCCAGAGACTACAGTTCTTTTAACAAATTGCTAATGGTCACTGTGGGCTGGAAATTGGGGATTTAGAGGACCGGCTTATGGGAACCACAAAAGATAGAGGCTACTATTTTAGTATTGCAGGGTTCTTGACAAATAACGAAAGTACAATTTAACGGTAACCATTTTTAATATCCCCGGTAGGAAGTTGTCATTATTTTTTCGCTAACTGCTTTTCAATGTGAGTATTTTTAATTTTCTTTGTATAGGCCTACGTAACAGCTTTGTTTTTAGTTATAACTCAGTCAATTCTTGATTCGGATAAAATACAAAGATGAAGGTAATAAGGTTCCTACCTAGAAACAACTAGAAACACTATACGCAATTTGTTAGAATCACAATGAATATAACTAATAAATAAAAATCAAATTTAATAGGTAGATTTTGTATCAACAAAATACAATTTAGAAAGTAATCAGTTGTAAATATTGTCTCTAAATATCAATCAACAAAACTGTAAATTTATTTGTTTGGTCAATATTACAGCTATAAAGAAAACCAAATAACTGCATAATAAATACATATGTTTATAAATCAGGTCTAATTAAAAACAGTAGAGATATTTTTTATATAAAATCTAAGCTAAAAACTTGTAATCTTCTTACATCTTTAGAAAAAATTTGTATTTCTGTATTCAAATATTTACAAACTGATAAGCATTTATATTTTAAACTCTACTTTAATGACGTCATATGAAAGAGACACTCTGGGAGTGATATTTATTGAGGTGGCCTCAAGGGTTTTGATCAATCTCTCCCCTTACAACTCCCTGTCAACCCCCCCCCCAGTCAACAACCCCCCCCCGTCACGCCCCCTTTCACAAATCCTTGAGAAGTGTCACCTACCCTCTGATCCAGTCGCCACAAGCTTTATTGGTTCTGAAAAGTAAATCCTAATCTTTGATTGATGACTGATACAAAAGTTAATGTGTAACACATTCTGTAATTTTAGTGACAGAAGTGCCAAAAAATTTGTAAAGTAAATAATATAAATACATTGATTTGTTAGATTTATTTTTGTTGAGTTCGCATGTTTAGTTACTAATCTTCTAAAGTTTTGCCAAATAATATGAATTTGAGTCAATATTAAATCTAGATTTTGCGTAAAAATAAGTGGAGCACATTCTATTTACTGACGTTTTATTTAAATTTATTGGTGTTTTCATAAAGAATCCATGACATAGCTGCATTTATTCCATTCCCTGCAGGCCGTCTCACTAATGAGAGATAGCCAACACGCACCAAGTACAAATTATGATTCTGATGGAGGGTTAGGTTAAGCTATAAATTTTTTGGGGGAGCGAGCTGGCGTAGTGGTTAGAGCGCGGGACTTCAGTCCCTAAGGTCCCGGGTTCGATCCCCGCCAAGTCACCAATGGATTTTATCTAAGTGATAATGCCGCAACCCCTAGGTCTAGCCTGAAGTTATGTTAAAAACAATCCCAGGCTCGTGCTTAGCGTCCAAGGAAAAAAATGCTATAGATTTAAATGTAAGCATAACAATTTTGCATGCTCGATTAGTTTTATAGTAATACTAAAGAAATTACAGATTTATATTTTATTTTATTTTTAAGATGCCATTGAGTTTACTCTATTAGATATTTGTTTTCTTGTTAAAACAATATAGGGATACATAATTATACTGTTAATATAAACAAGTTCTTCATTGTTTCTTTCATATAAAGGTTCAATTCCAACTAATAATGTTTGTCCTTCCAGTTCAGCTAAAAGCTTCATAACACAACTTCTCGTGCTGCTGTAAAATGTATTATAACCTATTCTATCCTTTATATTACGCATTGATGATACCATTTTACAAAGAAAGACTCTAGGTCAAATACATTATCCACTTCGCCAAAACCCTTGGTGACGACGTAAAAGCTTTTATTGTCAACTATTGTCGTACTCTTCATCTCTTTCTGTGAAGGCCATTCTGCTAAAATACCATCTCACACATATACATTTTTATTTAAATTCAAAAGTCGTCTTTGTTAACACTACTTTGCAATTAGGTTATGTTTATATAGTAAACGTTAATTTTTCTATTTAAAATGTAAATTTGGGTTTGACGAACGATCTATTACTTATAAAAGTAACTATTAATTTTTATTTCTTACGTAAAAACGTAATTAAATCGCCCTAAGATGAAATTAAAAATCTTAAATAAGTTTTTGAAAATAATTGAAACAGAATAAACTATTTTCACAACCGCTAACCTTTCTCAACGGGGTTTGTTACTTTAATAATGTATTTTGAATCTTGAAAAAAATAAGTTGCATCAACGGTTAGTTGTTTAAACTCATATTGCAATGAATGATTACTAACCACTATCACAATCAAATTATAGGCTTTGTACAGAAAAACAGTTATTCAAAGGAAACCTAGCTTCTTTTGTGTCCACCAAAAGTTTGAATGTAGGAAATAGTAGACGACACAAGTATGAAGATACAGAAAACAAGACTACAGACCAATTGTAATACGTTTTTTAGGACTGTAACAAAATATAAAGGTTGGTATACAGTACAATATGTCCTACATAGTGATTTAAATCAGGAAAGCAAAAAGGTATTTTTAAATCTCGGCACATATGTGGGTTTCCACATTTATAACGAAATCACATTACAATGTTATTGACGACCCCAACTTGGGCCTGGCCCCTTGTTAAAATGCCGCAAATGATATTTTATTGTCGCCATTCTACCATAGAGAACCACGCCACAAAAACACCAACTGCACGGTTTAAGTTTACATGATAGCTGTTTCTATTAATTGTTAATCCAAATAACATTTCTAGTTTTCATTGTAAAACTATCGTATAGCAGTTGAAATAATTTTAATACGATATGAAACTTAAGTTTTTTTTTACATTAAAAGTTTACGATAAAAATAAATAAGAACAAAGTTCCGAAAAAATAAAATGGAATCATTTAAGTCAATTTTCTAGGATAAACAATAAATATTTTATTTCAGAATAGGACATTAAATTGTCAAAAAAGGCTTAGGTACCAATCAGTTATCAATAATGCAACAACAAAATTTGTATAAAAAATTATACTGTAAATTCGAATTATAACTTTGAGAACGATAGTATAACTACCAGTAGCTTATATCTGAACGTGATTATAAACCAAATCATCATTTAATATTATTTTATTTTCTTTGTATCAATTCTATATTTTAGCTCAAAAGTAAAATCACAAAATTAAATGCATCGTTTACGAAAAATGGTACACATTTCACCCTTTTTAATTCGTGAAAAGGAATGAAGCGAGTTTCAAATGTATACGTTGAGAGAGTTTTAAGCTGAAATATTTATCTAGACTTTTAAAAATATAAACCAATAAATGGGTTTTTTATGTTTTTGTTTAACCAGATCTATCAATGAAAATATAAAATGTTGTAAGGATAACAACAAAAATGGGGAGAGTGATTTGATAAAGTTGAATAGTGCGGGGCTTCGGACCACAAGGTCCTGGGTCGAATCCCGCCAATCACCAATGGATTTTATCCATGTGATAATGCCGCAACAACTAGATCTAGCCTGAAGTAGTATGTAAAACAGTTCTGGCTAGAACCAGCGTCTTTAGGATGTGACAGGACATTAAAAACATCCATTGTTAACAAATGCCCTATTTTAATAGCAAGAATGTTTCTTTTAAACCTTTTTTCTTAGCTATTGTGCACCACAGGGTAAATCTACTTATACTGTTAGAAATGTGTTATCCTGTAGATGTTCGGAATCCCTTCATAAATTAAAATATGCTCAAAAAAGCACAACAAATTAATTTAAAATTAAAAGAAATTACATCAGCCTTATGGGTTACCTATGCTGGTGACAAAATAGCAACGAAGTGTAAACAGAAAAAATATAATAAATTCAAAAGCACATGTTTTATTTACAGCGTGGGTGAAAATAGAGAAGTCTGTACGTCACATATTTTTGGTCATGTTTTCAACCACTGGACGACCTCTATTATGAATTAATACATTTTTATTTTAATTTTAAATATTATCTATTTCAATTTCAAAGAGAAACGCAAAGCAAACGAAAGCCATTTGCCATTCTCTTTACACGTTTTAAAACCAAAGGGTATCAATATATAATTGGTACCGGGAACGCAAAACTCCAACAAGAGCCACTAAATGTGTCACGTTGGCAATTCAGTGGTTGCAATAGAATGTGATTAGGTTATTGCATTTATCGAGTCACCATTCGCTGTCCACAATTGCATTATTAATATTCAAGCTGTGAATAACATCAACACATATGAACCTTTCCTTTCAACTACTGGTGGTCAATGAGTAATAAACCTAACAAAATTGTTTGGTCTTTCACGGATATGTATATTGTTTAGATTAGAGTTTTAGCAATAACAATAGGTTTTATTAAAGAGTGATCACCTAATTATAAATATTAAATGACTAACATGCTAATTACTAATTTCATGCTATACAACCTGAGGTAAAGGGTAAAGAAAAATACTTTAAATCATGACTTTTTATCAACCAATATAAATAAGAAATACACGGTTGTAAATAGTTTCCAGTTATAGAGTTCAGGAAATTATTAATTTTACGTTATTTAATATAAGAACTTAAAAGGGGATAACATCACATTTACTCCACCTAATTTTGTATGAGGTACTTTTTTATAACGTATGCCTGGGTGGATTGAAAACGAGGATTATTTTACAAAGGTATAACCCACAGTAAAAGAGTCGTAAAATAGCATTAATGAATGGTGTGTTCACCCTATTATTCGATTTAAAATCCTTCCGAATCTCGGCCTTATCTAACCATAAAGTTCATCTTAGATAAAGTTGTAACAACAGGCCGGGATGTTTAAGTCCAAAAATATTTTTTCTCGACACACTTTAGGCATTTCAAAAGAACAAATATATACACATGAAGGCTACGTCTTTTGACATAAAATTACACATTTTTAACTGAAAGTATTTTTAGTTTGCTTCTATTGGCACATTTTGTTGTTACATAAGTGTTAATTTTTAGAAAACCATTCTTGATTCTTTGGATAAGTTTTCCGATTATTTGAGGTTAAATAACGATTGATTCAAATGTTACTGTATGCTTTATATTTATCGTCATAGATATTTATTTTGATAATAACAGAATAAATGTTTAGGCATTGTTTTAATTCAATTGCAACAACGACTAATGTTTTGATTCTGAGCTTCTCAACACATATTTTGTGCATTTTGAGATAGACTATTTTTATCAAAATGTCATGCTACTTGACATTGATGTTTGAGTGTAGAAGTTCTGAGCAGCTTCAGTAATGGAAGATCAACATTATCAGCTTTCTGTGGTAAAAAGACGATTGCGACGTGGAGTGTCAAAGTAAATGTGGAGTTATTTTTACTTAAAACCCCCAGTTCTTAACACTTACACATTTTTATCCCATCTTATAAAGGGTCAAGCGTTTTACATTGAAATTTTTAACTGTTTAAATTAATAATGAAAAAAGCTAGTTTTATCAATATTCAATGCAGATCTTAAAATAATTTTCGTTGACTATTGCATCACAGTTAGTTACACGCTCAAAATAAGAAATATTTAAAAAGGTAAGTGAAAAGTGACAAATAAAATATGGAATTTGTGACCCAAGCTATGCCTATACTCGAAAAGACAGTTTGTCATAAATCGATAATGAAATGTCAATATGTCAGAAGCCTTCGTCTGTTGGCAGCTGACCGCAAAATTGGACTCACTTAGTAGTATCTCGCTCTTTTGTTTTCAACAAACATTGTTAAAAATATATATCTGTGTAAGAAAAAATACCTACGGATTAATTCTATCAAAATTTTGTTTATAATTTGTAATTTGCTATGTTTGATTAAAAGAAGGAAATCCGTAGGCCCTAATAAAATTATGTCGAAAATGGTTATGCAATGGTTTCAGTCATTGTTTACCAACATCAATTGTGCATTTCAACACTCATATTATTCACAAAAAGGTCAGATGTAATTTTTTGATTTTATAAAACATATTTATTTAGTGAACAATTAACAAGCTTTAACGGTATGCTAAAAGCCACTTGAGAGTTAGAACAGCTTTATAGGCCCTAGAGATCGCCTTTCTTTATTTGAGTAGATGATGTGAAACCTCCATTACCTGGGCTGATAAAGTTTCGTTAGCTTTCAAAGTAAGCTACTAATTAGTTTGATGATTACAAAATGAAATTTGCTTTTTATAGATGCACGTTACCTTTTTACGCAGCTACTAATACGAATCCATACCTAGAACAGATTAAAACGATGTTAATAACAGTTAACAAGTTCATATGAAAGATACTTTTACACTTAAAGCCTGTAACACAAATTATGAAATGGACCTGTCAAAAAATGTTTATAGATAAATAATATTTAGTTTTATATTACTCTTATATTTTCTTAAATATGCCTTTGTAGACTACTTAACAATAACACCTTTGATCTGTCACTGACATTTGAATCAGTAATAGTTGCATTAAAGCTCATAAAGCAGGTGAATTACAACACATCTAAAGAAAACTAATATTTAAAACCCAAGTATAAAGAAGGAAGACCATTACGTCATGTGTATAAAGTCTAGCGTGGTTTTTATTGACTACGCACATTTGATTCAACCAAAAGTGATTGTTAAAAGCCACTATGGATGTGACCTTGGAATAGATTAAAAAACAAGTTCTAAAACGCTATATGTTAGATTGGTGACGAAAAATAGAAGAAAGTTTAGACGGAAGAAGGAACGAAACTTTGTGATAGGAGAAGTTAAAGTGACTTGGAGGTGTTTAGAGTGTTAGTGAGAAAAAACTAAAGGGAGGGTGAAGAAGATTATATTTTTGACACAACCGATCACGATGCTAGGTGATTTTCCCTCTCCAGGGACCCACTCTTACGTCTTAAAAGTATCTGAATGATTTCAACCTATAAAACTTAATATGTGTTTTCCAAATATAGTTTGATAAACAGACAAAACTGGGGTGATGTATAGTATATTTTAAAAGTCTTTGTGTTTAATGTGATTACGTAGCAGTTGTTAGCAAACTTCAAGTTAAATATGGCCAAATAGAATATTAATTTAGTTGTAGTACCTGGAATTCAAGATTAATCCCACTTCAGGTCAGTCACAGACCAAAACTTAAACTAATGTTAAATTACCTTAAAAATTTCAGCACAGTGTTAAGAGGTATATCAGTTCTGACTAGTATCGATGAATACAGGTTCTGTATTCATTGTTCATATATAGAGTGAATTGTAAATAGTAGTTAGTGGTGTATGCTTAAAGTACCCGGTGAATAATAAACTTTACTACATTGCTGAATGGTACACAATGTGACTAAAGCACGAATCTTAACTTATATTTGAAATAAAACCGACTCTCAAGAATAGCTTCATGTTGAGAGGGGGACTTACAACACTGCCCTGTTACAGGTCTTGAGATGTTAGTGAACAAATTAACTTCACGGATGTCTTGTAGATATTGTTTTAAGAGAAAGAAAACACTGTTGTACTTAATTGCATTGTTTTAGTTTGTATATCATAAAACGTTGTTCTACCATCATTTAATCAACATCGATAGTAAGAACACTAAAATAAAGGCCCATTGAATTTACTTTGAAATATCAAGAGTTTTTTTTTAGTTAATAGGCAAACTTAAATTACTGTCCTTATATTCTCTTTTTCGATTATAAACGTTTTGTCCGAAATATTTGAACCATAAACATTTTTCAGTGCCCTAAGTTATTTCCAATTTAGTCTTTGATATTTTAGAATTTTCAAAAGTTCCACCAAACTGATGGTCTATATTTTTTAACGATATTGATTTTTTAGACGTATGTGCTTTTGAGGAAAATTGTCTACGAGAGTTTTAGTTTCTCATAAATCGCCATATGACGTTGTCGACGAGTCAACGCTGCATCATACATCTTATCTGACACAAGATCGAAGAGTGTCGTCATACAGCGTTTTCTAAAACTTGTCATAATAACAAATTTTTTAAAGGATTTTACGTTATTAAAACATTTTTGGCGGTATTATATTGCCAAAAGATGTGTGTTAAGATGTATATTTATTCCCACCTTATAATGAGGTAAAATTTAATAAGCTGGAAATTCAGTTAATTTGTGTTTTTACCAGGAAAGTTTTGGGGTAGTTTTGATTTTTTCCATTTCTTATGTATTTTAGGGTGCTGAATCTGAATCTGAGGTTTGCCAACAAAAATTCTTGACGCAACATTGACAAAAATGAGAAAAATATGGAAAAAATTATATTTTTTGTAATATTTAGCTTATAACTCAAAAACTATCAACTTTTTGTTATTAGTCTATATTATAAAAATTAAAGTACACAAAATTTGCTACAAAATGCACCCCTAATGTGGTAATCTCCGATGAACCGTTTAGGCTCCAGAGCTATTTGAAAATTGGAACATTTTGTGTTAGTTTTTAAATTTCTCCAATTATTCTGTCAATGACATATATTCATTGTATATGCCCAGGCAAAGGTCTTATATAAATCCAAAGTGTTAAAATTGATTAATTTTGTGTTACTGAACCGTTGACGTTTTATTTAGTGTACAGAAAAGTTACACGAACTGTTGCCGTTTAAATTATCCTCGCTCAGAGGGTTGTAATGAGGCAGGTTCTGGCAAACGTTTCGATGCATTATTTGTGAGCATTCTAGCTTGTTCATCTGGGCAATTAAAAAAAGGTTAAAAGTAAAAAATTACACATAATAGTAAGTGATACCAAAATCAAAACTATCAAAATTAAATAACACCAATCTATTAATCATGTAATATCTTATGCACCTGATGACGTGATATTAAGATAAACGTAAATAATAAAATGTTATGTAGGCATATACTGTAGCTAAGCATTTACATTGTGTGTAGATTTGATAGATTGTAGGTCCTAGGGTGTAGGGCATAGGCCTACATGAGAGTGGTAAGGGTTAATTGACTTAAGATAGTCAATACAAATTTTGGCTATAAAACTAAATCCAACGTTGCCTCACTGCCCCCAACTCAAGCAGCTTTGTGGACATAACTCGCTTAGAGTTTACATTTACATTCGGGTGAATGAATGGGGGTGAAAAAATTAGTATTGGCCTATGGTAACAGTGCCAATCACTCTAAGCCATGCATTGGTCTTGAAATTTTACACAGAAAATTTTATAATGGGTGGGTGCCAATACGATTGAGGATGTACAATGGACTGTGATGCTAGAGTCTAAGTAAGTAAGAAAGTAAGTATAGTACCAAACGCACATTCCTTTATTTATTAACTTGTTAAATCTACACAAAATATAAATGCTTAGGAACAGTATATGCCTACATAACATTTTATTATTTACGTATATCTAAATATCACGTCATCAGGTGCATACGATATTACATGATTAATAGATTGGTGTTATTTAATTTTGATAGTTTTGATTTTGGTATCACTTATAATTATGTGTAATTTTTTTTTACTTTTAACCTTTTTTAATTGTCCAGATGAACAAGCTAGAATGCTCACAAATAATGCATCGAAACGTTTGCCAGAACATGCCTCATTACAACCCTCTGAGCGAGGATAATTTAAACGGCAACAGTTCGTGTAACTTTTCTGTACACTAAATAAAAAGTCAACGGTTCAGTAACACAAAATTAATCAATTTTAACACTTTGGATTTATATAAGACCTTTGCCTGGGCATATACAATGAATATATGTCATTGACAGAATAATTGGAGAAATTTAAAAACTAACACAAAATGTTCCAATTTTCAAATAGCTCTGGAGCCTAAACGATTCATCGGAGATTACCACATTAGGGGTGCATTTTGTAGCAAATTTTGTGTACTTTAATTTTTATAATATAGACTAATAACAAAAAGTTGATAGTTTTTTAGTTATAAGCTAAATATTACAAAAAATATAATTTTTTCCATATTTTTCTCACTTTTGTCAATGTTGCGTCAAGAATTTTTGTTGGCAAACCTCAGATTCGGATTCAGAACCCCAAAATACATAAGAAATGGAAAAAATCAAAACTACCCCAAAACTTCCTCGCTATGAGTAAATTTAAATACAAATTTACTGGATTATGGAGAATAATACAGTAATTTGTTAATACTTAATTATTGAAAAATATGGAACTTTTTAGTAAATAATCGTTTAGTTTGTGTTAAAAGTTTCATCTACTCTTTCTCTTAAAGGCTGGCCAATAACAAAAAAAGACGATACTATCTATACAGGTCTATCTTTATAGGACCACAGAAATGACACCCATTTTATTATCCACATAAAGTTAAACGATAACAGATGAGATCTGAGACTGCTGTCAAACAACAAGAATGCAATAACTATTTTCCTTTATAAATGGAAGTATAGACACGTTTTTGAATAAAATTGGTCCAGTTTCTTTAAAATATAATTACTGATATTTTTTTATAGAAAAATAAAAATAACATATTCTTGCATACATTCAAATTAAATTACGGGTTCAAACATATTTGGCACGTTTAACATTTCTGTGCTGAAATGAACACTCTAGATATATAGGAAATAAAATATACAGGGTGGTTGATATAAGTGTGCCAGCTGTTAAATTCGGAAGTAATAAGAAATATCAAAAAATGGCAAATTGTAACTGTCTGAGATTTTTTTATTTTAAAAATGTTGGTCAAGATGAAAAAATAATTTCGGTTGCCATTTTTCCAATATCTAACTCCTAAATGAGTAGCTTCAGAGAAAAAAATTCCAGGAATAAAAACGTTTTTAAATGGCGTTTACTTATAAAAAAAATCATAAAATATAATATCTTCAATAAGAAAAATCAAAGTTGGTGGCTATATTGGAAAAATTGTGGCTAACATAATTTTTTCAACGTGACCAAAAAAAAAAAATCGAAGGCAGTTACAATTTAACATATGTTGATATCTTGATATCCTTGCAGTAAAATAATGAAAATTTTCCACTTGCACAATTAAACAATATAACGTTATTTTTGCCTTTCGATTCCAACATTTTAACGCGTTTGCTTGAACAGTGTTCATCTTAACATTAATGACACAGATTTGGTAAGAAATGGCTCAGAGCAAATGCATTATCCACTTTGTTAGAAGGTTTTCGACGAAACCCTTACCAAAGGCGTAAAAGCTTTTACTGTCAACTATTGTCATACTCTTTATCTCTCTCTGTGGAGGCTATTTTTCTAAAGCACTATCTAACACAAAACCATTTTAAGTTGATTTCCGATGTCCGCCTTGAATTTTGAAAAGGTTATAACGCTTACATCCTACCATAGTTGATTATGTAATATACAAACTTAAATTACTGCTATATTTAGATGCGTAAATTTGAGTCGTGTAGAAGTCGAAGACAAAACTAGACATTTCGTGCAATGAATATTTGTTACAGTTATTCCTACTGAATATAACAGTTTGCAGAGTGAAATTTTATAAAACGTTGTTACATAAACACCACTTGAAAAGTGATGGGTTAAATCTCACCACATGTTTGGATTTACACATTTATAGAAACCAAATCACATTACAATGTTATTGACGACCCCAACTTCACCCAGACCCCTTGTTAAAATGCCACAAATTATATTTTATCGTCTCCATTCTACCACGGAGAACCACGGTGGTAAAAAACGGATCTCTTATACACAAGCTGGACATTACTTAGCTGTAGATTACTATGATATATACAGTTTATTTAAAAAAAAAAGTCCTCACCATTGAAATAAATACAACTTTCATGTTAACATGTACCACACTAATAATGTTCAATTGTTCCAATGTTTTGAAACACCTCCATGGTGTAATAATAATAAACCGTAACACAAAATATGAATAAATAAAACACAACTAAACACAGCACAATTTTTTTTTTAAGAGGTTGGCGGCCTCTTTTAACCTTGCATTTGCCCGTCCACATAGACTAAGCGCCCGTGCGTGGATCGTTTACAGCAAAGCAAGGAGTGAGCGGGTACAGTACAAAGGTGAATTGTACTGACTCAGAGTAATAAAACGTACTGATAAAATGTTTTGGGCAGTGACCAGGATCCGAACCCACGACATCGCTGCCTTGGGCCCGAAGTCCGCGACGCTACCGACTGAGCCACCGACTCACTAATAATAAATAAATCTAATAATAAATAATAAATATAGAACGTAACATTAAAATATAAATACTTGTAATATAAAATAAGAAAAATTAAACATTTTAAATATCATGAATAAAAAAAACCACAAATACATGTTAAAATGATCATGTGTATTAAATAAAACAAGTGTTTCCTGATTTTGAATTCCATGATAATACCGTATCACAACAATCCTAGGAAACATTAAATTACATGAGCAATATTAGTAGTATTTTCAGTAAAAATCATTTACGTGTTTCTAAAATATACATTTTCTGGGCAGTGTATGTTGTTAGAGTATAACACTCTATAACTGTCATATAAATTAATTTGATGGATAGGCATAGCTACATTATATATAAATAATTGTAAAAAAATATATAAATAAATGCAAGGACTATTTAGTAATACGTTTAATACTGTTTGACAGTGATTAAACATTAATGTAATGTCATACAATGATGTTGAAAATTATTACCAGGAAAAATTTATGTAATTTGCACCAGTGCTTTGGTAATAAAAAAAAATCTCTCAAAACGAATATTACATTTTTACAGTAGGCCTGATCTCTTTAGTAAAGCAATCTAAAAAAAGTTAAAAAAACAGGTAATTTTAAAGACCATGATTTTCTTAGTAAATATATATCAATATGTAGCTTATTAGAGTATCACAATTACAGTTGGGATTGAAACAACTACACCTAACAAAGCTTAAAACGTTAGTCTAATAATTGGACTCATATCAAGAACATGCGTTGAAAAAATCACATCGTATGGCTAATGTCATCACAATTTCCCTTAACAAGCGTTGAAATAATCAAAATAAACATTTGATTGGTTCCGGGAACGCAAAACTGCAACAAGAGCAATGAAACGTGTCACAAAGGAAATTCAGTCTGCAATTGAATGTGATTGCGTTGTTGCATTTATTGACTACTATTCCTTGTACAAACTATTATTATTAATTGGCAACCTGAAAACACACATATCCTACTTCTATGTGTAGATTTATTGATACGCATATCATGTAATGATACAGATATTATTCATAGTCATTATAAATATTTTTGTTGGAAATAATGAGTAATGTTTTTTATCAAAATATTTTGTATAGGGATCGTATAAAGTTCTCTATATATTTAAATGAATTAGTGATTTATTAAATAAAATATTGAACTTTAAAGAATGTTTTTGTTGTTTATGTCATCTATATATTTAATACGCTAGGCATACTTTTGTCATAATTGTTTGGAGCGTTGGTGCTACCGATCACCATGTTCAAGATGCCGTTAGAAAGGTCTTGGCATGTAGTTTTGCCATCAAACAAAAAAAAACTTTGGAATTCTATTAGGGCTCTGCCCCAGTGGCCATCAAAGTTCCCATGTTATTCTTAGGGAGAAAATGTTTGTTTACAGTTGAACAGATGAATACTTTGAAATTGACACTAATATTAGAAACAGCTGGTTATAGAGACATGTGCTATCCTTATATTCCTTATATATAATTATAATACTTGAAGGTGACTTCTACGAAATACTACTCCTCCGTTAATAATGGACGGATTTTTACAAACGAGGTGTCAAAATGAAGTATTTTTTGTGTAGACGCCCCCTTTCACCAATTCCTGTAATAAACTTTTTCGGGCTTTGCCCCAAAGCCATCAAAACCCAATGTATTTCTTATGAAGAAAAGATTTTTTTTACTTAAACAGACGAATAATTTGTATTAATTACAGCTGTTCATAGTAAACATAAGATACACACAAGAGCGTTCGTTTTCAGAGTGAGTTAGTTTTCTGTGTCGATAGCTGGAGTGGAGTGAGCCTTCGTTTTTAGAGTGAGTTCGTTTCCAGTTTCGATAACTGGAGTAGAGTGATTGATTATGATTAAATCATCTTTTAGTTGGCTCTTTTTTAAGTATTCGGAAATTGTGACTGTTATCGTTTTGAAATAACACCTTTTATATTTTGCAATTGCTCGAATTCGAGCAACAGGTGCACTAGTTAGGCTTTAAATCTCTATAATCTTTCTATTTTTGGAAAAGGTTTAGGAATTCATTCATTTAAATTCCTTGTCAGTGCTGTTGGAATGTGACATTTCTGAGTATTACCAGTAATGGAAGAGCAACACTGTTAGATTTTCGAGGTAAGGCAAGATTTATATTGACAAATAAAAAAAAAATGTTTCAAAGAATGATTACTGTAACAAATTTAGTTTATTTACCGGGTAAAAAAAAAACTTAAATGATTATGAATTTAAATGAAAAACTTAAAAACCAGCAGTGTTGAATACGAATCTTGTAAAATCGTAAAGGTAAATACAGTAAGATAAACTTCTGATTTACCGACCGATCCTAGCTTCCTGCTATCCAAGTTTCGAGAAAGAGTTTGTCATGAACCATTAATGAAATGTCAATACGTCAGCTGCAATTGTCTGTTGGCAACTGACCGCGACATTTGGACTCTCTCGACATTTATTTCTCTTTGTTATTTAAGTAATATCTTTTGTGGAAATATAAAAGAAATAAGGAAACGAATATGTAAACAAATTAATAAATAACACCAACAAATACTTTAGGTAAAAGCAAAGATAGGTAAATATTATATTTTTGCATAAATACAATAAATAAGTTTCCGGTAGCCAAATTTTGTATGGGTGCTCAGAAGTGTGCATAGAAAATTGATCACAACTTTTTAAAGAAAATTATATTACTCAGTTATAAATTTACCAAAAGTGTATAGTGGAGGAAAAATAGAAAACAACGGAAAAATATAGAACATATTGGCTTCTTCTATACCGTCTTATGGCATCCCTTGCACTTTGGAAATGTATTCTACTTAACTATCATAAAACCTGCCATCCTCTTATTTTATTTACTCGCTCATTAACATAAGGACCTGTTGAAACAATCACATTAAAACGATTTACTAAATGTCTCAATGTTACCTCTTGAAATCTATACATACAGTACCAAGGAAATCATACATTCATAATTAAAATCACTCTCAAGAAGAGCTTGATATTTCCAGAAAGCCATGGCTGAAAGGCGGAATCACAATTTGAACCCTTCACATATCTTAAGCTGTTTGTGAACAATAATTTTACTTCACAAATCTCTCTAAAAGCTGTTTTGTTTTCATGGGACAGTAATGTTGCATTTAATGCCATGTCAGCATTTATTTTTGTATTGTCTTCTTGGTTGATATCTAGGTCAAAACATTATTGCTACAGAAATAAAGTAGCCCATTAATATATCTATGTAATTTATATTTGAATATTACGGATATTTATTTATTCCTTGAATCATAATGTTGGTCAATAATTACTTTGTAAGCAACCTAAAACCAGTTTTACATTTAAATTCACCAATGAAGAAAAAAAGTTAAAATAAGGTGTGTAAAAAGTTAAAATCCCTTTATATAAAAGAAGTTTTGTTTTATTTAGTCATCAGTAATGAGTGGAATTGTACACAAAATTAAATCTTTAAATCTCAAGAGGGTGGACACAAAATGTACCTATAAAATAATTTTAGTTTATGTCTAAGTCATAAAATATATTTTAGTCTTATCAATATAGTTCAGGTGAGTCAAGATTACAAAGATTACAGGACTACAAAGAAATGCACAAACTTTTATGATATCATAGAAGATAATTAGATTATTTACGTATTATCAATAGTAAAAAGTGTATCTATTATCTGTTTGCAAAAAAGGAAGTGGCTGGAGAAGAGTTAAATTTTTTTATAATGACCTTTTATTAGTTTGCATTTAAAAGTTAAAATCAAAAATAAGCTGATAAAAAATTTGGTAATTTATTTCAAACTGTTGGGCGAAAGTAAGGGTTTTCCAAAATTTAAAATGTAGATATAGATGTAGAAAAAAAAATTCTTTCAACAAACACATTTTTGAGGTTTGGATACTGCAGGCAAGTGGTTGACTTTCTTCCAAGTTAAAGTTTAAGAGCTTAAGCTAAACATTTGTACTTTGTAACAGTTTAACCCACCTCTAAGCCACTGTAAAACAAAGCCTAACAAAGCCTAGGGTAATCTTTTGGATAAATTCTTTCGTGTCGTTTGTGTAGCAACATTGTATTTTTATTCGGAGAATAATAAAAATTAAGTTATATAATTTACGAATAAACTACTTTTAGTAATATATTAGTTCTATGTTTTATTAAATATTGATAAACATCCTTAAACTATTTATTTTTAATTTTAATGTAAAACCAAGTCTTTGAAACATTAGCAAAGCAAAAGCCAGTCAGCTAAAAAATGTATATTCAAAGCAACACTACTACTTTTATCAACCTAAATATCCTTCGTCCTTTATCTGGTGTTTAAGGAAGTAATCGAGTTATCTGATTCTTACCCACTGTTTGTAAAATGCTCGAGGTCGGGGAATATAAAAACCTCATAAATATTAACAAGCCAAGAAACCATCAACACTTTTATAACTTTTTACATAACTTCCTATTCAGTTTAAGAAGTAGGCGGAATAATATTAAAGTTTTAAACGTAGAAGCCTTCGGAACATCAAACTGCTCTTTACATTGAGTTTAAACTTTCTAAATGTAAGAAAACACCTGGAATGGGCTATATTAGAATTAAAAGTTAAATACTTAATGGACGAAAAGCTTAAACGTGTATTTATATACCACGGATTAATAATATAATGATCATTTGTGATGTTGGTAAATAATCATTTACCTTTAAATTTCCTGCTCAGTAAATTTAAGGTAAATTATATTATTTAAATAAATTTGTATGCATACAAACCAAACTTAGATAAGCATTACATTGAAAAACGGAACCTTATAAAAATACTGTACGCCTTAAGAATTTTTAAGCTATTACAAAAAAAGAGATGGTATTGTTACGAACAATATATTTAGCTTTTTATACTAAAACCTTGATCCACTAAAGGACAAAAAGGAAATCTTTTATGAACCAGAATTGACGTTAAAGGTATGGCTAAAGATATTTGACACGTTGTTGAAATAGAAGATATATTATACTCTGGGGTGATATAAAGATATCGTAAATGGGAAATGACACAAAATATCGACTGTTAGGGGCTTTTTGTCTTAGTAAACATTTGGAGTCAACAATGCTACATTTCGCCATTTATTTCAAGATTAATATAAAATCAAGGTGTTCCAATAAATCTGGAAATATATTAGCAAAAGTATACGTCATAAGAAATGAAAAAAAATCGATACGATTCATTAGGATGTCCGTTTTTTTTCACGAATTTATCTTGGACAATACAATGGCAAACATTGAAATATTCTAAATAACAGGGAAGCAAAATTTATTGGTACTGTTGCGATTAAGTTATTTTCTTTTATCAAACTTTCTTACATATTTACCTCTGTTAAACCTCATGTCTACCTTCATGTGAGGGGAAATAAATGAACATATAAATACAAAAACAAAGTATGTCCTCATTTACTTTTTGATAAAAGTCAGTATTTTATGACTAGCGTCTCAGGGTTCTGGTCCTCTTTTGTGAAGGTATGGGTAGTGGGAGAGCTCCTCACGTCGATTTAAGAAAAATTATAAAATTAATTTTATAATTTATAATTATAAAACTAATTTTATGACTTTTGGTTTTAAAATTAAACTGTCACAACCTTACCTACAGTAATATAAGTTATTAATATACTTTTATTACGCATTTACCTGTTTAATTTGATGAATTAACTTCTGATTGTTTATCTATTCGCATATCTTTCCAACCTAGGTGTATAAATATAACGTTAAGTATATAACTCTAGACTGAAATACACGAGTTTGTCTTAACGCCCCTCTTTTCATGTGAAATAACATGGTTTTAACATCCAAAACAACATCATTTAACTTGTAATGGAACTAGAGCATTATAACTAGAGTTTCCTTGTTTATTGCTACTTGACTGTCATACTTGTATTAGCGTGCTCGTAATTAATATTAAAACTTATACTTAGTTTAACACTACTCGAATATTCTGCGTAGTATTTGCACTTGAAAATGTTTAACAGCATTTGGTGGGTACAACATGGCTGCCTATAATAAAAAAAAACTAGTTTTATTTATTTCATAACTGTCATTTAAGTGTTGTGTTACAATTAAAAATTAGGTTTGAATTTTATTAGCTGTTGAACTATAATATTAAAACCATCAGATGAATTTCCTTTTACAATTGAATTATTTGTCTCTCCCTCATTTTTCGGTTGTAAGGATCTATAGTATAATTAGTTTGGACTAATATTTATTCTACAAATCGTAAGTGTGCCTTTTTAGGCTGTGGGGTCTTAAAATGTAGTTTTACATGTTTTACTAGTTTTAAACCACCTTTAAAACCAACCATTGCATTTGGTATTATTTGTATTCATAATAGTTGATTGGATTGTACATATATCCTCTTCATTCAAAATCACTATTGAAATTTTGCAATGAAAATACAAACAACCCGACTATTTAATTAGTCGACAGGTCAATTACCATTTGGTTGAAACCTGTAGTTATGGCGTCCTAATTAAACCATTACTACGATATTCGATTGTGGCCTATGCGGAGGTAAGTAAAACTCTTGAAATTACTCTACAATAAATGCGAATTAAATTAATTTTTTTTGTACCTACGTAGTTAACAGTCCAGTTTAGATTTTTTGCACAATTATTTTAAAAGTCTTTGTGTAACATAAATCTTGAAAGCTGGGTGGATTTAATAATCAGAAGATCGAATGTTTGGTCCTGATTAAAAACAGAAAAGTTTGAAAGTACAAAACTGGGCCCAGCTGTGACTTAACCTTTCAGAAAAAAATATAAAATATCTTATATTAGTCAGCAACAATGCCGTGTTAGATGTACTACCTAATCATAACTTAAACGTAATACTTATTTTGTGAGTTAACGTTATTAAAATATAATCTAATCATAATTCAGTCAAATAAAGTTTAGCGGTAGTTTAAATTACATGGTCGAGCTAAAGCTTCGTAAAAAGAAAGACCATTCGTAAAAACTTTAGATTTTAGCACCAAATAAATGTTCTCGTAGATAAGATATGCTATTTTTGCAGAGATATCTCCAAATAATAATTCAGAATTACATAAATCAGTCATTAATTGAGTTAAACAGGCAAACAAATATGACCATTTCATTTGGAACTGTCGTACGTAAGTTATTGAACCAGAAGGCAGTTGACAAAATTTTTCACCTGTATAAAAACATAGATGCCAAGCACTAAGGGCGTATGTTCAATCCACGATGAAACTGTGCATCATTTCGTTACCTTTGATATGATAAGAAAATATGGAAAATAGATTGAATATAATGAAAAAGTAGGCCTATTAATACTACCATAATTAGTAAAATGTGTTGAAAACTTTTATTTAATTTTAAACCAGATAGATACAATAATGTATGAACCTTTCAATACATAGCCTATTTTACAACCTTAACAGCCAAAAATACAATTTAAAGAATAAAATTTAAAGCTAAAGCTAAGATTGATTTAAGTATTTTGGGAGGGATTTAAAAAATACAAAATGTTTGCTACATTATTGATTTTGTAATTTTTGTGTTATTTTTCAGGACTCTATGAGTAAAAATTCAGAACAAAGAAAGTAACCTGATACGTCGTATCCATAGCAACAAAGTGTGCTTCTCTGTGTACTTCACGGTTTGTCACGATAATGTCAAACTTGCATTACCATAAACAGCTCTGACACTGCTTGTGGGTAATTCTGTTTTACAACGGTGCTTTTATATTTCTCATCCTCACATTTTTTATTGACTCTTTTTCCTACATCAATGGTTGACCTAAAATAATTAATTTATACACATATTATGAAAATCAAGTATATTCTATTCCCAAGGTTTAGCATTAATCTTTGCTGCTACTAAACCGTAATGAACTAAATTAATAAAGTGAAAGCTGAATAAAAGCTAACGTTATTTTTCCACGCTTTGATTTGTCTTACTAGTCTTCTTCATCATTGGTAAAAATAAATGAAAACTTACACCCTTACAAGAGCGGAGCGAAGCGAAGCTCTTTGGGATCAAATTCAATGCAATCTTTATAACCCTTAATCTCAATAACGGCTGAAAATATTTTAGCCAAACTTACCAAACTTGTTTCGTCAAATGCTTAGGTGGTTTAGAAGTTACCAATTTAAATTTTTGAATATACCTTTATAACTTTAAAGTAGCTTAAAGTTTTTAACACAAACAAGTTTTGGTCACATTAACTACTATGAAATATGATGAAATTAAAAGATATTTGTATTCACAAAAAAACCTCATAGAGCTTTCACATGCCTACACTATCATGGTTTTAATTCAAAACATTGTACTTTATGGTTTTTAAAAAGCTTAGTTTTTAGTAATGAGCCTCTTTTTAGATAAAACAAATTCAGCGTGACTGTACCTTTGAGGTATTAATAAAGTGGAATTTCCATTTTGAGAAAGGAAAAAAAAAAACACATAACTGGCAGAGGCTCCATGCATAAAATTGACAGTTTACTGGAAGTACATTGAAGCTGGAGGTCATACAAATTATGGTTTTTCGTCATACAGTTATAAAATAATTTGGTCAGTCGTTTAAATTATTATTGTCTAACTAACCGGAAAATTTCATCGTAAACAACAAAACACATAAAGTGGACAAAAAATCCAGCTGTAAAAACATTCTAAAATTTAAAAAAAAAAATCAGGTCAGCAGAAATTACGAGTTACAAGAAAACTATTATACATTTTTGATTAGAGAACTAACTGTGTATTAATTATTTAACCCAATTTGTGGGAACATAGAGGATTTATTATCAACCATGATACAGTGTATAAAAAGCAAAAACGTTTGCCTCATTGTTGTTTGATTACAATGTTTCAAAGTTGCATTATCATAAAATGTTCGAAACGAAGAAACGTAAATACCGAAATTAAAGATTATCTGTTATTAATCATACTATGTTTTATCATGATAATTAAGACAATATAAAATCGGTTTCGTACCTTACGTCATCAATCCTAAGATAGTCTTTTCAAGCGACTAGTTTCGAAACTGACGTTTCATTTTCAAGCCTTGTCTAACATAAAATTATTTGACAAGGCTTGAAAATGAAACGACAGTTTCAAAACTAGTCGCTTGAAAAGACTATCCTAGGATTGATGACGTAAGGTACGTAACCTATTTTATATTGTCTTAAATCAATCCTGGAGGCAATGCTGAATAAAATGATATTTTAGCCTGAGCACTAATTCTCCTGCATTTTATTTATTTTTGAGAGGTTGGCCGCCTTATTTTAACAATGAATTTTCCCGTCCACATAGGCTACATGTACGTGGAACATATTTAGCAAAGCAAGGGGTAAGCTGGTACAGTGAAAGAGAAAACTGTGCTAATAAAAGTAGTATCAGTGACCAGGATCTCAACCCTCGACAACGCCGAATTGGGCCCGAAGCCGAAGTCCGGGGCGCCACCTACTCACCAAATAAAAAGAGGGAAAAGACTTATATAAAACAATTTAAATAATCGAGCTGTAAAATATAATCATAAACAAAAAGACTTGATGAGTATAGGACATGACAATACACAGTAAAATGCAATACAACTTTATGGAAAAATCCTTTATTCTATCATAAGTTGGATTCAAATAGTATAAAAATAGTGAAATATATAATAGAAGCTTTTAATCTGATGTAAAACGCGTTAGTCAAATACGATAGTACGTTTTGATATAAAAATAGCATCCATTTGTCAAAATAGTTTATACTTACCGGGACATTAAAACTGGGTAAAAAAAAATTAAAAAATAATTGTACTTGAGAACCGTAAAGGCCAATTCATAAACCTTTTAGAATCTTTAAGAAGAATATTTTTTTTTCTATATTTTCCTTTAAGTTACAGTATTATTAAATCTTTATTAAATGCACCAGTAACTTAAATACGGTATATTTGCATGCTGTATTGAATAGCTACTAACTAGATCATTGAGAAAATAAGATAGACTACAGCTGAATTGTAATTTTGATCCAACTGTACTCTTTTTTTGTAAATGACGTAATGTTTTGTTTCGTTACCAATGAGAGACCACGTTTTAATATTAGACACAAAGGCAAACAATATACCACCGTTAGTCTCCATGGCAACGCTAAAGAGCTTCTCTTGAGGCAGTGGTGATGTCGTACAATATCTCTCTTGGAAAATACAAAATATATGGTTTGTGACAAGCCTTTGGACTTTTAAAAGAAATTGTATTCGTATGGTTTCAACCTGTCCTTAGATTTCCTAGAGTTATCAAAGGTTCAATTGCTTAAAAATATCTAAATTCAGATACATTGTTAAAATTTCCCTTCCATAACTTAACAATGAAAAAAAAAATTACTTGATGAGACAAAACAAGTGAGAGAAATATTCAACTGAATAATAGAGAATTATTTTCTTAGCTCGTGTGCATGTAAAAATATCATTCAGGATATTAAACACTAAATGAGTTAATCAGATTACAATAAATACCTATTAAAAACCTTTTTTCTCATCGTGTATTTGTTGTTGTCGGTTCTATTATTTCGACTTATGCACCTCCAATTTTCCAGGAGAGAGCGGTACCCTCATAAATCACCATACAAGGTTGTCAGCGAGTCAACGCCTCATCTTTCATCCTATCTGACACATGATGGAAGTGTATGATGTCATGAGAATTTGCCAATCTTTTCAAAAAATTGTTTTAAAAATTCAACGAAAGAGATATTCCTTGCAGGATGTGTGAGGAGCTTGTCGATCGGCACTTGGTAGTTAATATTTATTTATAATAATTAAACTTTTTATACATCCCCCGCCATACAAACCGTTTTAAGTTGTGAAATATTTTTAGACAATTTTATCAGACTAACGTTCATTATGGGTCTTTAAATTGATTCAAATTTTTACTTTCTAAATTGGATAAATAATGGTAAAATATCTCGTATAAGTTATAATAAAATCAGGTGCTATATGGCACTCTAGTTTATTGACAAGTAAATAAATTTGAATGATATAAAATTAAGTGTACTTTAAGTCAAATTTGTTTGGTTTATGCTCGAATATTGATTGAACTAGACCATTGGAGTTGAAACTGGGTTTTTGAAGTAGTTTAAATATTTGTAAAAAATATTGTTTTCCTATACAAACTCATCATTAACTAACACATAATCATAATAGCAATACAAAGAGTTTCTTACACATAATTCCTATACTGATACGTAATCACAATAGCAATAAATATCATCGTTGTTGCCTTTAAACCCATTTATTTACCTAAAATTAGTATAACTTTAAAAAAAAAACATATGTGTGAGATTCGTATGTTCCGAGAAAGTTGTTGGGGTTTCCACGGATGAGTTTAGAAGCTTAAGCTCAACATTAGCACTTTGTATTCCACTTTTAATCCACGGTTAACACGGGTCAAACAATGTTAAGAATAATCTCTTGGATAGTTTATTTTGTGTTGTGAAAAAATAACAGTTAAGTATATTCTTTTATGAGGAATTAACAATATGAGCATAACGTGGAGTTAACCCAAGACTTTATAATTTTAATTCCTTTTTAGTTTAATTTTAATTTAATTTAAATCGCATATAATAGAAAACGGCTAAGCTAGTCTGGTTTGCTCCATTTTACAACAAACAAATATTAATATTTAAGCCAATTCTTATTCGATCTTTAAGAACTTGGAATCGTTTGATAGGGAATTAAAAATAGTATGATACAAAGGACTGACGATAACGTTTCGACATAGAAACCTAGGACTCCACTTTAAAAATAAATTGGATCTTAAGGTAAGCCTTAGATTTAGTTATGTTCAATAACGATCCAGAGGCTATATCTCCAAGCTCCAAATAAAAAATGCCAAATAAAAGTGCATTTGTCATTTGTTAATAAAATCAGCCGTTTTTTTGTAATTTGAGTTTAAAAAATAAAAATAGACGCCATTTTTTTATTTATTTTGAATGAAGATGCATTTTTTTCTAACATGAGTCTCTATTACTTTAACATACATAACAAGCTTCATCGTTTCATTATCGGTTGAAAAACTTCCAAGATAAAAATGCGAATGTGAAAAAAACTAAATGGTGAATACCTAGTTAAGAAAGCGATTTTGGAAAACATGGTTATTCCTGATTTTCTCTTGGTTTTGACCCATAAAGCCATTTTCCGGAAGTTGGCTGTTTTCTTACGGGACACCCTGCATAAGGCGATATTGGATAGAATCACAGAGATGTATGAAAGTGAATATCCAGCTTAAATTCGTTCGAAATAAATATTTCAAATTATCTGCACCACTAAATAAAATTACTTGATTTTAATGTTATGGTTTCAGAGTCAAAGTCGAATGGGAAATGGATTATTTATTTCTTAACTTCCATTATTTTTTGTCACAACGGGAAATTGCATGCCCTCTTCATCCAAAACCACCATTGAAACGCCGCAATAGAGATGCAAACAATTGGACTACTGAATTGAGTGACAAGTCAATTACCAATTAGTTGAAAACAGTAGTTATGTCGGTCTAATCAAAGCGTCAGGCAGTTGTGGTTCAGTTTATGTAAAGGTAATTTTGAAATCACGCTCAAATGACTGATTAAAAGTAAATGAAAATGTACATACCCTTGCCGCAGCAAATCTGCATACTAAGTGAATTTAATTTTTTTGATTGGATTTGCACTCAAATATTTCCTAAACATGACATAAATGATTACCCATTTAAATAACATTAGGTTTGATGAGTGCCCTAAATAGGCTTGCTGATACGGGAAAAGAAAGTGTTTTTTTTTTTTTAATGTTAATGGTATATGATCAAATAATTGAATTTGCGAATTTTGATCAACATATACAGTATACCAAGCAAACTACAACCGATTGCTTGTCTCTAAAAGAATAACACAGAAACTTCAAAGTACAGTTTTTTTTTCTTTTCCACATAATGTTTAAGTTTAAAACAACGTTTCAAAATACAACATTATTTTGTTTTGTTGTATATTGTTTTTTAAGCTCTACATAATGGGACATTTTCGAAAAAAAAAATAAAAACTCAATTCTTGTACATTTTAAATCCCCATAATAAACCGATTCTCTTGAGCTGATGCTTCTAATTTGCCGACTCGTTCAAGTTATCAAGCCCTACACGTTGAAGTCAAATTTCATCAAGATAGGACCAAAACTATTCGAGTTATCGTGTTCACGGACCTCGAAAAATTGCTCCATATCTTAGTGAGGCGTAATAATGGTGTAATTGGGCAAGCATATAATATGCTTACACTGGGTTCGCTTAGAAGTTTGAGCAAATATCAACATCTTATATTAATGAAACGTGGGGATTTTTTTGAGGATTCTGGATCTAAATTTTTTTAACTCAAGCAGCCGACATTACCATTTTAAATTATACTTATCATGTCCCATCTACCATCAACCTAGGTTATTTTCCTGATTTTTTTAAAGTTAGCTTAAGAGAACATTGTTTTGCAAGATTTTATTGGAAATTAATTAAACAATAAATTATTGCATTATTGGTTAATACTTTGTATAACTAAACAACTTACTTTTGGTAGGTTCTTGTTTATAACTTTGATGTTAGGCCTCTATTAGATCGAAGCCTTTATAATATATATAATATACATTGCATGGCCTATCTTGGGCACCGAATTCAGACACAAAGAAAGTAACCTGATACGTCGTATCCATAGCAACAAAGTGTGCTTCCCTATTGTAAACTTCACGGTTTGTCACGATAATGTCAAACTTGCATTACCATAAACAGCTCTGACACAGCCTGTGGGTAATTTTGTTTTACAACGGTATTCTTATATTTCTCTTTACTTATATTTATCCGTTTAAAACCACTTTACTTATGTTGCTGGTTCAAGAATAGACAAGCTGTTTGTAATTAATAAGATCTTCGGAATCGTTTGAATGAGTTGCTGGCCTACTATTTTAGTCTTGGACTTTGGTGTGGAGGATCTGGTTCGATTCCCGGCTAATCCACAAAAGGTTTAATGGGATTGGACCGCTTTCCAGTAAAAGTGTTTAAACTGAGACACTTAAAAATGGCATAGATACAACCCAAAACAAATCATTTGTTTTTAAAAAAGTTTAACATATTTTACATTTTTTGTTTAGTTTTTCGTCCCTTATGTCTTATTACATGGAACATTAAATTATATTTATCTATGCAATAAACGTAAAATGGCGTCTTTCTGTCAGCCTGTCAGGACTAGCTTGACCGATCAGATCAGATTTAACACAAGGTGCTCCAAACCTAGTTGTGTTGCAATAGATCTATTGACTTCTCTGAATTCACCTTTGCGTATGCCCACCGTCCAGTCAACGTCCAAAGCTCTGAGGTGTGTTTGAAGTAAATATTGATTGGTCTACATTTCAGAGTAAGGAAAACTCACAATGTTTGCCTTTGCCTTGACAAAGTAAATACGCAGAACTATCAAATTCACCTGGTTTTCAATTACAGTCATTTTTGATCACACCATATTACACAATATTTTACACTACAATGTTTTAAATATTTCAAGATTATGTTTAATTATTTAATTATAAGTAATAATGATCCTAAAACGTAGCTGTATTGGCCTATAATACATTACGTATTTTCTTATTGTTTTGGTTTGTGTTCTTTAAAAGAACCATCCTGAATGAAAAAAGTAAATTTAAAAAAAATATTATTATATTAACCACCTTTAGAGGTATAGAAAGGATAAAGGAGTAAATTTTATATTTGGTATCCATAACAACAAAGTATGCTTCCCTGTTGCTGTGCAAACTTCACAGTTTGTCACGATAACGTCAAAGTTACGTTATCATAAAATATCAGAAACTTGGTGAATATACCTTACATCCCTATATTCACGTTGAATCTTTATTTAATTAGTATATCTCGATTCCAAACATTCATTTTCTAACATGATCATTTGAAAGTATTGAAAGCCAATTTATCCATATATATAAAATCCAATGTATGTTTGTTTGTTTGTCATTTATGGACTCCGAAACCACTCCACATATTGTAATGAAACCTTCAGGCATTGTTAAGCATTATTCAAGGATGGTTTGTGTGAAGTTTGGTACAGATCCGTCAAAAGGGTTCCGCCCCAGTGGCTCTGGAGTTTCCCATGTTAACCTTATATAAAGTATTCATATTTAAACGGAATTAAAGAATCTTAACAACTGGTTCAACTAAACAATTTGATTCTGTGATGTTCAATACCATTAAAAAGTTAATAGGTTTACCAACAAGGTGCAGCACTATTATAATTTTTTTAAATTTATGACAACAGCTAATTTGCAACCATAATGTGAGTAAGCGTAGCGAAGGAACTTCAACCAGGACGTGATTGAGCCATGCGAACGAGCTTATCTTGAAAATGAACGAGCATTTGACATAAAACCACATTAGGACAGGACAACGTCTGTCGGGCCAGCTAGTATATTAATATTATAAACCAAAAACCTTTGGTTGAATACGTATGACAAGCCATACTAGATATTTTCCAGCCGATATTAAAGGATATTTAATATATTATTTTCATGAAAAAAGAATATCCATTGTTTGAATAGTGAATTTTAGTACAAAAACCTCCCGATGGTAATAAATACCAATTGATCACTCTTTTACCAATTAGAATTATCTCAATACCTTACAGAAATCAGACAGTAAATGACGTACTGTAGTTCTGTTTAATAAATATTGACAATTTATGTAATTTATTTACTCTTTAAAAAGTTAGTATTGTCACTCAGTTGATTATGTTTACTATTTATTTGTTTATTGGTTGTTCACGATATACGTTTGGCCAGTGGATAAAAGACTTGCAATGACACATTCTGAAATTATTACGTTTAAGTACAAATAAATGGTTTCGTATTACCTCAAGTTGTTCGTATTTCCTCGGGTTCTATATTATGGTTAGTTTACAATAGTGTTTAATATCTAGCCATTGGTTTATGGAATAAGTTACAACCACTAGCGAATTTTCCAAATATAAAATAGCATATTTAATTTTAATTACGAAATAACCATCACTATAATGTCCCAATAGATGTGAAACCTTGAATTTTTATGTAAATTTTTTTACATATTGTGTTCTTCACGTTTTGCAATACCTTGGACTGTAATACATAATGCTGAAGACGAAGCCAAAGGTGACAACGTAGACAAGAAGTCATTATGGTAGCGTCAAAATCTCCTCTTGTTGTAAAGGGATCTTTAACACTATCTTTCTTAAAGTAAATACAAAGAAAACATCTTTGCCACCAAGACCGATTTTCGAATATATAATAGGTTACGTACCTTAGTCCGTCTTCAGTCTTAAGTTAGTCTAGGGATGACTAGTTTCGGGTCAAAGACCCATTATCAAATCCTTGGCAACATCAAATTGTAGCAGGTCATAAATCCAACTGAAGTATTTATTAAAAAGTAAATACAGTTCGACACATAAAGGTCACAATTAAAAAACACAATTTAAAAACATTTAAAAGGCGATAGGCCGGCCACATTGATACACGGGACAAACCAACAAAGGCACCAACAGGTTTTGGGCCGTGTAACTGTTGATGAAGATTTTTGTCAGATTTATGACAAACTCCAAATTGATGTTTACAAGGATTTGATAATGGGTCTTTGACCCGAAGATAGTCATCCTTAGACTAAGGACTGAAGACGGACTAAGATACGTATCCTATTATATATATAAATCCAAAGCCATGTGTGTTAAGATAAGTTGTTTGACTAAAGTTCATGGACAATTGTAATTTTAAAGATTCTCTAAACACTTATGTTTCTTAGAGCAAATGTTCAATCACTATTAAAAACTTGTAATCAACAAATATTTGTAATTTTAATAAGAAAAACTGGAAAAGAATTATTAAATTATAGTTATAAGCTATAATAGTCTAATACTACACACGACACATATAGTATATCATACAGACAAACGAATAACACCAGACAATGCAGTGACATAGCCAATGAACGACTACGTCATCACCAGTTTATACGGTTCATCATGTCGTCCTCTCTTTGTCAGTTTTGCTGTATTATTCCCGTATTGTTCTAAATTATTCAACAGGTTTGAGTTATACCGTACATGTTCCAGAATAATGTAAAATGTCGGGCACCATCAGATGAAAATTCATTGTGTAGCCCCAGAACTGTTGAATTAGACTATTATTTAAGGTGCACACCTTCATGTCCATAGTTCAATACAGTATGGTCAAACCCACTACATATTTCGCCTCTACATAGACATTGTCAAGTGGTCCTTTCATCCATTTTAATGTTCTTGACGAGTCTGCAATAGATGAAGCGTTCTTGAAGGATCACTTGACAATGCCTATATATATATAGTTTGACCATACTCTATTGCACTGTGGACCTAAGGGCATGTACCTTATATAAAAGTAAATTCAATTTGTTGACATTTATTGATATTACTTTGTCTTTTGTAGTAATAAAATAATATTGCCTTTGGTTGATTTGCCAATAATATACACAAAATAAACTGACAAATCTACAGCATTTACAGGTTGATAATAGTGCAGCATTTTCAATTGTATTTACACCCTGTGTAAATTTATACAGAAATTTTCTAGATAAATACTATTTTTTACATTATGCAAGGATAAAATAAACGACCAAATTGACCATTGATAAAACGCAATCAAAATTAACTCGTATTGCATATATGCATGTGTGTTAATGGTTTTTTTAGATTAAAATGATTAAATTAAGTTTTATTTAAGAATATATAAATTTGAATACAAACTGGTCAGATTTAATAACAGTTCTGATGGCAGGTAACACTAACTTGGCAAGTAGTGACGTAGCTTTAAAGGGTGCTTGAGTAATTAAAACATTTTCTTAGGGTCGTTTTCAAATTTATTTATAATTTATAGCCTTAATAAAATATGATTAAATACATGTTTCATGCATGAGGGTGGACGTAGAATAATATGTGTCATTGGACGTTTCTTAGATTCATAGTTTTATAAATTTTTAAAAACTTTGTGTTTGTAAAACTATAACCAAATGTTTGACTTGTTTAAGAAAATTATTTCTACCAAATTATTCGAAACAACTATTTTACGTTGTACTGTTTATGTATATTCGTTAGTTATTTTTTTTTATCTAGAAAAGTATACGTAAAAAAGTAGCATTGACTCATAACAAGATGTAAAAAGATTGACAACTTAATAGGATTTCCAAAAAACATATGTAACATAATTTATACAATAAATGAATTTCATTGCACACACTTTAATGGAATATTTACAATAAACATTTTCTCAGATAATATACTTCAACAACACTTTAAAGTAAAAGAATTACATACCATTACTAAGGTACTGCATTTCAATTACTACTCTCATAAAAAATATCGCATTAAGTGGAAAGTTAAATTTTCAAATGAACTACTACGTATTACTGAATAGTTTTTTAACGACATTCGTTATTCAATTAGATAAATTGAGTTTAAAAATAAAATTCACCGTAAAAGAGTAAACGTTTAAACCACTTAATTGTTCAAATTGTACTCTGCCCTCCTTTTTTAGGCAATACAAATTGATAACTACACCATTCGTTGTTAATTAAAAGGTAAAAAATACATATCTACCAAATTGGCTTTTCTGGATATTTTAAATCGTACAATATAAAAGCACTTAACTAAGCGTATTCAGTTATATTTATATTACAGGGGCTGATAGTATTAATCAATCTAAACAAAAAGGTCGATATAAACAAAGGTATAAAAAACCTTTTAGTCGCTAGCAGCCATTTTGTATTTGTAAAAAAACTATTTATATCTCAAGAAATATCAAGATATGGAAACCAAACCATGCACATACATTTATTGTATCAACAAGCAAAAAAGAAATATGTAATTTTCTTTTGAAATTAAAAAGAAAGCGGCCATATAATAACTTTAAACTTAAATTACAAATACCCCCGTCGCAGCAAACCTGCATACTAAGCGAATTTCCATTTACCCGGCTTGATTTCTACTAAAATATTCCATATAAATTTTTAGATTTATTTCCTATTTAAATAACATTAATTTTAAAAGTAGTTAGGTTTGCTGCTACTCGGAAGATGTTGAGGTGTGTTTTTTCAATTGAAATATTGGTAGCTTAGTATGAAATAAACCAAATTGCGAAATTTGATTAAAATATATCCATAAACAAGCAAACTAGAACAGTTTATTTATTCTCCATAAGAATAACATGGGAATTTTAAATTTACAATTTTTTAAATATTCTCCGTAGTCAATGAACATTCAAAAACACTTCAATATACTAAATTATTTGTTTTTTCAGCTCTTCAAAATGGTCTAGAGAGAAATTTACTAATTTAAAGTTTTTAGGGCCAAAAATGAGAAAACCCCATTTTACCCCATAAAACCCCCCATAAACCCCTGATCCTATGGTCCGATTATGCTGGTTCGCGAACTCGTTCGAATAAATGTAGGTTTACACGTTTGTACCAAATGACTTTACAGTATGAAAATATGTCAAGAACACTTTCATTTTGTATCTTTAATTCTCTATCAAACAACACCAAGATCAAAAAGATTGAATATAAAATAGCTAAAATATCATGATTTTTTTTGTAAAATGATGCAAACGTTTAGCTTAGCCTTTATCTACAAAATTTGAATAATTCATGAGATATAAATTGTTTTGTAAAAAATACAAAATGGCGGCTTAACGAAATTTTTTACCTATGTTTCTATGAACTTTTTTGTTTAAATTGATTGGTACTATAAGTCTCAAAAGTTTATGACACCCCTTCATGAACAGCCTGTGTAGCCTAAGTATACGATTTTTAACAGACACAAGCTAATTTTAGATTCAAATGATCCTTGTAATAATTTGAAAGAAATATAATCTGTGTTTGGACATTATTCAATTATAAAGATATGCTCTTTGTGATCATTCTGTTTTCTCCTACTAACAATAGTTTAGAACTTTCATTAAAGGAAAGAATAAAAACTTTTAAGGTTTCTAAAATAACTGTCAATAAATGTTAATATCTCGGAGTAACTGGGACCTGGTCTACACACAAATTATCAGAGATGTTTGTAAAATCACTATATACTCAGCTAGACAAGGAAAATAGGTTTTTTTGAAGGGGTTTCCAATTTAAAAATTAAATTTTCTCTAGAAAGCAAGGGAAATAGTATATTTCATCACGACGCAAAAATACACAAACACAGAATAGCAGACCTCAATAATAAAAAATAAAAAATATTTCTCAATTAATTTGATTGAACATCAAAATACTGTAAAATAAAATCTTCTAAAAAGAAACCTACTTATATTTCTCAATATATTTTGTTTAAACATCAAAATAAAAGAAAAATACAATTTTAAAAATACATACAGCTGATTAAAATCGTTAAATTAAACTGTAACAAAACACTAGCGCGCGTAGTGAATAAATGGAGAACTAATTGAGAGTGAGGGAAAGTAAATTTAGAGCGAGGGAAAATCAGCTGATTTTTCCTCGCCCTAAATTAGAGCTTGGGAAACGACTACATTCATTGATGTCAGCTGTTATCGAAAATAGTTACTTTCGTTAAGGAGTGATGAAAATATTATTTTATTTACAGTTACAAGGATATCTATAGGAGCGTTTCTTGTAACATGCGTTTAAGCAGTTTAGCCTTTTCCAAGTTAGGGGTTTCGGTTAAATCTAAACAGCTGTACTTTGAATCCAACTGTGAAGCTTAAGCCACTTCTAAGCCATGGTTGAGTAGGGCAAAACAAAGCCTATTGTAACCCTCGGGCCATCTTATTTAACCCCGCTTTGTAAAATATCAGTAAGTAAAGTATCATAATTTGGTTATCCTCATATAATATTGAAACAAGTTGTTTTATGTTTGTGTCAAATACAAACGAACTTAGAACTTTTTTTGTTAAACAACTGACTTAAACAAACTACAACAACAAACTAACTACTTAGTGGTTATGTAGGTTGTAAGTTGTAATAAAGGCCATTGCAAATATTTAATGAAGATAACGTCTAAGATGACAGGCAACATACATACAAAATCTATGGCTTTAGCTTTGTTTATTCTATAAAAACATGCTAAAAAACTATCAACGCTAACATTAAAAAAATTCTACATAAATAATTCAGTTAAGAGAGGTAAACGGAATAATTTTGAAGTTCCACGTGGGAGCCTTTAAACATAAAAATTCACATAGGAAAGTTGCAACTATTTTGTTGTTTTTTCACCACCTTTCATACAACGCATAATTATTAACAATTATAATTTGTTGTCTAAATATTTTTCATCAATCCTTAAACTTATTATGTGACATTTATTAAAAAAAATTATTTGATTAACTGCAAACTATGAAATGGTTCTTTAAGGCACCCAGCTATTTTAATGAATTCTTTAGATGACACAACCTATTCTGTCGATGGTAGAATAAAATCACGTAGAAGTAGGGATGTCTTGTAAGTTGTACGTGACAAGACAATGTACAGGGTGTCCCGGAACTCTCTCCCAATATTTTAGGACATTGTTCCTAGGTAAGAAACATATCTAATTATCACACTTAAATTGTCTGGAAGTCCTTAGCTACTCTCACAGCCACCATTTTGTTTTTCACTTATTAATTTTTTTCTGAAAAGTTTTAAATCATACGAAATCGAAACGTTGTACAATCATTTATGACAACTAGACAAAGCTACAAAAAGAATATGACAATTTTCAAAATTCATGAAACAAAATGACGGTCATTTACAATTTTTTTATTTTATTTACAATTTTGTTTCTTAATAGCTCAAAAGCCGTTGATTTAAAAAAAATGTACAAGGCTAACTTTTTTTAGGACATTTAATTACAAATAAATTGACAACTTATCTTTCACTATTTCAATTTCATATGTTTAACCACTTTTCAGAAAAAAATAATAAGTAAAACCCCAAATAATGGTAGCTGTGTGAGTAACTAAGGACTTCTGGGCAATTTGAATATGATATTTTGATATGTTACTTACCCAGGAACAATGTCCTAAAATATTGGTAGAGAGTTCCAGGACACCGCGTATAAAGGGACTGTATGTTGAGATTGCCATCGAGAGTGATATCAAGATGACACTTAGTCGTAAAAGGAAAGTGACACGAACTAACGACTGTTGAGTGCTCCTTTATATCAGACAATAGGTAGTGTTAAAGTCTACTGTTTTTATAAAACTATTGCGTTTTAAGATGAATTTGCTAATACAGCCTAGTGAAACGTTTACTCCAAATGTGTTGTCTTTAATAAGGTAGTTTAAATGTTATCCAATTATATAAAGGGTGTCCCAATAAGAACGCCGGATTTGAAATGTTAACAAACCATATATTTTCTCCCTAAATTTACAATATGAAACATGAATATTAAAGCATTGTATCTCCGATTAGTAATTGAGTATTATGTTTTGTAAGCGCCAACCTGCTGAGCTGAATACTGACAAGCTCGACATCTCTTGACAAAGTTTTCCATAACTTTTTCACACACTTCCTGTTGAATTCCATTAATGGCACGAATCATTTCCTCCTTCAAGTCTTGGATTGTTTGAGGGTTATTGGCGAAAACAAGCGACTTTAAATATCCCCAAAATAGAACTGAGCCAATTTATTCGAACTTCGAATCCTCGGACGGATGGATCATTTGGTGCATTGTCCCGGCCGTAAATAGCGCGCAGCTTCCGTGCTTGTAGTGCACTTTAACTATGACCACGCGTTGTTCCGTCGTGTAGCGATTCATGACTACAAATGGGACCTAATACTGATAACATCGCTGATAATTTGGGAATTCCTATTGAAATACAGATAAGGATAAGACGCTCCTCAAATCCGGCGTTCTTACTGGGACACCCTTTACCTTAAAATAGGACAATGAAATTCACTGCAGTGGTTTAAATGAACCCCTTAAAGGAAATAGTTTAAGTAAAATAGTAGCTTAATCAATGAATTTTAAAGCAATTTGAGTTTTAACACTGATGTCTTTCAACGTGCAATAGGAAAACTGATCGGTCTGTACAATGTCAGAGCTATGCTACTCAGTTTTTACCACTGCTCTCCGCCGCATGACAACAATATTACTATGGAAGACAAGTTTCAGATACAGCAGATTTAAAGCTCAGCAATCCGATTGGTATTCTGCTTCAAGAAATTTCACTATGTTCCTCTTCCGTAAAAACAGCCGGGTGTGTTGCCCATGTAAGCAATATGCACGTTTTTTACTCACAGGATACTGAATCTCCGTTCAGCCAGACTTGCGAGAATTTCTGTCTAGGTTGAGGTCATCCATCGTGGGGCATGTCACGAATTTCCAAAGATCACCTTCGAATTGGCAAGTAAAAGTTTATCTTATTTTGGACCCACTAATACAACGGACTACTCAAGAACAAAAACCATTGCACCTAGTATTAATTGTGTAGATTTATTTTTAAAAGCATTTAAAGGGAACAATGTTTGGTTGTGGATAGTACTAGTTAATTGCAATTACTGTTTAAAAACTGATATGTGGGAGAGATTTTTATTTTTTAAGATTGCTGGTATAAACTAAGCATAACTGTTCACACAAATGTTGTGATAAAATGAAGGAGATGCTGGAGTCTATAAAGTCATAACAAGAAAAGTTAGAATAGAAACTTTAGGTGACAAGGGAAAAAGAGAATACTATTTCCCGGGAGGGGATTATATTGCTGCGCTGTGGACTATGCTGTATAATACATTTGTTAGTGCTTACATTTAGCAGGACCACATATCATAATAATTATTTCTCTTTCATAACCATCAACACTTTCAAAGTTATTAGGCTAGATTCAGTGAAAGAATTAATCCTAGTATATATGATACTGTTCATCTAATTTAAGATCCTATACAATTTAATAAAATATCATATGGATATTAAGGTTGAAAGATTTTGCTATAAATTATTAACAGTTAAGTCTTTTACAGTGCCAAATCTGTGTTAGATGCTTCTAAATCGTTCCGAATAGTACATAAAATCAAATCAAATCATTTATTGAGCCAGAATAAATAACAATGTATACAGGTTGTTTTGGCTAGGTCATCAATGAAATAAAAGTTGGCTTACATATACCGTACTTAAGAACTATTTACAAATATACAATATTATACAATACTTACAATGATACAGTTTTCTATATAAATATTTACATCACTATTCTTGGAACTGATTTTAGTTGCAAATTCTTGGATGCCGTAACAGGTAACCATCTTAAATAGTTTATAAAGTTAAGGTAAACTTTATCAACGAAGATTTTATTTTATTTTTTTAATTTTAACAGGTTTGGTTCAAGTTTAAGAGAAAGTGGAGGCGAATTAAAAAGTTTTATGTCATTGTACAGTAAGTTCTTCTTGAAAAAAGTTGTTGCATTTTTAGGTAATGTATGTAAATTGCGCAATGTGTATTGGTTTTTTTTACAGAAAAGTCAAATTTAGGAAATTCCTGTTTGACAAATGTTAAAGATTCAAGAATTTAAATAGACGGGGATGTAAACATTTTTAACTGAAAAATATTTGCGGCATAATTTACGCATTTTTAGAGAGAAAATTGTTCTCTATACATCTCTCCATACATCGATTCACTCGGTTTACTTCGATCGATCGTACACTTCACTAGATTTTAAACTGAAAAACTTAATTTCTTGTTTATATGATTGAATTATAATCATTATAATGTTATTCATTTCACATAACATACGTATATTAACTTATTTGTCATATAATCACATATATTTAAAACAAAACTGTTAGTTTGTCCATTTAAGATAGCTGATGTATGCGTACAATATGATTATATTTTACTACGAAATGTATTTTTGTACAAAATATGCAGGAGTTCGTTTGAGGAAGTGTATGTGTATAACATCGGGGAGCCTTAAGCCAGAAGAGTATATGGAATGTCAAGAATTATGCAGGGGGGAAAGACTGAATGTTAATGACATGGTATTTTCTCAAGGTACCGTTGAACCCCTAAAACTATGTGATTCAACACCCCTAAAGCGTCACCGTGAATGAAAGAACCACAATAATTCGTGATTTACCTTTTTTGTAGCTCTGCAGTCTCCAACACACTACAAAACGACTGTCACGTTGTCGGTTTTATTTTATGCTAGCATTCTTACAAGTAAGTATTTACGGTAAATGGTAACGATTATATACTATAAAAGCCAGTTTTAATAACACTTCTGATGACGGCCAACATAAACTTGCCACAAGTGGTGACGGAGGTTTGACGAATAGTTGAATCATTTAAACATTTCCCTTGGTTTCAATTTTGTTTATTTAAGCTCTTAGTCCATAATAATTTCTACGGCATTTATTGTTTCTTACGTTTGTCATGTTTTTATGTTTAGTGTTTCTTCAAATTTTAACCAGGCTAGGTTTGCTATACGTCAAGAGTTGAAATGTAAGATAGTACTTAATTTAACCCGGTAATATTCATCCAAACATCTATTGATCGTACATAAAACAAATTAGACATATTTACTATTATTGTTTGGTGTTAATATCGTTAGCTTTGTCACAACCTAGGTATATATTTTTGTATTTAATCATCACGTTAGTAATTGGATTTATATGAGAGAGTCTCGCACAGTCTAACAGTCCTCTGGTGAAACTGCAAAAAATTGTTGGAATATTTACAGTTTATATTTGATCAGAAAACAAACTTAAACACAATTGTTTTATTTATCACGAAACAAAACTCCATTCAGTTCAAAATAATGTTCCATCCTGAACATTTTTAACAGTCTACTCAAAATAAATGGTGATTTAGGCCCTAATCCACGCATGTTATGAGTGTATAGAAATAAAATTGCTGAATTTACTGTGTATTAGTAATACAGCTGCCGGGTGCTTAATTAAAGTAATTGAGTATACGAACTGAAAAATTAAGCCCACTAAATCATTTGACCTTAAGCCCACTTAAATGTTTAAACGCTACCCTGAGCTCTCTTTGTGTTCAACGTAAATTGGAACCTACGCAAAACGACGTTAATTAAAAGGACCTAACTGACAACGGATGATGTTTTGTGTGTAATATTTTGAAAATTTTCAACAAATAAACAACGTCTAGTTTATTTTCAATCATTTCCCAATGAAGTTGAGTATTTATTAGAATATGTGTCAGAGATTATAAATGGTTTGAAATATTTTGTAATTTTATATTTTCCTTTATAGGTACAGGAGGACATTGTCAGAATAAATTGTATGTTATAACGCAAAATCATGTATAATTCAACCCTTTTTGAGGTATTTTGATGGCCTGAGGGGCAAAGCTCGAGGACTTTTTTTACAGCAATTGGTAAAAGGGGGTGTCTACACAAAAAATACTTAATTTTGACACATCGTTTGTAAAAAATCCGTCCATTATTAACGGAGAAGTAGTGTTTTGTAGAAATCACCTACACGTATTATATATAAGGATGAAAAACATATTTACGTAGCTTAAAATGAATTTTTTCTATTCATAGGTACTATCATCATGGAGGATAATTTACAAGCAAGTTAAAATCATTATATTTAATCAAGTTAGACACATTTTGTTATGTATCCTGATTTTGATGGTTGATATTGGCGCAGAAGTAATAATGTTAATGTTGAATGTTATCTCAATGTTTTGTAATACTGTTTATACAATAAGACCGTTACCATTGTATACAAATATTTTCCTTGCTTGCAGGCTACACAGATTTTTTTATTTTCTTACTGTTTTTCAACGAAATTTACTCATTGACACAGATATTAGTCACATAGAGCATAATTTTGATGTATCACTGAATTTGTATCTATCATAACCAAAACATTAGGCTATGCCGGAAATCCCATAATTAAACACAAACTGATGTTGAAATGTCCTTATTTGGAACTGCAATCAGCTGTGACATTGTGTTACAAGTCAATTACTAATTAGTGGCAA
Organism: Macrosteles quadrilineatus; assembly: GCF_028750875.1. Lineage (NCBI taxonomy): Eukaryota > Metazoa > Arthropoda > Insecta > Hemiptera > Cicadellidae > Macrosteles > Macrosteles quadrilineatus. Next base: position 24,676,231 of record NW_026542598.1, read on the forward strand.
ACCATCAAGTGCAGTTATTGTGGTTCAATTGAAGAACTGAACACGTTGTTTCAGTTTTATTGCAGGCGTCAAAAGTAACTCTCTTATTTGGTTTACAATAGTCTTTGTATAGGGACAGTAATGAGGTATTTTATCAACTTTTTTTTTGGTTTACTAGTTTAGATGGAAGAAGAAAACTGATACGTCGTATCCATAGCAACAAAAGGCGCTTAGCAGTAGCTGTGCAGACTTATTTTTTATCGCTAAAATGTCAAAATTTAAACGGACCAAACACTGCCTTTGGGTGGTAATTCTGTTTTACAAATACGATTTGTTTATTTCTCTCTACGTTAATCTTTTTCTTGACAACCTATGGTCCCTAAAAAAAGAAGTAAAATAAATACATTTATGTATATTACAAGATAATCCGTTAATTTGTAAAAACCTAGCTAGAGCTTAATGGTACAGCTATTTTTTAATCATTATCTCTCTATTTTTATTCAAATTCTATAATTTAAAGGCAAATGTCATCATGATTGCTTGAAAATGTACAACAGTTTAATGTGTAGTAATCTAAAATAAAAATAAAATAAAATAATAATGCCTCGGAATGCAACAATATAACCAAAAACATTATCTCTGACTGTGTCTTTGTTTACTTAATTGTATGTCACCCAAAACATGTTACATTACTTGGTATAATGATTTTAATGGTGTTATATGATAATTACAATACATGAGTAATTATTGTGCTAAAAATATTACTCAATAAAAATATACTGAATCATAAAGACAAAGGACTAACACCAGACAATGCAGTGACATAGCCAATGAACGACTACGTCATCACCAGTTTATACGGTTCATCATGTCGTTCTCTCTTTGTCAGTTTCGCTGTATTATTCGCGCTTTGTTCTCAATTAATTCCCACGTTTGGGTTATACAGCTTGTTCCAGAACAATGAAAGTAATGTCATGAATCACCAGCTGAATACTGCAGGGTACTCAAAAACGCTTGTAGAATTTAAATGTAAATTTAATTTGGATCCCCATCAGAACTATTTATTTACGTCTGTTTCAGCTATTTGACAAAACAATAGTACCTGTTACTTATCCTCTATTTGGTTATTTAATATGAATCGATTTCAGTATTTACATTATTGTTTAATTTATGGATTCAGGATGCCATTGTATTTTAAATACAAATCCCATTGAGATTCTACATTGTAGTTTATTATCTATTTCTTTGGCCTATTATATATTCTTATCCATAATTTTATCATTTTCCTATAATTGGTCACTTTAATCTAATAATTAAACCAGAAAGTGTAAGTCATGCACTCTGTAGTGTAGTGAAGTTTGGCTGTTAGTAATACCGTAATACTTAGGTATCAGTTGTAATTTTGTATTTTAATCATGGGTATCTGTGTTTACTGTAAAATGATTTGGTGGCAACATGATTGCAGTATTATTATAGTTTTTTTTTTTTAGTTAAAAAAGTATTATTATAGTAAAGTAATAACAATTATTAACAATAACCATTCCAAACTTCAGTTTATTGAATTATTTTATCCTTAACATAATGTTATTTTATTAATAATACTATAATACAAACTTTTTTATCTAGATTTTGTTACATGTTTTATTTACATAGTTAATTACAGTAATTAGTATTTTCTCATCTTTTCTGGAAGTAATTTCCCCCTATATGTATTTTTAAGAAGTGAATAATTTTTGTTTAGATTATAATACAGTTCGTGCGAACCAAACTATATTATCTGTTTAAGTAAAATAAATGTCGCCAGTCATCGCAAATAGCCTACAGACGATTCTTGGTCATCCTGTATAATTTTGTGGATTTTCCCATAAGTTATACTGCCAATGTAAGTTTTCAAAGACAACTTTAAATAAGTGATTATTATTAAACGACCTCCAAATACAGCATTGCTCACCTGAAAAAATATGACCAGACGTACAATAAAAATTAAATATATAATTATTATAACATATAATATGTATATATGTTATACAATATAATATATTTGTTAACATATAATAAGTATTATAACATGTAATACAATCTATCCTGCTTTAATGCATATGCTTGTTAAGCTAATCATGTGTTAACCTCATTTTGTGTGCAATACTTCTCTCCAAACGTGATTAAAAGGTGGTTATGAAAATCAGAATGTTATTCCCCGGGAGGGAATTATGAGGCCTTGCAGCGAGATACTCCGTCAAACACATTCCAGAGCTTACTTTTAGCAGCGCCATAAATTAATAAAATTACATCGATACTTTCGAAGATATTAGTTTATAATTTATACACACAATACTAAATTTTGGTGGAAACAGAAAGCTAAAAATTTGCGTAAATAACTTTTGCGTGCGTGTATTAAGGGAAGTTAAAAAGAGCAGATAAAGTTTTTTAATTTATTTTAGAAAATTACAATATTTGGCATTCTTACAAAGATGATTGTGTTTGAATGATTTTTCATTCGAAAGTAACATAAAGTTTATAGAACTTATGGAGAAAGATAATGAATCTTAACTTTTAGAGCCAGTTTTAATAACACTTCTGGTGGTGACCAACATAAACTTGGCACAAGTAGCTACGTGGGTTTGACAAATTGTTGAATCATTGAAACGTTTTCCTTGGGTTGGAAAAAATACATTCTATGTTTATTTACAATGACTAAATAAGTAAGTGATAGTACCATGCAGAATACTTGGCTATAAAATATCAATAATTGTTATTTCATACGACATAAATATTTATAATGGCATAGCATACTGGTATTACATGACTATTGTTTTTTTAGTGAATATTCTTAAATATTTACGTGAAATACTCCAAGATGTATTACAAAATAAATATTTCCATAAAATATCCTGCATAATTATTTATATACAAAAAATACTCAATTTTTATTTTATTGCTGATCAAACCCAACCATCAGAAATAGATAATAGTTATGATTTCTTGCATTATTTAAAAGCTTTGAAATATTTCCCAGTGGATTACAGTGGTTTCGCTGTCCCCAAGTGGTCAGGAACAGTTATATTTGTTGTAAGTATCATTATGTGTTGTCTTCTTGTGCTAAAAACCACATATTTGTCAATATAATTCATGAAAAAAATAAACTTGCAATTTTTCAACTTTAACCCCCTCCCCCCCAAATATGATGCTCAAAGTGCTGAAAATATTACCATACAATAGAGGGATGATATTGAACAGTTTGAAGTCAAAAATTAGCTTCCACTTTTTTTGTTGAGGTCAGGTAATTCTTTGGCTAATTGCACCATACTATTAGTGAATAGTGCTTTTCTAAAAATTTAATAACCCTATGACGTCATTATTGAAAATAATATTTTACTAAAAAAAACCATCCTAAGTTGTGTTTTTGTACTAAATTAACTCTAATATTTAGTTATCAGTCAAATGAAGCCCATTTATGATGTCTTACTCGTAATAAATAAAAAATAAATACTTAACTTATATTATTTTGGTTTAAAATCTGCTAAAATATTATTAATTTTACTTTTACATTGTTAAAACGTTAGCTGAAAGCCACATTTCTGATAGGCCAAGGTTACCGGGATTTATTTCTTCCTTCAGAAGATAATTTGGAACTTCCGTAAACATATAAGATGAAAACGTTTCCACCTTTAAAATAGCTGACACTAGTCTCTAGGGTATTTTAACGTTACTTATAAAAAGTTCTTACTTTTAATAAGAACCATAAACCGTATTCCGGATAAAGAGAAATATGGCGCTATGTGAGTTATTTTTTCACTTAGCTCTTTAATCATATTTCTAGTAGAAAACAAGAAAACATCTTAAAATATCTGCAATAGCAAGGTTTTCATAGCAAAACGTTCGGGATTGCTATTCCAACCTAAAACTTGGACTATATATTGCATGAAAGGAGTAGATCTTCTGCCAAGTTGAGGTTTAAAATCTTAAGCCAAACATTTGTTCTTTGGATCCGGCTGTAGGCCTAAGCCATTTGTAAGCCATGGTTCACATAGGCCAAATTGTGTAATCCACTGGTGAATTTGTTAGACCTATAATTTTCAGCCAAAGTTTATTAGAAATAAAATTAATCATAAATGTTTTGACAGGCTTATTATCCTGCGCACATTCTAATTTGACAATTTAATTAGTGGTCATTCTAAGATCTTGATATCCATTTGAGTTTTAAAAACACTCGTATCACACACAGTATACTCCTAAAAACATTAGTAAAAATAGAAAATTGGTTTTATACTGAAATGTAGTTGATAAGTAGATTTACTCAAAGTGAAATGATGCTTTCCTATTATCTCATATACAGTACCTTTTTTACTACAATTATAGTTTGGGAAATATTAATTTACATTATTAAGATTTTTTTAGTACATGTTACTAATGTTCACTAAAGTAGATCTAATGCGTAACAATTACCTAAGCTACAAAGAAGTTGGTAGACATGAAAACTTCATAAATATTAACAAGATAAGAAACTATTACCACTTGAAAAAGCTGCTTGTTACATAATTTCTGGATTCAAGTTGAGAGACGGACAGAACAACTTCAAAGTTTTTAACGTGGAAGCCTTTGCAACATCAGAATCTACTTGAAGGAGGTAGTGGCTTGTATTTTTGGACGTGAAAATAGTAGCAAGTAATTACTTTAAAAGGGTACATACAAATAATAATGTTTTATGAAAGACTGAACGTCCATTAAATTATTTTGCATTAAAAGTATTTATTCTTTGTCAAGTTAACGTAGTCGAGTTTAAACATGGAATCAAGTTAAATAATATATATAAAAAACGAGGCATACTTTTTAAATACAGTATATTGTACCACGGTATCGAGATGTTATTCCGATATCCCCTTAAACATTTTCGTTCGTATACTATTGCATATTGAATATAATTTTTTGTATAATTTGTGTTGCTTAGTATGTACAACGAGCCAAAGTACTAAAAATCTGTAGATGCAACGAATAACATAAAAACTTGCAAAATACCAGGAAAAGAAGTGTGTTGCTACGTGTAAAGTGAATTTTTTGTTTGCGTATGTCATAATCTTCCTTTATAAAGGCTAATACATGTCTGCTATTAATACTATACAACAAGAATATTATTAAATTGTCAATTATTCTAGTAAAAAAGTCACTTTCTTTTTGCACAACATTTCATCACTGTTTATTTACTATTTTCTTCATCATATTAACAATATTCAAACATGTACTATTTATCTTCACAAATAAATCATGCAGCAGAAATATAAAGATTAATCAATGGTCATACACATATGAAATTAGTCATTACCAAATATTAATTACGAACAATGATATTCAGAAATAAAAAAAACCTAGCCGCTGCAAATGCATTTACAAAAATAATTAATTCAGGAGAATAAAATATCTAGTTTATAAGAGTTAGAGCTGTTATAAGAAATCTAGGAAGTTCTAAAAGTTGGTATCGTTTTGCGTAGAAAATTGTATAAACAACGCGTTAATATACCCTATTATTCCATGTTATTCTATAAAAACAAAATTCAGACATTTAATCATAGCAAGTTCTAAGTTGTCCAAAGAAAATTGGACGAAAGCAATTATTTAAAAGCTAATAATTTTTAAATTAATGAGTGATTAATTATATACGTTCATTACTAAACATTCTTGGTATACTTATTGTAGGTATAAAGTTTAAATCAAACGGAATGAACTTTTACGTTGCATTTATAGCAACAAATTGTGCGTCTCTGTTGTGGACTTTTCTGTGTATCACGGATAATGTCAAAGATGCATTACCATAAACAGTTCTGACAATGCCTTTGGGTGGTAATTCCCTTTTACATGGAACTTTTCACCATCTTCCTTCGCTCATATTTTTCTTAAACAAACTTCTTCTTATGCTCTCTCTCTAAGCAAGCAGGCTCGTTAAAAACCGTTCATTCAGATTCGTTTATAAAACTGCTTGAGTAGTTCTTAAAACTAATTTGAAAACTAATAACATAGTTTTTTTAAGTGATTGTTTAAACTGCAGTGATTGTTGGTTTCCTTTTTAATTCAAACACACGTGGGATAATGATATTTGAGCATGATTGTCACTATATAAAATTATGAAAAGCTGCCACTATTAAACACATTGCATACGGAATTTCCTATTGAAACATGAGTATAATTAATTTATTATAATAACTTTCAATTAAACTATTGAAATATAAAACTTAAGAACAAGGCAATGCTCGTGCCTTAAAATATAGTTTCAAGTAGAATATCAATTTAGAGCTACTATAATTATTTTTATTTTTATAAACCTCAATTTGTCAAATAATTGGCAAGTTTAGTATATTTATTATAGTTTCACGTTTAGTTATGGATTAGTTGGTATAACTTGTTTATGTGTTTGTAGATCTATGTGAACACACATTTGTCTGTAATACCTATCGGTACCTCAGAACGTGTTGCGTTGGATTTCTACAATTTTTTGTAATTATTGCTATTAGTATTGCACTAGTATGACGAGAATTACGACACAAACGTAAGTGCTATAAAATACTACGCTCGACATATTGCAAATCATACAAACAAAAGCCTATCACCAGACAATGCGGTGACATAACCAATGAACGACTACGTCATCACCATTTAACGGTTCATCATGTCGTCCTCTCTTTGTCAGTTTTGCTGTTTTATCGTGGTTATTTCTAAATTGTTGTGCCTGTTTATTTAATGCATTTGAAATAGAGCAGAAGTAGTGGAGTGAATAATTAATTCATATTATAGTTTATTTTACGAACAATAATTTAATGCAGAATTTGTATTCACAAGCAAATTTGTATTTTTCGGTGCTCACATCATCTTAAAATGAATGAAAGCTGAATTAACGTATTATGTGTAAGGTTAAGGATTCTTTGAGGATAAATATTGAACTATTTGTTGAATTTGTCTTTTTGTGGGAGGTAAAATTCAATGCAAACCTGTTTTACCTTATTAGGCTATTAGACCTTATATACAGAATATTGGTTCACCTAATAAAAGTTATTTTTTATTTTCTTTTTATCAATAACGCTTTGCTTGGTAATTTTATTTTGAATTAGTTATCTCAAATGAGCTATAGATTCTGAATATTTTAAATTAATTTAAAGATTATTCCTCAAATAACTAAATTATATTGTTGGCGTGGTACTTACAAATTTGCCTGATATTAATGCGAAGATTGAAACCCGGTTTTAAATCATTTAAATCTCTATGTAGCCTATATAAGTAATGTTTAAATAGCTAGCTAAAAGAAAAAAAATATATGTTTTGGTCCTGTGTCATAATTTAATATGTATGCAAGTCATGAAATATAATTAATTCCTAAAACGTTCATAAAACATGCATGATTAAAAAAATATGACCATGCTAAGAAAGAAAGATTTCCTAGTAACTGAACATTAATGGTGTTAATGTATTATAATACTTACGATCTCCTTCATAACCTGTATATTATACTGTACAGGTGATTGGCTTACCTGTAAATAAAAGGGCAAAATTAATTATTTTTCTAATTATACGCTTTTTGAATTAAGATTTTATGTTTTTATTAGAACTTTTAACAGAAAAAATTTAATACAACAACCAAACAAACTCACTAGACAGTAGTCAGGCAATAGGAAACTTCAAACTCGATACCAATTAGAAGCCAAATAAAAATAGTATGGTTGTATAAATGATTTCATTGTATTAAGTAATAAGACTCACGCATATTTGATATCGTTTACTTAGGCCTATATAACATTATTTTGTTTGATTGCGAATGTACTCAAATTTCTGTGTAAAAGGGAAGACAAATTATAAAGGCACTAATAAAAAAAACAAACAATAAACAAAGATAACATTCTTTTACAGAACATTTCTGTATGTATTTAATTGTAGTTCTTTATCGAATTTTCCTTACTAACATTCCATTCAAAACTATAAATTCACATGTGTATGAAGGGCAGTAGAATATCAGACACTATAAAAATCAGAAAGAGTCAATCTCTTTGACATATTTAACAAGTATAGGCCTACATCTTATCACTAAAAAATGTGATCGAAAATTTATTGTATTTCAAACAAAACTAGTAGTAAAAAGCTTTCAGTACTATTTGTGTATGGTAATTCAATAATAACTATGGTGATTTAATAACTATACCTATTCCAAAAAAAATAGAGAAAAAGAAATTAAACTCAGAAATTATGAGAAAAATGGAGATGCTAGAGTCTATAAACTCATAACGAGAAAAGTTTACACCGAAAGTTTAGGTGCCAAGGGAAAAAAGAGGATGTTATTTCCCGAGAGAGAATCATGACTCCCTGCCGCGAGCAATGCTGTAAAAAACACGCACTGTTAACTTTCAACAGCATAATAATTTCCTTTAATTTTTCGTATTTTGCAATCATCTACAATTTGAAATATTACGTTGTTTTGATCACGTTAAAATATTCTAATCTTAGAATTTTTGTGTCTGTATATGCTACCAAACGAAAATGAACTTGAGAGAAATAAGACCAGAATCCAACCGTTTCATTACGACTGATTTTGTTCCGTAAAAACTAATAGTGTCGTAATAAACAAATCTATAATCATTAAAGGAGTATGACAGAAAACTAACGAAGTATTTTTGTTCCTAAAAAGAATATTTTTCTGTTTGCAAAATTTGGATTACGTTTTATAATGAACACCCTGTATAAATAAAGACTGTATTTGAATTTACAAAAATATGAACTCTATGAGAGATGAAAAAGTTTAAAAAAATACGTGGAAGATATTTTTTTTTTGTTAATCAAAACATGGGTGATATTGAACGTTTTTTAACCTAGTGCAGAAAAAGTGAGATAGATTCAATTGCTTTTTTGACCATAACCTAATGATAAAAAAAGCTGGCTAGAGTTTTCAGAATTAAAAAGTATTATAAAAATACAACCAGACACCCAAAAGAATCATTATATATAAAATGCTATGTCATCTCTGTGGCAAAATTTGTTTTCCAGAGAGAGTCTCAAAAGGCAGAAAGGAATTTATACATTTTTTTCAGAGAGAAACTAAGCTCGTCTTAGGTTTTATGAGGCTCTTCTAGGGGCTGATAGGACGCTTCATTACTATTCAAGACGGCGGAACGAAGCTTTATCGAGTCCTGAGGGAGATGTTCGGCATCTCAGTCTCCAAACTCTGATATATTACTAAAAAGGAATTCAAAGCCTATACAGATAAAATATTATTACAATTACCAAACACTAATTTCTTCATAATATGCCAAATGGCTAAATCATTTTCCAAAATAAACTTATCACACACTTTAAAAAAAAGTTCTATATTTTGGCATTAGCCTTCTTCAGGAACAAACAAACAATAACAAATAGAAGTGTTTACTCTCTGAATCAGATGGTTTTAGCAAAAATCCAAAATACATATAATTTAGAAGTAAAAAAGAAAATGTTGATAGAAAGAAAGAAAATATCTTTTATATACTATCTCAAATTTAGACCGGAAGGTGTTTTAGATTTAAGTATTATTGCCAATTTTCTTATTCCTTTTAAAGAATAACATTGTTGAAAATTTTGAGAATGCTCTCTCGCATGAATAGCCACAGGTTTTTGTTTATCAGGATGGTTTACATCATATCTGTGGCCATTCATACGAACTCTAAGAGCATTTGTGGTTTTGCCAATGTAGGCTTTAGGACAATTTTTGCAGGAAATTTGGTAAACTACATCAATTTCAAACACTAATTTCACTACTCAAAAATTAAATTGGCCTGAACAACTGATTAGTTGACGTTCGAAGCATACAATTTTACTTCTTCTCTCTCAATCCTTAAACCTCATTGGTCCGTTACCCGTGTTGTTAAGTCAAACTATGCCGTTGTATAATCAATGCTGTTATGTGATACTTTTCAATTCTAAGAACTGAACAGAAACGCCCTCTTAAAAATCGATCGTAGGTAAAATAATAAATTTAACGTGTGCTTCATAGTTGTTGGACTATACAATAACAGTAACCTACCTACCAAAAATGGCCTTATAAACATAGTTTAAACATGACAATTTGAGCTCTCCTCATTAAAATTAAGGAAAAAATACGACGCCTGATAAACGGTTATTGCACGAATATCTAAATTATAAAGTAATTAAGATTTATGATTATCTTCTAAACATCTTCGTATTTACCTCAGCAGTTTTGATTTTACTAAGACGCTTGCGGAAATTAAACTTTAAAGTTTGAGAGGAAATTATGACTTTCACAGTAATTGGTTTTTCAAAATAGCTTTTGCTTAAAGATAGTGTTCAACTATGTCGTGTCAATTTTATAAAGGTATTGCTAATCATTTAATACGAAAAAGTTAAATACATCGGTGGAAATTAATTTACATTGTGCTTGAAACTACAAAATATCAAGGAAGATGTATTATGTATTTTAGTAGTAGGTTAAATATATATCGTGATGTAGAAATTATTCGTAAACTCTAATGTTAAGCATATTAAAGGTGAAAATTTGTGTATAAGGTCATGAAATAAAACAATGCTTAATTTTAAAGCTAATTTTAGCCAAGAAGTGCTCCCGTGTTCAAACATCGAACAAGGCTGTCGAAGCCGCAAGAACCAACCTCAAAGCAAATTTTCGTAATAATTAATACCAACTTCGCATACCCATTAATTAAACTTGACACATATCGCATTTACCCTGTGAGTATGGAATCAACTGAAACTATTACAAATACAATTACTGAATTGGAAGACGTTATGTATGCTCACAAAGAAATATAAATAGATTTGTTTTAAATATTTTTGTTTATAAAGAGTTTATAAAAAACTGTATCGATATGATTTAAATTTAAAAGAGAAACTTATTTTTAAATGTATACTTACTAACTTATACATACTTATATTTGAACCCAAAAGATCCAAAATAATTTAAACATATACCGTAATGTACCTATAAAACCAACATTTGATATCGATGTTTGATAGTTTAAAACTGTGTTCCCCAAATTATTTGATTTCAGTCGATCTTCTTAACCTGTAACTTATTACAACTTTGACAGAAAACAACAAAAATAATTCTACACATCTTGTTTTAACCTTATTTTATTGAAAATCACCCTAATTATAAATACATTTACAAGTTTCCCCTTATTTAAATAAAACACAAACAAAACATTGTCAAACGGCTGGTTTACATCCTAATTCTAACAATCATTTTAGTTATAAAAATTATATGAAATCCTCAATGGCCAGAGCGGTGGAGCCCTAGGCACTTTTCAAAATAAAAATATATGGCTATGTTTATCTGTAGTAAATTTCCTCTATAACTGCAAAATTTCCACTCTTTAGTCCAGTAATTTTCATGCAAATCACATTGTGACATTCAAGCTTTTAAATTTTATAATATTAGTAAGATTGTTGTATACGAATAAGTCCTATTTTAGTGATTACTTAGCCCTTAGGTAAAGTTGTAAGTAAAACTATTACCAAATTTCAAAAGAGAGGTGTTCTTTGATACAGGATATTCTACCTTTCACATATCCTTCAATGCTAAATGTAATTCTTATGACAACGCAACTATTATATAAACGCTACTTTTGAAAACCAAGTCATCGGGATTTTCACTTGGCCCAGTTAATCTCACTAAACATATGTTTCCACACAGTAATAGGGAGTAGGAATGCATTCCACGTTGCTAAGCAACGGATATGTCAATGTACCATCCCTCATCCCTCTTTCTCTTATTGAGGGAAAATCCTTCCACCAAAACAAAGGTGGATATGTTTTCATGTCTCAACACTCTTATTTAACCAACCACAACAGGTTTGTTGGTTGTTCAAACCTTACCTGGTCTGATTAGGTTATTTATAGATTTAAAATATACATTTTCAATTAAAATTTCCGGTTATCCTAACTGGGTGTAGCTTGCATGAATGATGATTACCAATTTTTCATATTGAATGACATTGCGTGAAAAAAGTAATTGTCCACTGATGTTAAAAGTTGTATCCAAAAAGAGGGTCCAATCGAACAACTGACAGGGTACGCAACTGCAAGCGCGCTAACCGAATGAAATAGACAACTATGTGTAACGAATTTTATGTTCCTATCAGGTTTCAAAGTATAAACAACTTAAAGCTAAATTAAAACCTTAGTAGAAGAATACCCTCAGAGACACTAATTCGGTCAAGCTATTACAGGTTACGAAGCTTGTCCAGATACATGAGATGCCATTTTTCTTAGAACCAAAAGTCAGTCAATTGAGAAACTATAACCAGATGTGATACCGTTATAAACAAATAACAACTTCTAAAGTTTCCTATAAGAAGACGATTCTATTTTCAAAATATGGTACATTTTTCATTAAACATCTAACTCACAAAAACGCGTATAATATATTAAATGAGCAGTTGTACAATCCATTAAGGTCAATTGTACATGGTTATTCAGTATGGTAATAAACAACTAAGCCATAAGGGCAAAACAAAAATAAAAACTCTGGTCTCGCTAATTGTATGTCAGGCCCAGACGTCTTAAACTTAAATGGATTATACTAATTTTTTGTGTGTTGAATTAAAACCATTCTAAAATTTATTTAAATAACATAGCCGTGTTTTAGCACATTGTCCTAAGCAAGCAAGTAGACCTAGTTTAAATGAAATTAAATTATTATTTAAGTAGATACCTAAAAATATATTTATGTAAAAACTTCCGAAAAAACTTTTTGTGTAATTTACGATAGTTTTCCAATAACGCATTTGTTCACTTTGTTTAGTAACAATTACTGCTCCATTAAATTAGTAAACAATTATCAATTAACATACAGTAAATGACCGAGATTGAATATGTCTTCCCTGAATTGGATCAACATACATAACAACTTAACTCTTTACAAATTAAGTGGGTACGATATATTGAGTGAAAAAAACACATCGCTACAGAAATATTGATTGTAACGTAAACGAAATCATTAAAATGAATACAAGATTCTACAGGGTGTATACAAACTCTTTGGAAATATACATTTTTTTTCATCGTGACAAAACAATAAAAAACACCATATAAACATGGGTCTAAAATTAAAAATGGTTTATAAAACCAGCATATAGTAATCCTTTGTTGCTGTTCTTGGCAATTAGTTAGGTGATTGACTTCTTAATACATAGGTTGTGACATGTGGGGTTAACCGTTGCGTAAAGTATAACATTTTCTAACGCTATCAATACAAAATAGCGGCCATATACAACTTTCTATCATAAATATATTAAACAATTGGGAACTACACGAAAAAGTATTAAGATGAGAGATTTTTTAGGAATTTTAAAACTAAACCAGTGAAAGATTAACTGTAAAAATAGGTTAGGAAACAACTAGGATATATTTCAATTTTGTGAGACCGTGCATGGATCAGACCGCCAAGCCAGGATCCTACCAACGCAACTGGACTGGGAAATTTAAAACATCGTATGATCATTTACACTAGCCCTCAAAAAATTTAAATTCTTAGCTGTTTTTGAGCCAATCCCTAAGATTGAAGTATTGTTGGATAGGTCGTTTATTACTTAATATCGCATGCTCCATGTGGTCTTTAGTAGAATCAATTGTTTTTAAGTTATTTGAGAGACAAATTTAAATTGCAAAAATTTTAATTGTTATACACTTGACGATTTGTGAAAAAGGTGGCTATGTCTATCACTAAATAGGCACTAAGTTTATATTCAATCGCTTAATGGGTTCAACCTTTATGGATAAATTAAAAGTCACATACAGACAAACAGGTAGAGAACAGGCATTTTAGACCTATGTTATTATGATGTTTCTTATTGTTTTGACCTAAGAAATCAAATTTACAAAATCTCTCCAGTATACGCCATGTGAAGGGTAAAACACGTAAACGAATGGAATGGATCTTTTAAGCATAAATAATAAATTCTAAAAGTGTTGATGATATTGTGAAAGTGTTATATTTTGTTAAATTTAAGATCCTACTAAAAGTTAGTATTGGAGAAAGCATTTTACAACTTAGCTCACAGCGTGGGTTGGCGTTTTTAATCTCCCTTGGGAAATAACTATCGTTTTTCAACTAAAAATTGCTATTTTAACTTCTCTTGTTATGAGGTGATGGAATCTCTCGTCTTCCATTTGTTTTTCATTTATGATTATGATTTGTTTATCACATTTAATATAGTTTTTAATGTACTACACAATTTACATAATTAATAAACATGAGACATTAGACCAACAACAAATTTTATTTTATTTAACTTAGCCATACACGTCACGACATGTCGGCAGACATGTCCGCCGACTCACCCGGCTCTGACTGTGTCTGGGTGAAACATACCAGGTCGGCAGACAGTCGGACAAGTCCGCGGTCGGTTGGGGATTCCAGACGGACCTGGCCGACACGGCCAAAACAACCGACCACGTTGGACCGTGTATGAGCCAAACAGACTTGGTCTGCAGACTTCGTACCATTGGCCCATTTCGTCGCGGGAGTTCTTCAGCCCGTATCCAACCTCCAACCTTAATAAGCTATGTCCCTGTTGCAACGATCAATAACGGATGGATGCAGGTATTTATAACTCGTAAAATTCAATATTGTGAGGAAAATACCCTTGGTTATTAAAATGAATGGTAATAAATTTTTTCCATTGTGTTTTGCATTTTCAGAGTAAAAAGGTGAGTAATTTAGGACAAAGCACAAATAATACACCAAAACTGACAAAGAGAGAAGGATATGATGAACCGTATAAACTAGTGATGACGTAGTCGTTCATTGGTTATGTCACTGCATTGTCTGGTGTTAGTCCTTTGTCCGTATGATTTACAATATTTGTGGTTTGACTTCTTTAAGGATTACTATTAAATTTTATCGAATTTTTATTAAATTTTAAATATTTCAATTTCATCGAAAATCAAAACTACAAAGAAAATGTCTAATCATACAGTGCTCTAGATATTTAAATTATAATCACTTTGGTGTTTGAAAAAATATTTTTGGATGATAAAGAACTCTTTAACAGTAACTCTTTGAAACTATTCAAGAGGGCAGTTAGCCCCCAAAAGACTTTTAATTTAAAAAGCCAAAGAGGTATGTAAGTTTGTTTTGCGTTACACACAGAACTGTTGTATTTTGATTGGAACAGGAAAATGTTGTAGAAAATCATCTCCGACTCAAGAGGACCTTTCAAACATCTCCGTGGTGACCTTAATGGACACATTGTCATGTTAAGCTTCGTCTCTAAGTTAAAGTCCCACAGGATTTATACAACACATACGAAAAATACAATTCTGTACAACGTCTTAAATATGAAACAAGTCACAATTTGGTCATTACTTTGTAATGTATTGCATATAAGTCTTAATATTAGTTCTAAAATGTTTTTCAAGCTCCAAACTCCAAGTTCTCAAGCTCCAAGGTATATTGAAAGAATTGGTGCATATATAGTCAGGGATATATAGTAACATGTCATTATTCATAATCATGTATCTAAAAACTATGCGTATAACATAAAACTGAGCAAGAATATATAATTTATAATAGTTTACGTGTCTTCCCTTCATATAAATTTAATTTTAACATAAAAAATGCCAACTGGTCAATAAAATTATATATTAACCTATATTTGCTCTTAAAATTCAAAACTAATGACATAGCTTGTATATAGAAATTAATACATCATAAGTAGTATGCCGAATTCATACTAAATCTATAAAACGAATAGTTGCATCCTAAATTAAAACTTATTACGTAACAGGTCTTTTGTTAGGAGCTAAACGAGGTAAAACCAAAGAACTGTTAAGTCCTTTTTAAATTAGCTTTATGCTTGTTTGCCATTACAGGTTGAAACAACACGCATATAAGCACTAAGTCATAATGAAAGGACTTAATGCATTCCCCAGTAATTGATAATTAACTCGTTACTCAATTCAATGATCCGATTGCTTACATCTTAATTGCTCAATATCATTAGCGATTTAGGATCAGTAATGGAACAGATATTTTTAATGTGTGTCCGTTGAGGTAAAAAAACAGATAGGAAAAAGAGTAATGGCTTTATAGTGCAAATCTGTGTAGTACCAACTTAAAACCTTGTCAAACAGAGTTTCACCATACAATATGTTAGTAATCAATATAACCAAATATTAAATGCCGGAGAACAATATTTTAATAAACAAAATTATTGTTTGGTATAAAGGAACACTTAACAGTCACTTGCTGTGGAACTTTCCATCCACGACTGAGTGCCATCTTGATATCACTCTCGGGTACAATACATCTCAACGTGTCACGTTTTTTTATATAGTATCTTCTACGTGACTCCTTAGATCTACGTGATTCGTGTTTTGACTTTTACTTAGTTAAAGATGGAGGATTTGCAGAAAATTCCCGTCAAGCAATTCCTTTGGAGGAATAAATAAATTAAATAGCTTAGTTTAATGGCGTGTATAAGTAATCTTGTTTGTGAAAAATCAAAATACACTGTTTTTAAAACTAAAGACCTTACTTCTAAAACGTTAAACATGATATACGCAAGTATATTTTGATGATCAGAATACTTTTGTGTTGAACATTTTAAAATTATCCTTATTGCTTCTTAAAACTGTACCCAAAACTATGAAGAGCATTCTAAAAGAGTTCTTAGATTCATAACTGTTTATATTTATGCTGTTTTAAGAATTTCTAATATTGATTAACATTCACATCTATTTCACCAATTGTTTAGTTACAAGTTGTTGAGTTGTTGTTTACAATGCTCAGTTGAGTTCAGGATTACAGATGCATTATAGCAGTTGACGAATCTTCATATTTTATAATGATACAAATTGCCTCCAAGAAGAAAACAACCTAAACCTGAATAAGATTGTTTTCAAACAACAATTCGTTGTGTAGCCTCTCATGCATAAGGTTGACGAATCTGTAAACAGCTTACAATGCAAAATAAATGCTTAAAATACCCAGTAATTCCTTGTAGTTCCTTATTTGCACCTACGCGTTTCGATGATGTAGACACAACATCATCAGGTCACAAAACAACTTGAGATATTAAACAATTGGTCACGTCAAAGTTTACAGAAGACAACAAAAACATTGAAACAATATTTGCTAGTTTATGTAGTCCTGTTTATGTAGATAAATATAAAAGTCAGATTTGAGTTATAACATTTTTTTGAAGTGATGCCACAAAAGTGTAACCGTCATTGGATTGTTTTACTTTTAATAGAGTCGACATTTGTATTTATGAAATATACGTAGGAAGTATGTTCACTTCCACAATATATTTAAATACACTAGTGTACTTTTATTATAATAGTTCAAATTAGTTACTCTCCGATATCGTTTTGTAAAAATCTTATTCATTAGATATCTTCAAGATTGTCACTTTTATCTTTGTGACATATTTTCCGCCACATATATTTATTGTTGCTCACTTTTCCCACAAACCTAACCCCACTTTATCGTCCTGTATGTCCCAATCCGTTGTTAACTAACCATAATTTACACTTTATGGCTGTGCCTGAACAACACATCCCGTTTGTTTTTGTGATTTGTTAAGACTCACTGTAAAGACATTTTTCACTGAATTGTACTGGCACGTCCAAACTAACTAGAATAATCATTAAAAAGTTGGTTGAAACGGGTCAAAATGTAATGCTTTACGCCAGACATAATATAGTGTATTAAATTATTTTTGCTGTAGTACAAATCATTGATTAGGAAATACATTTTATAAACATTCAAACATGCTTGAGAAGATTATCGATAAAAAGTAGAACAGTAAAGTTTGTCGAAGAGAAATGTTTTACCAGAGAAGCGTGATAATTAATTTACATTTATAATTTGTTGGATTAATATTAAAATCCATACAATAACAAACTATACAAGAGACAATAACGATATTTTACAAAGCTCACTGCAAAACAATTTTAAATATAACCCTCATTATTATTATTCTTATTTATATAACTTTTTTTACATATATTTTTTCATTTTTCTCTTAGTCCACACACTGTTTTAAGTAAAAATCCACGTGTTATTTCAGAATATAAAAAATGTTGAAGTCTATGTAATATTGATGTTGAAATTATTACTTAAAAATGATATTTGTTTATTGTATTTGTTAAATAGAAACAACATGACTATGGCATTGCTGTTTAAAATAGTTGTTGTATAATAAAATGCGTTTTAAAAGAATACTTAGTTTTTAATAATGTATTTATATAAAAAAATAGAAGTCCTAATCACTACAATTTTCATACAAAAAAGTAACATATTTTTCATGTAAAAATTTTGTTAGAACCACCTAACCTCGTTTAAGTGTCTTCCCTTAGTAGAAATAAAAGTCTAAAGACAAATCTTTGGCCCTTGTGGAATTTACTTTTTGTACCGGTTTTAGGGCTTTTATTTCGTTCTGTCCGAATCCGCTTTTTATTATTACATAGTTTTTCTAATAAATTAATTTTCAACTCTCGTGGTTGCATCAATACGGAAAACAAAGTTTAAGATAACAATATTCCACGTTTGTTATTATAGTGACCTTTTCTTTTCTTGAGGGAGAAATAATGCCCTGCAATCTTTCTTGCCATCTTTATACTGTTATGTAACTTGAAGTGAACTTAGATTATCATTCCAGTAGTGCATTCTGGTTGAGGGAGGAAGTTTCCGTATCTTGTCAACTTATGGTGACAGCTTTAATAAATAAAGTGAAATTATTTCCCTGTAATAGTTTTGTTTAAGAATTATACGTTAGTCAAATAACTGTGGGGTTTGGCATAGTATAGTTAGCCTTAAAGATTTTAAAACATTTATTGGTTTTAATGTTTATACATCATCTTTTGAATGAAAATTCGCCTACATCACATTGCAAACAAGTTTGTTCTGTTTATTTTTTTAATATTTTGTAATAATTGCTATTGTATGGCTACGAAAATGCAGCCACGAAAACATAAATTCTATAAAATACTACTCACGAAATATTGTAAATCATACAGACAAAGGACTAACACCAGACAATGCAGTGACATAACCAATGAACGACTACGTCATCACTAGTTTATACGGTTCATCATGTCGTCCTATCTTTGTCAGTTTTGCTGAATTATTCGTCGTTAATTATAAATGAATTCGTAGGTTTATTTAATGAATGTGCAATGCAAATGGAAATTGTGTAGTGAATTATGATGTTATTTTAAAAGAACTATTTACTACCAATTCAAAATGCAGCTTCTGGATTCGCGAAAAATAAATATTTGTCATTACTCTAAGGGTATTATGAAAACTATGAAAATCAGTATAATTTAAATTTTAGTAATATATCTTAATATTTACAAGCTTAAGGGCTGAGTAAAATTTGTACCTTACAGCTTTTGCTGTATGGAGGATGATGTATGTTCTGTGATATAAGGGATAATACGTTAGCTGTTGTACGGTATGCTCACTTAGATCCATAATATTGACTGATAAAATTCAGAATACTTCTTTCATTAATTTCTGAAAAAATTTTAGTGTCTTTAAATATTATAACATTTGTAATATTTTAATACTCACGGCCTACAAAAGCAGATTTGCTTACCTGAAAAAAAAACAATAATATATTAGTTTTTTTATTATAACCTTATGACAATTACCGATAAAAAGCCTTTGTATTGAAAGGTTCTTTAGATTAAGTTTGATGGATTAAACTTGTTATATGTCTTATACAATTGACTATTAATTATACTAAAATAATGATTGTTAACAAAGTATTTGATTACAAAAATCTATAATTCTAAGAAACCGCATGTACACAAAGTACAGACATTAAACTAGGTAGAAAATCAAATTAGGCAAATGAACTATGCTATTTTGATCAATATAATTTTCAACGCCTAAATTGCGTACCTTGTTATTATTTATGCCATCGCTTTTCATGCCATTTAGTTCAGTCGAATCTTCTTTACCAAACAAGTCTTTTTTTCAATTCCCTAAATTATTCAACTCATAAAATATCCCTTGTATTCCGTTGGTTATGCGATAACCAATGAATTTTAGCATCAAATGTGTCAAATGTATAGAAATACAGAAATTGAACAACGTAGTGTATAAGTAAATATACCCACTTTTCATTGGTTTATATATTTTTTCTGTAATTAAATTTTTTTAAGTAACATACATACTGAAAACCAGGGAGCTTTGCTTAACCAAGCAAATAATTTGTTTTAATAATTACGTCTATCAATAAAAAAGACCATTTCTAAAAATTGTCATGAAAATTTCTGTTTTGTTGTTGTCTTAATTTTACAAATGTTTAACATCATGATATATTTGTCGTGTTTCAACTCTACGTGACCGATACCGACCGTCAGAAAAAGACAACAGTTTTTGTGTCTTGCATCATTGAAAAGCTTCAAGATATTTCCCAGTGGATTTTAACGTTTTTGTTAGCTCCATTGTTCCAATAAACCCTTATTTTTGTAGTATCTTACATGTCGTGTATGATAACAACGATTTGTAATGTAATAAACGATTACGAAAACAAAACATATACTAAACATGACTAGTAACTAAAACAAAGGTATTCGCGTTAATTTTTAGAAAATAAGTCTTTTAAAGTTTTAATGTTATATTCGGACGTCTCTTGATGTTAACATTTATTGACACATTTTTAATAAGTTAGGGTCGGTCACGATTCTAAGTTTTTCCCTGAGAATTACGGTAAAGGCATACTACAGTACCTGAAGAATAGCTTCAGCCTATAACTATATGGAAAATTTTTTAAAACAAACAAACAGTACTATACCGTAAAGATTGAATTGCTCGGCACTGACATACAATTAGCAAGACCATAGCGTACTGTTCTTATGTGGTCCTGTTATTGTTTGGTTGTTTCTTGCAATATTGAACAAATATAAAGATACAAAATACAAAAATTCAAATTTACCATCTAAACTAGATATTAATTCTTTACAAAAAAGACTATCCACCGTAACACATTCAGTTTAGGAAATAAAATTTGAAGTAAAACTTGAATGTCAAGCAGTGAAGTGTTTTTTGACACAAGATCCTTCGCCTTTGGCTCTTCCTTCAATGTGAAACCTAATTCCTTGGAAGACTCTTCAATTAGACGAGGCTTCTGTGAAAACGATGTTGACAATATAGTCTTCAGAACAATGTGGTATGTGTGACTTGGCTATGTCTGACTTAACATTTAACAATATTCGTCATATGTTTTTCACGCAGTAAAGTAGGGGTAGGGATGAATCCCACGTTGCTAAGCAACACAAGTTAATGTATCTCTCTTTCTGTTACATTGACAGCCCCCTCCCCCTATTGCTCCCCTAAGTTAAGTCCCCCCTATGGACATTTTGTTAACGCTATATTATTATATTGTGTACTTGATAGACTTCTATAAAGTAGACGTTTTGTACTTTTTCGGAGATTGCATCTAGTTTAGAAACTAATTTTATTCGATTTATTGACTGCTGTAATAATATGTTATTCTTAATTTTAAATTAATTGTTAATCCCCTCAACCTTAAGAGGGAATTCAGTATGTAAAATATACAGCACGAGTTATTAATTTCTTAAAGAACCAAATCCAAATAAAAAATACAATTGTAATTGATTCCTATACGATAAAGATTCAACGTTGAAAATGAAATAGCATACACGTCATTTTAATCTTAATATCGTTGGATAAATAATTGTAAGTTTCGTTACGACTTTCCTGAAAAATACTTGCTTTATAATATTCTATTCTATTCCACTATAAATAGCTGTTAAGTATTGTAAGAAACAACCAAGGACAACCAAGAGCACAATAAAAATAAATTGTCTCGCTAATTGTATGTCAGTTCCAGGCTTCTTAAACTTTACGGGATTCCACTAGTTGTATGTTGCTATTATTCTACTTCATGGAATGAAACTTAAACAGGCCTAAACTGTTTGTCTGTAATGACCGAGATTGTTTTGCTTTATTTAATCTAAACATAAACATAAGTTTATACCGGAGAGTGATTTAATCTTACACCTGAGCCTAATCTTGAAACTTAATTAAACGATTATTTTTTGCTACACCTAGAATAGCATAAGTCTTGTATACGATATTCAATGCGACCTATGACTGGTATTTATGAAATATAATGAATTGTATATTGAAAAAAAGGTCAGTATTCTATAATAACAAGTATAACTTTCATAATATCATAGATTACGTACTGGAAATAGGACTTTTAATTGTTGTCAACAATAGGCTAGAATTACAGTGTAAATTGATATAGTAATAGTTTAGTTCACTGGAAATTAGAGTATTTGCATAGCCACAGTTAAAATAAGTATAATATACTTAAATAAATATTCGTAACGTTCTAAGCTACATTATCAACAGCCTCAACATATGGAAAGAAAACTTAACAATATAGAAAACCAACAATTAAATTACTCGTATCCAAATGAAATAATTATAACTTCATATAAATTACGTTATGGACATGTCAAATATAATTGATCTTCATTAACATAGAATCATATAGGCCTAATTCAGATCCATAAGATAAATCAAAGAATACATGAATCAAACACGTCCAAAAAAATATTATGTACGAGATGTTAGCTTGATTATACGTTTTGGCATAAAATTAAAGTTGATTTTATGTATGAGTAATCAAATGATTACTTGTAAAACATTATTGTATAAAACATTAAACCGTACTTTGATTGAAATTAAGACCATACAAAATTAACGTGATAGGGAAAAGGTAAATCGATGAAAATATAGTGTACTGTTAGGGCATAATTACATACCGTTAAAAAATGTTTACAGTTAAATAAAATATTTTATATCGTATAATAGAAAATAATATAAGCATATGAAACATACGAGACACATCTACCACAGTAACCATGGTAACCGGAAATTTTATACGGCTTGAGACATTTTCGTTCTGTCATCTACTTACAAAGCGAAGCTTAATATTGGAAGACTTCTTGGAAGACCTTAAATGCCTTTCAGATGCAATATTACATGCACTTAACTGTCTGTTTATGGAAAAGTCTTCGTAAGTTTTCAAAATATATGTTGGTACAAGCATTTTATAAGCAATATTGTATATTATTTTTACATTCTTCAACCTTTACATTTTCCAATTCTTCTATAGTACCATTTATTGAAGTAAGAAATATAAAGCGAAAATATTTGAATTTCCAAGGATCGTTATGATTGATCTGAATGTTTTCTTAAAAAGCGATAACAAATTATAATTCTTTAGAGCTTAATAATGACCTCCCTATTCTTTCTGATCAGGTGTATGCATGTAAATCTTCTTAAGTGTTTCAATGATATTTTTCAATGTTAACATGTTTCAAATTAGAAACCTGTTTTTAGTTGTTCTTAACACAGTATTGAAAGGCATCTCAAAGACAATTTGTTGATGGTTTACAATAAATCTTATTATCATTACGGCTTAGCTTTTTTGGGGGGGGGGGGAAGCTGGCCTAGTAGTAGAGCTTAGGGCTTATTTAAGTTACGAGATATTTTGGAAATAATTTTGTTAATATATATCATTCTAAAAGTACAAAACCTTTAAAATTTAAATTAATTTAAAATATGACGAATATTATGTCAAGATTTTTTGGCACAAGTTAGATGCAACATTTAATGTTTATTCTACTTTAGAAAGTAGCCTGAATAAAAAAAGTCAATTTCTAATGTAGTATATAATTAAATAAATCGTTAAGCGAAATTTATCATAATCATCTTAATGAATCTTTGATTATTAATAAACATAAATTATTATAAATTTAATTATTAAATGCACTTTCATAAACATCTGTATTAACCCTTAATAATAAGTCAACATAAATTAGTATTAATCGTCAACATTAAAACAATATCTTCCAAGTCCCCGTAAATAGGACCTATTAAAGATTTAAAATTAAATAAATAAAACCATGTTTGGATATAGGAAAATAATCATGCAAGGACCAAAACAATAACATTCGCTTTTTAAATGTAAGTCGACAGAGTTACGTTGACCTTTGTTGGGTACTTAACTTTCCTAGAAAAAGAAATATAGTAAGACATCGATCGCCTTTAGTGGAGCTTTTAAAATCACCTATACGCGTATAAAGCAATCTTTGGCTTCGTCTCCAAAATAAAAGTCCCAAAAGCCGAAGAAATGAAAAATTAAATACTATATCAAAAGAGATACGGCACAATTTAGAATCACAGCTTAGTGGTAAAGACGCCTAATTCTGTAAGTGCCTAGCGGTCATATTGTGGTCGAATGGTTATGATATTTTCTAATAAAAGTATTTTAAATATTGCTTGGAGGATTTACGTTTATAAACTTTTCTTTTACATAATGATTTCAAAGTGTAAAATCATCTTATAAAATATTGGTGACAATGTCAAAGTAATTCTACTAGCACACTAATGTGACCGAAATGTCCTATATATGTATTTTTTTATCTTTTACCGGCAACCTTAAACATAAAATAAAAAAATAGGTACTTTATACAACCATCAATCTAAGCTTAATCTGTCCTTTCCGTCTTCCATAACTTTTAGATATTTTTAGTGATTTTTTTAAGTAAAGGTTTGTATTCCAAAGTTTAGAAAACATAGTTGGTTGGAGTGAAACCATTTACAAGAAATGTGTTAAACAGAATGTACATACGCAAATTGATGAGTATTCAATTGGAAATATTTGAGAGTGTAAGTTACGTACGAATATATTTTTATGTCAATGTAACAGAATAGGAAAATATAATGTTCAAACAAATCTACCAACCAAAGGCAGTCGGTTACGGTTCTGTTTATGGTAATGAAATTTTGAAATTATCGTGACAATGACGTACACAACAACAGGGATAACTGCGTTGTATTACGTTTCTCGTTTATTTATAAAGAAAAAAAAAATGCAATTAGATACTGTAAAACTGTTACTTTAAATCATATAAATTGATTAAAAATCTTCATAAATCCAAAAATTCTTCTGGAAATTAGCATGTTAACTACCTATTTATTTTTTAACTTATAATATTCAGACAGAATCGTGTAACGAAAGCTTTAAAATCTCTATAATATATTTAAAATCAGTTATTCAAAAAGATTTACATTTTCTTTATCACGGATAATGGCTGTAAGATAAACAAAGACTAACATTAAAAAGGAAAATTTTCTTCTTACGTAAAGTGAAACATTTAAAAGGTAAATCTCTATGTCCCCTTGGGAATCAGAGATCTTTTCTGATGCTTGTCTTTTATTGAAAGTTTTGAAGTGTTTGAGAAACCTTTGATACATTCACAATTTGTGAGTGTTTAAATGTGCAGCATTTGATTGTTTCAGTAGGTCAACTGATTGAACAGTATTGTGTTTAATCGTAGTAGCATTTATTGAACGTTGCTTATTATTTATGGCTAATTTGGCACTTTGGCGGTTCATCTATATGCAAACTGGCACAGCCTCCAGTAACAACCCCGCATCTAGCCGAACCAGCTACCTTCCTTCTTTTGATATTAATTTATTTCCCCCAAGTTAAATACTGATTGTGACACTCTTTAATGAATTGTACCTTATTACTCAACAATGAAATTTAATAACGACCCTGTGAAAAATTCCAATACTATAAAAATATTACAAAGCAACCCTGAATTTCCCTATAAAAACATTTTCATCTATTTACTCTTAATACTATTGAATTATCACAGTCTAATAAATAATGCGGATTGTTACAACACAAATGGATATAAAGATTAACAATTTGAGATCGAACCTGGAAACATGTGCTTATTTTACATGTATTAACAAAACATGACAGGAAATTTCTACAATGTGCGACTCACTGAATTTTAAATACAGGGTGTCCCATAACTCTCTGGACACTTGTATATAGCGTTATTCCTTAGGTCAAGACAAACACATTTCACCATAGGAACATGGGTCTGTGGTGTCTAGTTTACCGACTGTCGGCATTTATGTGTTTTTTACATACACAATAATAACTCCTAAACGGTTTGAGATACAGCTTTGATATTTTGCAAAAATGTTAACCTTATTAAGACCTATTACTGTTAGAAATTATACTAAAAATCTTTAACCGTTTCAAAATGGCGGCCATTTAAAATATTTGATGCCAAATTTCACGAAAACCGTTAACTTTACAAAAACATTGCAAGATACAAAAAAGTTTGTAAATTATATGTAGTTTTCAATGTTACCTTAATTTTTAAGATTGGATAAATAATAACAGAGAAACGGGTTATTTTCGTAATGTATGACCACTTTTCTCCATTTAAACAATGCTAATACTCCTTTTACGTTGTTTAGCATTGTTTAAATGTATGTTTATGTAAAAAACACATAAATGCCGACAGTCGGTAAACTAGACACCACAGACCCATGTTCCTATGGTGAAATGTGTTTGTCTTAACCTGTTTAACGACCCTGTGAAAAATTCCAATACTATAAAAATATTACAAAGCAACCCTGAATTTCCCTATAAAAACATTAGGTGTGGTTTGTTGTTGACCTAAGGAATAACGCTATATACAAGTGTCCAGAGAGTTACGGGACACCCTGTATATATATCAAATAAATAACACAGATTACTTACAGTTTCAGACGTCCACAAATATAACACAAATAAAGGGATAGGGATGGGGAAATGTAACTAGTCGGTATTACGGTAAAAACGCGATCGATTTTGACTCGAGTGACGAACGTGAATTTTACAGAATGGCGGACTGCGTTGGCCGGTAAAACGAACTTTTTTGCACTTTTTGACAAACGACACTGATTCTAATTTTCACTCGCGTTGCAATTTATATCCCTTGGGGATATAGGCTAAACGATTTTAGAAAATTAAGATTGCCCGACCAACACCGCCAAATGAATTTAATTTGCACGACGACGACTTGACCGACTAGCTAGCAAGGAAGCACGGAGGAGAAGAACACACAGACCGATACAGTCGTTGCTGGCGGCTCGTTCTATCCCTATCGTATATTTGGAATTCTGGGTAATTGATCAGCTGACTGTTTGTTCGCGTCTGCTATACGTTAATTCGTTGTTTATACGACGAAATCGGTACAACAGACATATATTGGCCCTTAGACTAAACGTGTACAAAAAAACTGAGAGAGTTTTTCAAGCAAAGTATACTCTTCAGTTCTCAGTGACACCGTTTTTTATTGTTGTAAATAATTTATGTCAATTAAACGAAGTGAAGTTTACCCATATAAGATACTATGTGCGTCCTTAAAAATATGATTTAAATAAACTTTGTGAAATCGCTTCAGCGACGTAAATTTTAGTTTGATTTGGATATATTTATGCCACTAAAGTGGTTTTAGATTTAATACATAATAACTTTAAGGTAATAATTTGTTTGGAATTAAATTATCATGTAAACATACTTGTATAAAATTATTTCCCCAACCTAAATGAGTAAAAATACAAATCAATTAAACTTTTTACAAATCGTATCAGTTAGATGAATTAAAAACTAAGTTCTAACTTAATAACCTTATTATTTACCACAAATATCAACGGAAAAGGAAACATGTACACCTTTAACGTACATTAATTGAAATATAACAAGACGTATGTTTCCTGGTACAGAAACATGGTAAAACATACAGTGATGATAGATGATCTTTTAACTGAGTACAACCTAGAAATAGAGCTAAAATAATATGAAGGCATTAGATAATAAAATCAAACTTGATATATAATCTGAATATTTGTTCATCGGCCAATTGTTTTGTGGTATAATCTGAGCTTGAAGCTTGTAAATCTATTGGTGTTTTCCAAGTGTGGTTCTCCATGGTAGAATGGCGACAATAAAATATCATTTGTGGCATTTTAACAAGGGGTCTGGGCCAAGTCGGGGTCGTCAATAACATTGTAATGTGATTTGGTAATAAATGTGTAAATCCAAGGGATATAAGGCTTGGATTGTTTTACATTAAATGTATACTGAAATGATTGTGTGATTGTCATTACACATTCAATATAGTTTTGCGGGCTTCTTAACTAATAAAAAATATTCAATAAATATTCTTACCGTTTTATAAACATATATTCCATCCTCTCTGGTATAAGAAAAAGAATAAAAAAATACAAATATGAATAAAAAATTAATATAAAAAATAATACAAAACTAAAAATCGTTTAATAAAGATAAATAAAGGGATTAAAGTTTCAATAATAGGTGTTTTTAAAATGTTTTCCTTAAAATGTGAAAATACCCAAAATTTATTGTAACTATCGTTTAGAGCTTTAACTAACAAACAATTCTGTATAAAAAAGGTAACTGTCCGGATAAAGGCAGTGGGGAAGATTTCAAAAACCTGCAAATTCAAAATGTACATGACAATGAGGAAAATAAACCTATAGGTTTGCTTGTATATAGATGTCTGCTTATCAAACTTGGTATATCTTTCCATTCCATACTGTAATCCCGACATAAAATTCCACTTTTTCCTTTCCCTGTAGCAGCGAACCTAATAACTTGTAAACTTAATTTTACGGTTTTTTGAACAGAAATCGTCCATGTTTAGGGAAGTATATGAGTAAAAATGCAATCAGACAAATGAAATATATTAGTCTGCAAACTTGCTATTTTACTAGCATACAAAAAAAAGGTTTCTACTAATACAAGCGTGCGTTTCTATTATGGGCCAAGCTAACTATTTTTATCATATAAATTTGTTTATACATTTTTGAACATAATATCTATGGGTGTTTCACATTTATTTTATTAATGTAGGCCTATATTTCACCACAAATAACAAGTAGTTGCTAGTGTCCCCTCCGCAAACTGAACCACTCTTTATTGTGGTTGAAAGTCCCGATCCGTTGTTAACTAACCATACTTTACACTTTATAGCTGTGTCCAAACAAGGAAGCCGTTTGTTTTTGTGATTTGTTTTAAGCTCGTACATGCTTGTACGGAACGATCTTTTTAACTTATAATCAAACCTATATTTTAACATTTTTAATCTATATCCTATATAATTGTATCTCAATAGAAGAATCTGACCTAAATATGATGGCTAACAAATCATATGACAACGTCTTAAATATTACTTCCACAGTCTAAGGTTAGTTGCTTATACTTAGGAGTAAACTTTAAATAAAGGGTACATGACAATAGCATCTTTTTTGCATTCTCTGGGGGCTGCTTGAATGACATTTTGACAAAGTGGTGTATTTGACTTCAAGGTTGACATAAAAAGTGACGCTTTAAACAATCTAACACAGCAAAATGAACCATTATGGTAAAACGATTTTTACTAAATTTGGACAGTAACCGACAAAGTAGACTTGCAGGTACATGAAAAGTGCGTAGCAATGCTGCACTACGGCTCGTCAGCTGTTCCTTTTGACTGTTACATGTATTTAGTTTTGTGATTTCATATTGTTAAATTATATTGGCCTATAAGTTCTCGTTGACCATTTTTTGCAAATTTATTTAAGCATTAAATTGAATTTTGATTTTTAATTTTTAATAGCTTATACACAAATAAGACCTTGATTTAAAAACTTTATTTATTTTGTTACTTTTTTGCTCAGTCCACTCAATAATACTTCTCGTAATCACAGTTTTTATTTCAGAATATACCAGATAGTCTGAGAAATGCATGTAATAATACAACTGAAAGGCTTAATGTCTTCCATGAACAATATTCTACATCGCATTGTAAGTAGATGAGATAAAACGAGAATGCCTCAGACTTTATAACATTTCTGGTTGTCATGGTTACTGTGTTATATCTTCCACAAGTTTCGCCTACTCGTATTATGTTCTGCCTCTAAAGGAATGTCTTATGCTACATGGTAGATTGTGCTTGTAAACTTTGTTGACATACATTCTCTACTGCTTGCTGAATGAACTTAAAGAGTAAAAAAGTCTATGCTATACGGATAAGTTAAGTTACAGACAGGGGGACTTTAATCAAAAACTACCTAGACAATGTTAGTTAGATTTAAGGTATTTTCAATTTTATATGTAAGTATCTGCTAAATTTAATTAAAATAACCATAATATTGAGAAAATTTCTGTTGATATTTTTAGTAAAACTACCCTTTTTAAGATACTTAGGAAGGCTGCAATTTCGAATTGATGAAGTCAGAAAATGTATACATTGAATAAATATTTGTTCTGTGTGTCACAGCTTGTTAAAAGTCAATCTTTGGATACTTAGGAGGTTGACAGGTTTCGGGTAAATTAATGAAAAAGACATGGATATAGACGGAAATCTAGGCTTTAGGCCCATTTTTATGATATTTTATTTATTTCGACCTAAGGAACAAATAAACAAAATCCTTCCAGGGATTGTGTATACACCCCGTATGTAAGTGGAACATTTTGTTAAAAGGGCAGTTTAAGTCGGTATTGACTGTTAAATTTGTTTAGGTAAAATGAGAGGTTGAAGGTCAAAATATCTAACGCCCCTCTCTGGGACCGATATAGCTCGATCCCGTCTTGAATAGTGATGTATCGTCCTAAGAGGAACCTCATAGGATTTAGATTCTAAATGTCCTCTTGAAACCAAAACCATTTTAAAAAGTATTGTTTTCACACTACTTTAACAACAAAGTTCCAAATAAAGAGCTTCACTAAACATGGAATTACAAGTTTATAAATATGATCTAGTCACTAAATTTCAATATACAAATTAAATTATAATTTACTTATAATATTTAACGAGTCCGTAAAGGTGATAGATTTGGGTAAAAGGTGTAATATTGTATTTTATTATATCATAAAATTAATAATTAAGGACTTTATAAATATATATTCAAACAATGCATATTCAGAAATCATAGCAGTTAAAATGATTTATAGAACGACGATGAATAGTAAATAAAAAATTATTTATGAATATTGCTATATTATTTACTTTTATGTAAAATATTTTGAATGAACACAAATTCTTAGAGTGGTATATTTTTTAGTTTACTCGCACAACAAAAACATATTCTTGAATAGTCAAGTAAACTGTTATAATTTTAAATTCATCGTAAATAAAAAATTCAAGTGATATGGTTTCTGAGAAACGCTTAAAAGATACTTAACCAGCGTACCGAAACTAATGACGTGTTTTATACAATAAAAGGTTAAAGTTTTAAGCTATAAACAAATTGAAACCAAGCCAAGGGAAATGTTTCAATGATTCAACCATTCGTCAAACCCACGTCACCACTTGTGCCAAGTTTATGTTGGCCGCCATCAGAAGTGTTATTAAAACTCACTCTTTTGTTTAGGAATCTTTTTTTGACGCTAACGACGTAAATATCTTTAAAATAGATATTAACGTTTACAAACGCATTGAATCTTAACCAAGTTCAAGTTTTACTGAATTACGATAAAATTGGTGTCAAACCAAAGTAGTTTAATACTATACGTTGATTTATATGAACTAGAGGTCGTACAGTGTTGGAAAACGTGACCAAAAATATGTTATTTTAGAGACTCGTCTATTTTCAACCCAGACTATAAATCAACCCTGTGATTAGAACTTCTTTTTCTTTCGTTTTATTCTGTTTATTTTTAGTTGTTATTTCGCCACCAGCATGGCAACCCATAAGGCAGAAATTAATTTTTTAATATTTAAAATTCAATTTTTGTGCTTATTTTTAAGCCTATTTTAATCTATAAAGGGATTCCGCACATCTACAGGAAAAAATCTGTCTAACAGTATGCGTAGGTTTTCCTTGCAATGTACACCCACGAGCTGAGAACAAAATGTTTTAAAGGTACATTCTTGCCTATATATACATGAACCATCCTTAATATTGTTTTTTTTTGTCATTGTGGGGATCCCATGAAGTTGAAAGATACCATTCTGGAATCTGCATTAAACTATCTCTTAATAATACTAAATGCTGATACTAAATAACTGATTGCGATGGGCAAATTAATCTAATTAATATAAGTTAGTATCATCAAACAAATGTGGTAGGTTGGTAGTAAAGAAATACATTGTTGATTGGTCAGATCTCAAAAAAGCAAACGTAAGAGAATGTTGAATATTAATTAAATATCTCTTGCATACCTTGTTATTAGCTTCCAGTAAAATAAGAGTTTATGTTACAGCCTCAATCATCTAAATTCAATAGCCTGTTAATCCAAATGCATTCATTTTATAATTGCAAACCTGAAATTCATGTTGTGGGTATTTTAAAATTAAACTTCATGTGTTTTTAATTTATCCCTACTATTTATTACAGTTTATTAAACAAAATATTTTTAAAAATTTATGCGTATTATGAGCTGAACATTCTCGCTAAAAATATCAACACTATATCGCATCTTATATTTTAAAATCGATAAGCAATATAGTTAGCAAAGCAGAACACGCCTTTTAGAATAAACATGTTGTAATTTATAAAGTATGTAATGTAATGATATAACAATGGAAAAACTTTTTTTTGAGACCCAGTGTGATTTAACTTTCCTCTTTAAGACTCCTTAGAGATAGCTGTCATTTTGGAATAATTTCAAATAGCTGCCGGGGAATTATGTAATACCCAAAAATATTATTTTTTAATACCAAATGGATTGTTTTTTTTTATCTAGGGAAATGTGGGATCCAAAATTTTAATCATTTGTAAATATGTGGTTTTGTAATTATTTTCCAAAGGTGCTAGGAGGCTGACGGCCAACTTGAATTTTCCCACCAATGCAATTTTAATTTCAAACAGACCCTGGAGGGTTATTTACCATCTCAAAAAACATTTTCCCAATACCAAAGTGATTATAATTAGAATATATAGGCACTATGGGTGATTACATTCTCTTTGTTGTTTTTAATTGTTCGATGAGCTAGCACAGCTAAGCTCCAAGGACTCTTAATTCATTCATCCTTTAAAAAAAATAACTTCTTAACTCATAATAGGCAAAGTTTGCTTAAACCAATACATCAATATTTTATTTAATCTAAATGAATTTACAGCATATTTACAGCAATGACCTGTTAAATTATCATATGTGTGTGCAATTTTAACATTTCTTTTGAAAAACAACCTGTCTCTTACACCCAGTGGTTCATTATATCTACTTCTTGACATTTCAAATCCTCTTCTGGTTTCACTATTCCCCCAAGGATTTTCAAGTACATCTCTACTCTTAACCTACTTGTTAATATTATGTTAAACTGCAGCATTACTTTAGATTGCAGTTTATAACAAACGAATTTGGCTTTTTAACTTCTTCCGACACATAACACAACCATCTATATGACATTTACTAAAAAAATGTAGGTTACTATAACAAGCTAGGTGGCTAACGAACAAACTATCTATTATAAATGGTTGATAAATACTCTAATGAAAGGATAAAACTGCTATTATTTTTAGTTGAACACTATTAACATTTGGTTATGGGATCAGAGTAAATGTTTTTGTATTGTTGAAATAGTTACTCGTATCATTTTTTAATTTTACAACAACACTGCTTAAATCAAATTGTGTTTTACAAAACCTTAGGAAACGTACAACTATTCATCTTGTATTTATAAAGGAAGTAGCACCAATATGCCTTAAAACAATAGATTTTTTAAGTGAAAAGATAATTTTTGTCTGGTATTAAATTTATTTCCAAACAAATAAGGGAACGTTGGTATTTCATGACCAAGGTATTATTGAAAATCCTTTAGTGGTTACAAAATTGAACATGTTTATGTAATACATTTAAGGTTTGTACTCAGAAATGGATATTACAATATTTTTGGCTTGCAGCTCGGCTCAGTTACGATTCCTTCCAAAGAAATACCAATCTTTTCCCCTTGCTATCAAAACTTTCGACCAAATTTTTTTTATCATTAGAAACTTACAATTAATGCTTTTGGTTTAAGAAAAACTATGACAAGTTATCTTCCAACCATACTAACTATCAACACATTTTGATTATTGATGCAGTTAGACAATAATGTTCATAGGTTATAGGCCGTAAAATATGTGTTTGATGGCTACTACATTCATCTTTATAAAATTTGAAACCATAAAACTAAATTAAATATTATCAAATAAAACTAAATGTAATGATATAGATTTGTAATCCATAATATGTAAAGGTTACGTTACCATTCCGGTTTAAATCCACCATTTACGTACCTGAAAAAAGTGATTGTCAAGAGGGATCATGTTTGATACATAATTATAAATTTGTACGGTTAAAATAAATTTTATAAAAGAAAAATTTCGCGATTAGAGATGTATACTAAAGAACCTTTAAAAAACTTCTAAGCTTTAGTACTATTGATTTTAGCCAATAAGGTCTTCAGTTAAGATAAGCTACATCGTTTGAAAAGAAAAGCTGTAATAGGTAAAATATAAAAGTAAAAATTGTAGTGTTAAATGTTGAATATTGCACCCCAACTCATCTAGTCTGGATAAGTGATGGACCATCATATGTTTTTACATTGTACATATGAAGTTGTTTACTAAATATAATTTAGTGTTGTGTTGTGTTTGTAAGAAAATAAAAGAGTTTACAACAAACTTTCTTTCATTAACTTTAATTTCACCAACAAAGGTTATGGGCCATTTGGAATATTAAAATAATCATTTTACAGTATTCTGTGCTTAAAAATAAGTAAAATGAGTTTTGGCTATAGAATTGAACCTTTGAAACGAAATAATTATGACACTTGGAAAATTCAAGCTGAAG
This sequence comes from Macrosteles quadrilineatus, assembly GCF_028750875.1. Classification (NCBI taxonomy): domain Eukaryota; kingdom Metazoa; phylum Arthropoda; class Insecta; order Hemiptera; family Cicadellidae; genus Macrosteles; species Macrosteles quadrilineatus. Next base: position 24,710,880 of record NW_026542598.1, read on the forward strand.
CTATATTAATCCAACAAAACCTAATGGAATATGTATCTGGGGAGAACAAATGTCCTGAGGATGAAGTTGGTAAGAATGCCTGGATAGTTAAAGATCTTAAAGCTAAATCAGAACTAATATTGATAATTTCACCTAGTGAATTTAAATTAGTAAAAAACTGCAAAACTTCCAAAGAAGTATGGGATTGCCTGCAGAACAATTATCAAAGTTCTGGTCCTGCAAGGAAAGCCACATTATTAAAGCAGTTAATAGTTCATAAAATGAAAGATGGAGAAGATGCTAGGGATAATGTCAACAAATTTATGGAGATTGTTGACAAACTTCAAGAAATGGACATCATTATCAATTCAGACTTACTTAGCATTATGCTACTTTACAGCTTATCATCATCATTTGAAAATTTCCGTGTAGCAATTGAGTCTAGAGACACTTTACCTTCTCCTAATGATTTAAAAATAAAAGTAATTGAGGAGAGTGAAGCTAGGTCAAAAGACACTTTACGAATAATGAAGATACATTGTATTGCAAAACAAAGCAGTTCAGCTCCAAGAAAGGTATTCACAACACTTATAGTCATAAGAAACCAGATGAGAACAACACTACAAAAGTAGGTTTCAAAGTTAAATGTTTTAGATGTGGAAAAATCGGTCACAAAGCCAACAACTATAGATCCAAACAAATGGGAAATAGTTTTAAAGCAGAGGCTGAATGTGTCTCTTCAAATTTGAACATTTTAGGTTCTACTTCATCTGATTGGTGTATTGATAGTGGATGTACATCGCACATGTGTGGAGAGAAATCACAGTTCAGAGATATCAAAAATTCAAACGGAATTTTGAAACTTGCTTCTAAAGGAAAGACATCTGACGTTTCTGGAACAGGAACGGTTTCACTGGAATTAAAAAATTCTGAAATCATACATTTGAATAACACTCTGTTTGTACCAGACTTGGCAACAAATCTAATGAGTGTCAGTAAAATAACAGATAAAGGATTTAAAGTGATTTTTGAAAAAGAGAAAGCTGTCGTCCAAAACCAAAGAGGAAATGTAATTGTGGCAGCTGAATGTCAGGGTGGTCTTTATTATGTCAAAAGTACAAAATCTGTAAAGGTAAATGAAAAATCAAACTATACAAAAGAACCTGAGATCATAGATTGGCATAAGAAGTTAGGTCATCTAAACGAGGTTGACTTAAAAACCGCTTTAAAAAATGAATCTTTGAATGGATTAACCTTCAACATGAAAGACAAAATTGGAGAATGTGAAACGTGTATTAAAGGAAAATTGACACAAACACCATTTCAATCAAGAAAGATTGCAAATAATGTAGGCTTGTTAGAAGTCATACATTCTGACATTGTAGGTCCTATGAAAGTAACTACACCTGGAGGAAATAAGTATTTTGGAACATTCATTGATGAACATTCAAGATACTGCTATGTATATTTTTTGAAAAGCAAAGACGAAATTTTTGAACGTTTCAAAGAATATAAATATGAGGTGAAAAATCAAACAGGAAATAAAATCAAGTTTCTGCAAACAGATAACGGCAAAGAATATTGTAATGGTGAATTTGATAAGTTCTTGAAAGAAAGTGGTATAAGGCGAAGACTAACAGTTCCATACACGCCGCAACAAAATGGTTTGGCTAAAAGAAAAAATAGAACATTATTGGATATGGCAAGATGTTTACTGATAGAATCAAATCTACCAGGATATATGTGGGCTGAAGCTATTAACACATCTAACTATATAAGAAATCGGTGCCCTTCAAAAGCTACTGAACACTTAACGCCATATGAAAAATGGACTGGAAGAAAGCCTTCAGCAAGACACTTGAAAGTATTTGGATCAAAAGTATTTGTATTAAACAAAGCTTCAGGAAAAGGAAAATTTTATCCGAAAGCGGAGCAAGGAATATTTGTGGGGTATGCAAGCAATTCAAAAGCATACAGAATTTGGATGCCACAACAAAATCAGGTTAAAATTGCAAGAGATGTAAAAGTTCTTTCAAAAATGTACTATGAAAGAAATGAAGATGTAAATGATTACAATCTTCTTGAGCAAAATAAAATAAAAGAAAGTGGTACAAAAGATCAAGATTTTTGCATTATTCCGATCAAACAGAGCGAAAATAATGATGACCAGTCTGATTTTGACACTATATTTGAAGAAGAAAATGACAGTGAAATGGAAAATGATATTATTTTCGAAGATGATATTGAAAATCAACCTGATGATTCACCAAGCTCAAATGATATTGAAAATCAACCTGATGACTCACTAAGCTCAAATGAATATTTAGACACTGATGAAATAAGGGTATCACAGAAAAGGCAAAGAAAACCTCCTCTTTGGACAAAAGATTATCAAATGTCAGCTACCTGCAATGAAGATTCAACTTTAGAATCTTCAGAGGAATTGAATGAAGCAATAAAAGACGGCTCCAGTAGCAAAGCTAAATACGGGAAAAAGTACAAAATGAATAAATAAAATTGAACTACAAACCCACAGAATACATGGTTGCTGATATTTTTACTAAAGGACTAAGCGAACCAAAACATCTCAAATTTCAAAAGTGCCTAGGACTTTTACCTAGCTAAGTTGGGTGAGGGGGGATGTTGAATATTGCAACCCAACTCATCTAGTCTGGATAAGTGATGGACCATCATATGTTTTTACATTGTACATATGAAGTTGTTTACTAAATATAATTTAGTGTTGTGTTGTGTTTGTAAGAAAATAAAAGAGTTTTCAACAAACTTTCTTTCATTAACTTTAATTTCACCAACATTAAGTTTACTAAATCTTTTTACGTATCAGTAAATGAAATATCCAATATGACAATTTTACAATAAAATAATTGCGACTGTACAAATGTACTTACACTTTGACTGAGGTTTAAATCATACTAAGGCTTACGCGGTAATAAAACAACATAATTATAAAAGTACAAACAAAGATACAATAATATAGGTATAATTAAGCCGAAAACCTATATTGAACAAGAATGTTTTTTTTAAGCTAGAATAACCTTACAGATGATAGAACATTATATGAGAGGTCAAAACTCACAAGATAAACGAGTACCTAGTAACCATGGCAACCAGAAACGTTATAAGGCTTGAGAATTTTTTTCTGTCATGTACTCACAAAGAGAAGCTTAATATTAGAAAGGCTCTTGGAAGACCTTAAATGCCTTACGGCTGCAATATTACATGCATTTCACTGGCTGTTTGTGGCAGTCTTTGGAAGTACGAGCAGCTTTGTAAATATGAGAAGATTAAATGTAATATTTCTGCACTATATTTATATTCTATAACTATGTCATTTGTCAACTTTCTGCTACAAATATGACTTTGGAAAACTTTAAAGAATTTCTATTTTTTCATTACAATACTTTTTTGTTTTAAACGAACCTTTCTTCTTGATTTGTTACACTATTACGAGTATATGATGGAATTAAAAATGATTGTATATGTAATTATAAACGGCAACGCTATCCTTTGAAAGGATTCTTCAAGTGGAGCGTATTAAAAGAAATTAATATGCATTGTTCACACGATAAGGTAGTGGACTATTGCTATACATGGATTCGTTCTACTAAATTAACTGTTGATGCTCCAACGATATACGGAACGTTAAGGAAGAAATCTTAATGTTAGAAGGTTAAAATAATTCTATATCTATCTATAATATTAAAACGAAACAGGGTTTTTTTTATTTCACGATTCTGAATCAACCACTTGATGGATTTTCATGATTTTTGTGTTGAAAGAAAGATAATTTTGAGAACTAGGGAATGTCGAAGCCATAATTTTAGTTTAGGGTCCCAGTTTTTAAGAAATTAAGTTTTAATTTTTGAAAAGTCTAGCAGCTGACGCTAACATTCTAAACCAGCTTTTGGTGTGATATAATTTGCTTAAAATTACAGCTGTAAACATTCAGCGTTTGTGACACAAATTCAACATTTGGATAAAAATGAAAAGACATACGAAGGGTTGACTTATTTATACTATGTGTAATGTTGATCATTGATACGTTCAATTCTTTAGCAAGAGGATGACAGATTAGTTAAATATACATAGTAAAATACTAGGATGTTCAAATTATTTTATAAAGCAATCTTTTAATTTGTTTTAGTGCAATATAATTTGTTTGAACTAAAAGCTGGTTAAATATAAACTATTCTATAGAACTATTTGGTTATTTTATTTACTCTGGTTTTGTCATTGATTATAGGAAATAAGTAAGATTAGTATATATAATTAGACCACTGAGATAAGGAAAACCATTGCTGTATACAAATCGAGGCTCTGTACACGAGTCTTATAAGAAAAGGATATGCAAATCATTTTACTGCTCAACTTTTTTAGGAAAGAGTTGGAATACAACAATATTTACATGTAACCGCAAAAAATGGTTTTATTGTAAAATTCGTCTTGGTAGCTTTTTTATACAATTAATGTCAGTCTGCTTACAATTTGTTTGGATGAGGCAAATACTGATGTCATAGAAAAGGAGATCAAGAATAATCAGGAATCACGATTTTAAAATACCACCACAACATCGGCCAGATTTTATCCAAAGATAAACTGATTGATGACATATGAACACAGCGGCATCATTGACCTAGGATACTGCAATTAGACAAACCATCCTTTTATAAAAAAATATTGTTTGGTGTGTGTTAGTTGTGGTTACGTGTTGGGGCGCTGATGTAGGCAAAATATCACTTTAATTTCAACTATAAATATCTTATACTTTTAATAAATTAATATGGGAAAATACGATGTAGGTTGATTCAATAGGTGGGTAATCATTACATATAGTAGAACTGATAATGGTATGGATTATTAACATAGATAATTACGTCACTAGCTTTACTAGCGTGTTTACTTTTCAAATTCCTTCAACATGTGACCAGTTCTCTTTTCAAATGAATGTTAAACCAAACAGCTGTCTTAAAACAAATTATATGTTATTGTTTTTACTTTTCTTTGTTTACTCTTTAGCAATTGATTCAGTGAAATTGATACGTTTAATGATGTTAGGATACCAAAGTTATATTATGTGTAGGCCTTCTGTGAATTTTTTTGGATAATATCGTTTTATTTTAGGTAGTTTCTATTCAGACCTACTGGAAATTGTATATAGTATGAGTAATTGTATTGTGGTGATATGGAAGAGGCAGGTATGCTATGGCAGGTGGTATTGTTGACTAGGTTTATACACTTCTCAATTGACTATTACCATTGACTATGGGATACTGAATTATTATATTAATAGTCAAAGCTATTATTCTCTACTGTAGGCTACTTATAATCAGTGTGTGAATCTCACTTCAACGCTTTTCACATCGTCACAATTGCTGTTTTATTGTAAAGTTATCGGATTTAAAATGCATATCGTATAGCCTATGATGGAATAAAACATATTTGGCCACTCAACATTTGTTGACAAGATGAATTTTCATATTAAAACTGCAAGAAAATATTTCTTTATTGTGCAAACTAGCTGTTCTGAATTGTACACAGTTTTTAACTGACTCCCGTACGTAAGACGGGCTAGCATCTCGTATTATTATTATTATTATATTATTATTATTATTATTTGTTGTCATGAGAGCCGAAGCCCCCTGACTGCTTACCCGGTACCTATCCTTCAGGACATACCCGGGCCCCATGATGTAGGCCGAAGCTTACGCATCAACCTTTAGCACATCATGGGCGGATGACTTAAGGTCATCAGGCTCGCCGGCTGCCGAAGCAGACCCTTCGGAAAGAGGGTTGCCCCTCAATCCTAACCAGGGATTCCGGCTGCTTGTTTAAGCGTCACTCCACCTGGGTTCCACTAGGTCGGAACCTAGAGGTCCATAGTAGAGCGCCCCGACGCATTTAGTGCAAGCAACACTCGGGACCTATCTCATCCCTGACAGGCAGAACCCGCCATCAATAGCCAGGAGGAAGGGGACCATCAGCACGCTGACGGGGGGAACCCCAACCTCCCATTTACACCGCTGCCCGATCGAGGCCTGACCCATTGCTGGGAACCAGAGATATCCAGAGCGATAGATCCCCAGATACCCCTGGCGGGCTCGGACCCAGCACCCGATCTACTTCGTTTGCCCGTCAGACCCAACATCACTGCCAGGCCATCAGGGTTTCCCAAAAGGAGGCAGGTATAGAAGTGGGACCCACCCGGATGAACCTATCCACCAGAGGTGGCGACACCCTTGACTCAATTGAGGTTCCGGGAAGAACCCCCCACACTCAAGATAACCATACCGTCCGTGCTCAGAGACAGGGATAGGTTTGCATAAGTACCTACAAACCGTTGCCCTCACACTGCGGAAAGTTACGTTGCCCTTGAGTGTCCCCGTGAGCTGCGGGTACTTGCCCGTTTTCACCTCCAGGAAAGGTTACTTCCAAAGTCGAGGATTTGCCCACTGAATGCTGGTCGCACACCACAAGCAGGCCGAAGCCCAAAGTACCACAGACACAGGTAGGTTAGAGATTATGATGTACTTCCATCTCTCCTAGAGCTAAACACCCCTCCATCCTGGATAAAGGAATGTCACTGGGACCCGATGCCCAGTCGACCATGTCTGTGGCCAACTTGAAATGCCGATACCAACACGGAGCATTTACCTCCCCTCTGGGGGCTAGGTATTTCACCTCCCAGGACGAGGCTACTTCCAAAGTCGAGGATATGCCTCACAAAATGTCAGTCGAACACAACAGGTAGGACTCAGTCACAACCACAGTTACAGGTAGTTGAGGAGAGGCGGAATTAACGGCGTCACTGAGAGCTAAACACCCCCCCCACCCTGAATGGAGGGAATGTCACTGGAGGCTCCCCCTAAGGGGCTGGCGCTTACCAGTCGTCCATAACTGTGGTCTACCTGAAGTGCCGGGTCTGACACCGGGCAGTTACCTCCCCTCTGGGAGAGCTAGGGTCCGCGTGGTCGCCCAGGCCACGAACCCACGCAAGCGTGAGCCCCCTGCGGTTAGCATCTCGTATGTATATAAAAAATACTTTCTAATCGTAGTAATAAATATTACCACACCAAAAATAACTGTTTCTAATTCAATGCAAGGTAAATCACGCCAAATACCTAAAAGTCTAAAGAAAATTTAAAAACTACGTAGCCAAGTAAAAAAGATGAGAAATTATCTGAAAATTAAGAATGCTGTTTAAATGCCTTAAGGAATGTGTTTCGCGAATTAGCTCTCGGCCAATTCCATTTTGCGAAATAACATTCCATTTTCTTTCTTGGAACCATACATTTTCTCGTCATGAGTTTATGGACTCTGTCACTTTTTTAGCCAGTTTATGGTTGACATTTGTTTATTTAAACTAATACTAGAAGCACTAGTTATGCAGTTTGAGATCATATTTTTAACTCTTTTTCAACGTGAGCCTTAAGTATCAAAATGGATATAAGTAAGATTTAAAGACTTATTATAACAAGAAGAACAAAATATTATTAATTTTTATGTTTAGCCGGGTGACCTGTGATCTTCGGGTATAACTGCTTAGCAATCACATGTATTATATTACTTACATAAATTATTCCACGACGCTAACACGACAATAATTTATATAAAGGACATTTGGCAAATACTATTCAATACAAGTTAAGAAAACATTAAGGAGTGTCCTTATTATTTTTAAAAGCTGTATAATGGTCACTGTAGCACCACGAAAGTAGCTAAATCGATTTCGAAACATTAAACAAAGGCGAATAAAAAAATCTGAAAAAAATTATAAAATATTTTATCAACAACTTTTAATGCGTATTATAAATCATGTCAAACACATTCGAAACATTATAAATTGTAACTTATAAGCATAACACTTTACTAAGGAGTAGGGCGTAGTTGTTGTTGCAACTAAACAAATACAACTCAGAGCTGAATTTAGACATCTATAAAACCAATAAAAATTAGTATTAATATAAAAAATGAGTTTTACACAACTAAAAAGTTGAGTTATTTCATAAAATTTACTGTAAGTGAGAAACATAATGTATCCAAATTGTTCAAAGATAAATTACTTAATCGTCGGTGGATTCTTTGACAGTGATTTTTGTGGCACCGTTAATATATTATTTAAATGTGAAAATAATTTAAAAGGTTTTATGAATAAACCAGTAAAAACTGACATAATGAATCGGCGTATAAACGTGATGACGTAGTCGTTCATTGCTTATGTCACTGCATTGTCTAGTGTTTGTCTGTACCGTATGATCTACTGTATGTTTTGTGCAAAATATTTTAAATAATTTATACCTATCATTTGCAGTTAATATAATATGAAATTGTTTTAAAATAAAAATAAATGTTATTGAGTTATACATTATAGAGTTATACATTTCTACAGTTAATTCAGCAAACCAACTGACTGGCAATTGAAGTTAAAACCCCAACTTAAAAGCGGATTAGCGTACTTGTTTCAAACTAAGTTAAATTCAGTTTTTTTTAAGACCATGCGGAATGCAAATACGGCCAATGTAAAATGGCCGTGACAAAATAATTATTAATTTAACACTCATCACTACCTTTTATAATACGTAAAGATTAAACATTCTAATTCGAAACATGTTCATTCGAAACTCCACCTTTTCCTCCCAAGGTAATAGTAGTTTACGCAACGATTGCGTAAAGACTATTAACGCGAGTTGCGTACACTACTTTACCTATGACCGTTTTTTAATTACTATCAATCTGGATTTAATTACTAACAATCACTACTGATAACTTTTTAGAGAGGTTATGTTTTCGTGTATTGTCATTGCCACTGAAAGTGATGCAACGACTTGTTGTATAATCAGCTGATTTCCTGTAATTACGTGTTTGTTAAACTTCGTTAAATATTACATTGCTAGCAGCATTCTTACCATAAATAATATTGTATCAGGTACAATTCGGCAAATATTTCATTTATTTTTTGACTTCCACCAACTTAATTAAGAATACGCAAGTATCAACATGAACAAGTCGGATCAACAATTAAATTGGTCAACTGATCAGCTGATCAGCTGATTAGTTGACGTTCGAAGCATTACAATTTTAATTATTTTCTCTTAATACTTGAACCTCATTGGTCCGTTACCTGTGTTGACATGAGAAAAACTATGCTGATATGAAATGAAACTATGCTGATAAGAAAGTAAACAGCTGTAAAGTGAAACTTTTCAATTCTAAGAACTGGACTGAAATGGCTACTTTAAAAAAACGGTCGTAGGTAAAAAATGTTACAGCATTTGATATAGATAAAAAGAATAAAACAGAGAAGAAATAACATTTTATTCTTGGGAAACCTTCCAAAGAGGTAGGTCAATCTTTGTTATGTAATACACAGATCCCATTTTTTGTATGTTCCATACCCCAAATACTGCGAGAAAATTCCTGTGCCTTAAAGTTACGCTTTCAGTAATTAATTGCAAAGGGGGTCAATATGTTATCATCTGTAGCTTCGTCTTCTGATAAGATACCCACGCCTTAGAAAGAAAACGGATCATAAGTAGACATATAATATAAAAAAAGAAACACACAACAACTTTAAATCCAAATTAAGTGAATTGTGGACAACTTTGCAACTATTTTAAATTTATTGAACACCAACTACATTGTCATTTTTTACACATCCAGATATTGTTCAGTTTTCAAATTCGATGTAAACACGTGCATATCACCAGTTAAAAAAACTTCAGAAAAAAATCACGAGTTTTCAAAGTAAGAAAAAATATGTCACAAAAATAATATTTATCTATCAAATATGAGATAACAAAAGGAGAGTTTGTCGTGGATAAATGACTAATGTAAAGTCTAAATTGAAAATATAAAAACGTAGGGTAAAAATACCTTAGAACATTGTTACCCACCAAAGGCTGTCGGGGCGGTTTATGGTAATGCACTTTCACATTATCGTTACGAACAGTGAAGTATACAACAAGGAAGCGCACTTTGTTGCTATGGATACAAAATCTCACGTTTCTTCTCTTATTCCTAAATTCTACAAAAATAAATAGCGTTTTATGTTGTAAAATTATATTACTTTAGTGCATGTAGAATGACTAATTCGTAAGGAAACTTGATAGGTATTCTTATTCTTCAAACTACTATTAAGCGAGAACCAGGTTGCTGTAGGCTTAACAATCTCTATATTGAATTTGTTCTCAGTTTTTTATACGAAGTTTTATAATAAACTATAAAGAATATAGAATTAATTTTTCATCTAACAAAAATTACTTGAAATAGAGACTTTTTCCCAAAAGCAAGGATACACGTTCAAATGGCACACTTCTACTCTAGGGATACAAAGATGGGTCAAATATGGTCAATAAAATTCTATATCGAACTATCCTTGGCTTCTAATGACATAAAAAAAAACTAACATAAAATTGATTTTTAAATAAGTATTTTCTCTTTACTAAATTCTTATCAATATTTCAAACTAAAACTAAACATACACCATTGCAAAGTCACATCCTATATCAATTTAGCAGGTGGTCTATTATAAACAAGGTAAACATCATAAATTATTCAGACTTTTATTTGTGAAACTATGCTTGTTTACAATTACGTCTAAGTGCAAACTAATTTCAGTAATTTAATGAAGCCATTGTATTACACTAAATGTGTTTGCCACTAATTGACTCGTTATTCTATTCAGTTGTCCGATTGTTTACATCTTATTTGCACAATGTCAATAGGGATTTAAGATTGGTCGTGGGATAACTCTTATTAATGCTTTGGCGTTTAGGTGAAAAACTTAAGATTGTTTGGTATTGATATTTAAATACATTTTTTTTTAGTACGAACTATGTAAACCTTATTACTATAGAGGTTTGACGTACATGTTGACAATTTAAATGACCTATTTTACAGATTTTTATATCACGTTTCATCGGTAAATTTTTAATATTGTCTGTACATGTATTGTTCGACATGAAGGAGCACTTAACAGTCACTTGCTGTGGAACTTTCCATCCACGACCGAGTGCCATCTTGATATCACTCTCGGGTACAATACATCTCAACGTGTCACGTTCTTTGATATAGTATCTTATACGTGACTCTTTGCTACTACGTGATTCTTGTTTTGACTATAATTGAATTGATGTTGCTGAATGTACTGCAAAACATGTTTAGGACATTTTCTATTTAAGCAACTTATTTGATAAGCTTGTATGTGACGTTATGTAAAAGTGAATACGCTGTTTAATGCCACTGTACAGCTGACAAAATTTGTAGGTTAATGCTTATTTACGATCTAGGTAAAGTAATTTGGATGTTTAACATGAATGCCTTATGATCGAAACTTTTAAACTGATTTATCAACCAATTTTCATTGAATGCAAAGCTGTGTTACAAATAAGAAAGTTATAACTTCTGTTCCTACCCGTGTTGTTTAATTAAGTCTCATATATTTCTAAAATTGTTTTACATAAATTAAAATAAATTTTTTTAACTGCTAACTATGGACTATAGTACAATTTGGTATTGGATTCTCCAGATATATCAGCAGTACATAATTCGTGAAATAAGTTCAATATGTGGCATCCAAGCCTAAAATACACTAATAACAAATACTCAAATTTATTGTTTTATTTTACAAATGTAATTAATTATTGTTGTAAAACATCTTAACCCACATTTTTATACTTTTGACCAATAACGTATTGCATCATTGATGTAAAAAGTTAAATAAATAAACCTTGTTTACGTAGCTTTCTGATAGTTTTTCGTTATAGATCAACAACATTAAAAAGCAACAAATGTATTTTGTAACGTACAAATTATAAGCTACCTTAAAGACTACGTAACAATTTAATACAGTCCTATTGCTAAAATTTAAACAGGGTAAAAGGTGGAAAAGTAAGGGATTCAATCCCTGTGATCAGTTGACATCAGTAAAAACAACTGATGTGCCGAAAATTTTTAATATTGCTTTTTTCAAAGTAAAAATATATTATAATGATATTTTCATATCTAACCCTCTGTGTTAAACATGATATTTCAGCGCAATGTTTACAGCGTGCAAATAATGAATGCAATTGTGGACAATGAATGGCGACTCAATAAATGCAATCACGTAATTAAATTCTATTGCAGCCACTGAATTGCCATATAACCACGGATAAAATCCAATGTATTGTTTCACTACAGCTTTGTGTTCACTTTTACAATCATAAATTGATTGTAAATGGTTTTAGCACTTTACGCTAAGGGTGTAATGTTTATGCATTTTTCATACAAAATAAATAGGTATTTAAGAGGCTATATGATTAATAATACATAGTATTTTTCAATGAAGTATGGCATTTTGATCACAGAGGCATTTTGTAAAATGATTTGAAATAACTTTGCTTTACTTAAACACAGTTTGTAAAAATTAATATAAAGTGTCTTCCACTTTGTATATGCAATACAAAGGCTAGTCATAAACAGGTTACTAGTGGTTCAGAGTAAATGTGTCGAGAAAAAACAATGAAATTTCGGAACAGAATAATACTTTTCAGAGTATAAACTAGATAAAAATCCACAATAATTTAATATTTTAGTAAGAAATCTTCTGAATGTTATGCCCATTACATATGTTTACTAATCATATAACCCATTAAAATATATACATTTATATTTTAACAGCCCAAAATACTAACTAAACAAATACAAACCTATGGTGATGAAACATATTTTGTATACATTTCCTATGTATATTTGGAGGATAAAATAAATTTTAGATTAGTCAAGTAAGTTATTACAATTCGACATCGTACTTTACAACTTTACATCGTAACTCAATATTTTTGATTTTTCAAGACTCTAAGGAATGCTTGAGTACGTTAGGTCCTTAGTCAGCGATTCACAAGTAATGACCCTCATTTATACCGTTAAGATTTAGAAATTTATCCGATACAAAAATTGAAACCAAGCCAAGGGAAATGTTTCAATGATTCAACCATTCGTCAAACCCACGTCATCACTTGTGCCAAGTTTATGTTGGCCGCCATCAGAAGTGTTATTAAAACTCACTCTTTTGTTTTGGTATCACTTTATTTTTATGCATATAGGAGCAATATTTGTGTGAAATAATTGACAAAATCAGAAATTACTGTGGTACATTGCTAGGAACTATTGATTTTTTGATATTTATTTAAAAAATATATAATGCCACGTAAGTAATTATTATAGGATAAAAAGATATAGCTTTGAGTCGCATGATTTTTAATTATTTCATATATTTTTTATAGTGTATTTGCATTAAATATCCTTTGAAAGAATGAAATTGTTTAAGAAATATACAATACTTTTTTTTGTATTTCCATTAGGAGAAGGCCTAGCATTGTTTTTAAACAACACGCCTCTTAAGGAAAAAGAGCTTCATCGACAAAACAAAACAAAATTAAGTTGACTAAAATCTTTTGCTAGATAAAATTAAATTAATATAAGTATTTTACGACAAATTAGTTTTCAAGGAAAGTGTTGATGGCTTATAATTTAAGAATTATAATTTCATTAAGATACGATGCCGCTGAAAGTTAGCACTAAGGAATTTGTTTTGAAATTTAGCTCGCGGCATAGCTTGATATTATGGCTCTCTCCCGGGAAATAACATTCTCTTTTCCCTTGCTATCTCAACTTTTGATTTCATATTTTATTCTTCAAAAAATTACAAATGCTTGTAGTTTTAAAATAATAAATGATATACGGATAACATTACTTACCAAAGACAAGTTTTTAGAATTATTCTTTGTCACGCAGAATATCTATCCGGTTTATGAGTAACACGTATTTTTATTGGCTAATATTTACTATTTTCGAATATTTAAGATTTATTCACCCTTATGATGTATAATATACTGTATAACGTTGTATTACTCTTTCAATTCAATGTCATCTATCACATATCTGAAGCTATGGGAATTATTGTAAAGAGGATTCTAGTGGAATATTCTTATATTGAGAGAAAAGAAAGTATATTAGCATAGACAATATTCAAGAAATGGTAAACCATAGACTAAAATCTTATGAAAATACCTTAAAAACAGAGTTTTATAAATATTTTGTGGTTATAAAATATTAAAATGGATCAAGTAAATTTAAGTTAAACACAAATAAAGTTATTTACAAGGCGTTATGAAGCAACCATAAAACTTTAGAGCTATGTTGTAAACCCTATCAGAAGATTTGGTTGTTCTCAATGTAGATAAATAACCTTTTTTCAAGTTCTTGTTTAAATCGATTCACCACTAGTGAAAATGACCAATGTAACATACAAAACTCCCCTATCATACATTCTTTTGTATTAGCTATATCATCTATTTTCAAACTTGTTAGGTGATGTAGGGTCGGAAAACGAATTTTTCAATAAGGTTAAAACCCACAAGCATATTTTTATCAGGATACATGTTGTAGAGACCGTTCTAGAACAGCTGTATAAAAGGATCGGGTAAGGATCAAAGCCTCTTTGCATCAAAGGTCCTGATGTGCCAAAGACAGAGATGTCCCAAAGGGCGGCTTTTTCTCTAAGGGAATTTAAACTTTAAATGTGATTTTGCTTCCGGGATCAGAATGAATCGTGTTAGAAGTTAGATTAAAAAGTAAGCGAGTCGAATGATGTAGAATAATTTATCATTGGGTATTTTATTTAGTTTTGACTACTTTATAGTATTTAGTGCAATTGTAGCTTATTATGCCAATCGATTGTATATTGCATTTATAAGACAGCTCAGTAAGGGAAGCTATACGGCTTACACCTCTAATCCGTCAGCCGTCACTCTATTCTGTATATAGTCCAGCCCTATGTGCAAGTGAGCGAGTAATAATATGATAAATATTATGTAATAATAATATGTGTGTAATAATACAAGTATTACAAAAAAACCAATGCACCTGTTGCTCGAATTCGAGCAATTGCAAAATATACTAATAATTTCCGATGACTTAAAAGAGTCAACTTAAAGATAGTGTAATCAATCATTCCACTCCAGTTATCGGAACTGAAATCGAACTCACTCTGAAAACAAACGCCCTTGTGTGTATCATGTGTTTACTATGGACAGCTGTAAAAAGTCAAAGTCAAAGTCCTTTAATCAACCAGATTAACAATACATTGCATTGGCCAAGTCAAGAGATTACATTTTTATGAAATTAATTAACTACTAAATACATTATATACAAATTGTTTTCTTTTATTTAATAATAAAAGTTTCTGTAATTAATAAAAATTATTTGTCTGTTTAAGTAAACAAAATCTGTTCTTCATAAGAAATACATTGGTATTTTAATGTCCTGTAGGGCAATGCCCGAGGACCTTTATTACAGGAATTTGTGAAAGGGGGCGTCTACACAAAAAATATTTAATTTTGAAACATCATTTGTAAAAATCTGTCCATTTTTAACGGAGAAGTAGTGTTTCGTATAAATCTCCGTATTATATAAGGATAGTTTTTAATAGTATTAGAGTAGACTGTTGTGGTTAGGTGGCATTAACCAAATCCAGCAGACATAGTGACATTTTAATAGTTGATACAGTACAAGTCTCTTTTAAAGTCAAAGCGTGGCTTGGTATAAGGGTTTTAGTATTCACATCTTGTAAAAAAATACGTGGTTTGTGTTTTTAAGGCTTGATAGACATTATGATAGACAGTTCAGAAGTAGTATATTTTGTTGATATCTCATAAAATGTAATCGATGTTTGGCAAATACCCATCCCACTCGACAGAAATCCTAAATTCTCTGATATGTCGAATGATATTCTTCACCCCTTTTACGGACTATTTAAGGTTTATAGGAATAGGTCGGAGAAATTATCATTCATAGGAATTTCTATGTTCTTACAATACATATAAATATTAACCAAACGTCTATAGTTTATAATATGTGATTTTGTATTTAAACTTTTATTTTAAACAAGTTTTCAATTGTATAAAATTAAGCTGTAATAGGAAAAATTAACTTTTAAAAAGAATATAATGCTAGGTAAAAACATTTCTAGGCCTATATTTACAAATAGTCATACAAGTAACATTGCAACTAAAATTCATTAAACGTCTTACAAGACAAATCTTCTGTATTGCTTTGTAAGCTTAGTTTCTATTCCATTAACTCACAATTTCATTCAAAACTTGCAATGAAATTGTGTATTATTTACCATATAATTTATTAACGTGTTGGTGATTCGACTTTTCTTTGAAGTAAAACACCTGAATTGATTAATTATGAAATTATTGTTGACTTGATTCTAAAAAGATTTTAGGTAATTAAATTCACATTTGATAGGTATAATTTGAGAGGGTAAAAAAATATCTTAATAAAAGCTTTAATTACTTTTGTTCACTCTTAATCATTAAAAATATAGTTCGTAATTACAAAATCTGGATTAGGTCATTGAGTGATCGTAGTGAACGAACTTCAACAATGACGTGATTGAGCCATGCAAACGAGCTCATCTTGAAAATGAACGAGCATTTGACATAAAACCACATTAGGACAGGACGGAGTCTGTCAGGCCAGCTAGTTATTTCTTATATTATTTAAAAGAAAAGTACATAATTATTTTATTTATTTTTCCCTTTGTCAACACAGTTTTTCCTCTTCATAAACCCCACTTGTAATTCAAGAATATTCCAAAAATAGTCTTTGAAATACATGTAATATTGCAGCTAAAAGGCGTTTAATGTCGTTCGAAAGCAATATTCTGTATCGCTTTGTAAGTAGATGAGATTAAACGAGAATGTCTCAGACATTGGAACATTTCTGGTTGCTATGGTTACTGTGTTATATGTTCCACAAGTTTTGAGTCAACATATGTTTAGCCTTCAAAAGAATCCCTTATCTCTTACGATAGACTTAGAAATTGTGCTTGTAAGTTTTATTAAACTTACTTTTTGTATTGTAGGTATGCAACATCTATTATATAAAACTTTGAGTGTAGGGAAAGTATATTTACTTGAATGTATTTCTCATGATTTTACGCAATTGTTGTGTGAATATTATGTAAGTCATGTGAAATTTGTAAATTTTAAACTTTTGTCAGATCTGGAGACATATATTTGTTCTAGTTTGTCCCTAATTTGATATAAGATCGTTTCTTGTAGTAAAATGTATTGCGAGTAAATAAAAACCATATAATGTCATTTTAATCAAAAATGCAGAAACATTTTTTCTTGTTTTTAAGTTCAGATTTAAACTTCTCTGTTTTTTATGAATAACCCGTGAGTACTAAAAATGATGCTGATTAATTTAAATTTGATCGCAAAATTAAAAAAGTCCACTCTTTGAAAGAAGAAGGTTATTCTTAGAAGAATTGGTTAAAATGTTGGATTTTTCGACAAAGTACTCAATTATTAAGTTTTTTTTTGCACTTTGGCATTATACGGAAGCCACCCTTATACAGCACGCTGCGGTGGTTATGTTAGGTTGGGTTATCATAAATAGAAAGTATGACTCATCTGGTATCTTTTGATTCATAACGAAACGAGGAGCTCCCACAAAATTTTGGATAACCCAACTTAACATATCCGCGGCAGCGCGCTGTAAAATAAGTGGCTTCCGTATAACACCGAAGTACCAAAGCTCAAAAGTTTAGCTAATAAAAAAATGTATTGAATATTCGTTAAAAGTAATCAGTGGAAATGCCGATTTTCATAATATTTATTTTGTTGTACAGGAATTATTTAGTTTCTGGGCTTAGACGTGTATTTTATTTTCATAACTGAATAGTTAACTGTATTGTTACCAACATATTTGCACTATAAATTGAAGAATATATATTCCTTGAGTAAAATGTGAAGTATGACACCTTCTGCGATAACACGTGTATATGATTGTATGACCACAGGCGTCAAAAGCAACCTTTACAAAAATGTTATGGTTTTTGGTCAAAATAATTGTCAATAGTGCATTTCTTCTCTGACTCACTGCTTAACTTTATAATTGATACTTTGAATCTTTAAGTGGATAAAAATCTCATTTATATATAGATGAATAGTGACAGTAACATTTTTTTATTTATTTATCTGGTTAAAATTGTATAAAAGCAAAGTAGTATTACGAGAAACTCAGTTGAACCAATGAATCGATGGAGGTAAAATTTTGTCTCACTAATTAATTATCAAATAGTTAAAATATGGAAATATATTTATAATCATGGAAGGTACATATTGTGTCGGAGTTGCAATATATATACAGTACATTACTTGTATAAACATTTCGTTCGTATTTGATTCCAACGCTATGCTGTTTATTCAATACCAAAATAATTCTTTTTGGGGATTGCTGGGAATTTTCAATACTCGGCGATATTTGTTGCAAAACTAATTTGACTATTTATTGTTATATCAACTTTTGCAAGCTGCTTTTGCCATTCACTTACCAAACAAACCAAGAACATTGTGATGTAATAGAGAAAATGCTATTATAGGGTTTTTATTGTGAATTCGTTGAAAAATAAAAAAAACTATTTAAAGCTACTTGATGGTTCCTATTGAGATTAAACATGAATTTGAAATCTAATGTAGCCTAATAATCTTTTCACGATGCTTTATTCGTTCATCTTATCTTAAAATACATGATTTTAACTAGCTTCAATAATCTTTTTAAACTCCATTTTCGGTTACTTCGAAAAGAACAGGCATTTAAAATAAACTATATTCTGCAAAGATTTTTTGCAACCTATTTTAAATTTTTAGGTGGGGTTTGAAAAGAATTATAAACAAAAAATAACATGTTTCAAGTTATATTTCATCAAAAGATTACCTATGGGAATTCGCTTAATATCTATCAAGGATTTGTGCTTGTCGTGATGAACTTTCAAACTGTATCTACATTTTTTTAAATCATAAAAAACTGTAAAAAAATGTCAAAGTAGAATGTTTTTATTATTATAAAATATCAAACTGTATAGTCTTTGTTTTACATATAGATTTTTCCGACAATGTATTGTAAGCCTACCAAAAGTTATAATAATATTACATATATTATGTTTTTTTAGTTAGGTCTTTTTAATGGCAACTCTATCATTTTACACAAAGTATTTAATAAATGATACCTTGTTGTATACCAAACACTAAAGCTATAGTTTTGAAATCATATAAATATAATATAACGTTGTTTACTGAGTTATAGGATATAACAGAAACGTTAGAATCCTCTGGGAAATATCTCGAAGCGTTTCAATAATGCAATACATTGAAACTGTTGTCTGCTGTCCGTTTTACTTATGTACTCAGGTACATACAAAATATAAAAAGTTACTAAATATGTCGTGTCTTTAAAATTATTTTGTTGTAGGTCTAATGATATATAATTTTGTTTTGACATAAATATGTTTATGACACAACAAGATCCGTGACCAGTTTAGCATCTGAATGCTTCAATTTTCGGAAAAAAATCTACATAGTTAGGTTATTTATGTTTTATATATCTTTATAAGTTTTTGCCGTGTTATAGGAACTTCTAAATAATAAGTAAAAGTTGTTTTATAATTATTTTATGAAATAAACAATTTTTCTGAAATTTTTGTTGAGGATGTTTAAGTTGCCACCATTTTGAATCCTGAAAAGAATTTTTATATTTGTATTCCTTATTTTTTATCTTTTTTTAACCCAGAAACATATACATACATGTTTTGTTCTTACTATATAGCTATAGGCTATATATTGCTATATAAACTTAAAAAAATATGCTTATTCACTTCATCTTCCCTATTATTATTTAAGACGACTTTCGATGTATGTTCATAACATCAATATCAAATAATCAAATAAAGTTAAATTTCCATACCAATTCGTTGTACGTGTATTGTATTTTAAGTTTGCAACAATTTATTAACATAAGTTAAGTTTAGGTTGAGTCCTTTTATCGTTTAATTAACGTTAATTTGCCCCATTTACGCATTTTACACAAAGGACACCACAGGGTTTGCTTTAACATTTAGTCCTTTAGTGGGCTGAGTGTACAGTTAATTACTTTGTTTAATTTAAATGTTCAACCTTCTAACACATAGTAAACCTGATTAAATGAAATTTAGCTGAACTGCCTTAAATTTAAAAATTTTCTTAGTTTAACGGTGAAACTCTTTTTTAGCTTCTATTTGAAAAAAAAAATACTTTAAATAAGTATCTATTAGCAAATCAATAATTATATAAAATATACTAGTGTATTTAATGTGGGCTG
This sequence comes from Macrosteles quadrilineatus, assembly GCF_028750875.1. Lineage (NCBI taxonomy): Eukaryota > Metazoa > Arthropoda > Insecta > Hemiptera > Cicadellidae > Macrosteles > Macrosteles quadrilineatus. Next base: position 24,731,070 of record NW_026542598.1, read on the forward strand.
TTAAATCGTAATTTAAATAAACGTACAGAACATTACAAATTATAATTTATGTACTTTTTACAATTATTTTTAGTTGGTTGATACGAAATTATTTAGTTTTAAATTATAAATATACAAAAAGAGGTTTTAAAAGGTTTTATGTCTGATTTGAAGGGCTTACTACAGCATTTTTGGATCGGACCTATGCTTCCCTTCTGTCCTGGAAGATTGATTTCAGACCACCTGAATTATCTATTACATTTTGTTACCTCAAAACTATCTGTCTTCTTAAGCCGTTTCCTATTTATTAAACAAAACATAGAGGATAAGGCAATGAAAACTTTATCATTGCATGAGAAAACATTAAACTCAAATCAAAGTTAATGAATTTAAAATACAGATATGTTATTACTTAACCAACAGTTGTTATTTATATTTTGATTTAATGATCTGGTCTAGAATTGTTTTTATGTACTCTTACTCAAAAACCTTTAACTATGCGTTTTGAACTAAATTTGTTGAATAAATAGATAATGAATTAAGTTTTAAAATTAAATTTATCAAAATAAAAATTCCATACTATTTAAATAGTAATGAATGCGTTAATGCACACGAATTTTATTATGCATCCCGCAACTAATAACCTTTATTCATATCATCAGGGTTTAAGCGATTTAAAAATTGAAACCAAATCAAGGAAAATGTTTCAATGATTCAACCATTCGTCAAACCCACGTCACCGTTTTGTGCCAAGTTTTTGTTGGCCCTCATCAGAATTGTTATTAAAACTGGGTCTTTTATTTTGAAACAACATTTATGTACTTGAAAATTTTGGAAAGAAAGAACTCTGCGTTGTACTGAATGTTAGCCTCCTGATCGCATTTTGATACTTTAAATTAGTGTAAATAGGATCCAGGTTGTAACTTAGTTGCTAACGGTTTCAACTAACATAGGAGTCATCTTCTGGCTGTTAAAAATAAATGTCTTCTTGCTTAGTTCGAAGGTCGTCAATTGACAATAAATATAAAAAAAACCATACACGAACACGTGAATGAACCTATAACTTTTGAGTCTAGACATATCTGCCACTAGATCACATCCTGTCACGTAGGCCTACTGTTTCCGCATTTTTAATCCTAAATGTTCCTGTTTATTTATGCTTGTGTACGTGTTATTGAAACAGGCAAGTAAGTTGAAACAGGTAGTGGATCGCTTAAATGTAGGTACAGCAATTTATAAAAAGAAAACTTCCAATTGGTAGGAATAAATTGAGTTTATATGTATTGAAAAACGTTCAAAATTATTTCCATACTCTGCAACAAATTACTTAGGCCTGGATTGTTAACAGGTTCAGTCCCAGCTGTCACACTCCTCTGTATGTAAAGCTTCTCACCAGACGGGAGTGAGTGTATTAATACTATTATGTATTAAAAAAGGTCACATCTTAAACATGTAAGTTTTACATTGCTAAAATTGTAAGATTGTTATAGTAGGTTATTTTATTGAGAAATGCCTACCGTTAACCGCCTTTTTATCTTCGTTGAAATAAAAACAACCATTAGTATAAACATTTTAAAGTGTATTTAACTGTTAATTTATAAGATTTAAGCAAAATGGTGTAAATTTATAAAAAAACTTGCTAAAACAATGTACAACCTGTAAAATGCCAAAGAAATGTTATTAATTTCTGCCACAAGCCGTGCACCTTGTACTCGGCCTCCACTAATTAAAATTTAAAGAGCTTACGTCACGCCCTCAGGAACGTAAATATCTTTTTTTTTTATTTAATAAAAACGAATTCTTTAAACAAACGGTTTATATTAAGGAGTTTTACTGTAAAAAATCATCATTAATTAAACATAAAATAAAGTTTACATATTTTAAAATAAAATATATAAATTTAGTCAGAATGTAGTAGGATTCTGGAAATATAACGTGTAACAAGTTTTTACATGACACTGTAGTTAAGTTTGTTACTTTGGCAAACCTTACCAGTAATGTTACTAACAGAATAACACTATTTCAGCAGTTTGTTACAGTTTGTTAGAATGTATACATATATTATTCCAGAATGATTTTTATTTTAGTGAAACACCACTAGGAGGCTTTGACTTTAATATTATTTACGAAAGTTTTTAATTTTACCTTTTAAAATAGTATTTGTAAGCACATGGGAGTATTTTTTAGAGGCTAACTTATATGTTTATGTTAATGTAAGTACGTCTTAAAGGAACTAACGATTGAAATGCATATAATTACTGATTTGAAATTATAGAATACTTTTTAACACGTAAGCGACCTTAATTTACAGGGAGGCAGCCCATAGCTAAATTCACGTTAAAACCAAAATGTTTGGGTCATACGGATATCGAAACAAAAATTGGTTAAGTGGAAATATTATCAAACAATTTCAAATAAATTATAAATATTACCTTTATGTCCGGGTAAGAATAAACTATAAAAAATATTGAGATGAGAAATCATAAAAATATTTGACAAAATAATTACCTATCCGAACTTAAATATCCGTACTGAAGGAAAACATTTTACTAGACGTAGGCCAAAGAAAGGATTAAAGCGGGATTAGTAATCGAAGAAATTATTACATGTTTGTTTCAAGATTCAAGATTTATTCAGTTATTCGGTTTTTTACAGTTGGCCAAGTCACTAAAACTAAACTAAAAATAACAAAACAGACATGCAACTTCTCTTTACTCACAAACAAAAAGGCCTAAGAGCACACAAAAAGTCCAAAGTACTATAAATGTTACATGCTACAATATATTCAGTTTTTGACACCAACTAAATTTTAAAAGCGTTGGGGAAATTATAAAATAATGCCACACATATTTTTACATCTATTCAATACTATACCTGGACGGTATTACATATTCTGTCATGAATAAAATAACAGCAATCTACTTAACCGGTGGGGGAATAGTGATCAACTCTGGATTTTGAGAAGACTTAAAAAAATGGGGGAAAATAGCTGAATATAATATGTCCACATATTCATATTTTCGTTAAGACTATATTTATACTATACTCGTGTTATTTTATACATTATTTATTAATATATATATTAATAAATAATATACTTCGATATATATATATATATATATATATATATATATATATTTCTAAGTCTTTAACCTAATTTATATCAGGTTTTTTTATAAAACAATACTGTTAAGAAAATCTTCCTTGACAATAGTAATTTATTAGAAAGGCTTACTTTTTAAATTTTACCAGGATTGGTAACAAAATCCTGATCCACTCCAATGCAGGTTTGAGCTTTCAGTTGGATGTAAGCCTGTCGACAACCCCTCAGGGAAATAACCTGTCTCACACATCCTTTGCACTCTATCGGACTTACCATGTGACGTAGGTTTAGAGAAAACCGTAATTTGCAAAGACTTTATTTATAAATTGTCATTAGACTACTAATAAGTGATGCATTTTAGCATCATTAAGGTTAACCCGCCTTTCAAAATGACTGTCGTATATTAGGATATATGTGGGTTAGTTTAGTTGTATATTTTTCAAATAAAAAATAAATTTTTAAAAAATTACAACTAAACTAACACATACAGAATATTAACAGTTAACTCAAGAACATGTTGAATTTGTATGTACTTTGTAGATATTATAAGTTAATAGTATAGCTGGCTAGTAGTTTTAGTATACGCTAACCAAACAGAGGGTGGATTATTTAATTCTTAGAAAGTCAGTTTCTTTTAGACGGTAAAAGTTGGATCGGCTAAAGGTGAGTTGCGGCCCGGACACTAATCTATCTAAGAGATACAGGTGAGTTGCAATTAACTTGTTAATACTTGGGCTGCAACTCATACGCAAAATGAGGTTTGGGCCGCAACTTACCAACACCGGTTAGATCCATCTGCCCGTGATTGGGCTAAGTAATTGGTCCTAGCTAAAAAGACAGCATATTTTATTCTTATATTTATCACTCCCCTAGTGTTCAGAAAAATCTTATCGGATCTATATTTTCGCAGTATCTTTATAATCTACCCTTAACACCATTAATTATAATTATTATCATTTAGCACCATTGGGCACTTCAATAATTGTGTTATATAAATTAATTAAAAACCATCATTTTAATAAAACCATTACTATTATTAATTCTTAACACATTTCTATAATTCTATTTACGTATTTAAGTGCAAACTAAAAACGTAGTGTGAGTAAACTATTATTCTACAATGTACTTACTATTTGGTACTTTTTACAAAATAACTACATCTAAAATATATTAACTTTTTATTCATCCACTCAAACGTGTAGCTAGTTTAATTTGTAGATCATTAAAACACATAAGGACATTTTTAACTGGATACATGCTGGTGATACAAATGTAGGACAGGATGTACTCAAAAGAATCTTTTTAAGGATCAAAGCTGCCCTGCTCAAAGGTCCTGATTAACCAAAGGATTGAGATATAACAGGGGATAGCTTGTATAACAGATAATTTAAACTTTTCAGGTAATTTTTCCTCCTAGGAAATTTGGTCAAATTTGATACAAAAAGTAGTCTTAATAATATTTTACGAAGATACTGAACTGTCTTATACGATTTTTGATAAAAGATTTGTATCCAATACATCCTAATAATCAATTTGAACTGTATTTAAATATTGTGTTATAACATAAAATTAGATCAAATAAATAATAATGTAGACACCTTTTATATTTTTTTTGTCCTAGGGTGCTAGGCTAGAGCCCGAGATTGTTTTTTCACATTATTTCAGGCTAGACCTAGGGGTTTTGGCATTTTAATTAAGATAAAACCCATCGGTGATTTGGCGGGATTTGAACCTGGGGCCTCAGGCACCGAAGTTCCACGCTCTAACCACTAGACTGGCTCGCTCCCCCCACCTTTTATACAATGGAGCTATTATGTTTTTAGGCTTACGTCTACATTATAGTTTAAAAAAATAGTAATTTAAAAAAGGGATTTTTTCTTACTAAAGTTATTATTGAGTTTATGTGCTTGATACTTCACTTTAGTCTATTAAATGTATACCATTAACCATTATGATTTTTCAATTTTTATTTAATGTGTTAATATTATTTATACATTTGTAAAAGTACGGCACTTATTCAAAATTATTATGAAAATGATACGCTATAGTAATTAATAATTTAATTCAATTCGACCTACCTATACGTTCATTATATATACAACAAAATAGTAAAATATATTTAAATACAATTAATTAGAAATCTGGCACATATCTTCTTGTCAACAACACTTATCATGATGAAGCGGTGGGAGTAACTGTGTAATTTTATGGGTGAATTCACAAAGGTTGCATTTCCTTTTGTATCTTAAATTTACAGTGTTGGAAATTGTTAAATTTTGTTTAGAAATACAAGGACCATAGCATAATAAATAAAAAAAAAACCTTTAAGGCAGTTTTTGTAAAGTTCTAATAGATCAATTGTTATTGTTTTTTATTGGAAAATCGTAAAAAACCTGGAGATTACATGGATTGATACGCTCTACAAAACTTCATGAAAGTTGGACAAAACATTTACCAAAAATTGAATTTCTTTCCAAAACTCAAACTTTGAAGCTGCAATACCCTTTCTTCCATAACTATTTTTAGGGGAAGAAAGTAGGAACTAGTGTAAATTACAATGTTTTTTTTACCATCCAAGAACAATTATTATTATTTTAATGTAAGTCAAAGATCACAAAACTTCTCTTGAGATAATTAAGGGTAGGTTTTTTCTTATTAACTTAAAAGTTTGCAGACTCTCAAAGTTTCCTTAATTAGCTGAATGAAAATAAGTTAAGTTAGCCTTTATTGCCAAGATATAAACCTAAAAAAAATTTAAACATATGTTTTAAATGTTGTACGAATAAGCAAATTCAGTAACAGAATCTACGAGTTAAACCATACTAATATATAAATATGAATGTTTGTGTGTTTGTTTGTATGTTTGTTTGTTTGAAGTTCAATCACCCATTAAATACTGGTTGGATTGGGTTTAAATTTGGTATGATGATATCTCACATCCCTGATTAACATATAGACGTAGCCTTATCTCGAAAATCTTTCTGTGGTCTGCCCCAGTGGCTCTGTAGTTAGTCATATCAATCTTATGAGTATTCATATTTAAAAGGAATTAAATAATTTTGTCAGCTGTTTCAAATACGCAAGTTGGTTTCCATGATATCCAATAGCATTAAAAAGGTATAAGGTTTACCAACAGGGTGCAGCACTGTTAACTTTTTTGCATTTATGAGCAGAGTAAAAAAGCTGTAATACAAAAATCAAACTTTATTTTTTCTATTGTTTAGGTGGAGTGGTTTAACATTATAGCCGTGGTAGATGTGCTATACTATATCGTAAATTAAAATAACCATATTTTCTTAAACTGTGTCCTCTCCCATTGCAAACGTAAAACACGAGTATAACTGCAATAAGAATATTATACTTATATGCCAAACCCGTGCGAAGGACTCTGCTAGTTTTAAATATTTATAATAATATTATTTTAACTTAATTTTAAATTTTTTTGTTTAAGTTTTAATTACTATAATCGTGTGGTTTTTTTATCTAAAAAATTTTAATATCATATATACCCTTCTCTTAGGTGACCGATGAAAATATATAAATGTTCCTTTCTAATCATACAATTTCATTTTTTATTGCAAAACATTCAAATAAAGGGGTTTTATAACTTTTTCTTAATGTAATTCTCCCTTTATTAAAACCTAATTACCATTCTGATCACCTCTTCTCCAAATTTACTTTTATACAACTGGTTGTATTGTGTACAGATAAATTATGTTTTAATTGAAATCTTTTTGCTACGATTTCCTTGTCTGAACTATGTACTTTAAACGCCTCTGGATCAAGTTTTAAGAGAACCTAGTAAAGGACTAAGATGCCCTTTGATTAGATTCCTCCCTGTTACACTTAAACCTCCTTTGAAGCTACCTTGGTGTATCCCAATTACTGTAAAGTAGGCTAGATAGTTTTATAATCCTTGCTCCTTATTTTTTAAGCTAAATATTAAAACTAATTTTTATTATACCATATATTGACTAAAATAGCCATATATGAAACAAGGCAATAGGCGTCAGGAAAGAATTATCGTTAAAAATGAATATATAATCTACAAAGAAAATTGTTAGCAATCGAATCCATATTACAATTAAATATGACAAAATTAAGGGACCCCAATTATTGGGAGACAATATTTTCTCATTAAATCTAGCGTAAAATTGACTTTTTTTTAGGTTGGCTTATTTGGATTGTCTTCGAAAACGATCAAACAATCAAACTATACTAACCTAAGAAAAATATTACAAAACTATTCATATTTAACTAATAAATACAAGCAATAATTATTGATTGATTAATTTTTACGACGACTATACATCAGGGTCTATATCATAAGGGGCAAGGATTAGTAAAAAGTGTTAAATACAGTGTTATGGAATTATATTACCATGTAAATTTATTGTTATTGATTAAAGTGAGGCTAAACAGTTAACTAAAGTTTCCTATTGAAGATATTTTTAATTTTGCTAACGCAAGTCATGGTGCAAGACCGTTTTGCATAAGAAATCAGTTTAGTTTTACGGTTCTAATTACATAAAGGTCGTAATAAGCTTTACCTTTCCCTGTTTGCTCGTTTAACCTTGCAAATATCTGCTTACCTTTCGGTTACTTTGTTTTCTTCGAATTTTAATTTTATAATACAAGCTATTTTATTTAACATATATTCATAAAAAAAGATAATATAATTCTTAGCATTTCAACAAATATATGAGCTATTTGTATACATTTAAATCCTTTTGATATACATGGATTGTTTATTATTGACTAAGACATAAGTTGCTGAGTGGAAATAGGTTTAGTATGTAACTCGATCCCTTACAAAAGTTCTTAAAACTATTAGGGATCAGACCATTTGATGGTTTACGATACTTAGTCCTAGATAAATAATGACAATATTAAACTATCGATTAAATTTATTCAGACATTATTTATATCAGTTTAGAAAATTAGAATTATCTAACGTTAAACCATAATTGAGTAAGGTACATGATGAAACCAAAGCTTTCACTTTAATTTAGATGGAAAATAATTTACTAGTTTTGTGTTCAATTGTTTATGTATAATGTTTCAACTAACCAATAACAGAAATTATGTTTTCCCTAAAAATACATGCATTCTATTTTATAAGTATTGATGAGAGTTTAAACGCTGTACAGTAGTTGATTTTAATTATATTGAATCTTTTGCAGCAGTCTATAGCATAATAAAACATAACTGTATGTGGAAGTAAATAATAAAATGGAAATCATGTAATTTAAGATACCTAAACTACTAAAAGCTTCTCAACTGGTACAGTATAGTATTACACTTCATCAGATCCCATTGTTTTGGACAAAACCAACATCTTGATTGACTTATGCACTCTGGGTTGGACAGGCGTCATATCATTCTGTCATAAATGAAGCGTAATAATTCACTAGTAATGTACCTTTACAAATTATATATTTCTATTTTTGATTAAAAAAAATAAGATTACTGCTAATGAATTTAAAGTCTACCTAACTTTTTTTGAACAAACCCGACACTTTTGCATTTACCGATAACTTTAATAAATTATTGTGTTATTACAATGAGTAGACATTATATATAGACATTATACAGGCATAATTTAAAACGAACAGCTTCGTAAAACCTATTATTATATAGATCATAGCACCTCACATAATATGCTATTTATTAAACAAGTTTTGTACAACGCTGCTACAACACGATATAGAGGGTCCTCATAAAGTCCGGGAAACGCATTTTATTTTTACGCATCACCATGGAAATTAGAATATATATATTCTTGCCCTACTATTCTATTTGAAATTTTCTGCTATCAAAATATTCTAATACAATATTCGTGAGTACTACTATGCAAAGTTTCCAATTTAGTATGTATTGGATTGCTGTAAACAGGTCGATTCCCAAATCAATATTTATTTAATTATACATTTAGGTCACTTAAACCATTATATTTTACAGTTTAAAATACTAATTCAGTTTAAGCACATTTTGTAGTATTTATTTTATCACGATACACGCAGGGAAGACGAATGTAGGGCAGCTGTTTCAAAGCTAAGAATCAAAGCTACTCTGAATCAAAGGCTGTGATGTGCTAAAGGCAGAGATGTCTCAAAGGGTTGCCTGTCTTAGATCGAATCAAAGCTTTTAATGCAATTTCACTTACGAGATTTTACAGGAAACTAATTTCAGTATTATAAAAGAGTTGTGTGTAGATTGTGACCTATTTGACCCAATGTAGTTTGACTTTCTTAGATTTTAATTAGTTTTAAAACTAATTACATTCGGTGTCAACATAATTTCATTCAATGATTTAGGATATAATTTCTACTTGTAGGTTTGACCAATGTTTTCCTTTTTTAGTTTACAAAATCTTTAAGATTATTTCGAGTAATTGTTTTTACTTGAAATTATAATTATCTTAAATAATAATAATTAGTTTAACCTTTTGTTTATGTCTACTCCAAATCATGTTACGAAATTAAAGAGAACAAACTAGTAAACTAGTATTTATTTGATCTTCAATGTATTGTAATCGCTTAGAATTTTTATAATAATTTTGAATTTATTACTTTGATTACGAATGCTCCCAATGTAAATAAACAGTACTATGCAAAACATAGCTTAAAAAAACTGTTGCTATTTTACTAATTATACATACATTTATTTTTTTAATGATAAATCATTTATTTTTTTATATGGGCTATAGCTTTGAACTTGTCACAGCATGTTTTGTAGCATTGAAACTAATATGTAATTCATGGCAAAGATAGTGTTTTAATAATTACAAAACAATTGTTAAAAATCGTAAAACAAAGTTCGGACAACTTCTATTGAGATAATAAAGGGTTGTTTTACTTCTTAACTTTGCACAGTTTGCAAACTGGCCGTGCTTTCCTAATTAGATAATTAGCTGAATGAAAGTTTAGTCTGCGTTTGTACAAAGTGACAATAAAGTATAATCTATTGATATTTTTTTACTGAGCAAATATTAAAACATAGGGTAATTTATAGATAAACATAACTCCAAGCTATTAGTATATGAAATTTATCTGCATGTCTTTAATTGATTTACAAACAATTATTCCACACACAATTGATAGCATAGATATTACTGAGTACACTACGATCAATGACTTCTTGCAGCTTGAGAATTAAGCCTACCTTCTAAGACTTCCCAGGCTATTATCTACATGTTTTAACAGAAGTTTTTTAGGATCATCTAACCAACCATGAAGGATTAAATAGATAAATATAGAATTTCCCTAATCATTTAGGCTCAGAGAAAAAAAAAACTATAAAAATGTGTATACATGGACATAGTCATTTACGGACACATATGTATGCATAGTTATGTGTTCGTGAACACGATAACTCAAACTATTTAGGTTTGATTTTGATGAGATTGTTCAAGAACAGGTAGGGTATACACTTAGGGATACACTTAAATGAGTCCGTGAACCAGTATGAGCGTGTAGTGGGAACCCCCGTTACGGGGGTTTGAAATTTTCGATAAATCGGGTTTACCATTAAAACATGAAAATACTAAATGTTCATTACTGACAGTGTTGAGTGCTTAAAACATAGTTTTGCATATATAAAGCGTTATACGTTCAATGATTATGGATAGCATAACGGGAAAAACACTTTTCATTCAAAAGATTGTTTGTTATTACGAGGGACAGGTAAAATGTTGTAAATTGGTTGATTATATTTTATTACATTTTAATACATTTATATATTTCATACCATTATTTTTACGAGAATAATCACTATTTCCTTTCCTGTAGCACACCCAAGTACTCGATAAAGCTCATAATATTTAAGTTGGGAAAATGTTTGACATGTTTATGGAAAACTTTTAGTCAAAACCTATAAGACAAAATTGGAATCCACTTAGTCAGCAGGTTTTGCTGTGACATGGTATTCTATTATAACCGATTGGTAAGAAGCATAAGAAAAAAGTAGAAGAAAGTTCTTTAACAACGATAAAATCGTATCATTTTGTTATATTTTTCACGGTTTTAATACTAAACGGGAATGTATACATAATTGATTTTACTCAAAAATGCAGTTAATTTTAGGTGCCTGTCAATTTATTCACAAATTAGTTTGCAATTTTTTTTACGTTACGAGAGTAAATCTTAACCACAATTTCTTTTGTAGCTTTTACACATACTGAACGTATCCCGGGACGTTTTAAGTAAAACTAGTGAAGGGTGTCAAAGTAGCTAAGTTTCCCTTTGATAGAGACTCTTCCTCTTTTAGCTATTCCTAACTCTTGATCTTTGGATCCTTTGACGCTCCTTAGATAAACATTTAAAGTAAAATATGTTAAAATGTGTATATAAACTTAGGATTTAATACAGGTTTTTTTTCTAATTTTAATTTGAACACCACAATAATTGGTTTATCTAAAAGAAATGGTACATGAAAATGTACGATAATTTGTGCGTGATAATAATCCAGTAATTAAATCAGATTTAAACATAATTAATAAATAATACACAGTAAAAAATCAACTTTAAGATCCAGTGCAATCAATTTTATAAGGCGTTCTCTACTGATATTTAATTACTGGTTGGTTAATTACTTAGCCGTTTTTTCTCTGGATACTTTATGGTAGCAACTTTGAATACATAGCTTATTTTATTGAGATAGTTGGTTACTGCTTATGCGTTTAAATACCAACAAATTATTACAATGCCTTTAGAACATCTCCTTCAAAATCCCAAAGTATGTGAGTATGGATTTTACATATATTTTACCGACAATTGAATAGTTATAAAAAAGGTCCATGACAACGTTACTAAATAAGATTAAAATTACAAAAGAGAATTATTTTTTAGTTACACACTTAATTCAGGTACAATGTTATAAAGATTGAACTTTGATTTAGTCCATAAAAAGTAAGTTATCAGAGCTAAGACAACCTGGTTCGGGAGAACAGTCAATGTTTCCTACTAATACAGATAGTTTTTTCCATAGCAAAAACTTCTATTTAACATCAGATTTGTATATAATACTTATAAATGCCTCAGGCAAGGTTTTGTTTGATCTAAAATCTTTTTAGGCTATGTTGGAGTGAATAAAGCTACCCTGAATTATGTTCAGGTTATACTTCTTAAAATATATTATACCTTAAAAACAAACACTGAGGATCATTATCAAACAATTATCATGGAGTACTCGAAGTCATTATTTATGATCACGGATGACCTGCTTAGAACAGAACAATGCAGCAATGAAACGGGAATTGTGAAGGATAACGATCGATTTCTGTACTTTAGTGAGTGTATTCTCATTTATGAAACTGTTTATGTACTGTAAAATACCCGCCTCAATTGCAAGACTTATTACCATTGTTAATTTTAAAAGATCATGAGTTAGCGTGAGAAAAAGATGTTTTTTTATGATTAAGAGTTAACTACGTTGCATATGGTAGATTATAGCACGGGAAATCTTTCGTTATAAAGTCCTTATTAAGAAAATTCCAGAGTTACGTTAAAAAAGTATGGGTCGTGAAAAAAATATACAAACTTGAAACACACAAAGCGTTTTATTACGTTATTCATGCATGTGATATAATTTTCTTTGCAGCTCGAAGCCTATCTTCATTATCATAGGAGGACATGAAAAAAATTAAATAAAAATTAAATAAATTAAGTAAATAATATAAATAAACATAAAAAAAATCCTATTGTTAGGAAACACAATTTAGACGTAGTTTTTCCTTCTTTTAAATTATATTCGTAAACTAATAATGAATCTCAACAGTAATAAAGTAGTAATTACTATTACATTACCATCGCTTCGCAAACTTAAATATAAATACACTAAAGTGAAAAATACAAGTAGAAATAAAAACAATAATAAACCTTTGATGAAATTGGGTCAGAATAAAATAAAATTAATTAAAACTTGCTATTTATTTGGGGAATAAAACCACCTTGGGGTAAGTACTGTGAAGTCAGCCTCACGCTATCCTTTCATATTACTTTTGTTTGTTTAGCTTAAGTTCGCGGAGCAAATTTGCATCGAAATTCTTTAATTTTCTTCTAGGCAGGCACCCTCTTGGGGCATCTCTGCATTTTGCACTTCAGGACCTTTGAGAAGAGCTAATTTGATCATAAGACCATCCTTTAACGCAATCCTTGTTGTCCCCTTCCAAATTTTTTATTGGAATAACAATTTTAAAATCGTAGTTTACGCAACGATCGCGTAGAGACTATTTACGCGAGTTGCGTACACTAGGTCTACTTTACCATCGACAGTGTTTTAATTACTAACAATCACTATTCATAACTTCTGAGATAGGTTATGTTTACGTTTATACCTCATTGCTAGTAGCAATGGTACAAAGATTCGTTGCATCAATGCCAGTAGCAATTTGCTACTGGCATTGATGCAACGAATCTTTGTACCAAACATTATTTCCACCACTCATTAGGCCCAATAATTAGATTTACCTGAGAAGCATTATAATTATTTTAATTCATTCTCTTAATCCTTGAACCATATTGGTCCGTTACTTGTGTTGTTACATTAAAAAAACAATGCTGTTAAGTGAGATTTTTTTCAATTTAAGAATTTAACTGAAACGGCTGGTTTTAAAAAACGTTTTTACGTAAACGTAATCAAAACCTACTTGGCTAAAATCTCATGAGAAATATAACAGCATCACGTCAAGCTTCCAACTAGACAAACTTTACCAAATTATTCGGGAAGTCAAAACAAGCAAAAGATGTAATTCAACATGAGTCATATTTCGAAACGTTTAGTGTCCGTCAACCTGTATGTGTTTTGTACAAAAAAACATTTATAACTCTGTAATGGCTGTTAACCTACGAAACATGAGCCATTTACAGCATAAAAGCAAATTTTTCCATCCTTAATATTCTGTAAAAATATTTGTCTTTCTGGTCCCTAATTTTGTGCAAACTATAAATTATAATAATAAAGAAGGAAGAAGAAAGAATAAAGAAGGGCTTTAGGAATGTATCAAAATAGCGGATTTTAAAAATCTTTGATGCAAAATTTCTCAAAATTCATTGATTAAATAAAATACAGTATACATAAAGTTTATTAGATTTCATGCACATTTCGACGGTATCTTATAACTTAAGTTTGGACACAATAATACTGAGAAATAGTTTTTAATACCTAAAATTTACTTTTTCCTACAGTTACCTAACAATGTACATGTTATCTCACTGATTTGAGAAAGCAAAGTGGCCAATTCGCTCATCAGTGAGACAATGTTAACATTGTCTCACTCTAATTACTTTATCTCACTCCAGATTTGCAACGTGAAGGCACGAAATAGTGAGCGCGTAACATGCAGGCAAGCCTGGTCGTATGCGCGCGAAATACGTTGGCAGCACTGGCTGTAAATCAGCTGGTCAGCTGGTGTAATGTTGTATTTGTCACTTCACATTAAATGTTATATTAATAGTTCACTTCTGTGTAAAAATAGGTTATGTTTCTTCACCAATTTATTTGTTTTATGGTAACTGTAGGAAAAGCATAATGTGCAACTCGAGTGCAAAGTACAATTGCCTCACTCGAGAAACCATTCCTCACGAGCTCGAGTGAGTCAATTGCTCACTTTTCTCACTAGTTGCACAAATAACTATATTCGAACAATAATGAAGATTTAAAGATGTAACAATGAGACAAAATTAACGGTTTTTTTTTAAATTTGGCATCACGTATCTTTAAAAGCTGCCATTTTAAAACTTTCCAAAGATTTTTATCCATATTTTAGCACAACGTTAGTAGCAAAAAATATAAATATTTTTGGAAATAATTTTAACGCTGTAGTTAAAACGAGTTATGATTCTTTTTGTAAAAAACACATAGAGACAGACAGAAGCTAAATGGTTCGAGATAGGACATATGATGTATTGCATTTTTTGCTTGTTTTGACCTCCCGAATAATCTGGTAAACTTTGTCATAGTGAAAGCTGGGATGGACAACCTGTATAGCGCTTATACGTCAGGTTTAATGAACTTACAGTCTTAATAATTTACAATATGTTTCTTCATGCAAGAATTTTAATTAAAGTTTTTGGATTTAGATTATATTTATGAAGTTAAAACTCAATCCAGTGTTTTAAAACAGAGTGTTTTGTGCAATATGTTGCTGCTGTTAAATTAAAATACTTTATGATGGAAATCAGTGTTTTACGTACCAACCGTTTTTATTGTACCTTCGTGGCAATAGTAAATTAAATTAAGTACACCCGAGTTAGGTGAATTTTTGTTTAATTTCGTCTTTACCCAATTCTTTTGAGAGCTTTAAAATTCTAGCTTAAGTTTTGCTGAATTTTGCTCTAAAGCCTAGTAAAATATGAACACTATCATAAACTCCAAATGAAAAACTTATATGCAGACCAGTTTCTTAACCACACTATTTTAGAGGCTATTTCTCCAATAAAAGTGTAATACACCTGCTATGGTGTATTTTTATGATATATTATTTTACTTTACGTAAGGAATGGTTGTAGCAATGTGTTAGAGTAATTTTCTTTACTTCGGTACTATACAGTCTTAAGACACCATATTAGAAAATTTTTTTAACCCTGGATGAAATTACATCTTCAAATTTATTTGCATTTTATTTTTGGAAGTAGGCATTTTCTTAGTAGTAACGTTTTACGGTATTT
Organism: Macrosteles quadrilineatus; assembly: GCF_028750875.1. Taxonomy (NCBI): domain Eukaryota; kingdom Metazoa; phylum Arthropoda; class Insecta; order Hemiptera; family Cicadellidae; genus Macrosteles; species Macrosteles quadrilineatus. The sequence continues at coordinate 24,746,820 of NW_026542598.1, forward strand.
AAAGTGAAAAAATTTACTTAATTAGTGACAATTTAATCTTTAATTTAAGAATTGCATTCTTTTAGAATTAACGTGTATACCATACCATTAGCCTTGAAAAAATATTTATTCCTTCCCATAAATATTGTATCAACTTTAATATACCCAATGATACAGTATTAAGCAAAATATACTGTCGCATACTGTAATGGTACTTCTTAATTATTTAGATGTGAATTTAATTACTGTAGAACCTGTACCTATAGTTAAACTTTGTAGCGCATTTTTGTTGTTGTACATAAACTATTATTCTATTCTTAGGAAAAGAAATCACAGTTAAGACTCTAACTGACTCTAACTGAGTGAAGACTCTTCCTAATAATTTGATAACAATTAATATTAAAATGTAAAGCAAAGTTCGGGCAACTTCTCTTGAGATAATAAAGGGTTGTTTTTCTTCTTAACTTTAAACTTTGCAAACTGGTCTCTTGCTTTCATAATTAGATAATTAGCTGAATGAAAATAAGTTTATTCTGCCTTTGTTGTTAATGAATAAAGTGATGTAAAATAATAATATATTGTAACCCTTTGACATTAAAATGTGAATAAGTGATTTTCCCCCTGTTAGAGGGTGGATTAAGTTCCGTAAGTAACACTTATAATATCGTGCATAGTGAAGTCTACAAACGATATTCCTACAACGGAGTTTTATGCTACACAAGATAATTTTTTACCAATATTCCACTAGTATATCAAGTTACATTTTCTGAACTGGATAATGTTTTCATCTCACTGTCATGATCTAAGTAAAACTAATGTAGTAAATAATGTCAAAGTAGCGAAGTTTTTTTAGTTACAACTATTAAACTACAACTAATAATAATTAATTAGTAATTAATAGTTACAACTATTAATGACTTTAAGTCATTTTAAACAGTTGATCTTTAGATCCTTAAACGTTTTTGGCTCAATATCTATTATGCTTTTATAGACCACACTGAGTAACTTATATTTTAAATACAATTTAACACACATTGGTCAAGACATTTTGTACCTTGAGTCTGTAAAAAAGTCTGTAGTTTTTGGATGGTTTGAGACTTGAATTAGATTTTCTTGATTATGAGGCTTTCTTAGAATGGTCCTGACTAATGAAGCAGCTGGTATTATTCAGTAACAAAGCTACACAAGGCATCATACTCGTTTCTATACTCATCCTTCACTCATAATTGGGTTAAAATACGCACATAGGTGGAATCCCAATATCAAATGAATAAGAATATAAACATTTAATGAACACCATAATGGGCAGAGACAGAGTGAATAGAACAATGGTACCCTAAATGATATTTACATTATAAACTATAATTTGCATGTGAATATCTACCTTAAAAACACACCCTTAAATTTCATCCTCCCAGGATCATTACCAAACAATTATCGTGGTGTACCTGGAACCAAGGGTGATCTGCTAAGAACAATGCAGCGATTAAACAGGACCAGTGTGGTAGAAGAGCGATCATTTCTCGTTCGTTGATGAACACCTTTCTCATTTATGGAGCTTAATTCAACCATAACACATGTAAACAGTAATCTGCCTTAGTGGGTTGATTTAATAGCTACTCTCGCTTTTATTAAATATCCCTTTTAAAATATGCGTACTCATATATATATATATTTTTTTATTTAAATAGTAAATAAATCTGACAATTTTAAGGGAATATTTAAGTAGAAATCCAGCAAGGTAAATGGAATATAGATTTTCTTTAAATGATCTTAAAATATTCTCTATTTCATGCTGATTAACGAATATATGACACTTATTATATAATTTATATCTTAAGCCAGTAAATTTTTTAAAATCTTTATGTTATGTAGTTTTTAATGGTTGTTAAGCTTTTGCATTTCAACACAATATGGCTATTTTTAAACAAAATAAAATAAAAAAAACATCCGTGTCCTTCTCCTCTATACTAATGTAATTAATAGTATGCCAGTGTTGAAACTATGGCACAATTTCACTTTAAATCCTTTACAGAATGACGAATATGCTGTTTTATTTTCAAATTTGGATTTGAAATGTACGTAGAATTTATCATTTTAACACCGGGGTTTGGATATGTTCAATATTTATATGTTTATATATTCACAAAGTCTGTGCAGTCAAAATATTAAATAAACATATGCCGTACATTGCTAGAACGTTTGTTTGTAAACAAACGGCTATCAAAACCAAAACTAGCTCTGTGTCGAGTGAAAATATTGTTACAGTTCAGAGTATTTAAATGACTTTTAAATTGTTTGAATGCATAGTTTCCAAGATAGCGTATCAAAATTATATTTTTGTAATATCTATACTTATAAAAGGCAAAGCCCTCACTGACTCACTGACTCACTGACACGCTCATCACTAATTCTCCCACTTCCCATTTACCTAGGAGGCTGAAATTCGGTACACCGATTCTTTGGGCATTAAATAGGAAAACTAAGTAGTTTTTATTCTGATCGGGCTTTCGGGCTCCGCCCCAGTGGCTCTGGATTTTCCCATGTTAACCTTATGATTTTTCATATTTAAAAGGAATTAATGAATCTTAACAGCTGTTTCAATTAAACAAGTTGGTTCTGTTCTATGATGTTCAATAGCATTAAAGTTACAAGGATTACCAACAGGGTGCAGCACTATTATTTTTTTTTAATTTATGACAACAGATAATTTGCAACCAAAAGGTGAGTGAGCGTAGCGAACGAACTTCTACTTGGAGGCGAGTTAGCGTAGCGAACGAGCTAACCTGAAGGCAAGTGAGCGCAGCGAACGAGCTCCAACCCAAAGGTGAGTGAGCGTAGCGAACGAACTTCAACCAGGACGTGATTGAGCCATGCGAACGAGCTCATCTTGAAAATTAAGAAATTAAACGGGGCACAGCCCGCGGGTACAGCTAGTCTAAATATATAAAAGGCAAAGCCCTCGCTGACTCACTCACTCACTCATCACTAATTCTCCCACTTCCCATTTACCTAGGAGGCTGAAATTCGGTACACCGATTCTTTGGGCATTAAATAGGAAAACTAAGTAGTTTTTATTCTGATCGGGCTTTCGGGCTCCGCCCCAGTGGCTCTGGATTTTCCCATGTTAACCTTATGATTTTTCATATTTAAAAGGAATTAATGAATCTTAACAGCTGTTTCAATTAAACAAGTTGGTTCTGTTCTATGATGTTCAATAGCATTAAAGTTACAAGGATTACCAACAGGGTGCAGCACTATTATTTTTTTTTAATTTATGACAACAGATAATTTGCAACCAAAAGGTGAGTGAGCGTAGCGAACGAACTTCTACTTGGAGGCGAGTTAGCGTAGCGAACGAGCTAACCTGAAGGCAAGTGAGCGCAGCGAACGAGCTCCAACCCAAAGGTGAGTGAGCGTAGCGAACGAACTTCAACCAGGACGTGATTGAGCCATGCGAACGAGCTCATCTTGAAAATTAAGAAATTAAACGGGGCACAGCCCGCGGGTACAGCTAGTCTAAATATATAAAAGGCAAAGCCCTCGCTGACTCACTCACTCACTCATCACTAATTCTCCCACTTCCCATTTACCTAGGAGGCTGAAATTCGGTACACCGATCCTTTGGGCATTAAATAGGAAAACTAAGTAGTTTTTATTCTGATCGGGCTTTCGGGCTCCGCCCCAGTGGCTCTGGAGTTTCCCATGTTAACCTTATGATTTTTCATACTTAAAAGGAATTTCTTAACAGCTGTTTCAATTAAACAAGTTGGTTCTGTTCTATGATGTTTAATAGCATTAAAGTTACAAGGATTACCAACAGGGTGCAGCACTATTTTTTTATTTTTATTTATGACTACAGCCAATTTGCAACCAAAAGGTGAGTGAGCGTAGCGAAAGAACTTCAACCAGTACGTGATTGAGCCATGTGAACGGGCTCACTTGTGAAGTTAAACGGGGCAAAGCCCGCGGGTACAGCTAGTACAATATAAAATGTCTATATTATAAATCACAATAAAACCACGTGAATTGCGAATCTAGAGTCTCAACTTGCGTTTAATATGTTTATATAAGATGGAAGGAGCCTAATTTTTTTTCAGTTCTGCCTTTCAACGTTAAGTCAACGTTAAACGTAAATCAGGTAAATAATGTAAATTAACAATGATACATATGTAAAATCTCTATCGAAATATGTATCACTAAAGAATTCAAAATCGTAATTTTGGTATTTACACTTACCTAATTTTAAGCTGGCCGTTAGGTAAGTTTATAGGTATATTGTGGGTATAAAATACGTATGAATAATTACAAGCTTTAAAAACTGTAATATTGTTTGAACTATAAATAATATACCCGTTATTAACAACATTTAACAATAAAATATCTAATTTTTTTAATATGTCTACCGTAAAATCAAGTAATTTTTAAAGTAATAAATTAACCTAAAGTCATATAAACATCTGATAGCGGTCGACTGGTTCAGTAAGTTATTCCACTTCATCATCTGTCCCATTGTTTTGGACGCAACCCACATCTTGATTGACTTATGCACTCTGGGTCGGACAGCCATCATATCATTCTGTCAGGGGTGAAGAGATATTACTAACGGGCACTTTTTAATATCAGAAAATAAAGGTTTTTATGATTTTCCAGTATTAAATCAGGTAAAAGTAAACTATTCATAGTTTAAAAGTAAAACATAATGACGTTCTGTAAACCTTTTATAGAGATAGCGCATGTTATAGACTATTTTGTGATATGAAATTTATGTTATAATTAAGAAAAAATACCCCTTCCAAGATTTTAAAAGCCTTGGAACACGAATGGCGTATGCATAGTAAATTTATACAAGAAGTAAATGTATACAAGAAGTAAATTTATTTAGTGTTATGAATTTACATAGATTTAGCAAATGGATTTCAAAAGTAATAATGTTAAACTAATTTGTAGTATTAATGATCTTGTTACATAAATCTTAGGCTACATTACCATTTGCGATCTAGATTCCAGTAGTTTGAGAAGTAATAGTCATCTCTGAACAAATTCATTACCTGTAACAGAGGGAAAAATTGTTAACACAAGGAAGCTAATTTGTATTACATACCGTACTCTACTATATGTTATACTAAATATCGGTATTAACTAAACAGCATTTTCATGTATTTTTTAACAACACAACCAAAAAAAATAGTTCATTGCTATTATTACAGTAAAATACATGTAGTTATATACATAGTAAATACATAAGTTCTTAATTTATTAGTATAACAAAATGAATATTAATTTTCTTGAAAAGATTTGATTGGTAAAAGTGGTTTGGCAGGAATCTTTGCAGGTGTCCAGGTATGTCCCAAGCAGGTCCGAGACCAGTATGAATTCAACCTAAAGCGGCTTACACTGTAGTAGGGGACAAAAGATCCGCTCAGAATTAAATTAAAATGGTATGTATTGATAAAATTACCAAACATATTTATAAAGGTTGAAAGAGGCAATTAAAAAATCATATAAGTGGGAGAGGCTGCGAAAATCTTGGTGCGACGCCGATTAGCAGGTTCTCTGCAACACTCGATAATAAAAAACTTGACACCTGATTTCACTAACCCAATTAATACACATTTGCACCAATAATATCTTGTAAAAGGAGCATACTTTTGGAATTCGTTAACATAAACATGTTTTTTAGAACCGATTTAAAATCAATAAATAAAAAACCAAGTAAATACTACCGAAACGCACTACGGCTAAGAACGTATTTGCTTATTTCTCATTTAGATCTCTGATTCAAACCAATGAAAAGAAGAAAGTTACTTAAAGAATAATAATTTTCGCGAATTATTTTAAAACATATTATAAAATAAAACTAATCCAGAACAGTCAGTGACAGATTCAATTAGTCTTGCAAGAATCAAGACGAGGCGAGAAGCTTTTGATGCTCTTAGTCAAAGACTTTGTTTACATAACCGGTTTAATTTTAAATTTGTCACGGTTTTCTCCAAAATCAGAGAGCAACTTGTCATTATCAATAAGAAAATATTGTTGCAATTGTACACAGTAGGCAGATAATTGAGAGAAATAAGGAAACACCATCGGACCTAACCGAAATAAATTTTCATAAGATACATGCACACTATGTGAGACTGTAGGATTTTAGTTACTCAGTTTAATCGAATGTTTACAACATAATCATGTTTGGAAGGTCTAAAGCAATACTTCTTGTTGTACTAACTTTCGTACTTCAAAAATCCCATTGAAAAGCAACATGTAATAAAAAATATTATAATTTTAATCTGGACCAATGAATAATTCCATGTCATTCATTCTAATTACTTATCCAAGTTTAAAAATTGTCATCTGTTTTTTTTTTTTTTTACACTGGCAATTTAAACCATAAATAAGGTTGTTTATTAAACCAAATCGTTGAGGTTTTGTAATTTATTAATCCAACACGAACACTGACAGTCAATCGAAATTAGTTTTTGCCATTTTAGACAAAGTACTGTATACATTTCTGCTTTTTTCGTTAACTACGAATTGAAAGTATATTTAAGATTTTTTACGGGACACACTTTAAAGTTCAACATATTTTTAATTATTAATTTAATTTTATAACTATAACTAATACATAAATGTTCCTGCCTAGGATATGGCGTAGGCCTAATATTGTATTCTGAACAACGTTCCAAATTAAAATTGCCCTAATTCATATTTGATAAGCCTTTGTAACGAGCCTTTTTCCTAGGGGGGTAAATATTTGCTATTTGGCCGCGCACCAATTGTTGAGGTAAGCAAGCGGCGGCGGCGAAGCTAGCGAGCGCCCTTTGACCCGGCTTATCAGTACCGATAAGCCTGGGATATCCTAGTTTCTCAGGATAGCCTAGGACATTCTAGTGGTGGATCCCGGGCAGTGAAGAGCGAGCGTTTGTCGAGTGAGACGTGGAGTGTTTTGGTGACATCGGTGTCGTGTGAGATTGGTGCTCAAGGAGTGAGTGTCGGCATTCAAGTTGGGTAGTGAGATAGTGACCCACTTGTGGTGAGTGAACGACGTTTTATTATATTTTGGTTTAAGAGAGTTAGAGAGTTAGAGTTGTAACCGTGCTGGTCAAAGCCTGACGGTAGTTAGGATTTATTTACAGGTGTCAGGAATAAAAAGTATATTCCTGACGGTTCTGGGCAGGTGCTAGAGCACAAATAATATAATTTATTGACTGTAGTAGTTATTATTTTGCGTTGTACCAGGAGTTAGTTATATTACTAATAACTCTGAGGCCCGACAAACCTAGGCTGCACGATTTAGCGTGCGTAGTTGGAAACACGTGGCCAGTAGGCTAGTAGCTAATATTATTAGCCTATTAACAGAAGCCCAGCTAAGTAACATAAAGTTGGTAGTAGCAGTAACAGTAGTAGGGTTGTTATTGATTAATCATTTGATTATTTTAATTTGACCTGAACAGCTTGTTTGGTAATCCAACACGTTATCTTGGTAGCTTGGATAGCGGAGTACCGGCTATCAGATAATACATTTATCTAGTGTTTGGAACGTATTTAATATTTATCTATCTACTACTAAGTAGCTCAATAATTTAATAGTAGTGCAATTGCCATTTAGCTTTGCTTGTTTGGCTTGGTATTTGTTGAGACCAGCTATTAGTGGTGTAGTCACTCTACCTATAGTGCACTTGTATTGTTATCTGGTATTATTATTGAGTGAACTGTTTGATTGTTAGCTTGGGCAATAGAGTTGTGTATTGGATTATAGTGGCCTAGTAGACCCCGCCTGGTGATAACACGCGTCGTGGTTTTTATTGGCAAGTCGTCGTGTAACTCACCGTGTTTTAGGCACTCTGGGCTTAACTATTGGATAGTTAGGACGAAGCCCGAGTTGCGTAGTCAGCAACGACCCCCTAGGAGTGTGGAGAATCGGCGTAGGTCTGGTAGTGATTATTGCACGTTTGTTGTGGTGACTTGTTTTTGACTTGTTCACAGTGCCCGTGTATGAGCCAGTCCTATACCGGTTAGACCCGGCTTTTGGCCTAGTGGTTTCCCTGACCTTATCGCAGACCCTGGAACTTTACCCAGCCATTGTAGGCTGAGCTATCCCCGGCAAACGGTTGCGACGACTGCACTTATTTGTAATATTTTTCCAGTGCAGAAAGTAGCGTCGCAAGATGGCCTCTGGCATCTGGCATCGGTGGTGCGACAGGCGCAAGATGGCGCCTGCGAACAGGGACTGAGGTTGGCAGTGGTGCTGAGTTGCTGACGTATTAACGGCGCCCGAACATAAAAATTTTATTTGTGCAGATTGGCTGCGGACCTGAGCTGTTGAGCAGAGTTTTAGGCAGACCTGCTGTGATTTTATAGTCGGTTGGGTAGGCCTAACCTGTTTTCTGTTACAGCGTGGTGTGTTGTGAACCCTAATTTATTTAGTGGTTGTATACATAGATATTAGTTAGTAATTTTAATATTGATAATTAATTGAGCCTTATCATTGAATATTATTTGAGTGAGAACCCTTATTGTGTATTTGTGGTTTGACTTTCACACCCATAATTGGTTTGATTTATTATTTTGCTAATTAATTGAGCCTTATCATTGAATATTATTTGAGTGAGAACCCTTATTGTGTATTTGTGGTTTGACTTTCACACCCATAATTGGTTGATTTATTATTTTGCTAATTAATTGAGCTTTATCATTGAATATTATTTGAGTGAGAACCCTTATTGTGTATTTGTGGTTTGACTTTCACACCTATAATTGGTTTGATTTATTATAACGGTGTTAAATATATTTTAATTGGTTTCGCTCTTATTTTTGCGGATTAGTCGTGGTATTTGGATTTTAAATATGGTTGTCACTACGAGTACGACGTCTGTGCTGGGCGGTACGCCTATTACGTCTGCTATTACTACGACTAGTTCTGGGGTTAGCTCCGAACTGTCGGTGATGACGACATCGTCATTGTGGCCGGCGTCTTCGCTCGTTTGGCCGACTATTTCATCGGTCGTGGCTACGACAGTGACAACTTCTTTGACCTATTCCGCGCCAGCGACTATGTCCTTGGGGTCGCAGCCCCGGGACGGTCGCGTGGGTTGGATCTATGACCTCTCGAAAGGGGAGCTCATGAGAACGATGGACCAGTATGGTTTGGTGACCACTGGGACTTCTGCTGAATTACGGCAGAGATTTTCATCGTTTTGGAAGCAGCGGAATGCCCGTCGGTACAGCGATGATAGGCTGTGTACGGCTGGGGCTGCTGCACCGACATATGTACCGCCGGCTACTACAACTGTGGAGCTTCCTGACCCCCTGAGAACCGTACCTCAGGTAATGGGTAATGCGGAATCGAATCAAGCAGAGATAGTGGGACTTAGCAGGGAGTTAGAGGTGGTTAAAGAGATCCTTGGGTTGTCTTTGGAGACTGATACCCGGACTCTTAGAGAACATCTGGCATCGGTGGTGCGACAGGCGAGAGGCTCGCCGAGTAATGGGGTCGGCTATGGGTTCGAAAGACCCGCCAACCCTACGTCCCCTGTTGTGGCTGCTCCAATGCCTACCTTTGGGTTACCTAGTATACCCGAGGGATGGCAGCGGCCCAATGATAGTTCTGAGAGACCAGCCCGGCCTTCAAGCTTGGAGCTGCCTCGAGGCTCGGATATGCTCTCAAATGGGGCCTGCAGGGTGGAGCCAAAGGATTGCTCCAAAATATGTAACACGGTACGGAAGTGGGGTTTGAAGTTTGATGGACGTAGAGACCCTGTGTCATTCCTGGAGCGTCTTGAAGAGCTGATGGTCTCGTACGCTATATCGTCGGAGGACCTGCTCAGAGCGCTGCCGGAGCTGTTGCAAGGCTCAGCACTTCTATGGTACAGGAATTGCAAGGAGCTCCTGTATTCATTCGAAGCTTTTCGGCATCAATTTGAGATCCAGTTCCTTCCACCTGGTTATCAGAGGAATTTGGATGAGGAGATCCGGAAAAGGACACAGGGTGAAGGCGAGCACTTTCGGGACTACGTTGTTGCCATAAGTACCTTGCTTAGGCGTAGTGGTACGTTGTCGGAGCATGGTAGATTAGACTTAATCTACAGCAACATGCGTCCGGAATACAAACTCATGGTACGCCGGCGTGACTTCCGCAATCTGGCCGAGATGGTTGAGTTAGCCGAAGACTACGAGGCCTATCTGCGAGAGAAGGCGGCCTTTAGACCTCCTCCTTCTCCGAACGTAGCGCTGGTTTTGGAAACCGCCTACACACCCAAAAAGAAGGTGGAGAAGCGCGCCGAAACTGCCGCCGTCGAGAAGCGGAGTTTCGAGAGACCATCTCCGGAAGCTGAGTCGCTTGGGCGGGTGGCTTCGAAGTCGGATCGGGTCCACGGTCAACGGCCCGTGACAGCAGCTAGAGCGCCTGAGGGTCCAAAGGGGACGGTGAAATGTTTTAGGTGCCAGGAGATTGGTCACTTTGCCCGAGAATGTGGTAAACCAAGGACCGTCTCCTGTTTTGGGTGTGGCAAACCTGGTTTGACGGTGAGTCAGTGTGGATGTCGGGCGGGAAACGGCAGGCCAGCTCAGACATCAGGAGGTCAACTGGGCAAGGCCACCCAAAACGAACGACCTCAGAAGAGTGGTCCGAGTGGCTCGGAAAACTAAACAGCCTGGTTGGCGGGGTAGACGAGAACCGGCTGGGTTCGGAGACAAGGCCCTTTGTTGAAGTTGTGCTGATGGGCAGCGTTTTTAAGGCGTTATAGGACACTGGGTCCGTAGTTAACCTGGTTGGGCGAGAAGTCACCGATCATCTGGGTAGAACCTTTTAAGAAACCCTCTCCTCTAAGGATGGCAGATGGGTCACGGTCTAGGGCCGAGTATTCATTCCGATTGGCAGGAGAAGCTGCGGGAAGACGGTGGGTTGGAGACGCCTTGTACGTTCCCACTCTTACCACGGATATGATTTTGGGTATGGATGTCATACGAGATCTTGGACTTGTAACGGTCGTGACGGAGGTGATAAAAATGGGCGTGGGTGATGACTGCTCTGGCCAAGGTGGCCGCATAGACAGTGTCAAAATTGGTGACGAAGACCCCGAAGGCCCTTGCAATGGGAATCCCCGTCTGGTTCCTGATGCCAAATCATTCAGCACCATGTTGGCTGGTAGTGGCGAGTAGAAGAGTTTTTCTTTGTTTTAAGTTTGAGACCTGTGGTGTGTGATTCACCATTGGGTATGGAGCCGGAGTTTTTTTTGTTTTGGCCGAAGTTCGAAGATTTTTTTTCTTTTGGCCGTTTTCTTTTTTTTTCATCCCGATGTAAGTGGGGGATGTAACGAGCCTTTTTCCTAGGGGGGTAAATATTTGCTATTTGGCCGCGCACCAATTGTTGAGGTAAGCAAGCGGCGGCGGCGAAGCTAGCGAGCGCCCTTTGACCCGGCTTATCAGTACCGATAAGCCTGGGATATCCTAGTTTCTCAGGATAGCCTAGGACATTCTAGTGGTGGATCCCGGGCAGTGAAGAGCGAGCGTTTGCCGAGTGAGACGTGGAGTGTTTTGGTGACATCGGTGTCGTGTGAGATTGGTGCTCAAGGAGTGAGTGTCGGCATTCAAGTTGGGTAGTGAGATAGTGACCCACTTGTGGTGAGTGAACGACGTTTTATTATATTTTGGTTTAAGAGAGTTAGAGAGTTAGAGTTGTAACCGTGCTGGTCAAAGCCTGACGGTAGTTAGGATTTATTTACAGGTGTCAGGAATAAAAAGTATATTCCTGACGGTTCTGGGCAGGTGCTAGAGCACAAATAATATAATTTATTGACTGTAGTAGTTATTATTTTGCGTTGTACCAGGAGTTAGTTATATTACTAATAACTCTGAGGCCCGACAAACCTAGGCTGCACGATTTAGCGTGCGTAGTTGGAAACACGTGGCCAGTAGGCTAGTAGCTAATATTATTAGCCTATTAACAGAAGCCCAGCTAAGTAACATAAAGTTGGTAGTAGCAGTAACAGTAGTAGGGTTGTTATTGATTAATCATTTGATTATTTTAATTTGACCTGAACAGCTTGTTTGGTAATCCAACACGTTATCTTGGTAGCTTGGATAGCGGAGTACCGGCTATCAGATAATACATTTATCTAGTGTTTGGAACGTATTTAATATTTATCTATCTACTACTAAGTAGCTCAATAATTTAATAGTAGTGCAATTGCCATTTAGCTTTGCTTGTTTGGCTTGGTATTTGTTGAGACCAGCTATTAGTGGTGTAGTCACTCTACCTATAGTGCACTTGTATTGTTATCTGGTATTATTATTGAGTGAACTGTTTGATTGTTAGCTTGGGCAATAGAGTTGTGTATTGGATTATAGTGGCCTAGTAGACCCCGCCTGGTGATAACACGCGTCGTGGTTTTTATTAGCAAGTCGTCGTGTAACTCACCGTGTTTTAGGCACTCTGGGCATAACTATTGGATAGTTAGGACGAAGCCCGAGTTGCGTAGTCAGCAACGACCCCCTAGGAGTGTGGAGAATCGGCGTAGGTCTGGTAGTGATTATTGCACGTTTGTTGTGGTGACTTGTTTTTGACTTGTTCACAGTGCCCGTGTATGAGCCAGTCCTATACCGGTTAGACCCGGCTTTTGGCCTAGTGGTTTCCCTACCTTATCGCAGACCCTGGAACTTTACCCAGCCATTGTAGGCTGAGCTATCCCCGGCAAACGGTTGCGACTGCGACTGCACTTACTTGTATTATTTTTTCCAGTGCAGAACATCTCGTCGCACCTTGCACCTAAGTTTATTTTACAATTTTAAAAAAGACTGTTATAACACAAGCAGTGTATTTGAGCTAAGTAAATGCAGGGGTTATATGTAGAACAGACCGTTTAAAGGATGGGTAGGATCAAAGCTTTTTACTTAAAGGGCCTGATGTGGAAAAGGTAGAGATGCCATAAGAGGTTCTTGTCTCAAAGATAATTAATGCTTTCAATGTAATATAGCTTCCTAGAATCAAGAAAGGAGTAGAAATAGGAAGATTTTCTTGAAGACCTAGAAATAATTTAGCCAGGAGTTAAGCACTTATGTGTGCCCCACCAAATGACTGTTAAATTTGTAGTATAAGAAGACATTTTTTCTCCATGTTAAAGATTTTAGCTGAAAAATTTAGACGTAATTTAATTTAAACTGATTTTGGAGATAGTATTGACTGTTTTGTGCATAGTTTTTTTACGGTACTTCATCTTTTTACACATATTTCATACTTTAAAAGGGGGATTTAAGTACGTATTAACTGTTATCTTTAGTCTTCCGACGACATCTAGTTGTGAAATAATATAAAATGCCTTAAAGAAAAGGTTTTGATTTGATTATATGTTTAGCAGAATCACATATGTTAAATATTGATAATATGTTTTTAAATTTGAAAAAATAGTGTAGTATACAGTTGACTGTTCCACATTTTATTTGAAGTCCTTCAATAATTTTTAAATTTAAATTTCAGTTAAGTGTTTCGATTTGTTTTATTCGAACTTTTTAACCAAAAATTAATAATTGTATTACAGCAGATTTGGATGGAAAAGACAATTTTAATTTACGAATGCAAATCGTGGTGTGTAAATAATAGCTTATCTTTCACGTTAGAAAGCAATTTTCATCTCCTCACCGTAGTTACATAAGGGACCTAATAGCATTTACCTTGCCCTTTTAGCCCGTTTAACTTTTTATGCGAAACATATTCACACCTTTACTTTTCTTACTTTATTATGTGTATTAAAAAAAAGTTTTTCATGTAATAAAAAGATTTTACATGCTAAACAATTTCTGAATACTGGATTATAAAATACAAAAAAAAATGGTAATTAGGAATTAAGATAAGGGTAGGAAGGAACTAAGGACTAGTACGTAAAAATTAAAAAAAATATATGCTAGAATACCTCTTAAAGAATAAAAGCATATGCAGTTGTAAATAATTTGTGCAAATAGTAATATACATTGTAGTAGGTAGTAATAATAGTAATAATTTTCAAATCTTTTATAAAAATCATACTATAGGCCTATCTTATATTAGTACGCTGTTTCATTCATTTTTTACCCTTAAAGACATCTGTTTCAAAATTCTTTTAGTGCTATTAATATGGGATAATGGAGGAGATAAATAGATTATATAAACAGATAAATAGATTAGATAAATAGGTAGATAAATGAATAATTTATCTTTGTTTTTAGTTAACAGTAGGAAAAAACTACATTCTTAAGATATAATTTTTTTTTTCAAATGCAAGGGTGGTTGAGTTATTTACATAATTTAATATACAACCTAGATTTAGATTATAACTCCAACAGTGCTGGGAATATTATTCATTTAATTATTTTGATATACAAACCTAACTAAAATGTAGTGTACATTTTTGAAATTTATATCGTCAATTGTTTGTAGTTTCATTGAATTGAACTTGATTATGGATCTTCACAACAAAAGTAAACACAAGTCTCTCTAATTGTACTTCAGCTCCAGACTTCTCAGGAACTTAAAAGTTATACTTGCTTTTTTATGTAAAAACTTTCCCGAATGCAGTAAAAGTTCGCTATAAAAACATAAGTAAGGGGATGAATATATAATTTTTCCTACAGTCACCCGAGAAAGTTGGCTTCCCTGTACTGTTTATAGTACAGAAAGCTGCTTATTGCTGCATATTTATACTTTGCCGCACGGTTTATACTTTGCCGCACATCAGGATTCCAACCAAACAACACAAAACAGCGTGGTTTTATTATGCACGAAATCCGTGTACGCTTGGAAATAGGTTGGCAACACTTAAAGATATAATACTATGAACAGCTGATTGACTATTATAACTACGATTTAACCTGTCATTTCGTGTTTATAGTTTTGGTATTTCTGAACTTTCTGGACTTTTCTTTTAAACGTTTTTAAAACATTCCTACGGTCTTAATAAACAAGAAAATACCTTTAAAGCATTTTTTTTAGGCGCGGAAACCACTTCAAATTACAAAAACATACGGAACTATATTCTCAAAAGACGGAGCACATTTCTTGCCGAGGAAAAATAGCGGAGTGATACGGACCACGGGTACTACTTTCTCCAGGGCACCATTTGTGTAATTGTGTTGCTAGCTGAACCTAAAAACGTGTTGTATAGTGTTTAAAAGACTAATTATTTATGTTTTATAGAGATGTTTTTCTCGAGATCATTCCGCACTCGCCTGCGGCTCGTGCGTAAACATTGCTCTCGTGTGCAGCAAAGTGCCACTTTCACCACTAGTTACACAAATAACTATTGATTTTGTTTAGTTACAGCTTAAACCTGAATGGAAATCGATTTGAAACTAAATTTTTTATCTGCTTTTGTTTGGGAAATAGTTTCACAGGATGACCTTTTTTTGTAAGTTCAAGAACAATCGGAACAGGATTGATAAGTAAAAGAAAAAACTAGTTAAGACTAATAATTATTCCGGAAATTGCCTGTTGCCGAATTTTATACCGTTTCCTGTTTTGTATTTAACATTTAAAGTCATAAAACTATGAAGATATGCTTATGAAACTTGGTGTAGGGTTTATATTGGCAAAATAAACAAACATTTTTACTTACATATTGTGTAAGAAGATGAAGTTATATTTTGTAGCTAGCTAAATTTTGGATAGTCATGAGTGATTTGTATTGAGTATACTTAATATATTTACACCCAATAAGCCATTTTAATGATTTTCTTTACGCTATAAAATTATTTATTTAATGAAAACGTAACGAATGTGATATTTTGTGAAACAACAGATCCAAGAATCATTCAAATCTGCAGTGTGGTAAACAAACAGTGGAATTGTGAGTCTAAATTCGGAGGAAAGCAAATCATAACTGGAATTGTGTGTGTAAACAAACTGTGATCAAAACCCAAATTGATTCTCTGAGAGAAAATATTGTTACAGTTTACTTTTGTTTATATAGGTTTTAACGTTTTGACTGAAGGTTTACACTAACAATTGACTTGTAATTTTAAGAGAATCAATACTACCTACATTTATTTTTTTTCGGTTGGATTATTGTGAATTGTTTTATATGTTAATAAAAGACAATGTTATATAGCAGTTTAGTCGGTGTTTTAGACTTATTATCCAAAATTGAAGTTACAAACGCTGAACATTGTACAAAATTAAGGATACCCACTGATAGAACATACTGCCTTATTTATAAAACTCTTCTTCGAACAACCAACAAAAAAGTAGAATCTAATTTAATTTACTGTAGTTTCAAGGCTAAGTATGTAAAAATAATCACAAATAAATACGTCATACAACGCATATTATGCCTATTGGAATAGGTAACAACAAATATTTCTTTAAACAAATTTACTCAGGACGGCTGTCATATTTGTTGGTTATAAGAATAGATGTTACTTATTATTAATTATTATTACTTATTACAAATTAAAAAGGAAATACATTTCATCGGCTTAAAAAAGTTTAAACTTAAAAGATGATTCTTTAACCTGCCTTACCTGAAGATTAAAGCACTTAAAAGTAATACTTGAGCATAAGTCAATAATACAATTTAAATTTGTAAAACTCAAATGACATTAACATTTTTTGTTTTTACTTAAAAAACTTCATTCAGCATAGGAGACATTTCGGTGTTGACTTCGTGTTCTTGGTTTTGTTATCTATTGAACTGCGATAGTTGAAAGTATATTTGCCATGTTTGCAAATTTTGATCAAATAAATAGTAATTTTTAGAACGTCGCATTTGAAACATTGCATTTGAAATCCAAACATACGCTTACGCCCCAACTCACCTACCATACACAGATACAAAAAGTAGATATTGATTTTTATCTTCAAACGGCTATTCAAAAATATGTACTAATACTAAAAAATTAGAGAAAGAATAATCTTAATGCACATCTTTTTAGTATCATGATGGGAACCTCGTTCAGCCCAAAATCGTGTTTACACCATTATAGGCTATCTAGGGTTGCGGCGTTATCACTTGGATAAAATACATTTGTGCTTTGGTAGGAATGAACCCGGAACCTCAGGGACCGAGGACCCGTGCTCTTACCAGACCAGCAGGCCCTTCATGTTGTAATCTAGATATACGGGAAGATCTAGTTTTCTATACGATTGTAGCTCGACACAGCCTGGATTCACTCTAACGCAGGTTTGAGCTCTAAGGCGAGTATACACAGACAACAACCCTTCTGGGAAATAACTTGTCTCACACACAATTCTCCATTTTGCAGCTACATGGTGGGCAAAACTATCAATGGTGAAATTAACTATATTTTACCAAGAATACAATCAACGAAAGATCAATACAAATTACTAAGCTAAACTAGTGTTCTTTCTGATTAATGTAAAATCAAAATAATTAAAGAATTAACGGGACAATTGAGTGAGATTGTAAACAATAAAAACAAACAAGTCCGTTTTAATAACACCATTTGTGGCAGCCAACAAAACTTGGCACAATATAGCCTTTCATAACACATTCCAGAATCATTAAAACATTTTAGAGTAATTCAAAGTCATGTTTAAATGTAAAATATTCATAGCATTCTGAAATCGTAAATAATGTTGATATCAATTAACAAATTTTGGCCAAATGTTAAGGACCACCCATACGTAGTAAAGAACGAGTTAGACTCTTGAAACTTTCTTAAGAGAAGCATCGTTGTTTAAGATATTATAGTTTATTTCATCACTAAGGCGTAAAGTGACTCTCTTCGATCCGAGCTCAAGTTTTACAGAGGCAAAGCCAAGGTCGGAAAATGAGCGAGGGTTGAAATGACCCTTTTCCCCGTGTGATGAACTATACAGGGTGTCCCGTAACTCTCTGGACACATGTATATAGCGTTATTTCTTAGGTCAAGACAAACACATTTCACCATAGGAACATGGGTCTGTGGTGTCTAGTTTACCGACTGTCGGCATTTATGTGTTTTTTACAAAAACATTAATAACTCCTAAACGGTTTGAGATACAGCGTTGATATTTTGCAGAAATGTTAATCTTGTTAAGACTTATCTTTGTTAAAAATTATATAAAAAAATCATCATTAACCGTTTCAAAATGGCAGCCATTTAAAATATTTGATGACGAATTTAACGAAAACCGTTAAAATAACGGAAAGATTGCAAGAGACAAAAAAGTTAGTAAATTATATGTAGTTTTCAATGATACCTTATTTGTTAAGAATGGATAAATAATGACAGAGAAATTTCTTATTTTACAAATGCATGACCACTTCTCTACATTTAAACAATTCTAATACTCATTTTACGTTGTTATTGTTTTAATAGAGGGAACTGTGGTCATGTATTTGGAAAAGAAGAAATTTCTCTGTTATTATTTATCCATTCTTAACAAAAAAGGTATCAGTGAAAACTACATATAATTTACTAACTTTTTGGTCTCTTGCAATTTTTTCGTTAAGTTAACGGGTTTCGTGAAATTTGGCATCAAATATTTTAAATGGCTGCCATTTTGAAACTGTTATTGATTTTTTATATAATTTTTATAAAAAAAAAGTCTTAATAAGATTGACATTTCTTCAAAATCTCAACGCTGTATCTCAAACCGTTTAGGATGTATTAATGTTTTTGTAAAAAACACATACATGCCGACAGTCGGTAAACTAGACACCACATACCCATGTTCCTATGGTGAAATGTATTTATCTTTACCTAAGCAATAACGCTATATACATGTGTCCAGAGAGTTACGGGACACCCTGTATATTTTCCTTCATATTCCAAATTTAACAAACTAAGGGAGAAAACGAAAAAAATCTGTAATGTAAAGATAATCTCTAGGTAAAGATAACACCTATAAACAAAACCGTGACCTAGTATAAACTTAAAAAAATATGATAGAAAAGTGACGTAAATGTTACGTAGCAATGGAAGGGTGGCTTTTGATGTCGGGAAGGGGTTGGACTGTTACCCAGTTGAAACTGAGAGAGACGGAGATATTGGATGTCTGTTGCCTAGCAACGGGGAATGTCTCTAGCTCACCACTGTTGTACTGCATGGAAACATGTGTTAAAACAGGTCGACTGGAACATGGACATGACATGCTCTCTAGCCTAGGCTGTGCATATGTGAAACTACTGTGCTGCATGGAGCATGTAAATAAAACACTTTCTCCGGTATAGGTAATAACGAAGAGACACAAAGGCAGTATCTATTGTAGATTTCATATATTGCTAGCTTTTACAATGGATATCTAAATCACTACTGACTGGTTTTAAATACCAAAAGAGACGATTTAGTAATCGTTTTCTTGTTTAGCTATACACAACACTAATACCTGTTTTTAAATACTATAAATCTAATTGCTATTAAACGTAATATACATTTACACCATCTGACGATGTTTTGCTTAAAAGACATTTTCGATACAAGTGCTGCTTTAAAAATAAATGATAAATCATGAAAAATAAATAACGTATAGAATATGAATCATGCTGGAAGAAGTAATCCTAACCGTATAACGTTCATTTTGCAAAGCCGTATATATTTAGTCATTACCGTATCATGTAATTAACTACATTGGAAAACTTAAAGTCATACATATTTTAAAAGCGTAGAGCATAGCTGTGAATCATTAGGACAAAATAACACACAACTTTACATTATTTAAAAACCAGAAAACAATAAATATTTCCTCAATTTAGAAAGAAGGTTGAACCCAAATTGTTTAAAGTTATTAGAAAATCAAATGTAATTTATATCCTACGGAATACTCTATTTAATTAATAATTACGATATAGCTTCACCAACATCAGACATACTTCTTGCTGGCAGTACACAGGTGGTTTCAATATATTTCTCTCATAAGCTTGAGAATTTAATTAATTGCAAATTTTGATTCGTTATAAACAAATCTTGCTTGGACTCTGAAATGAAAAATTATTGAAAAATATTCCAAAGCATTGGAATTTGTATTGATTCTGGGTTATTTTAACTGTTCCAGGTTGGCTGAAACTTATCTTTAATTTTAGATGCCAACATTTTGATTTTATCGTTATGAAATGTGGAGGGACATTTCGGGTATGTTTTCCATATTAAATATAGATTTTAAGTATTTTTGTATTGGATCTATACTGCTATTAATTATCAGAGTATCGTAATAGTTTTATTTTACCTTAAAACACAAAGAACCAGTTTAAAATGTATTTTCAAAGACGACGTATTTGAGGCTTAAGAGTGTGATACTACCAAAGAAGAGGAGTTGGGTATCAAAGGAAAACTTTACTACTTTGACATCCTCCACTAGGTTCAATTTACCTTTACCTGAAGGTAATTACGTAACTCTTAAAAGTTCCAAGGAAAGTTTATAAGAAGAAGCTACGGTGCAAAGTATTGTTTATTTAACTGCGATGTATCATTAATGTTTTTAATATGTAAGCAAAGAAATTAATAACATTTCCAGAATAATGTATGTTTATCGAGTAGGGCAAAAAAATATATAAATAATACTTAATGGATGTTTACATGGTATTATGATGTAAAATCACAGCTCTTATAAAGTACAATCATTTTGCATGAATAAATCTTATACAATACATCATTAGTAGAGATCTATATGAGATATTAAAATGTATTTTAACAACTACTAAAACACAAAATTACAATTAAAGTAAAATATGGATAATAGTTTACTATCCAAACAATTTCCATTATAGCTTTTGAAATCACTTAAATTGATGATGGTTTTGTTGTTAAATATCAAATCTTAATATTTTACAACAACAAAAAACCCAAATATAATATTATTCATAGTAATATTTTATCATCTTGATTATAACCTCATTTAGAAAATGTATAGAGGTTTAGTTAGAAATGAAATATAAGTTTTAAAAGTTGCTTAAATTTCCAACAAGTAAGTACAACACGGAGAAAGCCCACTTAAAGAGGTCGGCTCTGGTAGGCAATCACAGGACGATGTTTATGGACATTGTATTCTTGTTACCAGTTAATGAGATTTCCTTGTCTTATAGTCCAAGCTTACAAGATTACCTGCAAGATTTACTTCTTTAATTTAATCACATTGTAAGTAAACTAAAATGGAAGGAAAATCCTTTTGGGGAATTTACTTTCTTACATTCGCTTCTAAAATGAATACATGCGTAAGTCTTATGTATATGCATAAGTTTTAAAACACGTTTAGATTGAGATTCATAATATATAGAAAATCGTAATATCATGATGATCATATATTATATGATGATTAAGATCCACCAATAAGTGTTACGGCACAGAAAAATAAGAAATAACTTCCTTTCAAATACTGTAAAAAGTAGGAATAATAGAATATAAATTGTATAACAGTTGTGTGACCTATGTTTTAATAAAGGCTTTCGGCGTCCTATAATCATGTAGTATTGCGTTAGCTCCTTATATTAATTTGTATTTGTTCTTAGAGGTTTTGGTATGTTGTATTCAAAATTAAGCATCACAACTCAGATCTACAAGGTTACACGACTTACTGGGAGTTTATAATATTCACATTTGTCAAAGGCTTGAATTCAAAAAAAATATATTTTGCACAAACTACTTTTAAGGTGACAAATCCTTTTACACCAATATGGTAACACAAGTATTTACTTTTCTAGCAAACACATATGTAACGTGGCATGTTTCAAATGCTAAAAGTAGATTAAGATAACTATTTCCAACGCGAATGTTTCAGTTTGGAATGTTTAATTCACAAAGTTGTTTGTTGCAAGTTGAACTCGCGTACAATTTGAGCTATTCTCGCAATAATGCAGCTAGCAAGAATACATAAAGACATAAATTCAAAGTTCTTTTATAGTGAAATATTTTGATGTACTGTAAGTAGTTAAAGTATACACTTTTAGATTTTGATTTTTATAAGAGTATTGGAATCGGCATTTATTGACGTTTTTCGTTCGTATTTGCCTCTATGATCTATTTGCATAGAACAGAAGGAAAGCAAGAGCAAAGGAACGGACTGAACGGAGAGCAAAACGCTAGTGTACAAAGTTGGCGGGAAGCAAATACGTATCACACGACACAACTGTCTTAATTAAACATTTCTTGGAGCCAGGTGTAGATCCACGGCCTATCTAAATTATTGACTTAGTGATATATCACCAGTTAATAATTTTAATTAGTTAGCTAAAATATTGAATCATGAGTGTTTCTTACTGTGTATGATTACCTAACTTAGGACATTTATCAACAGATCTATTGCACTACGATACAGACGGAAAAAATATTTTTCCAATTTAAATAAATTCTTATAAAACATTTAAACACTTATATTAAACCTAACTATTATTTTGTATTTTTTCACGTATTTCTTTTTTATTAAGCGTAAATGTATTAACTTATACATAAAACCTTAAACACAAACAGGAACATGTTTTAAAAATTGATATCTATAAAATATTGGTAGTATTGCTAGCCTAGTGGTTAGCATATAAAACGTCAATGAAGGAGGACAGGTTCATTCCCGATACATTCGAACACTTTATAAGGTGTAGATAAAAAGAATCAGCGATGTTTTTGGCCATTTAAACAAAATGTAATGTTTACGAGCTCAAAGATCTTTATTTCAGTCAGGAAACCCACTCGCGTTAGGTTTTATGAGGCTTCTCCTAAGAGTTGTTGGAACGGTTCATTAATATTCAAGACGACGAAACAGATCTTCATCGGTCCCCGAGAGAAACGTTACGTTTGTTGACCTTCAACCCGTGATGTTTCAGTTTGCATGAATGTTAAAGCTTCAATTAAATATATTAAAAAATTAAATATATTAGATATATTAGATTAAATATAATATTAAATATAATATTAAATATATTAGAACTATATAACCACTAAGTCTTTGGGCACAATCAATTTATGGGGGTATTTTAAAGGGATTTGGGATATATCGTAATACGTAGGGTATTATACTAACCACACCTAATAATTACAACCTAACCTAACCGAACCTTACCTAACCAAACCTAAGGGTGGACTATGCTTTAGGTTAGATTAGGTTATGTTGGGAGAATTTTGTTAAACTGATCAAAATCCTTTTTGGAAGTCGATTTATCGGTGTGGTCGGTGTAATATCAAAGTACCATACGTAGACGTATACAAAACATAAATCTGAAAAAAAAACTACATCATTAGAATTACCAATGTACGTGACCATGAAAATGTTACTGTAACTGATCTCCTTGTGACAAATATTCATGCAAACACGATCACCCAATTCTACGCGTATCCTAGTTTTTCGTTAATAAGGTTCTGTGTGATTAACGTTTTTTGCTAGCAGCTGTACTCCTCTTTACTAAGAAACATTATTAGAGATACTATTTAAGAAACACTAATTACAATTAAGAGAATCCTTTCATGGTTTCGATTTACTCGATATAGGTATGCACGTACATTAGTACGTGGTATGCTGTGCATTGATATTACGTAAACATGTATGGACGTACATAGGATAAATGGTGGGTTATTGTTTCAAATTAAAAACTATACCATACAATGATTACGATATTTGAAGTTAAGTATATAGTAAGAATAATTTCAAATACCTTGATAACTTCTATTAAATATTATTGTAAGTCCTATTAAGGTCAATGAGTCTCTAAGTAAATAAGTCAAACTTTGGTAGGCAAGTTAGAGTCTTCTTATCAGAACTATTATATCAGACAATACTATTTATTAGGTTTTATATTTCTGGCATAGTGGGCAAGGCAACTAAGACCATCTAGTTGCAAACAACGTGGAAATTATAACACAGTCTTTAATTATAAACCCCAATCGTTAAACTTTAATATTTTTTGTCAATTGCTGTTATTTCACTTTTATACAAATAGTCTAGTTTCACTGTCAAAAATCAAACTCCATTTAAGTCCAATTGCATAGCAACAAGAGCTTAAGTAATGTATGTAAATGGGGTTGTAGACCAATATGAATAACAATGAACATCACAAGAAACGTCTACTGGGGACTGGACTGGGGTGTCACTCGTGTGATGGAGTTCAGGCTTTCGGTTTGATAATTAAACTAGTTAGACAAGTAAACCCTGGTAGGGCAATCAAGTTAAAATTCAACCAATAAAAATAAAAAAATAAAACTATAACATTTTCGTAATAAACATCTTAGATACGAACTAAATTTTTAGTTGAGAGTTTATAAGAAGGTATATACTGAATAGGTTCTCAATGTGAATTATGCAATTGTTTGACAATTCACATTCGAAAGTACAAATAACAATTTATTAGCCTAATGAAAATTGGACTCCCACCAGAAAACACCATTTTGAAGACAATTTTGGAGGGAACATCAAGTTTTCTTGAAAGTCGGCGGGAAACGAGGACGTAGGAAGCTTCATTATTGCATTACGCGGCTCTTGATCGCGTTATTTGAGGCAGGTAAGCTCAATTTGGTCCTTTACTTTCCCCTCTGTTATTTTACTTAAACGTTATATCGTATTTTTATGACTTCAGGCATGTAAAATCTTTTATATTTGTAACTGTACCGTCTCAACGAGTGGTTCTGTTTCGTCCTGTAAATATTTCCTCCAATGAATTATCTGATACTTTTCGTAGTTTACAATGATATAAATGCATTTCACATGCATGCTTTATTCGGGATGGTTTGGAAATAAAGATTTACAAATGATTGCAAATTAATATAATTTCGTTTGATACTGAAGAAATAATATACTGATATATATATAATAATAAATTTAATATATGATATCAGTATATGATAATATAATATACTGAAGAAATAATTTGATACTGAAGAAAGTTTATACTTTGTAGCAACGTTTTATTTTTAACTCCAAGCAATTTCCACACGATGAAAAATATTTCCAATAACGTAGAAGTTAACTTTCGGAGTCGTCGGAATTTCGTTTAGTAGGTAATTAAAAATTATTGTATACGTGCTCAAAATAATCAAGTTTAATTAAATGCGAAGTTATATGAACATAAAATAAATTACCAGTTGTACATATAGAGTTTTGCGTTTTAACCTAAAACGCAATCCTTTCCAAAAGCACTTTTTCACATAACGAATAACTGTAAATACATTATTTTTGCGGAAAAAAATGGTAACTATTCCGTTGCATGTTTCATGCATCCATTGTGTTTACGTAAATATCAAGTTATTATACTCAACGTGACAATAATAACAGTTAATAAACATTTTTTACAGCAGTATATGTCAAAAATTTGTCCATCTCAACCAAACATTTATATAAACGGACACAAACGAATGACCTCTTCAGAGACTGAGGGAGATTGTTGCAATATTGATGTGTATGAGACCAACTGTAAGCGGTAGACAGCAACAGACTAACTGTGGTCTGTGAGGCCAGAGGCTCTGTTGTGTTGTAAACAATGAAACTGTTTAAAATTTAGTGTAAAAGCGCTTGAAGGCTTTGTTTGCAAATAAAATTGCTGCCAAGCAATCGAATTCTAGAGTAAATGTAAAGCATTAACGGAATGGCATTTTTACAATTCTGTTTTACAAACTGAATTTCATGACATGATCTAAGGCAAGAATTTACAAATATATAGTAAATAATATAGTAAATAAATATTTTGTATAGTAAATTTACAATTATAATTGTTAAGAAATTTGAGGAATTCACAAACCTATGTCCTAGTGATGACGTCAGTTGTAATAAGTCAGTTCACAATGAAAGATTTATATGTATGTATATATTATTTTATTCATATCAGCTGCTATGATACTGTTAGTACTATTTAAGTTGGCACTTCTTTAGTTGCAGTTGGTATTACCAGTTTACTCTGCTTAATACATTTTATGTATTGAAATAGAAAAAAAGCTTTTAATGTATTTAACGAAGCTCTTATATTCTAAATATGTTCATCCATAATCTAGAATATGTAGGTTTACAAAAGATTTTTTTGGTTACTGTATAGCTAAAAAAAATCCAATGACAAATCTTTTAACATATGAGAATGGCTAGCTACTTATACTGTATATCCACTTAAATTAGATTATACAGATTGTGATTTTACTATGAAGCGCACATTACATGGTCTGTTAACTAATAAGCATAGTTACTTGATAAATACACCTTCTATCTTTTTAACTTACCACTCACAATATCAGTTCAATATTCCATTAGAGTATGTTACTTAAAAACTTATAAAAGATAGTTAACAAATAAACTTGTTCTTTTGCGTTAACCCTTAACAAAATTCAGAAAAAAATCCGATAATTGCAATCAATTAGGCAAAATCGTATTTATTTATTAAATTTATAATTCTATTGGCATTATTTTAGACAATTATATAAAAAAATACGTGTCAAAAATACGTTACTATTACATTATATTTTTATATTAACACTAAGCAGTTTATAAAGCTAGTTTTCTCTTTGTTACAGCTCCTTTATTTATTTAGTTGCAGAGACGTCCAAACTGGCAATATTAGATACAAGTTCTGCCGAGTTGAATTATTGAAAAGCTCCGTCATATTTCCCTTGAGACTACATTCTTTTCCTTTACCGTTTGTTTATCAAAGCCTTTACATTTGGGTAGTTTAGTAAAACGGTCTATCAAGTCATAAGTCATAAGTCATTTATTTAACCAGATTTACATTTATTATCCTGCTTTCTAGAAAAGTATTACAAGTAAGTATATTATTTCGTATATTGATATTCCAAAGATGTATAGAGGATGTATAAAAAACACGTTTCAGGAGTTTTGTAAATAACGTTTTAAACCAAAATAAAAAAAAAGTTTATATAAAGGAATGCCCAAAAATAAATAACATTTTTTTCAGACTTAGAGTTGTATTTATGGTTTTTTAGTTTACTTGTTTATTGTATAACAAAAAACGCAAGAGGTAATAAAGTAAAGACCTAATCCCAAAATCCCAATATAGAAATAGTATACTCCAAAAAGAATAAAACAATACCGTGTGTGCTTTAATAAGAAGAAAACCTCTCTTAGAGAATCAGTAACATAATATCCTCAGTTGAAACGCTTGCAGACTTCCGTGTAAAAAAAAAAAATACAATTGTACATGTTAGCGTTGTTGGAAAAATATCCACCTCCACCTGAGCAATAAATCTTCAATCAAACGCGGTGTCGGTTTGCACGTTGGTTCAGCTCGTAATGGAAGTGTTCAGCGACGCACGAAGCAATTGAACGGCTTTTAATCGCAGCTTCCCCGATACAGGATAACAATTACTCGGTAAAACAACGGTACATGCCTTTGCCCTGTATTAATTACTATGTTGAATAAACTCAATATTATTTGCTGTTACACTAGAAAAATAAAATAGTTGAATGAGAAATAGAATGTGTTTGCCCAAACTAACTATAAAATCAACTTCCTCGTGGAAAATGAATTGGTTCATTTACCTGCAATTTCTTTTATCAGATTTCGTATAATTATTCTAAAAGTAGGAAAATTAAATGTCATTAGTACATGAGGACGACAAGGCATTTTACCACGCCTGGCAGTTAACATGTTATTTTACACCCAAGTTAATAAATTGTACCCGGCTCTTTTTTTATTGTCACTAAAGGTTTATGGATTTATAAGTATATTAAGGGAATCTTATCTTTTGATATGGATTGTGCATTAAAAGGAATAAAATAAAAAAACAAATTAAACCACGTATAAGAGGTCATAAATCTGTGTTAACTTAAATCCAAATATACATTATAATTTAAATTGTATTTATATCTAATTAAAAATGTATCTAAAACATATATATTTAGAAGCAGAGCAAGATACTATTGCAATTTATAATTCTTATAATGCTTTTATATATATTTATTTTAAATTTTTTCATATATCAAAACCTCTCCATGTTTTATTTTTGCAATAGTTTTGTAAAACCACTACAACCTCTTTAAGGTCAATATGTAATCAGGGAAGCTAATAAGCACATACAGTACATGTTTAATGTGTCCAGCACACAAAAATCTTTTAATTTTAATTAAAAACTATTGGAGTATGACAAAGTATCTAAGTGAGCCTTTGACAAACGAACCTTCGCCTACATATTTTTGCTTATACTTGCTTATAGTCGAGTCAACGAAGCTGAATGAGTGGGAAAAAATGGTGTAGTCCCGGATTTTTGCACAGTTGTAAGGGATACCCTCCTGAACAACATACTAAAAGTCCTGACCTATGGGGTGTGAGCTATGAAGGGGAGAGGGGTGTAAATGCAAAATTTTTTTGGTTTTCTGTAAATATCTCGAAAACGGTGCTCTCTAGCGGTAAAATGTACTGATACAAAAATGAAGAGCATTAAATTTCTAACAATAATGTTCATTACATCGTGTTCCTAAAATCAACACTTAACGAGATATATGGGTCGTAAGAAAAATTATAAAACATTCAGAGTAACTAGTATTATTGTATTAAAATAATTGTTTTATACTACATCAAGTTATATAAACTGATAAAAATGTGCTAAATACTCGTCTATGCAGTAGAGCTGCTGAAAAAATTGAGAGAGAGGAAGTCGGGCCGGACTGGAAGCTGAGAGACCAAACAGTGGTAACCATAATAACATACTGTAATATTAAAACTAAAATAAACTTGCAGAAAACGTTATTATACCTGTCTTTTGGGATCCCTCTTGTACTGTGTAATAATAACAATATATGAACAGCTGATAGGTTAATGTTTACATTTTTTCATTTACATTTAGTATGTTGTTCAGGAGGGTATCCCCTAAAACTGAGCAAAAATCCAGGACTACACCATTTTTTCCCGCTGAGGGACATATTTTGAGCTTTGTTGACTGGGCTATTAGGGGTGTACGATTAAAGCGATTAAACAATGGCCTTAAATATGATTAATCATATTTACTATCCAGATTTTTTTTATTAATATGTTAGAGTAAAGCAATGAAAAATATAACAATGCTTAATCCTAACCCATTGCAACATGCATAACTTCGCATTGAAACACTAATAGCACATAAAAATGATTACGGAATTCTAGGTTAGCTGTAGGTTCCCTTTAGTAGTAGGCATACATGGTAGGTGCAAGCCAATTTCTCTAAAAAAATTGTGCGCATAGGTTTCCATAGTACATCACATATAAAGTTCACTTTCCCTACAATTTGAATCTATGATATATATTAATCAATGTTGGTGAGGATAGTGAACCAACTTACCAATGCTTTTATTGGCATTTGCAAAATGTGTGGGATTATATTTGTAAAAATGTTAACTGATTAGGCTATGGATGTTTGTGAAATTAATAAAAAACTAGACTATTTTGAAATGACTTGTTTATTGCAGCATTCGAATGAATAATAATTATAACTGATGTTGGTTCATATGGACTAATGCAATTATAATTAGTAACACACAGACACACTGAATTACAATCTCTATGATTGAGTTATTACTATACTTGATTTAATTGAAAATATTGTTAACATTATAGTGATTTATTTAGTTTTTGCGTACGTATCATCCTTATTTTTTGTTTCCTCACTACATTCAGTCGTGAAATATACGTAATATTTGGTTTATGTAAATAGTGTGGACCAAGTGTAACTTAACTGTAAGCATTATCATATGGATTGATAAATTCAAATTCCATTACAATTTAGACATTATAAAAGCCTGAGTGGTATAGATTTAACCCCATATTAATTGTATTTGAGGTAGTTATGCCAAGATGTTAACATAAAATAATTAGGTGTTATAGGATAAGTGTGCTGGTGAATAACTAGTATAACAAATTGTATTAAGCCTTTTGTTTTGCCTGGTGGTAGTGTATAACATCCAGACTAAAAAGTAACTTTAGAGCCTGGTTAGAATATTTCCTTTCACCAGTTCAAAGAAAGTTCCAATGACCTTTTTGTAAAACAAATAAAACTAGGTGTCAAAACAGTTAATCTTCAAGCTTTTAACAATAGCGAATCGTACAAACGAGGTTTTTTGTATTTGTTTTGGTTCTTTGATTGTTAATGAAAACTGCAATTTATCGTAAGTAATTTACAGCAATAATGTTAAGGTACAATCCCCTACTCATTTTAAGATTAGAATCTTAAACTACAATTGTTTAAACAGCCAGTCATTTACTAATACCCATTCCGGTCAACTAGATTAGGATATAATCAAAGTTTTGGACACAATTTTCTCTCTTGGTTTAAGTGCTTTTTTAGGTAACACAAAAAGTTTTTAGAAATCATGTTGATAAAGTATTACCTTAGTTGGACTCTTCTGTGAAGGTTTTGACTACATAAAACGCGGATATTGAATACAATCCACATTTTAACGTTCCTAAAATGGTTATTTTTAATATATACAACTTCAACGTTAATATTTTGAAAGGAATATTTTGTGAAACAAATGGGGGTTAGTACGAATTAAAAAAAAATGTATAGGCTAATATGCAGTCATTCTTTGGGGCAATGATTTAGGTGTGATAAATTGCATTTTTGAGAACACCGTTTGATAAAGTGAATTAGGCTTTATCATTAGGAAGTGCAGAAGAAAACGGAAAATACGTTTGAATTATTCTTTACAATGTATTTAAAAACACATTTACCCATGACGAAGATAAATTGAAACTTGAATTTGAACAGGCATTTACTAGTGTAGGCCTACTCACTCTAGTCTAGATGCACATAAGTGGTTTGGAATAAAAGATTTTAGCTTAAAACAACAATTTAATTTTTAAATGCAAATCATTCTGGTTAAATAATAGCTAACTTGCGCGATAAAAAGCACTTCTAATCTCCCCGCTGTACTTGCATAAGGAACGTAATAGTATTTGCCATGCCCTTTATTTCACCTGTTTATCCTTTTACGTGAACCATATTCACACCTTACATTTTACTTATTAGATTGCATATGTTTTCCTAAGATATTTAAACTGATGAAAAACATTCTTTATCAGTAAAATGAAGTGTTTTGTATCCTGGTATAAACGTGATTAATACATTTAAAACTAGGAAACAAATATTAACATATAAAAAAAAAAATTGAAGAATTACAAATTGGTGTAAGATAGTGTATGTTGCTATATCATTTAAGGCAACGAAATGATGTAAGAATTTTTTTGTATATTTATAGTTCCACTTCCTCTCTATATAATTTGGAAATGCTGTAGCACAGTAGTACGTTTTTCTCTTTAACTTTTTAGTACTAAAGCTTCTATTAATAATATGTCTTAACCAACAAAGTTAAAACCTGAAGCGTTAGTACTTGTTCAAAAAATACTTGTACTACTGCACTTGTAACAGAATAAAGTACACATTGTTTTCAAAGAACATATTTTTCTTGAATTTGATGTGAGTCTCTATTAACTGAACTTGTTTGTTAAAGTCTTTGGCCCAATTAGTTATGGTGACGAGCTTTAAAATTGTACTTAAACATGACAAAAGTAAATACAAGTCTCGCTAATTGAACGTCAGATCCAGACTTTTTGGGAACTTTAATGTTCTTCTTGCTATTTATGGCACAACTTTCCCGACTCAATTGAATGTTGGCTATTAAGTTATAGACTTGCAAAATATTAGGGGAAACCGGATCTTTAGAGGATCTTTAATACCACTATTTGAGCTGACGGAAAACACCACGATGAGTCATATTCACAATGCATTCTTAATAGGCCTACCTTGAAGGCAACAATTTCTATCATCTGTTTGGCAAAAGTAAAAGAAACAGGAATACCAGCTTACACGAGCTGGTTTTGTACTTTTAGTGGTTTTCGTTACTTAACTTTTTGGATTTGTTTGGAATTTAATCCTAAGTAATAGGGAGAGTAACAATTTCCATTACATTTCGTCTAGTGAATACTTGATATCACACCCAGTTTACTATTGATGGTTTTGTACAGCAAACTCTGATAACTAATAAAAATAATTAAGCAACAATAATTTTAAGCAATATAAAAATAATTATAATAGGGTACCTTTGAGAAAACTTTAAGCCGGAAACCTATCATCTGCATACTTGAATGAAAGGGTTTGATGTGAAACTTTCCAAAAATATCAGTTTCCGATAAACCCCTCTCCTAAGTACACAAACTCTAATTAAAGGTTTTTTTTTAGGTCAAATAGAAAATATTGAATAAAATTTAACTGTTAAATTTGATGTAATTTATGTTTGTCTTTTTACTTTTCCCCTTAGTTAACCTTTTGTCTTGTATAGATTGTGCACGTTTTTACAATAACAATTCATAAGTTTTAATTCTGCCACACAGCTTGTTGATAATACATAGGAGATCTTTATTAAAATAAGTAATGAATAAGACCGAGCTTTGCCTCTTAGATTCTTGGTAAGTTTGTTGTACCGGTTTCTTAATAGTAGATTAAAAAAAATCGCATAATTTGTTCCTATATTCTAACCTCTTAGAGAAGCATGAGCAGAGCAAATTGTTACTCATAAAGAAAACAAAGCAATAATAACCATTGGTGAAAAGACTAAAATAGTTATAATGTTAACTAAATTACCTAACCACAACATATCTACATCATTCTAATGTATTTTTTACCATAAAATATTTTAATTTTGTTCCAAACGCGGAAAATGTGATATTTTGCGAAATAAAAGATTCAAGAATCATTCAAATCTGCAGTGTGGTAAACAAACAGTGGAATTGTGAGTCTAAATTCGGAGGAAAGCAAATCATAACTGGAATTGTGTGTGTAAACAAACTGTGATAAAACCAAAATTGATTCTCAGAGAGGAAATATTGTTACAGTTTATAGGGCTTTAACGATTCGACTGCATGTTTCAAGTAAAATACTGCCCATCTGGTAGTATTCGTTGCGTTCATATAATGTTAAAACAATTTAGGTTTTATTTAATTAATCATTAGCAGAGTTCATATGACCACTGATTACATAAGGTGATGAAAAAATCAATCATTATTTAGGTCATGAGGTTTCTTTTTACTTTTGACAAATAAAAAAAAAATAAATATTAATTTTACGATTTTATTAGTTAATAAATTTTTTGTTGAAGTTTTAAAATTGTACCGAGACGGATTCAATTTTTAATAACAACGAAAATTAAAACAAACTTCTATAACTTACAATTTTAAATGGTTTTATAAAGTATTAAGGAAAGCGCATTAAAAAAGCAAACTATTTTCAAACAATGTAACAATATTCTATCTTGTAGTATATTTGGTATAGATTGTGTAAATTTTTGATGGATAATGTCCGGATTCACTTCAATTCAAAGTTTGAGCTCTCATGTGTGTGTAAACAGTCAACAGCTCCTCGGGGAAATAACATGCTTCACACATCCTTCTACTGTGCTATAGCTTTTATGGAAGATAAAAAAACAAACGTTAATTTATAAAAAATATAAGCAATAATAGTATTCCTTAGCAATTCAATCACTAATATTCAATTTATTATTGTGTTACCAGATACGTTTTACTATCTAGTTTTTCCCCTTTATGATATACAAACTTTCACATTTATAATATTAGTAAGATTACAACATAAAATAATTTAGGGAACAAAATTACGGCAAACAATAAGAGTAATGAGTCAATTTTAAAACGCTTCTGAAGGCAGCCAACAAAACCTTGGCACACGATGGGTCGTTGGTGTGACGAATGGTGGGATATTTGAAACGTTTTAAAAATGGTTCTAAAACCACTTTAAAGCAAATTAATTTTCAGTTTTCTAAAAAATTTGATTTATTTTGGTGGTGGTGAACGTTTGGTTTTAAGGTTTTCAAAAATAGTTTTTAAATATGTTTATAATCAGGCCGTTAGCTTAAAAGGTATAAGAGTACCCAAAAATATTTAGATACAGCAAACTATTGCGAATTATAAATGCATAATGATTCGACCAATACCTAAGCGACATTCAAAAGGAAGGTCTTGGGATATGTTAAATTACGTAAGCTTTTTACGTTATAATCACATTCCTATGCTTTAAGCAACTTATTACATTCATGGGAACTTGGCTAGCCAAAATTAAAAATTAGAAAAGTAAAAATTGTCTATTATTACAAAATAAAAATTCTTTTTCGGTTGCTAAATTGGATAGTTGTATCGCTTGACCGTTAGACTGGACATATTAATTTCAACAAAACATACATGGAATATATACAGAGAGGTTTCTTAAAGAGTTTGCTTTTCAGAAAAACTTAACATTTTAAAGAAAATGCTGTTCTGAATCAATGGTCTTGAAGTGTGAAAGACCTAAAGTTTCAGATGAGGTTCTTGCCTCAGAGAGAATTTCCGATCCTTATAATGGGTTTATATAACAGAATAGATTCAAAATATTCACGTGAAGTTTCATTATAAATTGACAAACTGTTTAATGAATGAGTCGTAGTGTAAGATTTTATCAAACTTACTTACAGGGTTAAGTAAGCCCCTTAATATTTAATTATTTATTAATTTTACACAAATATTTGGTTTACATTATTTGGAAAATTAAATAACGACATTTTATGTTGCACCTAAAAATGAAAAAGCAAAGTGTAGAAGTGGATGGGTTGCTTTTAATGTTGAGGGGTTGGACTGTGACCCAGTTGAAACTGAGAGAGACGGAGATATTGGATGTTTGTTGCCTAGCAACGGGGAATGTCTCTAGCTCACCACTGTTAGTTGTACTGCATGGAAACAAATATCAAAAGACGTCGCCTAGAACAGTATATGGTGTTCTTTCAAGCTGATGGAACGAAGCTTCATCGGTCCCTAGGAGAAGTTAAATATCTTGACCTCCAATCTCAGATATTTCAACTGCTATGACTACTGTATCAGCTTTTAGTCAGTCTCGTCCAACGATCACATAATCAAACGTTTTTTTCAACTTACCTGACCAAAAAATACAAAATAAAATAGTAGCCGACGAACTTTAAAAACTTATATTTTAAGTAACATTTTAAAACTCCTTTAAAAGTACCAACCTTATTTGAATATTTAAAAATGAAAATAATAACTTTTAAGCTTTTAGTTAGAACTAATGGTGTCCACAACTTATTGACTTCACTTATACGAAGTTCCAACCTTTAGTCTAGTAATGCCGATTTATTTGGAGGCAGAACATAGATTTTTTGCGTCGTTTTCACCGACATCTAGCGCTTTTTTACTATGGCAAGATGACCGACAGTGCTATATCTGCTAGAATGTCGTTAGGCTATATAGGTGTGCTCCATCTATTGGTTTTATGTGATCGTTGGACTGGTCTATACTTTAGATAAGAATTCAATGGGAATATTTACATATATATAAACACATCTAAGCACCATTATTCTTCGGACCCGAGGCAGCTATTTCTTGGGTTCGGATCCTGGTCACTGCTGCAGTTACAGTAAAGCTTGTCAGTTCATCAGTACAGTTCACCCTCGTACTATACCTGTTCACCCCTTGCATTGCTGGATACGTTCCATGCGCGGGCTCACAGTCTATGTGTACGGGCAAAAACAAGGTTAACAAAGGCCACCAACCTCTTTAAAAAAAGTCAATAGGAAAATGGAAAAGGAGTTATAGGTAACTTTTACCTATTTATCCCGATAAAAAAATATTGAAACTGTTATTCACTTTAGAAATTATGTAAGCTATGTACACGTTACATACTACAACCATGACATAAACTGAGAAACCCGTTTAAGGCCAATCAGTCTGTAACTGAATAAATCAAACTTTGGTAGTAAAGTTAGCGTGTTACTAGTGGAGTTCTTGTGTCAGTTATTATTAGGGACACAAAAGCTTTTAGCATATATTAATTACTCTCTACTTAGTTAAGAAATCACAATGTTTTTTTTTCTTAAAGCAATGTTATTATTTAAAATATACACACAAATATCCTTACAAAAAAAAAAAAAAAAAAAAAAAAAAAAAAAAAAAAAAAACTACATACCGTTAGGTTATAATTTTTTAGATAGACAACTAATATTTTAAAGATTTAGGCTATTTTTATATCTGTTTATATAAAAATTTGGATTCAAGGTAAGCCTTTCCTTTAAAAATAATTGGTTTAATCATTATGAATTGACAAAAACTTTGTCAAACAAAGAGTTTAATCTGTGGCTAGTATCTCTAAATATCATTTTTACCAGTTTTACTTTACACAGTTTTGACTTGATGAGATATGTTTGTGAAAGAGGCTAACTTATAAAAAATAATTACACTAAAATTACAACTAAGCAAAAAAATCTGAATGTTTGAATGGTTAACCCAACACTATTTTTAATACGAACCGTTTTTTTATCTTTCTCAAGTAACATAAATCTCTGTGGTAGGTGACAAAGTGCAACATAACCCTATAGAATAGCAACAAGAGACTAAGTAATGTATGTAAACAGGGTTATAGACCAATATGAATAACATTGCATCACAAGAAACGTCTTCTGGGGACTGGACTGGGGCGTCGCTTGCGTAATAGAGTAGACGCATTCTGTTTAGCAATAAAAAAATTTGTTGGATAAAAACAATCATCGCAAAGTAAAAGAATCTTCATTTTTAACTACAGCTTCCGCCCTAATGGTTATTTATAAACCATAAAGTACGTTAAAATTTGTAGGAATAAATACGTAACTTTATGTCCAGCATCTATTTAATTATTAGGAAATTTGTTTGATTGAGAAATATGCAACTTTCTAATAAGAAAAACTAGTTTTTCATAAATGGTATTGCTATTTCAACGTGCTATGTTAGGACGATGTGTTTAATATTTCTGTAAACCGTCGGCTTGGAGTGAATAAATATTGGTAAACAACTGTTTGAAGGTTGAAGGTTATAAACTATTTAAAAAAAATGCAAGTGTAAAAAACTAATAACTATTAATTTCCACATATTAGGGGACATCAACCTGAATATAAAAACGTCGTATTAAAATGATTGATGAATAAAAAAGTTAGATTGACAACGAATGTTAAAGAGCACTGACAAACACTAATTTTAGCTTTTATTTACGTAAATCTGCTAAGGAGCAAAGTAATTCTGGGACTTGACCTACTTCCTTATCTAAACTCATGATTACTCCTCAGAGAAATCACCTGTTTGTTTTCTTAACGTTCCACCCTTTTAGTAATACAACACTGTAAAACGACGACCGATTAGAATTTCCATCGCATTTATTATAAAAACAGTAGGGTGGTGGAGGTTCCTTGTTTTATAATTAGAACCGATAACTATACCATCTCATTTTGTATCAACAGTGTTTTGTCACTACCAATTAATTTTATTGTTAGACGGTTTAAAGTGTGTGAACATAAAGGCTTTTATAATTTTAAAATATTCTTGTAGCTTAGATTTATTGAATCTAAATCTATTGAAGGTTAATGCCAAACGCATGTTACTGCAATTTGAAATAATTAAAGGAAATCCATACAAGGTACACACGGTTACACCTTTGTCTCTTTCTAAGGTCCGTAGTCTATTAAATACAAAATAGTATTACACGGTATGATCTCATTGAATATGATACTTACAAGCGCTGAACAGACAATCTCAGTATTTACCTGAAACACATACCAAAGGTTAAACTTAATCGTAAATTTTATACAACAGGAAAAACACACAAATTAAACAGATTAACTCAGCCTGAACTATATTGTATGGAAATGAATAAATACTCACTCACTCACTCCTATGGCCATTTATGCCCAAGGCGGGACAACTACTCTTCGTCTGTCCCTATCTTCTGCCTCTTCCACTGCTGCCCCCACTTCTCTGACGTCCTTGAAAACACTATCCCACCATCTCTTCTTGGACCATTTCCAATGGTTGTCTCCCTTCTGGCTTTCCTATGCTTCTTTTAATAGTGAACCCCGTTCTATCCGTAGTGCGTGTCCTGCCCACCCTATTCTCTTTGCTTTCACGTGTGCTACTACATCATAATCATTATGCATATTCCTTATCTCCCTTTTATGCCTTGTTCTCCGTTCTCCATTTTCTTGTGTTGGGCCATATCATTATTAAAATCATTCTTAACTCTTTGTTTTAAAAACAATTATTTGTGTTTTCTCTTTTTTATTTACATGAAGATTTTTGATACAAGAGAATCTTGGAAGTCAACAATTTCTTACGAGTGTACAAACATTTGTTGGCTTGAGCAATCCTACAAGTTATTTTCATTTCTTTACTATTGCCGCTTGATATACTTACACCTAGTTTAAATTGTTCAACAACTTCAAGTAATATGATGCCTATGTATATTTATAATAATTTATTACCCCTACTTTAATTAGTGACTGATATATAAAATATTATTTATTAGTATTTTACACATTAGAAAAGAATGCACATTTTAATCTAAAATATACATGAATTTTTTTAATAGATCAGTGGAGCACATTATTGTTGAAATGAACTGTTGGTTGGTGTAATATTCTATGGTTATTCATTTCCATAAATCCTTTTGTCCTTTTGTGTTTAAAGTATATTTTAGAGAAGAAAGTTTTACCCTCCGAATTGTTATTCATAAATATAATTCAAACTATGTGTATTTGGACAAACGATAAATCATTAGACCATATTTATTTGGTATAATTAACGCATTAATTTTTTTTATTAATCAAAACCACCAAAAGTGTCCATATGATTATCTTATCCGGTATCTTCTATCTCCACGGTAAAATTTCACTTTGGAGACAATTTTGGAGGGAACATTAAGTTTTCTTAAAAATCGGCGGGAAAAAAGAACGTAGGAAGCTTCATTATTGCATTACGCGGCTCTTGATCGTGTTATTTGAGGCAGGTAAGCTCAATTTGGTCCTTACTCTCTCCCTCTGTTATTTTACTTAAACGTTATATGGTCTTTCGTTTTACTTTAGGAGCATTAATTTTTATATCTCATACTGTTCTGTCACAATGTAATTTGTTATTTTATACGAACACTTACTCTAAGTTTTTTTTTTATTTTCTCTCCTTGCATAAGAATTTCGTTTATGAATGTTAAATTAGAAATCTAAATTAAACTAA
Organism: Macrosteles quadrilineatus; assembly: GCF_028750875.1. NCBI lineage: Eukaryota > Metazoa > Arthropoda > Insecta > Hemiptera > Cicadellidae > Macrosteles > Macrosteles quadrilineatus. The sequence continues at coordinate 24,785,675 of NW_026542598.1, forward strand.
CGAGCCTAAGGCTGGCACTTTTTCATAACACAGTGTCATAAATATGGTATTAAAAATATCATGAGTCTCCTAATCTTATTGAATCTTTTATATTATGTTTCACCACGTTTTCATACCACGCCATTTCCACCACAGGAATGATAATAAAATTAGATCTAGCAGCCTGGTCACTCTTTTTACTTATCTATTGACTTTTTGTCCTAAAAAAAATAAACTTAATCTGAATTGACAAGCTGGATGCACTTTCTTTAAATAACTGGAAAAAAATATTGTTGAAGGAATTCCACCTAGTTTGTACGACAAAAGTATTAAAATTTATTTATCTCTTAGTACTTAATTCTTAATTAAGTCAAATACTATAATATATTCTACGATCATTTGCCCTTCAAATTTGTGCGATAAGAAAAAGTTAATGGAATGGCGCTTTACAGTAGCATACATTAAATGTTTCAGTTTTTGGTTAAATAGCTTTTGTCAAAACAACTGAATTATTTTTTTATAATGTTAACCAATTTTTAATTTTTATATCAAAATCCTCATAGCTTGGTACGATTACTTTTATTTTGAGCTACAATAGATTCTAGGCCTGCCAACAAAAATTATATTTATTAATAGCTATTTCAAATCAAGATCCGGGCTACAATAACAAACATAGATGCTCCTAGCTATTGTTAAAATTCAATTACACTCAGTTCTATAACGGAACTCAGACAAAGAAACCTTTGACTTTAGCTGGTATGAAGGTAGATTGATTAAATGACATTTGTTTGCCTTGTCAAAATTGAATTTTTCATCAATGATATGCAATAAAAAAAGGAAAGTACAACATACTACGAAGTTTCAAAACGAATTCTTGTAAGACGAATGCGTTTGATGTTTGTAAGTTTGATTTAAAAAAGGGATTATTAAGATTAGTTTATACTATAAATATCAATCGAACAACTATCCAACTGTATAAGTTTTTAATACATCTTTACAATCCTACAATATATAAACTTGGAGGTTTTTGCCTAAGGATTCTAGATTTTCCCCCAAGGATTCTAAATAAATCCGTTGACGGATATTCATGATTATTATGATGAAAGACATGTTATTTTGAGTGGATGGGATATAACCATTCCTTTTATTCTTCATTCCGGAATATTTGAAAATTAATTTAACATTTGAAAAGTCAATTTGCTGACGTTATTCATTTAAGTGTGTTTTGGTGCATTATAACTAAATAAAACCATCAACTGGTTTCGAATCTATAAGGACTTTTTATTCCATACATTTTCGTCAAGGGATTCAACAAGGTTCAAAAGGTTTGTGGTAAGTGGAGACGTAACGTTCGACCCTTTACTAACGAACATTGTCGGATGTGTGGCCTTAGACGTGATATCCTATGTCTAACTGAAAGTTGATTAAGGTCATGATGTCGACTAATCAACCACAATAAATGTATATGAGGTCCCTGATTGGTTTATTAATAACCTTTACAGTTTTTCATTATATTCATGTATGTTATTTACTTTGCTTGGTGGGTTACGTGTCGTATCTAGGTGGGAAATAATTAAACCAAGCAACTAAACACTTAACTTTTTAAACTGGGGTTAGCAATATTTATTGTAAAAAAAATTGTATCTTATTTATTTTATTTTTTATATTTTAGTATATAGAATGTATCCATTTAAAGTATGTCATTTTCAATATGATCACTATTACAACTAATTAGTAAACAGATTTTGTTTACTGTCGTCTTCACATAATAATAACTAATACCAACTTAATGTATTATAAATAAATTTGTATTCATTCAAGTATAGAAACTGCGATAGATTTGTAACACAATGTAGATTGATCAATGCTTATTGTTTAGATAGGACATGCACTGATAACATGTGTTATTACACATAATATTTTTATATTAACAAACTGAATTTTTATCAAGAGAATTTACAACGTGCTCAAGTCTATTTATGTTGTCACTGTGACGTCCACACTGGCAATATTAGATACAATATTAGTTCTACCGAGTTGAATTATTGAAAAGTTCCCTCATATTTCCCTTGTGGCTATATTCTTTCTCTTTATATGTCTTTATTTATCAAATACATCTACAATTATGTAAGGCACTTACTACAAAAGTTTAATTTTCAGAAAACATGGATCTCCTAAATTTTCAAGTAAAAAAATCTCAGTTAGTTATACCTTTCTAGCAATCAACAAATTATTCCGATAAGATTTTAAAATTTCAATACAAGTACGTATCGTTAACATGCCCCATGCAAAGTAATCTAACGTGTTTTTTTTACTATCTGAAGAGATAGGCTTATATTTTTCTAACGATTCCTTTATTTTGTGTTTGTTTCCTTGTACTATGCACTGATCGTAGTCCTCTCCAAGGACTGAGTTATAAATCACACCTTAAAGCATCAATCACTGGGACTTACACGTCCAAATAAGAAAAGGTAATCTTGAAACAACGATTCGTGTTTGTAGCAGTTAAACGAGGGATTGTGTACAGCTCGAGTGAAAATGTTGATAAATATAAAGAGTTTACTACATGTTCTGGACTTTTTTTACTTTTTTTACAAAAAACATAAGTCGCTTTAAATTGTATACCTATTCAGTTAACATAACCTTAAATGTTAGCGTATTAGTTTTAACAATTAACATTAATCATATTTTTCAACTCACAATCGGTATAATTAATACCATAGTGCCCTAATATACGTTGCAGGAAAACTACATTAGTTGAACTGGATGACTGAAATTATTTGAACCATATTAGTATATTTTTTGTTTATTTGAAAATAAAACTATACCAAATGTTTACCAAATTGCAACTAAAATAAAAATTATGGCAGTTTTTTTTTATAAAGCCCCTTACGTAGAATTATATAAAATGTTTGCTGTATACTCAGAATCAAACCTGTATCTTTCGAATGTGTGATCTGCAATATCCTAAATCCACTGTAATACTCCGAAGCAAACGTAATCTACAACGTGTACACATTAGAATGGGACTCATGTCCAGCTTGTGTAGTGTCATGATCTATATCCAGTCTACGCTAGCCAAACGTTTGTCATTGTTTCACAGCATGTACAGGGTACACATGTTTTGTACCCTAAGTTGGAATAGTTCAGTGTACAACAAAAGAGGTACTCAATGGCATTGTCAATGGTTTCTATGTCATCGTCATTGGTACTTAAAAGTAAACGATTATTGGGTTTCCTAAAACGTTAGCGTCTTTTACTAATGTTAACGTTAACTATGTACTTAAATAGAATTGTAAGATTTTTTATTATTAATTTCTTACTCATACAAAACAGGATATCTTGTCATACATCCTTTAATTTAGGGTGAGGAGCATACTAACGAAAGGATATTCTCTAAACAGAATAAAATATTAGAGCATGTGACTTTTTTTTGAAAAATTTCGCACTAGAAGAATCTTTAACTCATTATGTCCTAATAAAGTTAATTGCAATCATCTATGGGAAAACTCAACAAAAATGCACTAGCGCGTTTTAACTGGTGTCGGAAAAATAATTGCCTCAGCCAACTTCAATTGATTGGCGTTGGTTTGCACGTTGATTCAGCTCGAAATGGAAGTGTGTAAGCATGAAGCAATTGAACGGCTTTTAATCGCAGCCTCCTCTCGATACAGGATAAAATCTGTGGTCAGTCCAACAACAGTTGCACGTTTTTAGCTGTATTGGAAAGATTTATAGAAAATATTTTAGTTTATTTTCTGTTTCATACATGTTATACTTCATTATACTTCACTACAATCCCTTCATATGCTGAATAATGAAATATCAGGTGTTTATAACTTTTTCAAAAAATGTTTAACCAATTTAAAATTGTTAAAATAAGATTTTTTTGTGTTGAATCTTTAGGAGGAAGATTGGTATGTAATTTTTTTCGGGAATGTAGATGTTATATCTCGCTTGGATTTTTATTTCAAGATATTAAATTACTAATACACCCATTTACGATTACTTGTTCTGAGGCCTCACAAGAAACATGTAAAAAGGGAGATTAACAGTTTACGTAGATTTTTTTTTGTGTTATCTTTATGCCCGAAACTAGTTAATCACATTACTAACTTTTCTTTTTTAATTGCATCATCATTTAACTATCCAGTGAAACGTTTAATCTGAGTCTAGGTTCTTCTCCACTTGGAATCAAACCAGCAGCATCTCGATATGAAGGCTGAACATCCTTTTACCATGACTGCATTCATTAACCATAGAAACCTTGCTCGTGAAATTTATCTTCCAACCCGTTTTAAATGGAAATGTTAATCTTAAGCTTTGTCTAGGTTTCTCTAATTGCATATTCAGATTAATTATTCGCCATCCCTTCGACAGACTCGATAAGTTGTTTCAAGATTATGTTTTTCGTTTCTACTCGTACGACTTAAGGTAAAGGATGCATTAAAGAGTGATTTATAAGGATTCTATATTCTATTTTATAAAATAAAATAAAATATAATATGCAATAAACTATAAAAATGGGACAAATAAAAATGTATTCAAAGTGTACAATTATTGTCAAACTACTCTTAAGATATTCAACTACCGTATTTGGAAGCTTTAAAATTGCAATTAAATTATTTACATACATATATTTTAGCCAATACACTAATAAGAGCTATGTCAGTTTTTTCTGTCTGTATGTCTGTCTGTAATATATATCTCGAAATCCAGTGGAAGGATTTTGAAAAAAATTTGAATTAGGGACTTATAGCCCCAAAAACGTGATTGGTGACAGCCTCACGGAAATTCGTATTCTGCTACAGAACTCATTTCAAAATAAAAAAATATATACATTGGCCTTATGGATTGCCAAGTCACTATGTTGGTTGAAGAAATCATCAATGGAAAAGTAAACACAATACCGATCACACGTGTTTAAAATAAACCATCCACAGTAGACTAGCAAATACAAAATACAGTACAAAGGGATAAACAACTCAGTTGTAACTATTGAGCAAACATTACATTGAAGATTTCGTTATTTATTGTCAATATAGTTTTGATAAAATACTAAATAATTGTACTTAGCCCTCTCTTAACAAAACTAATTGCTCGAAGTGCTGAGACTTTCCAAAGCAAACTACATCTGGTAATTTTAATAGATAGCATAGCACTATTACCGTATGCTAAATCATATTGAAAAAAGCAGACTGAATCCCAATTTATTTAAAGTAGTAGAGAAAAGGCGAAACATCTTTGTCACAGGTCATTTGAAACTAATATCATTTCTTTTGTAATATATTTTAATCTGCTATCATTGACGAACGTAAAAGTTGAACAACGTTTTTCAATGACTATAGGGGAGACAATTACTATAGGGGAGAACAATTATGTGCGAGTAGTACATAAACTTAAGCAAGAGATTAAAGTGCAACTGTTTTGTTTAATTGCAGAATCATTTATTATTTCAGCAATCAAATGTCTATGGTATGTAATAAAAATGTGTTTCGTAAATTATTACATTATTATGTATAAATTATTGTTTTAACGATTAACCCAATTAACCACACCAGAGCAAGGCTCGGTCCCCCGGTATTTTGTTGTGATAAAAGAAAGTCAGTTATAAGAAAACAGATGGAATTTACAATGGCATATACGTGAGATAACTTAAATCAAATTTCATAAGGAATATATTACTTTCAGGCCTATTGTATCATATTTCCTCATTTTGATTCGTCATAATGAACTAAATTAACATAGGATGACTATAGGCCTCAAAATCGTTGAATCAGGTCATAACTGACGCTCCGTCAACAGTTGCCAACAGTTGCTTAACCTAATTGACCTAGTTATCTTAGCTAGTAAAGATAACTAGCAAGGTCCAGTTTCGGTTGCAAGCAAGGCAAGGTTTCATTTTACCATTAGAGGTTGCCTTGTTAACGTTGCGTTTAGTCTTATCTCGCCAAGAGGTTATCTGTGTACTAGTTGCTGAAGTTAATTATAAATTAAGCAAGTAATACAGGTGAGGAAGTACTCTTTATCATTCATTGAGATAATAAAGATTTTAAGTAGATAGATGTTATAAAATTGACTGAAAATATAAAGGAAAAGAAATTCCATATTAAACAAACACATCTGGGTTTCATTAGGAATGTAAGGGTACATTAAATTCGTAATGCAAAATAATCATACAGTCTATGTCAATAAGGTTAAAAAACTAACATTTTGGGGTAATTTAGCGATAGCTCGTTTTATCCTACATATTTCTTACTTTAGATGTTCTATATTAAATTACTGTTGTACATCAGCTTATTTATCATGCATGAAACTACCAAGACCTTACATCCATTTTGTTTACCTTTACACATTTTTTTTGTCATAACAAACACACCTGGGTTTCATTAGGAATGTAAGAGTACATTAAGGTCCAGTTTCGGCTGCAAGCAAAGCAAGGTTTCATTTTACCATTAGAGGTTGCCTTGTTAACGTTAAGTTTACTACTTTACTACCTTACTTACTACTTATAAAAAAAAATACTTGCACTACTGCACTTATAACAGAAGAAAGTACACATTGTTTTCAAAGAACATATTTTTCTTGAATTGGATGCGAGTCTCTATTAACTGAACTTGTTTGTTGAAGTCTTTGGCCCAATTAATTATGGTGACGAGCTTTAAAATTGTACTTAAACTTGACAAAAGTAAATACAAGTCTCGCTAATTGAACGTCAGATCCAGACTTCTCGGGAACTTAAATGTTCTTCTTGATATTTATGGCACAACTTTCCCGACTCAAGTGAATGTTGGCTATAAAGAAAGTTATAGACTTGCAAAATATTAGGGGAAACCGGATCTTTATTGCTGCTTTTAAAGCTACGGAAACACCACGATGAGTCATATTCACAATAAATTCTTAATACCTTGAAGGCAACAATGTCTGTCATCTTTTTGGCAAAAGTAAATGAAACAGGAATACCAGTTTACAAGAGCTGGTTTTGTTCTTTATAAGTGTCTTTCGTTACTTAAAATTTAAGATTTGTGTGGAATTTTACCCTAAGGAATATGGAGGGCAACAATTTCCTTTACATTTCGTCTAGTGAATACTTGATATCACACATAGTTTACTATTGATAATTTTGTACTGCAAAAACTTACAAGTAATAACAGTAATTCTTATAAGCAATGCAAATATGTTTACTTAGGATATCTATATGAAGCTAACAAGGATCGCGAACCTATAAGAAAATCTGTATACTTGAATGAAAGCGTTTGATGTAAAACTTACCCGAAAATATCAGTTCTCGATAAACCCTTTCTTAGATCAAATTGAAAATTTTGAATATAATTTAGCTGTTACATTTCATTTTATTTATGTTTGGCTGTTTACTTTTCCCCTTAGTTAACATTTTGTCTTTTATAGATTGTGCACGTTTTTATCATGAAAAATTCATAAGTTTTAATTCTGCCACACAACTTATTGATAATATATAAGAGATCTTCATTAAAATAATTAATGAATAAGACCGAGCTTTGCCTCTTAGATTCTTGGTTAGTTTGTTGTATCGGTTTCTTAATAGTAGATTTTAAAATATCGCATAATTCTCTTCAACATTCTCACCCCTTAGCGAAGCACCGGCAGAGCAAATTGTTACTCATAAAGAAAACGAAACAATAATTACCACTGTTGTAAAGTCAATGATGTTAAATAAAGTACCTAATTACAATATATGTACGCATTTTGATGTAGTTTTTATCATACAATATTTTTACTTTGATGCCAAACGCGGAAAACGTGATATTTTGTGAAATAAAAGATTTAAGAAACATTGAAATCTGCAGTGTGGTAAACAAACAGTGGGATTGTGAATCTAAATTCGGAGGAAAGCAAATCATAACTGGAATTGTGTGTGTAAACAAACTGTGATCAAAACCCAAATTGATTCTCAGAGAGGAAATATTGTTACAGTTTATAGGGCTTTAACGATTCGACTGCATGTTTCAAGTAAAATCCTGCTCATCTGGTATTATTCGTTGCGTTCATATAATGTTAAAACAATTTAGGGTTTTCCTAATCATTAGCAGAGTTCATACGACCACTGATTACATAAGGTGATGAAAAAATCAATCAATATTTTGGTAACATAACTAAGACGGCACGAATAAAAAAATAAATCATGGGCCTTGTCGAATACGGAAAAATAACAGTTCTAGTAAAGTATACAATTTCGGCTTTACACTAGTCATATGATTCGGCCATGAGGTTTTTTTACTTTTGACAAATTTTAAAACAAATGGAAATATTAATTTTACGATTTTATCAGTTAATAAATTCTTAGTTGAAGTTTTAAAATTGTACCAAGACGGATTCAATTTTTAATAACAACAAAAATTAAAACAAACTTCTATAACTTACAATTTTAAATGGTTTAAAAAGTGGAAAGCGAATTAAAAAAGCAAACTATTTTCAAACAACAACAATATTCTATCTTGTAGTATGTTTTGTATAGATTGTGTTTAAATCTTTGATGGATAATGTCCGGATTCACTTCAATTCAAGTTTGAGCTCTCATGTGTGCGTAAACAGTCAACAGCTCCTCGGGGAAATAACATGCTTCACACAACCTTCTACTGTGCTATAGCTTCTATGGAAGATAAAAAAAACGTTAATTTATAAAAAATATAAGCAGTAATAGTATTCTTTAGTAATTCAATTACTAATATTAAATTTATTATTGTGTTACCAGATACGTTCCCCCTTTATGAAATATTACAACATAAAATAATTTTGTAAACAAAATGACGGGAAGCAGTAACAGTAAAGAGTGAATTTTAAAACGCTTCTGAAGACAGCCAACAAAACCTTGGCACAAGATGGGTCGCTGGTGTGACGAATGGTGGAATATTTGAAACGTTTAAAAATGTAACTGAAACAAAACTGTAAAGCAAATTGATTTTCAGTTTTCTAAAACAATTAGATTTAATTTAGCGATGGTGAACGTTTGGTTTTAAGGTTTTCAAAAATAGTTTTTAAATATGTTTGTAATCAGGCAGTTGGCTTAAAAGGTATAAGAGTACCCAAAAATATTTAGATACTGCAAACTATTGTGCATTATAAATTGATAACGATTCGACCAATACCCAAGCGAAATTCAAAAGGAAGGTTTATGGGATACCTGGGATATGTTTATTACGAAAGCTTTTTACGTTATAATCACATTCCTATGCTTTAAGCAACTTATTACATTAATGGGAACTTAACTAGCCTAAATTTAAAATTAGAAAAGTAAAAATTGTCTATTATTATAAAATAAAAATTCTTTTTCGGTTGCTAAATTGGATAGTTGTATCGCTTGACCGTTAGACTGGACATATTAATAAAATAAATAATACGACAAAAAAAAAACAGAATAATCTTTTTGACTAACAAAAGAGGTTTTCCAACAAAACATACATGGAATATATACAGAGAGGTTTCTTAAGAGTTTGCTTTTCAGAAAAAACTTAACATTTTAAAGAAAATGCTGTTCTGAATCAATGGTCTTGAAGTGTGAAAGACCAAAAACTTTAGTCGAGGTCGTTGCTTTTAGAGAGAATTGTAAGATCCTTAGAATGGGTTTATACAACAGAATAGAATCAAAAGATTCGCGTGAAGTTTCATTATAAATTGACTAACTGTTTAATGAATGAGTCGTAGTGTAACATTTTATCAAACTTACTTACAGGGTTAAGTAAGACCCTTAATATTTAATTATTTATTTATTTTTACACAAATAGCTGGTTTACATTATTTGGAAAATTAAATAACGACATTTTATGTTGCACCTAAAAATGAAAAAGCAACGTAAGTGTGGAAGTGGATGGGTGGCTTTTAATGTTAAGGGGTTGGACGGTGACCCAGTTGAAAATGAGAGAGACGGAGATATTGGATGTTTGTTGCCTAGCAACGGGGAATGTCTCTAGCTCACCACCGTTAGTTGTACAGCATGTAAACAATATCAAAAGACGACGTCTAGAACAGTATATAATGTTCTTTCAAGCTGATGGAACGAAACTTCATCGGTCCCTAGGAGAAGTTAGATATCTTGACCTCCAATCTCAGATATTTCAACTGCTATGACTACTGTATCAGCTTTTAGTCAGTCTCGTCCAACGATAACAAAATCAAACGTTTTTTTCAGCTTACCTGACCAAAAATTACAAAATAAAATAGTAGCCGACGAACTTTAAAAACTTATATTTTAAGTAATATTTTAAAACTCCTTTAAAAGTACCGACCTTATTTGAATATTTAAAATTGAAAATAATAAATTTTAAGCTTTTAGTTTGAACTAATGGTGTCCACAACTTATTGACTTCACTTATACGAAGGCCCAACCTTTAGTCTATGCCGGCTTAATGCCGATTTATTTGGAGGCAGAACATTGAGTTTTTTCGTCATTTTCACCGACATCTAGCGCTTTTTTACAATGGCAAGATGACCGACAGTGCTATAGCTGCTAGAATGTTAGTTAGGCTATATAGGCGTGCTCCATCTATTGGTCTTATGTGATCGTTGGTCTGGTCTAAGCTTAAGATAAGAATTCAATGGGAATATTTACATATATATTGACACATCTAAGTGGCATAATGCTTCGGGCCCAAGACAGTTATTTCTTGGGTTCGGATTCTGGTCACTGCTGTAGTTACAGTAAAGCTTGTCAGTTCATCAGTACAGTTCACCCTCGTACTATACCTGTCCACCCCTTGCATTGCTGGATACGTTCCATGCGCGGGCCCACAGTCTATGAGTACGGGCAAATACAAGGTTAAAAAAGGCCACCAACCTCTTTAAAAAAAGTCAATAGGAAAATGGAAAAGGAGTTATAGGTAACTTTTACCTATTTATCCCGATAAAAAAATATTGAAACTGTTATTCACTTTAGAAATTATGTAAGCTATGTACACGTTACATACTACAACCATGACATAAACTGAGAAACCCATTTAAGGCAATCAGTCTGTAACTGAATAAATCAAACTTTGGTAGTAAAGTTAACGTGTTACTAGTGGAGTTATTGTGTCAGTTACAGGTATTCATTATGGACACAAAAGCTTTTAGCATTCATTAATTACTCTCTACTTCGTTAAGAAATCACAATGTTTTTTTTTTCTCAAAGCAGTGTTATAATTTAAAATATACACACAAACATCCTTACAAAAAAGAAAAAAAAAACAAGTTACATAACGTTAGGTTATCATTTTTTAGATAGACAACTAATATTTTTAAGATTTAGGCTATTTTTATATCTGTTAATATAAAAATTTGGATTCAAGGATTCAAGGTAAGCTTTTCCTTTAAAAATAATTGGTGGTTCAATCATTATGAATTGACAAAACCTTGGTAAAAAAAGAGTGCAATCTATGGCTAGTATCTCTAAATATCATTTTTACTAGTTATACTGTACACAGTTTTGACTTGATGAGATATGTTTGTGAAAGAGGCGAACTTATAAAAAATAATTACACTAAAATTACAACAAAGCACAAAAACCTGAATGTTTGAATGGTTAACCCAAAACAATTTTTAATACGAACCGTTTACTTTTTAATCTTTCTCAAGTAACATAAATCTTTGTGGTAGGTGACAAAGTGCAACATAACCCTATAGAATAGCAACAAGAGAATAAGTAATGCATGTAAATAGGGTTGTAGACCAATATGAATAACAATGCATCACAAGAAACGTCTTCTGGGGACTGGACTGGGGCGTCACTTGCGTAATAGAGTAGACACATTCCGTTAAACAATTAAAAAAATTGGTTGGGTAAAAAAAATCATCGCAAAATAAAAGAATCTTCATTTTTAACTACAGCTTCCGCCATAATGATTAATTATAAACCATAAAGTACATTTAAATTTGTAGGAATAAATACGTAACTTTATGTGTAGCATCTATTTAATTATTAATACAATATATTTAATTAAGAAATATGCAACTTTCTAATAAGAAAAACTAGTTTTTCAAAAATGGTATTGCAATTGAACGTGCTATGTTAGGACGATGTGCTTAATATTTCTGTAAACCGTTGGCTTGGAGTGAATAAATATTGGTAAACAACTGTTTGAAGATTGAAGGTTATAAACTATTTCAAATAAATACAAGTGTAAAAAACTAATAACTATTCATTTCCACAAAGTTTGCATTTCCACGTATTAGGGGACATCAACCTGAATATAAAAACGTCGTATTAAAATGATTGATGGATAACAAAAGTTAGATTGACAACGAATGTTTAAAAGCTCTGACAAATACTAATTTTAGCTTTTATTTACGTAAATCTGCTAAGGAGCAAAGTAATTCTGGGACTTGACCTACTTCCTTATCTAAACTCATGATTACTCCTCAGAGAAATCACCTGTTTGTTTTCTTAACGTTCCACCCTTTTAGTAATACAACACTGTAAAACGACGACCGATTAGAATTCCCATCGCATTTATAATAAAAACAGTATAGTTGAGGAGTTTCCTTATTTTAGAATTGCAATTAATTGATGAGATGATCTACACAACATATCATTTTTATTAACATTTACTATTAGTCGTTGACAAATGAATTTCATCGTAATTGGATTTAAAAGTGTGTTATATTAGTGTGTTATAAAGGATGTTAAATTTTCATAAATAACGTAGTTTAGATGTATTGAATCTAAAACTATTGCAAATTGTGAAATACATATTTCTGTGGTAGTTTAAAAATCTATTTCAGTATACAAGCATACAAATTTGTCTCTTCATATAAAATACAAAATAGTATTACACGGTATGATCTCATATGAATAGAGTACTTACAAGTGCTGAACAGATAATCTCAGAATTTACCTGAAACACATACCAAAGGTTAAACGTTATCGTAAATTGTATACAAACAGAAAAACGCACATATTAAACAGATTAACTCAGCCTGAACTATGTTGTATAGAAATGAATAAATACCTACTCACTCCTATGGCCATTTATGCGCAAGGTGGGACAACTGCTCTCCATCTCTCCCCATCATCTCCCTCTTCCACTTCTCTGACGTCCTTGAAAACACTATCCCACCATCTCTTCTTGGACCTTCCCAATGGTCGTTTCCCTTAAGGCTTTCCTATGCTTCTTTTAATAGTGAACCCCGTTCTCTCCGTAGTGCGTGTCCTGCCCACCTTATTATCCTTGCTTTTACGTGTGCTCCTACATCATAATCATTATGCATATTCCTTATCTCCCTATTATGCTTTTTCTCCATTCTCCATTATCTTGTGTTGGGCCAAATCATTATTAAAACCATTCTTAACATTTTGTTTTCAATAAAAATTATTTGTGTTATCTCTTTTTTATTTACACGAAGATTTTTGATACAAGAGAATCTTGGAAGTCAACCATTTCTTACGAGTGTACAAACATTTGTTGGCTCGAGAAATCTTCTAATCTATTTACATTTTTTCACTATAACTGCTTGATATACTTACACCTAGATGTTTAAATTGTTCAACAACCTCAATATGATGCCTATGTATATTTATAATAATTTATTACCCCTACTTTTATTAGTGACTGATATATAAAATATTAGTTCTTAGTATTTTACACATTAGAAAAGAATGCACATTTTAATCTTAAATATACATGTAATTCCTAAATCGATTAGCGAATCACATTATTTTATTACTGGACTGTTGGCGTCCTATTTCATGGTTATTCATTTGCATAAATCCTTTTGTCACTCTGTTTAAAGTATATTTTAGAGAAGAAAGTTTTACCCTCCCAATTGTTATTTATAAATCTAAATCAAACTATGTGTACTTGGACAAACGATAAATCGTTATTAAACTATATTTATTTAGTATAATTAAAGCATTAATTTTTTTATTAATCAAAACCACCAAAAGTGTCCATATGATTGACTCACCTGGTAACTGTCGTAACAGCGTCTATCTCCACCGTAAATGCCACTTTGGAGACAATTTTGGAGGGAACATTAAGTTTTCTTAAAAGTCGGCGGGAAACGAGAACGTAGGAAGCTTCATTATTGCATTACGCGACTCTTGATCGCGTTATTTGAGGCAGGTAAGCTCAATTTAGTCCTTTACTTTATCCCTCTGTTATTTTCCTTAAAAGCGTTATATTACTTGTCTTTTGTATGCTTTCAGGTGCATTACTTTTTACGTCTCATACTATCACAGTGTCATTTGTTATTTTATACGAACACTTACTCTAAGTTTTTTTATTTTCTCTCCTTGCATAAGAATTTCGTTTATGAATGTTAAATTAGAAATCTAAATTAAACTAACGAGCCTATGGCTGGCATTTTTCATAACGCAGTGTCATAAATATGGTATTAAACATATCATGAGTCTCCTAATGTTATATTATGTTTCGCCACGTTTTCACACCACGCCATTTCCACAATAGGAATTTTAAACAAATTAGATCTAGCAGCCTGGTCACTCTTTTTACTTATTTATTGAATTTTTGTCCTTAAAAATATACCTAATCTGAATTGACAAGCTGGATGCACTTTCTTATAATAGCTGGAAATAAAATATTGTTGAAGGAATTCCTCCTAGTTTGTACGACAAAAGTATTAAAATTTATTTCTCTCTTAGTACTTCATTCTTAACTAAGTCAAATACAATAATATATTCTACAATAATTTGCCCCTTCAAATTTGTGCGATAAGAAAAAGTTAATGGAATGGTGCTTTACAGTAGCATACATTACATATTGTTTCAGTTTTTGGTTAAATAGCGTTTGTCAAAACAACTGAAATATTTTTTATAATGTTAACCAATTTTTAATTTTTATATCAAAATCCTCATAGCTTGGTACGATTACTTTTATTTTGAGCTACAATAGATTCTAGGCCTGCCAACAAAAATTATATTTATTAATAGCTATTTCAAATCAAGATCCGGGCTACAATAACAAACATAGATGCTCCTAGCTATTGTTAAAATTCAATTAAACTCAGTTCTATAACGGAACTCAGACAAAGAGTCCTTTGACTTTAGCTGGTATGAAGGTAGGTTGATTAAATGACATTGGTTTGCCTTGCCAAAATTGAATATTTCATCAATGATATGTAACAAAAAAGGCAAGTACAACATACTACGAAGTTTTAAAACGAATTCTTGTAAGACGAATGCGTTTGATGTTTGTAAGTTTGATTAAAAAAAGGGATTATTAAGATTAGTTTATACTATAAATGTCAATCGAACAACTATCCAACTGTATAAGTTTTAAATACATCTTTACAATCCTATATATTTAAACTTGGAGGTTTTTGCCTAAGGATTCTGGATTTTTCCCCAAGGATTCTAAATAAATCCGTTGATGGATATTCATGATTATTATGATGAAAGAAATGTTATTTTGAGTGGAGGGGATATAACCATTCCTTTTATTCTTCATTCCGGAATATTTGAAAATGAATTTGACATTTAAAAAGTCAATTTGCTGACGTTGTACATTTAAATTTGGTTTGGTGCAATATAATTAAATAAAACCATCAACTAGTTTCGAATCTATAAGGACTTTTTATTCCATACATTTTCGTCAAGGGATTCAACAAGGTTCAAAAGGTTTGTGGTAAGTGGAGACGTAACGTTCGACCCTTTACTAACGAACATTGTCGGATGTGTGGCCTTAGACGTGATATCCTATGTCTAACTGAGAGTTGATTAAGGACATGATGTCGACTAATCAACCATAATAAATGTCTATAAGGTCCCTGATTGGCTTATTAATAACCTTTACAGTTTTGCATTATATTCATGTATGTTATTTACTTTACTTGGTGGGTTACGTGTCGTATCTAGATGGGAAATAACACTTAACTTTTTAAACGGGGTTAGCAATATTTATTGTTTAAAGAAGTGTTTTTCTTATTTATTTTCTTTTTTTTTCTTTTAGTATATGGAATGTATCCATTTAAAGTATGTCATTTTCAATATGATCACTATTACAACTAATTAGTAAAAAGATTTTGTTTACTGTCGTCTTCACGTAATAATAACTAATACCAAATTAATGTATTATAAACAAATTTTTATTCATTCAAATATAGAAACTGCGATAGATTTGTAATACAATGTTGATTGATCAATGCTTATTGTTTTGATAGGTAATGCAATGAAAACATGTATTAATACACGAAATCTTTTCATATTTACAATCTGAATTTTTATCAAGAGAATTTACAACGTGCTCAAGTCTATTTATGTTGTCCCTGTAACGTCCACACTGGCAATATTAGATACAATATTAGTTCTAGCGAGTTGAATTATTGAAAAGCTCCCTCATATTTCCCTTGTGGCTATATTCTTTCTCTTTATATGTCTTTATTTATCAAATACATCTACAATTATGTAAGGCACTTACTACAAAAGTTTAATTTTCAGAAAACATGGATCTCCAAAATTTTCAAGTAAAAAAATCTCTATTCAGTAAGTTATAACTATCTAGCAATCAACAAATTATTCCGATAAGATTTTAAAATGTCAATACAAGTAAGTATCGTTAACATGCCCCATGCAAAGTAATCTAACATTTTTTTTTTATGTCTGAAGAGATAGGCTTATATTTTTCTAACGATACCTTTATTTTGTGTTTGTTTCCTTGTACTATGCACCGATCGTAGTCCTCTGCAAGGACTGAGATATAAATCACACCTTAAAACATCCATCACTGGGACTTACACGTCGAAATAAGAAAAGGTAATCTTGAAACAACAAATCGTGTTTGTAGCAGTTAAACGAGGGATTGTGTACAGCTCGAGTGAAAATGTTGATAAATATAAAGAGTTTACTACATGTTCTGGACTATTTTTTCTTTTTTACAAAAAACATAAGTCGCTTTAAATTGTTAACGTATTTAGTTTACATAACCTTAAATGTTAGCGTATCAGTTTTAACAATTAATATTAATCACATTTTTCAACTCACAATCGATATAATTAATACCATAGTGCCATAATATAGGTTGCAGGAAAACTACATTAGTTGAACTGGATGACTGAAATTATTTCAACCATATTAGTATATTTTATGTTTATTTAAAAATAAAGCTATACCAAATTTCTACCAAATCTATATATATATATAAGACAAAGCCCTCACTGACTCACTGACTGACTGACTCACTCACTCATCACTAATTCTCTTACTTCCCATTTACGTAGGAGGCTGAAATTTGGTACACTGATTCTTTAGGCATTAAATAGGAAAACTAAGCTGTTTTTATTCTGATCGGACTCTCGGGCTCCGCCCCAGTGGCTCTGGAGTTTCCCATGTTAACCTTATGAGTACTCATGTTTAAATGGAATTAATGATTCTTAACAGCTGTTTCAATTAGAAAGTTGGTTCTGTTCTATGATGGTCAATAGAATTAAAGTTACAAGGATTACCAACAGGGTGCAGCACTATTATTTCTTTTACATTTATGACAACAGCTAATTTGCAATCAAAAGGTGAGTAAGCGTAGCGAACGAACTTCAACCTGGAGGCGAGTTAGTGTAGCGAACGAGCTAACCTGAAGGAAAGTGAGCGCAGCGAACGAGCTCCAACCTAAAAGTGAGTGAGCGTAGCGAACGAACTTCAACCAGGACGTGATTGAGCCATGCGAACGAGCTCACTTATAAAGTTAAACGGGCAAAGCCCGCGGGTACAGCTAGTTGCAACAAAAATAAAAATTATGGCACATTTTTTTTATAACGCCCCCTACGTAGAATCATATAAAATGTTTGCTGTATACTCAGATGCAAACATGTATCTTTTGAATGTATGATCTGCAATATCCTAAACCCACTGTAATACTCCGAAGCAAACGTAATCTACCACATGTACACATTAGAATGGGACTCATGTCCAGCTTGTTGTGTGTCATGGTCTAGATCCTGTCTACGCTAGGCAAACGTTTCCTTGTCATTGTTTCACAACATGTACAGGGTACACATGTTTTGAATGTACCCAAAGTTGGAATAGTTCAGTGTACAAAAGAGGTATCAACTGCATTGTCAATAGTTTTTTATGTCATCGTCAGTGGTACTTAAAAGTAAACGATTATTGGGTTGTTTAATGTATGTGAAGAACTATTTGGTTCCCATAGTAAAATAGTTTGAACATATCTTCAATTTGTATTGTGAGCTTTCGGGACATGTGCAGCTCCAGAAAATCATTTTACATTATCCTAAAACGGTTTAGATCTTTTACTAATTTTAACGTTAACTATGCACTACATTTGTATTTTAAGACATTTTCTTACTGTTAATTTCTAACGTATAAAAAACAGGCTATCATTTCCAGCCTTTTATTTTATTTAGGGAGAGGAGGTAAAACATGATTTTACCTAGGACCGTTTTTTTTTTTAATTAGCCGTTTTAGTTTAGTTTTCAGAATTTAAAAGTTTCACATCACAGCATTGTTTACTTTCATAACAACATAGTTTTACTCATAACAACACGGGTAACGGACCAATGAGGTTCAGGGATTGAGAGAGAAGAAGTACAATTGTAATGATTCAACTTCAACTAATTAGTTTTACAGGCTAATGTTGCTAATTGTTGAGTGGTGCAAAAAGTGTTTGGTACTATGTTTCGTTGCATCACTGTCAGTGGCAATGAGAGGTAACGAAAACATAACCTCTCGTAGAAGTTATGAGTGGTGATTGTTTATACTTAAAAGTTGAAATGTCGTTTTAAAATTTACATAGAGTTAACAATAGTTTATTATCCATCGTATGAATAGTTCAGCGTAAGATGTGACACTAGCATACTAATGAAAGGATATTATCTAAACAGAATAAAATATAAGAGCATGTGACTTTTTTTAAGATTTCGCACTAGAAGAATCTATAACTCATTATGTCCTAATAAAGTTTATTGCAAACATCTATGGGAAAACTCAACAAAAATGCACTAGCGCAGTTTTAACTGGTGTCGGAAAAATAATTGCCTCAGCCAACTTCAATTGATTGGCAGTGTTGGTTTAAACGTTGATTCAGCTCGAAATGGAAGTGTGTAAGCATGAAGCAATTGAACGGCTTTTAATCGCAGCCTCCTCTAGATACAGGATAGTAATTATTCGGCCCAACAACAGTTGTTCGTTTTTAGCTATGTTCAAAATATTTATGGAACAAATCTTATTTTATTTTCGGTTCCATACATGTTATACTTCATTATACTTCACTACAATCCCTTCATATGCGGAATAATGAAATAGCAGGTGTTTACGACTTGTTAATTGAATTTTAACCAATTTTAAAATTGATAAAAATAAAATTTTTAGTGTGGAATTTTTAGGAGGAAGATTGGTATGTAATTTTTTTTTGGATTGTAGATGTTATATCACGCTAGGATTTTTATTTTAAGATATTGGATTACTTGTACACCCATTTACGATTACATATTCTGAGGTCTTACAAGAAACATATAAAAGGAAGATTAACAGTTTACGTAGATTTTTTTTTATTTTGTGTTATATTTATGCCCGAAACGTTTTAACCACATTACTAACTTTTCTTTTTGTAATTGCATCATCATTTAACTATCCAGTGAAACATTTCATCTGAGGCTAGGTTCTACTCCAGTTGGAATCGAACCAACAACATCTCGATATGAAGGCTGAGCATCCTTTTAACATGACTGCATTCATTAATTATAGAAACCTTGCTCGTTCAATTTATCTTCTAACCCGTTTTAAATGGTAATTTTAATCTTAAGCTTTGTCTAAGTTTCTCTAATTGCATATTCAGACTAATTATTCGCTATCCCTTCGACAGACTCGAAAAGTTGTTTCAAGATTATGTTTTTCGTTTCTACTCGTACGACTTAAGGTAATGGATGCACCAAAGCGTAATTCTATATATTATAAGGATTATATATCTTATATAGGGTGTCCAAAACCACCCGTACACCCCTTTCAAAACGATGGAAACCTTTTCTTACAAACAAAAAATAATACAGAACTAGCTTAATTGGGCATGGTCTACCAAATGGTGATAATTTCAAATCCAAAATCACACCGGAAGTGGCTTTTTCAGACCGGATGTTGACTTTTTTTAAATGTAAACTACCAATTTTGATTACAGAATCGGATTCTACGTTGAAAAATACATAACTTTTGTCTAAAACATTTTTTGAAAAACTTGTTTTCTACCTCTAATCCCCCATTAAAGTCAATAACTTTTGGTCATTGTGTCAAAGTTACTCAAACAATAACAGAGAAAAACAAACAAATAACAAAGATTACATAAAGACTTAAGACATATGATGAATGATGTTCTAGCTGTTTATTTTAAACACCTTAGCAATTGAGTAACAGCTGGTCTACACATTGCTAAGTTTAATTTTTTTTTTATAATTTATTTTTACATTTGACCCCTTAATGTAAAAACAAATGATTTATTTTTAAAATAAAATGAAATTAAGCAATGTGTAGACCAGCTGTTACTTTGCTAAGGTGTTTACAATGAACAGCTGAAACTATTTATCACATGTCTTTATGTAATCTTTGTTATTTGTTTTTCTCTATTATTGTTTCGAGTAACTTTGACAGATGAATGACCAAAAATTATTGACTTTAATGGGGCATTAGAGGTAGAAAACAAGTTTTTTCAAAAAATGTTTTAGACAAAAGTTATGTATTTTTCAACGTAGAATCCGATTCTGTAATCAAAGTTGGTAGCTTACATTTAAAAAAGTCAACTTCCGGTCTGAAAAAGCCACTTCCGGTGTGATTTTTTATTTGAAATTATCATCATTTGGTAGACCGTGCCCAATTTAGCTAGTTCTGTATTATTTTTTATTTGTAAGAAATGGTTTCAATCGTTTTGAAAGGGGTGTACGGGTGGTTTTGGACACCCGGTATATATATATATATATATATATATATATAAATTAAATAAATAAAAAAACCTATAAGTTTTGTTAAGCAAACTTATACATTATACGCAATAAAGATGTATCCAAAATGTAAAATTATTGTTGAACTACTCTTAAGATATTTAACTACCGTACTTGGATACTTGACAAATGCAATTATATTATTTGTCTCGTTTAAATACAAATATTTTAGCCTATTCTCTAATACGAGCTTTGTCTGTTTGTCTGTCTGTAATATATATCCCGAAATCCAGTGGAAGAATTTTGACTAAATTTTGGAATTAGGGACTTATAGCTCTTAAAACGTTATAGAGTAAAGTAGTAGAAAAAATGTGAAAAATCGTTGTCACAGGTCATTTGAAACTAATATTATTTCGTTTGTAATATATTTTAATCTGCCATCATTTACGAACGTAAAAGCTGAACAACGTTTTTCAATGGCTATAGGGGAGAACAATTATGTGCGAGTAGTACATAAACTTAAGCAAGAGATTATTAAAGTGCAACTTTTTTGTTTAATTGCAGAGTTGTTATTATTTCAGCAATCAAATGTCTATGGTTTGTAATGAAAATGTTTTTTTGTATATTATCGAATGTCCCTTTACGTTATTGTTTTAAATGTTTAACCCAATTAACCACAACAGAGCAAGGCTCGGCCCCTCCTAAAAGTAAGTCATACAAATAGTGATAAAGGAAAGTCAGTTATAAGAAAACAGTTGGAATTTACAATGGCATATACGTGAGATAACTTAAATCAAATTTCATAAGGAATATATTACTTTCAGGGTAATTGTATCATATTTCCTCATTTTGATTCGTCATAATGAACTGAGTTAACATAGGATGATTATAGGCCTCAAATTCGTTGAATCAGGTCAAAACTGACACTTCGTCAACAGTTGCCAACAGTTGCTTAACCTTTAATAATTGACCTCGTTACCTGAGATAGTAAGGATAACTAGCAAGGTCCAGTTTCGGCTGCAAGCAAGGCAAGGTTTCATTTTACCATTAGAGGTTGCCTTGTTAACGTTAAGTTTAGTCTTATCTTACCGAGAAGATATCTGTGTACTAGTTGCTGAAGTTAATAATAAGTTAAGCAAGTAATACAGGTGAGGAAGTACTCTTTATTATTCATTGAGATAATAAAGAATTTAAGTAGATGGATGTTACTAAATTGACTGAAAATATAAAGGAAAGAAATGCCATATTAAACAAACACATCTAGGTTTCATTAGGAATGTAAGAGTACATTAAACTAGTAATGCAAAATAATTCGTACAGTCTATGTCTATAAGGTTAAAAAACTAACATTTTGGGTTTTTCGAATTTAACGATAGCTCGTTTTTTCCTACATATTTCGTATAAGGATGTTCTTTATTATTGTTGCACAGTAGCTTAATCATCATACATGACACCATCAAGAAATACTTTACATTCATTCTGTTTACCTTTACACATTTTTGTTTGTCACGACTTTGAAATAAACTAAAAGATTTTCCATTTACTTTTCTCAACAATATCTACGTATTCTTTGTTAATAAGATTTTGAATACGTCAAAACATTTATTTTGAACTTTCTATGTGTTTATATGTATTAGAATTTAAATTTATGTGATACAACATAAAGTTTAGTTAAAAAGTGAAATTTTACGCCAAGAGAGATTTCTGGTTACTTATTTTTTATAATTTAGTATATTTACCTAACAAGATTGAGGGTACGAAATATAAAACGGGGACGTTAAGTGGTACTCATGATTACAACTCAAAAATTAGCAAATATTACAATGAACAGACACAGTCAATGCAAATATAATAGTCCTACAACCAAACGATTACAATTACAGTTTGGTGTGACAGTTTAAAGTAGACAGTATTATATAAAGTAAACAAAAAAAAACTTTGGCATAGTAAATTTGAAGGATACACGTGTTTGTGTACACACACCATTGATTGTGTTTGTTGAAAAATAATTTGTACCCATACAATATTTGTAATCTTTGTTTAGTTACATAGATTTAAAGAAAGAAGTGATTAGTTTGATATTATTTTTATATAGAAATGCTTGCATAAAATGTCAACATAATGTGCTCAACCAACTCTCTGTTAGACATAGGATATCAGGACAAGGCCATACCCGACCCTGCTTGTTAGTAAAGGGTGGAACGTTGTGTCTCACCTTACCACAGACTGGCATCCTTGTTAGCCTTTGATTACATCATAAAACCCTTGGAGAAATATATCAAACTTCATATATTTTGGATACATATTGAAACGAATAATATTGAAAGTTTTATTTAAAAAAATATCTCATTGGTTATTGGACTGACACAAGTTTATAGTAAATGAATAATTTTGTATCGAAAAAGAACGATTTTGATAACCTGAAAACAGTATATGTATACAAATAAAAGTATAAATAAAAATAAACTAGGTTTATTGAGTCGTAATAAAACGAAAATTCTTAATACAATTTTTTTTTCTAATTTCCTTGTTAGTGACATATCAGCCATTTCGTTTTTATAATTATTTTTAAACCTAATCAAATATATTTTTGAAACTCGGTGTACAATTTGATTAGGTCATAAGCTATTTAGGAAAAACAATAGTCATACGAAATGTTTCGGTTTCAAAATGACGGGCCTTTAAATTTGTACAACTTCAATGACTTTAATAATTAACTGGGTTTATTAAAACATTCTAAGTACACTTTTATTTAGCATTTAAAATTTCTTATAAAAGATCATTTAAAAGAAACTAGCCCATGGGCTTCACCCCGTTTGACTTCATAAGTATTAATGAAACTATTGATTGGGTAAGTTAACCATAAATAAACAAAATACAGTAAAACAAACAAATAATCACACCTGATTTTAATGAGGTAATAAATCGAAAGAATAACAAACAAATAAGTACAGCTGAGTTATTTTTAACATTAGGTATATGGAAAGTTCCCTTTAAAAAGGACTTAAGACCTTATAGGGCAATTTATGAAATAGTGGATAGTTTTGCGCAAGGTTTCTCGTCATGACGAACATTTTAAGTATATGGTTTATGGGGGTGTGACTTGTAGTTTTCTCAAAAGTTCATGGGTACTTTTGGCTTTATATATAGATATTAAATAACAAACAGCTGAGGGATCACGATTTTTAGTAAAGAGGGCCAACCAGTCAGGAATCACCAAATTAGTCACCTAACAGTTAGACATTTAATTTTTTTATGACTTAATCAAATTGTATGCCAATTTTCATAACGATAGCTAACGAGGATTGTTATTCGGGATTTTTGGTTCTATCGGACTCATTAAATATTTCATAAATAACTCTTTTGTTTACTTACGGAACACCATGTTTGAAAAATACAAGATCAAAAGAAAAGATTGTATTTTAAAAATAATTTGGCTCTTATAACCAACGTTAAATTTAGATTATTAAATCGCACATTATTTTATAACATAAAAGTATGTAATACATAGTAAAAACTGATTATGTTTTATACTATAAAACATAATCAGTTTTTATTTAAAGATAATATCCCCTCCATTGCAATTGTTCGAAAATTTGATTTTAGCAAGCTCATGAGGAAATGTCATTCAATCTAGCGGAGTACAAGACAAAGTCAAAGGAGCCTTTGTGCACGTTTCTGTTATTGAACCGAGTGTAATTAAAATTAAATAACAGGTAAGACTATGATTGTATACATAGTACTTCTTTGAGCTTGGTGAATTGATTATACTGTAGTTCTTATAAATTAAATTGACATTGATTTCATTTAATATAGGCCTAACGTTAAAATAGAAGTTAAATTCGGGTGAATTTGTTTTGAGGATGGATCTGAAACCTTTGAAGGTTTATTTTGTTAGATATTTACATGTTGTATGAGTTTTTAAGACACGAAAGAAGTTTTTAAGACTGCAACGGAATAGTATGCCGTAATGTGTATATAAAGACTGTATCTTTTATGACGGAATAAAACTTGTATAATAACAAACTTGATTAAAAATTATTATAAACTAGACTAGAGTAATTCTTAATTAATTGTTGACTTCGTAATTAAGTAAGCAACGAAGTAATTAAGACCTTACATATTACATATAAGACTAACTACTCTAAGACTACTGAGACTTTTCTAAGTCTACTATATAAGACTTTTTATTACTCGCCTAGTAATCGAAAAGTAGCCCGTTCGATCCTAAATAATCAGCAGCCTTTTATGGGTTGAAACTGACCCAGCTGTTCCTGATCCTTGGAATTTACATACATGATCCTGACTAATGCAACAGATGATGTTAGTTATTGACAATGCTAAACAGGTAATTTTACACAATTGTATACCCACCTTGCATTCATATCAATACGCACTCAGGTGTGCATTGCTGTCTTAAGGTAAAATATATTCTTAATTAATTAACTGTTAGGAATAATAGTTTTCCTACCAGTGTATGAAAATGATCCCATTGCCACACATGTAAACAGTACGCGAAGTAGCTCATTGCCGCTCTAGAACGGGAATGGATCATTCCTGCTTGATAATCAGCTGTCTTAGTTGTCGTTTCTAGAATAATTACAGCCACGGATTCTTAACGTTAGTTACCATCCGGTAATAATAATAATAATAATAGTTTACTAAAGATATGAGTCCAATTGTTATGTAGGTTGATAAAAGAAAAATACAAGCTAGTGTAACGAGATGATTATAGTTTGGGGGAGTTTTTTAAATTTTTTTAGGGTGGGCGGGAAAATGCATTTATATGGCTAGTCTGTAATGCCTTCCGTAATGTCTCCAACTATGTAAAACCGTATGCAAAATGACTACACTTTCAGGAAGTGATATTATAATCACCATATTAAGCATGAATCTGAAGTCATACAAAAATACAATACAACGCTTAAGTAAAATAACAGAGGGAGAAAGTAAGGACCAAATTGAGCTTACCTGCCTCAAATAACGCGATCAAGAGCTGCGTAATGCATTAATGAAGCTTCCTACGTTCTCGTTTCTCACCGACTCTTAAGAAAACCCGACGTGCCTTTCTAAATCTTTAGGAAATTATGTTTTCCGGTGGTTTTATAATTGTCTTTTACTATTGATGTGTCACTTACCATCATACTTTAAAACATCTAGACATAATTATACTTTCTTACGTTTATTTACTCAATAATATAATGAACGAATACTAAATGAGAAGCTGTAGGTTCATCTTTGAAATAGAGTTTATGTCTGGTAGCGGAAGATAACTAGGGTTTTTGAGGATCTGTCCCTACATTTAGCCCACAAATAGTTTTATCTGTAACACTTTGGATGAATATTAGCATTTCATATATTTTAACAGCATTAACAGTTTAGCGGTTTATTGGATTTTACTTTGTTGATACTATTTTTTTCATAAAAATCTATTCTTCTCCAACAAGGTAAATCAGGTTTTTTTGATTTTCTCCACCTACTATACAAAATTGCCTACATTCCTTTTTGAAGATAACTTAGGTATTAATACAACTAACAAAATTTACTTTCTTGATAGAAATTCGCCTTGTTCTTAAGCTACAGAACGATTAAATTAAAGAAGTGAATCTTGCAGGAAATCTTGTAAGCTTGGACTATAAGACAAGGAAATCTCATTAACTGGTAACAAGAATACAATGTCCATAAACATCGCCCTGTGATTGCCTACCAGAGCCGACCTTTTTAAAAGGGCTTTCTCCGTGTAGTCGTTAACTGTTGGAAGGGAAAGTTACTTTAAAAACTTCTTTTCTATTTTATAAAGGTATCTTTATATTTTATAGTAAAATGTAAATTTACCATATAGCATATTATAAGCTAGTCAACAAAATATATACCAATGTTTTTTTTTCAAAATGAAAGTATAAAAACACAGGATCTGATCAATTATTGTAAGGCAATGATTACACTTTGTTTTAATATTAAAGTTCTAATTTTCAACCGGGATGGTGAAAAATCTATATTTAACGTAACACTCAACCAAATTCAATATTTATACAAAGCTATCAAAAAACAATAAAATTATTTTACTTTAATTATGGTCCCCGAAGAGATATATCATAGAAATATATTTTAACGATAATAATTTCAAACCAATTTTTGGAAAATATAATATGTTACGCCATTATGTTTGATTCATGCCTCCTGTAAATATTTGTTTTGTTAAATTCCACCCCAAACATTAACAATACGTGATAACTGTATTAAAGTACAGCTAAATATTTTACAGCTTAAGTTCGTATGGGGAAACGTTTGAACTCTTCTCGTTCTAAACCTTGTACATAGTAAATAACTCAACGTCAAGCTATAAAGAGTGTCCCATAACTCACTACAGTACCAATATTTTTAAGTTATTATTGTACCATATACAAGTAAAAATATCATAGGTACCGTATTCAAAATTCAAAAACTCAAAGAATACTCGTATAGCCACCATTTAGTTTTTTTCACAAAAAATATTTAAAATCATGAACAGCTTGTAAAAAAAATTAAATGTGGTATATTACCTTAAGGAATAATCAAATAAAAAGTCATGGGTTTGATGGTTTATTCTCAAAATGGAGGCCACTTAAACATTTTAAAACGTAAATATCTCAAAAACCGCATATGAAAAAGAATTTAACTGTTATGTTCCTTAAAGCTAACACAGTTATAAATCTTATGATAAGATTAAAGTAAATCGGTTTATAAAATAATGGAAAATCTCATTTTTGATCAAATTTAACATGCCATTAACAATAGTTACTTTGTAAAACAACTACTAGTGAGCCACGTCAATCAGCTGTTTTATGCTTATTTACACTTATCAGCTGTTTGAAACAATACGTTAACATGGGACAATTTCCTGTGTGTTTCTTATTGTAAATCAGTGTGCCTCATGTAAATAAGTACACATTGTTTAGTAAATTATAAGTTTTAATATTTTTTTATTTTTGAATTAATTTATTATATAAATGCTAAAGCACACACTGATTCGTCTATAGTCCAGGAATAATACCTGAAAACGTTTGTAGAGTTCCGGGACGCCCTGTACAGATATAACGCCGGAGCTTTGGTTTATTTGAATGTTATTTTGAAAGATTTAATAGTTACGTAATTACTCTAATGTAAACCTAGAAGTAAAACTATTGTGCAATGTCAAAGGGGTTCCCTTTGATATGGAACACCCCACATTTAGCTTACCGAACACCCTCAAACCACAACTTGATTCCGAAATTAAGTTGATTAAAATCTTTTGGTAAATTAAAATCTGTTGATTTTAAATTATATTTATAAATGTTAAGTGTAATTATGCATCATTAAATGTTTTTTTTATATGTTTAAAATTTCAATGACGCTGACGATCGTCATACTTAACATCTTGTGCCAAGTTTTTGTTGGCTGCCATCAGAAATGTTATTAAAACTGACTCTTTTGTACTTTACGGCTTATAATCTCAGTGAATTGTTCTTTTTAAGTTCATATTTTAAATTATTCCTTCAGCAAGAACATGCGATAAAGTTTATATTCTCACACAATAATGGCAATAGCATTACCTCCTGATAACATCTTATTAGGTTACATCTAACTAGATCTTATTCAGATTTTAGTTCAGGTCAAATTTCATAGAACCATGTGGTGTATATATCTATTAATAATATAATTATCATTCTGTTTTATCTACAAGCATCCTTTTCGTAAGCAATTACATGCTTTATTATGATTATTTTACGGTTTATTGCAAGCTGTTAATTATTACAACGCTCTACACAATAACTATATCTTTTCAATGATTAAACCATTTTGTTTAGTCTAGTTAATATTTTAACTGAGCTTACATTTCTT
The DNA here is from genome assembly GCF_028750875.1 of Macrosteles quadrilineatus. Taxonomy (NCBI): domain Eukaryota; kingdom Metazoa; phylum Arthropoda; class Insecta; order Hemiptera; family Cicadellidae; genus Macrosteles; species Macrosteles quadrilineatus. Next base: position 24,814,358 of record NW_026542598.1, read on the forward strand.
AAAACAAATTGACTTTATATAAAAAACTTAGTTTTCAGATGTTTTTTATTCATTTTAATAATGAAAAAGTCAGTTGAATTCATATACTATTTACAGTTTAATTTAGACAGTAAATTATAACTGTAAAGTTGTTAAAACAAACTGTGCTGAGTTACAAAACTGAAGAAAAGTTTTCAAGGAATCAGGTGATTTCTCTGAGGAGCAATTATGAGTTCAGATAAGAAAACAGGTAAGGGCCCAGAAAAACTTTCGTTCTTCTTAGCTAGTAGGTTCGTAATAAAAATTTGAATACATAACTACTCTAATTATTCAAAATGCAATGATTTTTTTTGTGTAATGATTGTAGATCTAGGTGTACATTAATTTTTACTTTTAATGGTCTTAAATTGAATAACCCCTCCCAATTTTCTCAGTCCGGAGGTTTGCCACTAAAAAACCATTCTTAAACAAATGCACCATTAACGATGGATAGCAGATTGCAAATACTTCATAAGGGTTTCATGAATTTTTATTGATACAAGATTATTTAAAATAGTTTTAACTGCACACACTTTAAAATTCACTTTTGTAACCCCCTCTTTTTTATCTAATCAAATTGATTGGAAATCCCTCTAACTTAAGTTTATTTTAGTGAATAATTCATTGAAATGTAAATCAATATTTGCAAGTATAACTTTTAATTTGATTACAAGGGTTTATTAGCCTAACCAGTTTAATTATCATAAAGAAAGTTACGGCTCTGTAACACGAGCGACACCCCAGTCCAGTCCCCAGTAGACGTTTCTTGTGATGGTCATTGTTATTCATATTGGTCTACAACCCTATTTACATGCATTACTTAGCCTCTTGTTGCTATTCTATTGGATTTTGTCACAGTTTGCATTAACTATCTTCAGTGTTAGAAATCTAATTGTTTGTCTTAAAAGAAATAATGTAATGTCAATAACTAAATGATTGGATTTAAAATATATTACAGTTTATAGTGCTGTGTTGAAAAATATACTGAATTTCGTTTAGTATGCTTATAACATAAAACTCTAAGTTGTCAAGATTTTACTGATAATGACGTCAGTATTATGTAGTTTATAAAATAAACGTGTTATAATGAAACTATAAATATTATCAGTATTATAATATACAATATTGATATTTAAATATTACAGTATCGCCAAGGAGCCATCGGTAGTTTAGAGATATAAATAAAAATTAGTAGAGACTATCGTAATATCATATCCAAGTAGAGAGTAATAAATGAATGCTAAAAGCTTTGTGTCCCTAATGAATACCAATGACTGGCACAAGAACTTTGCTAGTAACACTCTAACTTTACAACCAAAGTTTGACTTATTCAGTTATAGACTGATTGACCTTTAATGGGCTTCACAATGTACGTTGTTAATGTAATGTATAAAGTGTTTTTAACTGCCTGCATGTATTGTGCGTATTAAGATACTTTTAGTGTTGTTGTTTAATTTTCCAGTTACATTTAGTGAGTGTAAATTGTCAATAGTTAATACTACTATAAGAAAACAACTAGCAATAGTCGTAATGGAATAAATGGTGGCTTGGTGTTAAAACGAAAGAAAGAATATATCGTTTCCCAAAAGTATATGTCAAATTCGGTATCAAATTTCAGAATTTGGGTTTGGTCTCCTCCATTTCAACAGTCAATTTAAAAGCATTAAAACAGCGTTAAAAGATATATTATGCAAACAAACAATAACAATGTTATTATGTATAAACAGAGACCGTAAAAACATTGATCAAAAATGTTAATCAAAAAGGCGTACAGGGTGGGGTAAAAGTCCAGGGACGGTTAAATATTTCAATAAACAACAAGGATAGAGCTAAAAACACATAAAAAGGTAATAAACACTTACATCTTTTTAGCACATTATTTAATCATACGCTACCTCCTCAGGGGAATGGCTCGCTAGAAGTCAAGGAAAAATCATGAACGTAATCATCGGTCAATATTAAAATAAAATTAAAGGTCCCAATTAGCAGAATATAATGCCGGAAATATAAGTTCAAAAGAACAACTGAATTAGAAAAGACAACCGATCAAAATATTAAAATGGCAGATTCAAAAAATATTTGAATGGCTGCCATTTATTGACTCAGTTTGTTGTCTATTTGAGTTCAAATTTGCAGCATTGTATTCCAGCAGTAAAAGCCTTTAATTTTATTTACATATACGAAATTAATAATGTACGTAGATTAAAGATTTTCTTCTGACTCCTAGCGGTCCGTCCCTCTGAAGGGGTAGCGTATCACTGAATAATGGGCTAGAATGATTTTAATGCCCAGTAACTTTGTAACAAGTTTTGCAGCTCTATCCTAATTATTTTTTAAAATATTTAACTGTCCCGGGACGTTTTTCACCCTGTATAATTTGTATAACTGCACGACTGCATGATTCATGCTTCTCGGGAGTTATAAGGGAGTAAGTTAGGTAAAGAAAAAATGTTATCAAACTAAAATGATCGTGATCAACATATTAATGTTTTGTAAATTCTTTAAATTCAAGTTCTCAAAACGCGCATTCTAGTGATGGAAAATTTTCACATGTTTAAATATTCAGAAATTAAAGTATGACTTTACCGCGTTGAAATAAAAATGTACAGAGAAACCTACAACATATTTTTCTGCAAAAAAGGTAAATTACCTACAGATATCTAAAACAACCTAACTGTCAGTTGAAATATCAGAGGTTGAAGGTCAAGATACCTAACTTCTCTCTCGGGGACCGATGAAGCTCCGTTCCGTGTCTTGAATAGTAATGAAGCTTTCCAACAACCCTTAGGAGAAGTCTAGTAAAAGCTAACGCGATCATACTTCCTCGGCGAAAAAGAGGTTTCTGAGCACACGAATAATACTACGTCATAATATGTATTTTAATTACAAAATAACAAAGAGTTGGTTGTTGAGTTAAAGGCATTGAATTCCAAAGGTTACCTAATATATTGAGCTCAATATTATTCTCTTACTCTTGTGTTTATATCGAAGCTGATTCCTAGTTCTACTAGGAAGTAAATTATTGTTTAGACTAGCATTGTGTGAAGATCTGTATCTTGAAAATAAACTGTATGAACATTGTAAGTAACCGTTGCAAGTTAATAGTACTCCAAAATCTTTAATTTAGATTTAATTGATAGTAAATTTGTAAAATGAGTTAGTATATCTTTTGTTTTATTGTAATAATCTAAGCGCAATAGTTAAAAAACATATGTCATATTTTGCAATTAGAAAACTAGTTTTTTCTTAAAAAAATTTTTATTTGACGACTCAATGTATTCACTAGAAAGTTTGCTAGCTGCATTATTGCGAGAATAGCTGGAATAATTGTACGCGAGTTCAACTTGCAACAAACAACTTTGTGAATTAAACATTCCTAACTCAAAACATTCGTGTTGAAAATAGTTATCTTAATCCAATTTTAGCATTTGTAGCATACCGCGTTTACATTACACACCAGCTGGATATTAAAGAAAAAACCTATGTTGCCTTATCGCCGTAAAAGTTAGAGCCATTATACAAAAAGTTTGTTAATAAAGTCATTGACTTAAGATTTTGTTTCCTTAGGAAGTGAGTAGGCTATTTAATTTGAGTAAGCTCACATATTCTGGAAGGGGTGGGGAACTTATAGTTGATGCTTCAGACCCATTAAACTATTTATTTTTTAGGATTCAGTAATATCGCAATATATTCAGTAGATAGATTCAGTAATATTGGGATTCATAGGGTAGAGCCTACCTCAATCTTAAAAGTAAAACTATGAAATAACGTGTATGTCATGTATATAAAAAACATAATATTTTAAATGAAATTTCACCTTACTTATGCTAAAAAAAAGTTAATTGTTTACGCTTCAGTTGAATATCAGCATTTGGTGACTTAATGATATTAAAAGATTGACAGTTTATAAAGGTTCACTCTATCTGATTAATCCTGTTTGGCACGACTTTTATGATTACCTAGTCTGAGATAATTTATACATGCATTTTTTATAGATATGCAAATGTCCAATTGTTCATAATCGATTGGGAGTGTGTGCTTATAAACCTTAAGCTCATTTGTTTACATTTGTAAAAGACTTACTAACGGATCATAGTTTATTATTTTCCAAATGATGCTCATATTAAACACCTCTAGGCTTTAGAAAATCAGGCTTTAGCTAGATACAAGTTAATTACGTATAGATACTAGTTAGTTAATTTAAAACCCAGTCATAGGAACAAAAGATCATATTCCTGGTTTGAAAATCTTTTATGTTACGAAGGTTATGCTGACTTATAATAAATGATGTAATCTTATAATAAATGATGTAATATTTGTAATCATATGTAGAAATAAATGTTCAATCCTTTGATACAAATGAAAAAAATAATAAAAAGAGTAAAGAGCTATTTCAGTATCCCACTAGTCTTGGTAAAGCCTTCATATAAAAATGTAAAAAAAAAAAAAAAAAAAAAAAAAAAAAAACTAGCCATATTCCCTCAAAATTCCTGAGAACTACCTTAATTCAGAGATAAAATATCAATCCAAATATATTATTTAGAATGTATAATTACATTTTGTGTAAATTATGTATGTATGTTCTCGAACTAATAGACAAAATCACGTATTTTCGTTTTTGCAGCTAACGTAAGGAAGTAAATTTATCCACAGGGATTTGGCTTGAACTTAAGTTACAGGAAGATTAAATAAAAGAAGTGAATCTTGCAGGTAATCGTGTAAGCTCGGACTATAAGACAAGGAAATCTCATTAACTGGTAACAAGAATACAATGTCCATAAACATCGTCCTTTGATTGCCTACCAGAGCCGACCTCTTTAAGTGGGCTTTCTCCCTGTAGGAAAGTTAATTAAATTTAAAAACTTGTATTCAGTTTTATAAATTAAATTTTATAAATTTTTAGTGAAGATTCAATACTAAATTTATAATAACGTGTGTATTATGTATTATGTTTTTAATTTGAAATATGTATTAATTATTTTACAAAGTGAGTGTTTTACTCATTCTAATGTAATTTTTTAGTTACTCAAAGTATTTTCAAGTAACACTATTGATTGGTAGGTCCATATATTTATAAAAAAGCTCTGTTTTATAAAATACAACTATGGACGCAAATATATTTTTTTTATTAGTGAATTGGTTCGGATTTCGAACTTTGTCTAAGAAAAACTAACCTAATATAGTATTTAAAAATATTTACGAGTAATTAATGTAGTGAGTGCAGTTATCGTTATGTATTACGTGAGGTACAGCTCCGTAGTGACTAAAAAATTGTATCATTTTTTTGGTAATATTTATAACTAATTTGTTAACTATTTGTGCAAAAGGAAATACATCAATAGACTATGATCCATCACTAAATTATTACGTAATTTATTTCTACTCTCGAGTTCTTATAGATGGTAAAAAATAAATTAGTTTGTTATTTTTTGTTGTACTAATAACATTTGCACTATAAATCAAGTCCAGCAATATTACTATAGCGTTTAATCGCCTTCAGGTAAAGTCAGAACTAAAACTTGGATGACAAAGTAGTTAAGTTGTACTTTGATATTGAATACCCGGCCTTTGACTCATCGTACGTTCCCGTAAAACCGTTTGGAAATTCCGTACAAACCATAAAATATAACTAGACAAAGCTAAGCTCATTTTTAATAAATAATCTTAATTGAAAAATATACAACTGGGGTTTCAGTTTGGTATATATTCATCTTCAACAATTAATAAATACAGTTTTAAGTATGTGTAAATAAATAAATGAGTCTTTATTCAGCAAGCTAGGGAAAAAAAATTCACCTCCGTTGGATTATGACGGTTTGAGTGTGAAGTCTTTCTTGGATTTACGTATTTTATCACAATATAAATATACATAACTTTACTTTGTATACTGCACACTTACTTTGTACATTTAACTTACTTAATTAGTTTGAGTATTACTAAACAAGTTATATTTTCATACAGGTAAACTAGCTATCTTTTATATCGATTGTATTGAACTAGCCAAAGTTTAAAACGTGGGTTAGAAAAGAGATAGCGTAATATTTAGTCCATTTTCCAGTCGACCTGTTTTAACACATGTTTCCATGCAGTACAACAGTGGTGAGCTAGAGATATTCCCCGTTGCTAAGCAACAAACATCCAATATCTCCGTCTCTCTCAGTTTCAACTGGGTCACTGTCCAACCCCTTTCGAACATTAAATCCCTCCCCAACCATTACCACATCGTACTTACGTCACGCTTTCAAAATGGGTTCTAAAAAAAAAACACACACACATTCGCCTATTGGATCTGATAATGATTGGAGTGTCCAATCGAAATCGATCACCACTTACCATCTTTTTTGTATATTTACCGTCTTATGAGTAACAGTATAAGCGTAGAAATATGTTTTAAGTGTTATAAGACGTATCTTTTATTTACTCTCCGTAAATTGAATAACACGTACAATGCTGATCAAGAAGTTATTTCATACCAAACCTTCAGGTTCTTACGCTTTCTTGATAGTCTGATTGGGATGGCCATTAAATTTATGGGTTTTCATTACTAGCATTAAGAATTTTAAAACGCTCGTTTATTAGTCTGACTACATATATGTTTTCCTGGTCCAAATTTTTTCTCATCTAAATATATAATTCTGTAAGACTAAATTTTTACCAGAAAATTGTGGACGTCTGGTAAGTCGCAGAAAAGTGGGAGGGGTCTTAAATTAAAGGTCTTGACCCCAGGGACTCGGGAAAAATAGCATAATTCCCATTAAGTTACCAGAAAACGAGATATAACGTAAAACATCCACCATAAGAAATGCTTGGGGACTGAAAACGGCTGCATTCTATCAGCTGTTACTTATTTATTTGCAATGTTTACATTTATTCCGAAAGTCAATGTTGGTAAATAATGATTCAAAATTAATTGTGTTTAATTTTTTAGTTTTCCGTTTTTATAATGAGTGATGTAACTAGACTGGGTAGGAGAAGACCTGCAAGACGTGGAAGAGTGTCCAGGAATTCAACACACTTAAGAAATGCAAAAGAGAACGTCATGTAGGGCCTAACTGTGAAAGAAATCCAGAAGCTGTTTTACAATCTGTCTTTAGAAGAATGCTGGAAAATGAGTTGAGTTGTTTCTCTAGGTCCTCTTGAAGCGCTTGCATGCATTGTGGTGCATTTCACTTCGCAAAGGAGGCCACAAATGGACATTTCAACGCATGTTGCCACAATGGACATGCCACAACCATCGACATATAAAACTAACTGGATTGCGCGCAGGCCGTAAGGCTCGTGTAGAGCTTTCCGAGCCAATACAGGTGTGTATAGGGGTTGCCGCATGGGCAAATTGAAGGCAGCATGTGGGATATAGCGCGCGAAACCATGTTGTCTACACCTGACCTTGGGCGCATGTGCGTGTTACAATAAACCTCCCTCAGTCTACGTCTACAAAATTTCTACTTCTTTGGTAAAATTTGAATACTGTAAAGGCTATGAATATCAATATTTAACCGTAAATTCGTATTTATAATAGCTGTTTTCATTGCATTATATTTTTCAGAAATAGGAAAATGAATGTCAAATTTGCTGCACAGACTTTAAGTTCAAGCGTTACCGACGCGCTAGAATTTTTACTAAGGAATGACCATCCTGATTTCATAGGTTGTGAGGCAACAATTGAGTTTTTGAGGATTATTGATCAATTGTTTGATTTTTTGAACAGCAGGGATCCATTTGGGAAAAATGTCAAAGCACCGACACGGAAGGACAATTTAGAGTATATAAATGGTATGCTACAGAAATCTTTGAACTATTTTACCTGTTTGAAAATTGAAAAAGTTCCTATTCTCAATCATGCCAGGAAACCGTTTGCTCTCGGCTTCATCACCAACATCCACACGATAAATATTTTGATAAAAAGTTTATTAGAGGAGCATGAATTTAAGTACATATTAACGTACAAGTTTTCTCAAGACCACCTGGAATTGTTATTTTCCTGTATAAGATCTCGAGGAGGAAATTACAATAATCCAAATGTGAAACAGTTCCAGTGGGCTTTGAGGAAACTTATGTTTCGCAATAGTGTCCAGCCATTTGATAAAGGCAATCTATATAATTAATACGCTACATGAAACTTTGTCGGTTGAACTCCTCCGCCATTTCTTAACCGTTTTTATCCATTGACGTCTCATTGGAAAGATCGTGTCGCGTAGATTTGCAAACTGGCCTTACATTTTTTTTAAAGTCCCCTGGGCTCTGCCCCAGTGGCTATTTATTATTCAATTCAATGAAACACATTGAGTACATTTTTTTACTATTTGAGTTTGTGTAAACATATCCTCCAAGACGGATCGTGTTAGTATGGTTGTATCTTAAATTTGTGTATTTATCGTTGTTTTGTGTCGCTATGACGAATCGTGTTAGCATGATGGTAACTAAAATTTGTGCATTTATCGTTGTTTTGTGTAGCAATAATTTGTTTATTTTTTGTTTTTTTTTCTTTTAAATGCCTCCGACGCGACTACAACGAAACATAGACAGGAGGCGTAATAGTGCTAACGACCGCAGCTACAGAACAGGGGCGCGTAATAGACTTAACTCATCACAGTCAGCACCTGACCCTGGACAATCTCAACTATTAGGCTACAAATGCGCCCTAACACTACCCCAAAACGACTTTTCGTTGTCAATTGGCCCTCTATCAATGACCTGTGTTGCCTGTACAGCGAGGCATTTTGAGAAGGAGAAAACCGGACGGATTGCTTTAGGTTAGCAATAACTAAGATAAACATGGTCTGAGTTATACACCGGTAATCTTTGAGTTGACTCTTTTAAACTCATTGTAAATATGACTGTTATTCGTTTTGAAATAACTTCTGTAATACTTTGCAATTGCTCGAATTCGAGCAACATGTACACTAGTTGCTTATCATTTGACTTCAATCAAAAAAGTTCTGTAATGAGCTTCAAGGAATTATCCCAAGTAGTTGGACATAGTGATGAAGCCGATGATGCTGATGATATAGAATGTATGTCATACATTTAGAAGGCATAGAAAAGTCGTCTTACTATAAAGATAATGTACTATATTATATTTGTGGTTATGTTATTCGAAAGTTGGATCCTAAACTGAAATGTGAAGAATGTAGTAATCTTTTAGTAACTGGCGATTCAAATCCAAGCCCTTGCACTAATTTTACTGATTTTATATCAAAAGGAAAATTAATCAGGGCTTGCCCAGATGTACTAAAAATTGTTAAGTTCATGTACAATCAAATTGTTGCATATTCCAAGGATTGGCAAAAATTTGATGCCTCAAAAACTATTTCATTAGCATGTAGAACCTTTGCTGGTAACGTTTTTCTTAATCATAAAGGTAATAATGAATTTGGCGAGGAAAGCCATGACATGAAATTAATCAAATTAATTGGTATTATGTTTTACAAAATTATATGCCACAGCATTTCTAAGCGTAAAACAGCAGAAGCTTCTCTGTCAAAGCTTGGTATGCGGCAGAAGTTAAATAAGCTTATTCTTTTTAGCAATGTTTAGGCTAAATGTGTTTCTTTGTTTTACAAAGTTTCCTAATTAAATTTTTCTTATAGAATCTATCCTTGTTCTTACTAATACCTTACCCCCGAATATTTGGTATTTTACGAGAAACTGATAAACCCCATTTTAACATAAACTATTTTGTATTGTAACATTGAAACATAATTGGTTTCGTTAGTAAGTGAAGAAAGAACCAAGCCATTAAGGTTTCTTAATTGTACTATTTTATTACTTTTATTCCATCGTCAAAAAAATTAAAATCGGAATTTAAATTATATTTGATCAGAAACCTCAGTGTGAAATATCCGCCGTCAGTTAATATTTATTAATTGTGGTACCCAAACTCGGTTACTCACAGCGTTATTTTTACACTTTTATTACTTGTAAAAAGTTCATGAAAATTGATTATTAAAATGCCTTACAACGTTTTAGTTGAGAGTAAAGGGCTGGATAAAGTGCATCGTCCTGGCCGCGACAATGCTAAGATGTGGCGCAGCGAGACGCTTAATCCCACATGACGCCTGCAAAATCTAAAACGCAACCCCGGTCGTTGGTTCGGGTCGCGGAGCCTAGCAGCCGATCCAGTTAGTTTTATACATCGATGGCCACAACCACAAGTAAATGACGAACTAACTGTTTTTACATGATTCGAACTTCATAAAAAAACATAAGGCAATACAACAGTGCAATTGCTATTGTGTCGCTTTCCGCTACAAAAAAGAGGTTCCGGGAAATGGGCCTTACTGTCTTAAAATTCAGGGACAAATTCATAGATATTTCTGACTACCACCGCCAAATGGGGAGTTGCCTTCATAATAATCAATAATAATTTTAACCTTTACATTTGGTTCTCAAAATGGAAACTATAACAGAGTTCGTAAGATTACAAAACAAATCTTCTATTTTAAACCAAAAAAGATGTGCAATGTTTGGCTGTATGATTTCAGCTCTGATTCGTCGCTCTCCGGGATCAGGCCAACCATGTGCACGTTTCCATTTTTTGTAATATGTTGTGTTATTGATTTAATCATTATTTTACAATTGTAGGCTATTTCATTGACACATTAGAAGCAACTAATATACGACTCCAACGAAAGGAAAACCAAGATATAAAACAAGAAACACTGCTAATTTTAAGTAACATAAAATTGATAATTTTAGAAACTTATTTAGAATATTTGTCTTATGTTTTATTTTCATTGTAGTCTAAATTAGGGGCTATGGCCCCTATAGGCCACTAGTATATTTTCTTTACATAATTTTAAACGTAACTATATACAATTTCTGTTGCAATGAACTATAAAGGGGTTTGGCTGTCAAAGGTGATTGCAAAAATATGTTTTAAAATAATATTTCTTGATTTTCTATTTGTACAAATCTCTGTGAAAGCGTAAATTTGGATTTCATTATACTTTATTGAGTGATCCTACATACAGGGTGATTGGTAAACAGTGTGATAAAAAATGTTTGGTGTAAGTACAAAATAAATGAAGTGTGATGATGCATATCAAATGTTCCAGTCAAATGTTCAAAAGTCTAAAAATTTGCTTCCCAAAAAATATTTAATGTTTTTCAAAAATAACCATGCTTTTAAACTTAATACAGCGATTTCTCAATTACCTGTATATGGATTTGAGTAGATAATGCCATTTTCGTGTTTTACATTAAATTTTGAACAAGAATAATAGAAAATGACGGAGGATCAGTTGTAAAACTCCATTGTAAATAGATTCAAAAATAAAAATTAAGATGTTTGATAAAAATAAAAATAAAAACAATGGTCTGTTGCATTTTCACACGCTGTATACAAGAAAGTGTCGGAATATGTTAAAAACTGCGCCATTTTATAAGCTTTCCAACCATATGTTACACTATTGAGGTTTAGATATTTTTTTGTTTGTTTAAGTGGTTTGAATAATAGAAAACAGGGAACTTTTTTACTGTTTTTACTGTTCAAGCTGAAACAAAAATACAACTTTTATCAACACATGCCAACTTTCTATGTTTTAAATGTAAAAGACACGATGCATTGTAGTCTTCAAACCATTAAAGCGTAGCCTACATAAGCAGACACAAAGCTCAATGGTGTAGCATATGGTTGGAAAGCTTATAAAATGCAGTAGTTTTTAACATATTCCGTCACTTTCTTGTATACAGGGTGTGAAAAATGCAATAGACCATAGTTTTTTTTTTTCTAATTTTTATCAAACATCTTAATTTTTATTTTTGAATCTATTTACAATGGAGTTTTACAACTGATCCTCCGTCATTTTCTATTATTCTTGTTTAAAATTTTATGTAGAACACGAAAATGACATTATCTACTCAAATCCATATACAGGTAATTGAGAAATCACTGTATTAAGTTTAAAAGCATGGTTATTTTTGAAAAACATAAACTTATTTTTTGGGAAGCTAATTTTTAGACTTGGAACATTTGATATGCATCATCACACTTCATTTACTTTGTACTTACACTAAAACAATGTTGTCACACTGAGTACCAATCACCCTGTATGTGTAGTGTGGTTATTTATCACCCTTCAAAGCAACATAAAAATATATAAAATTGCCGATAAGTGATTTATTAAGGATCTGTTTTTTATTCTCAGAAAAGCCTTTCAAGGTTTTTTTTTCATAATCTCTGAAGCAAGTCTAGTCTACAGATCTTGAATTCTCCTTGAAACAACGGCTTCTTCTAACATCTTACTCCTTTGACACATTAGGACATTTGATGCATATTAGCTTTTATCCTAACCCAATCCTTTAAGAAACTTTATTTTTTACACACTTTATATTTGTTCTGGTAGAAACTCGTTTGGTCCATTCTTTTATTCATATTGTAGTCCTTTTGAACTTCTGGACCAAAACTAAATAAGTTGCTTAAATTTTCAAGAGATATGCATCTCTTTTATTTATATTGGTATCATAATTAACAAAACATCGTTCTCATTGAAAACCTGTACAATTATCACGCTTTGATTCAATGTCAAAATTATGTGGTCTTTCCTAATGTTTCCTGCGAAATTAGTTGCTTTAAGAAATTAAATATATTGCAACGTTGATGTTAAGCTGCTTTGTTTCCTTTTCCTATATAATTAAATTTTATTAAGTATACCCCCAATAGTGACTAGTTTAAGTATACCACACTAATAATAAAGGAATTCTCCATTATAGATTTTGAAATTTACGTATTTTTTACATTTATTGCAAGTTAAACAAATTTTAGAATAAATATACAATTAATTAACTGGTTTAAAAGTTTAAAACGCTGATAAAGATTCGTGGTCATAAGTACACGAGTATAATAAAGAAAATAATAAGTTGTAAGCTTACATAGTACACTTTTTCTCATACGATGTGTTGATACGACTATTATTCAATTACAAATTGAACAAGAATATTGTATTACAGTTAATTCAAGGATCGTTTAGTCATTCCCCCTTAAAAGATTATCCAACGATACAATCTGGATAAACTATTTTAATTGATTGTTAAACATACACATTGCATTAGTTGTGATGCTGTTTGAGTTACAACGCCTAAGCAAAACAGGTATTTTTATTGTATATTAATTTTATGAGACCTTTTAACGTACTGAATTAATATATGTACACCTATACATCAGTAATTATACAAGTTTGTCTTTAAAATATGCATCAACAAATTATGAACCACAATATCCTAAAACTTACAACAATTTTTTTATTGGATCTTTTCAAACAACAAAAATGTGTTTGAACGTTTCAATGATTTCACCATTCATGAATCCAACGACCTACATTGTGCCAAGTTTTTGTTGGCCTCCATCAGAAGGGTTATTAAAACGGACTCTTCTGTTTTTAAAAATCTCTGTGAATTTTCCCTTTCACTGAACCTTAGTTACACATTTCCCGTAATTTCCTCATGCATTATTAACAACTGTATGAACTTCTGATAAAATATTATTAACTGCTGAAGGCATGTTTGCTAAGATTATTTTACTTTCGACGGTAACTAAATTTACAAAAATGTTCATATTTCTCAACATTGTAAAATACTGTTAAGAAGAATTAATTATAACGTACACTTATGAAGGCATACATCCTAGAAATAAAATATTCTATTTAAATTTCAAATGGAACTTTATTTAATCCACATATTCACTACACATTGACATAAACATCGATATATCAAGTTCATATTACTTGTGAATTATTACGCTTGACTTATGCCAGAATGATATGACGGCTGTCTAACCCAAAGTGCATAACTCAATCAAGAAGTGGGTTTCGTCCAAACCAATGGGACAGATGATGAAGTGGAATGATTTACTGTACTATGTTACGAGTCAATATAACCTCAAATTAATTACACTTATTGTATACAATTTAATTTTAATAACACGCACCGGCTTTGGTTTCCTCATGGCATTAATTGCTCTTGCATTATCGTTTTAAAATTATGTTGGATCTATTGCAAGATGTTAACTATTTAACTTTATAAACTTAAAATTTAATATTTTGCATGCAAAAGATTATTCAATTATCTTCTACCTGAGTAGTATTATTTATAATCTTAACATTAGACTTATTTTAATACCAAACCAAGCAAACAAAACAAAATAAGTTACACATGTATTTAATCCGAAAGGTAAGTCAAAGTAAAACAACAAAGACTAAAACAAAACAAAACCACCAACACAATTACTTGGTAGTTTAAAGAGACTCGGTATGTTTAAGAGTGGCTGGTACGATATAGCCTGATTTTCATCTTGTGACAAAATCTACCGAATCAAAATTAATAAAATTGTATATTGGTAAAAATTGTTATCTTTAAAATCTGAAAATAACACAGCACATGTTATATAATATAAATGCATAGTCTGATATGTATTTTGTTGTTTTTCCATTGCCGAATACGATGCATTTGAGTATTTACGTAATGTAAAAGTTTTTATAAACAAACATTATTATGAAAAAGAATATAGCCCCAAGGTTTTATAAGTGATCTTTTTTAACAATTAATTTAACTTTGCAGAACTTGTATCAAATATTACCATTGTTGCCCTCATATTTAAATAAAACAATAAACTGAAACACTTATAATATCAACTTGATAAAATTCAACGTACAAATGAACAAAACAAAAATAAAATAAAGTTATAACATACAAACAAATATTTTCATTATTTTTGAAAAAAATTAAACAATTAAAAAATTAAACTACCTAATATTATTTAACTTTAAATTCTAGATTTACAAGTTTAAATTCATATACAGTAATTAATATGTTTATACTAAACTGATTAACTCTGAAATATTGCAGCATTAAGATCCCATTAAAACCAATTATTTACGTAGTCTTATTGGTAATAATTCAAATACTGTCGATTATACACTAACGCTTGCTTATTGCATGTAAATGCAACCTACCAGATTTAATAAGAATTACTGCATGTGAATAAAATAAATTTGATGTAGTATATGCACAACTTAAATATAGTTGGCGTACACCTTTACAATGAAACATTTCCTTTGGCCTAATCGATTACCAAATTTAATACACCTTAAACACTTGATATTATATACCAGCTACTGTGAAGTTACCAAATTATGTCTATTCAGCATAGTCTTAAAGGTCTTGAAAATACTTTTTGAGCAAAAATATAGTTTTATTGCTTAGCAATTATCTATTTAAGTATTCAAATTACCCAACATCCAGAATCTAAAATGTTTAATATTATTAATATTAAATACTATTTGGTGACACATAACTTACCTAATTTGATTATACATAGCTACACCTTGAAAATATACACAATATTCCTTCCTAAACCCTAATAAGCCTAGAACAACGATTCATTATACACACGAGGCTTGTCCTCAATTATAAAACTCGCAACGCATGATCACTCAAGATGTAATGATCAATCTTTGGTTAAACATAGGATACCACAAGGCCACACCCAACCCTGCTTGTTAGTAGAGGGACGAACGTTGTGTCTCACCTTACCACAGACTGGCAACCGCGTTAGACTTTGGTTATGTTGTACTTGGTACTCTTTGTTAAGCTAGCATTCCCTTTAGAGTAAGGTGGGATCAAATTCACAACTTGTTGATATAAGTTATGAATTTATAGAATTTATAAAATAGGAAAACAACCATTTATATTAATTATTTTTATCTGAATTATCTCCTATAAAATCAAATAATGTCTCTGTCATGATATTTTTTGAACAGCAACAATGTGGTCTCCCAAAATAGCTTTAATGCTTTAAATGAATACTGTCCCTGGTAGTATGGGCGCCTCTAAAACTATTTAGAGAGACTTTTATTTATATAAAATAAATTATGTATACTGCCACAGTTTAGAGTGGATTTTGTAAAAGGTAACAACCACGCCAGAATCGCGATTGGAGGTAAAAACTAATTATATTAGCGTTACATAGTGGGTGACCCTGTGACCTTTGAAAGACGCTGTAATTCATTTTGTTATCTTTTCTTACTTGGTGAAAAAATACATGTTGATGTTTATAGAGAAACAATTACGAGAAAAACATATGATTGAAGCTTACAATCTACATTTTACGACACCTTGTATTTCTGGTTCATCATGCGGCTACCTAATAGATGTGACGTCATATTTAGATATAGTTTATAAACTTTATTTGTACAGATTGGAGCAATAGTTAACTATTATGTTACTGTTTTTGTCCCGATGAACCTAATATAAAAAATTAACTGTCAAAGATATAGTGGACCATTACCTGGAGAACAAATAATACAACCTCTGTTTATTATATTTTTCAACCGAACAAAATGTTTGCTATAAAAGACCAAGCTTTCACACACCAATAGCACTTTGTTCGCTGACGTTTGCACAGTTTCATTGTTTACAACACAACAGAGCCTCTGGCCTCAGTCTGTAGCTGTCTACCGCTTACAGTTGGCCTCATACACATCAATATTGCAACAATCTCCCACAGTCCCTGTAGAGGTCATTCGTTTGTGTCCGTTTATATAAATGTTGGTTGTCAATTATTTTTTTTTAAACCTATAAGTCATATACGACTTTAATTTGTCAAAAGGAACTATCCCTAAGGTAAGGTTTCTGTAAGTCATAATTCAAATAAAAAAAACCCCTTTCTTCAGCCTATGTTTTATATATTCGATCATACTTTTTTGAATTGAAACAAAATCAAACCTTAGCAGTGAGCTTTTTCATATATAGCAGCAGCGACTTCGACAATTATTTATCAAAGCCAACACGTCGACTTATGTGCTTTAAAGCATATGCACATTATTGCTTATAATATTTTGACTGTAAAATGTAACGAAAGCCATTAATATAGATATTTTTGAGGCAACAAAGAATTATTTTACTACAGTTGATAATATTAATAATACGTGCAAAGTACGAAAGAATAAATATTTCACTGCAAAATAAGATAAATATTCAAAACAACGTTATACAAAATACATACTAAATACACACTTATAATACCCAAGTTGTATTTTTATGTCATCAAGTAACGTTTTGTAGGTTCTTTTGATTTAAGTTATTAAAAATATATACAGTATATCTGCAAGTTAAATTGATAAAACTACTTTTTAACATTGTTAAAATGAAAAAAAAAACTGAAGGTGTAGCAAGACAAAAAATTCATTTCTCAGTTATTCTTTGTCCAATTTAAGCTTAAAAGATATTTTTGTAACCTGTATAAAGTTAGCAAAATTTTACATACCGGTATATTACAAATATTTCGTTAAATTCGCGGTTTTTGTGGAATTCGGCAAATATTTTTAAAAACCGGCAATTTTAAAAGGTTCTAGAGTTTTTTTTCACATTTTTCACTAACATACTGGTAAATAAGGTTAACATTTTCACAGAATTTCAACGCTGTAGCTCAAACAGTAAAGGAGTTATGAATATTTTTGTAAAAATCAGAGATAGACCAAAAACGGAATGAGATAGGACATATGTTAATTAACATTTTTCGTTTCTTTTGACATGCTCAATAACACGACAACGTTTGTTCATATGGTTGCAAGACACCATGTAGACTATGTATAAAACAGTTCTTTAAATATAGATCTACGAATGAAGTAACTAATCACAAAGTAGGTATATTTAGTAAAGTATGAATTTTCAAAGAGGTTTGACACTTCCTCCAAGGTTATGTGTTAGGTGCAGCAGCTTATACATACACTTAACTTACGCCTAAGTTAGCGTTTAGCATATGTGAAATATCCTAACCTCTTTCCTGAGTAAAAAATATGTATACAGTTGTGCGATGGATTTACTGTATAATACTAAGGAGGTATTATTTTACTTAATCCGAGTACAGTTTTTTTAACTGGGCTACGCTAATATCGATTGAAACTATTGATTCGATTAATAAACTGTCATGCGATTTTTTCACCATCAGCAAGTTTGGTTGGTTAGGATAGGTTATGATAGTTTAATTTTATAGTAGATATATTTAAACATATCGATTATTATACAATATTTTCAATTCGATACTTCCAATCGATATTAGCATAGCCCAGTTAAGAAACTGTACCCAATGTGATTATTATAATTAATATAGTTAAAAATATCGATTATTAAGTTTACTCGATATTTTAAGTCGATAGTTTCAATCGAAATTAGCGTAGCCCAGTTAAGAAACTCTACCCAAAAAAGCCTACAATCAGATTTAAAATAATTACACAGTTTAATCACACAACGATTCTGGCTTAAAGTTTTCTAATTTGTAGGTAGGCCTACAAGGTTATTAAAGCTGTACAAAAAAAACTGTTAAAATGTACGATTATTAAAAAATGTTTTGATGATATGTAACATATATGTTTAAAAATACTTAACTTTAATCCTATAAATAAAGCTTTAAATAAAGATGGTTGTTTTAAAATAAATAGTTGGTGTGGTAACATTAATTTCCTACCTTATTAGTTTTACACTCAACGTATAGCCATGACTGATAAAAAATAGCACAATATTCACCAAACACTAAACACAACAATTTAAGTTTAATTTTTAATAAAAACACTGTATAAATTTTCATCATCACTACAGATTAAAGAGAGTAGACACTAAACACTCCCGTATAGGGAATACTCATTAAAGATATAATAATTGTCATAGTTATCATCCAAAGACTCGCATATTGCATACTAAACCAACCGAACGCTCGAACTCCAGTTGTAACACGAAACTGAGTCATGCTGTACACAGTCAGACGGAGACAACAATGCGATCAGCTGTTAGCGCACAGCCTTCTAAACTTACTACGCAACGTCATCGTCGTCATAGATTATACTATACTAACAGCTGTTAACCACCCATCATATACGTATAGTTGTGACACATATAATCATGGGTTTAAAAAATATAGTGGAGGATACTAGGGACGTAAATTATGAATAATATAAATGCGGTATTTTGTAGCAAATTATTTTTTTAATTTAAAATATTTAAACTATATATATTATACGAGTAAGGAAATATCATATGAAATACAGTTTTAACAGTCCTATCTTTAATTGCGCTGCTATATTTAATTATAAAAGTTGTTACATTGTGAATAAGTTGAAATAGATGTTATCCACTTACTTTATATAATTGTATATAGTTTTTTCCATAAAATTACCATTTTATTTATCTTTTATTATATTTTTTCTTAGTTGAATACCAAATGAAAAAGGGATAAAGTTGTTTAAATCTATGATAAACTCTTTTTAGCAAATTTTTCATATAGGGGATAGGTTATCCTAAGGTACCATGAGTACCTTAGGACTCATGGTAAGACCTGGACCCGGGACCGATGTAATATAAATTCTGATTCGACTGTGATGTAATAAAAGGTAATCAGGATAGTAAGAATAATCAAAAACCTCTTCTCCAAAATATTTGTTGCTTATTGAAACTTATAGTAATATACTTATTACTATAACTTGCTTATTGCACCTCTGAATTCCATGACAAATTCTTCTAATTCATTTTGGACCAAAAACTATTCTAAATAACATCATTAAATTCTGTAATGGTTTATTAAGGTATCAGAAACACAAAGAGTGTATTTTATGTAATAAAACTTGAAGTTTTCATTTTAAATACTTATAGAATTTAAAATAAGTAATACTGAATGATATTTGGCTTATTAAAATGGCTTAATGGATTGGTCCTTTTTCTAAGTTTAAAATGGTGGTAGTATTACATTAAAACAACTGGAAAATGGGTTAAGTAATGAATCCTTAAGAAATGCTACTTACCCAATGTTATGACTATTGGTAAAAAAATACTAATTTTCGGTGAGCTTTGTCACAATGTAGCTAAAAACTGAGATTTATCAAGACCTGAGAATACACGTAAATAGATATATTTCCTCTACATTTCCATTGCTAAGTTACATTTTCCAGGGAACTAAGTTTTTGTGGATTAACTGATTGTTTTGACTAACGTTTCATTCAAATTGTATTTAAATTATTCATGTAAGCTATAAGCGTATTCTTAAAATTCTATCAGTTACCTGGTTATTTACTGTAAAAGCAGTACATTACATTTAATATATGCAGCCTTATACTGCAATTACTTAGGTACTAATTATTACTACTAGACTATATTAGCTCAACAAACACCGATTCCATGCATCATTAGTGGAATACCCATTGCCTCACTGGTTCATAAGCTACGTTATATCTAATAATATTTACGTAATATGTATGTACTAAGTATGTACTATGCCAATTTGTTATCATCATCTTGTTGTATGCCTCTTCAACAATAATAAATTGTAAGCATATATCTTTTGGAGGTTTGAAAGCTAATTAAAATAAATTTACCCGAAAAACTATTCAAAAAACATACGTTTTTAAAAGATAAACAATCTTCAAATATTTCAAAAACTATAAGTTAAATATTACATATTAGAGTACTTTTCAAACTTGTGACTGCACCAAATGTTTAGCAAATTAGCTTTTACTATAAATTAAAGTGGTCTAACAATACTTACTAGAGGGTTTTAACAGTTTCAAGAATCTTTAAAAGCAATCAAAAACGATGGCATAACGATGTAAAGAGGAACAACCGTTGTTTTACCGAGTAATTGTTAGCCTGTATCGAGGAAGCTGCGATTAAAAGCCGTTCAATTGCTTCGTGCGTCGCTGAACACTTCCATTACGAGTTAAACCAACGTGCAAACCGACACTGCGTGTATTTGAGCGATCTTTGTGCTTGTTGATTTACTATTTTTTTAAATAGGTTCCAAAACTTACTTTTAAAAGTAGTTTTCACCTTTACAGACACCCCTAAAACTCAAATTTAGTATCACTTTAGACTTTCCAAGTGAATTGGAAGCCACGTAAGAATAAATGACACTGTTTTAATATAAGAAAAACAAATATAAAAATACAACTCTAGCTAATGAATCAAAAAGTATACCTATACTTAGCAATATTTGTTTGAGTGTAAGCAGGTATTATTCAAACATTCTCATTTTTAAAGTATGTAGACTGGGACAGTGACGTCGTCCTGTAATCCAGCTACTTGGTCTCGAATTGTGAATATTTATAGGCATGCACTGTGGATGCGATACTCCCTGGGGTGGATTAACACTTTTTTGCAATGTAGATTTTTTTTTTTATGTGCGTTTAATAGAAATTCGTTGAACATACAAAACATGTCCGTAAGTGTATCTGTAAGTGATCAGGTTTAAAAGTTAAACGTGACAAATTTCAAATCCAAATAAAGTTAAAAACAATAGACGTACTGAGAAACTTTACTAGTATTTATTGGACTTTTCGAACAAAATTTATATTAGGAGACTTTATGTAGATTCGAAAATGTCAATCGCCCTACAGTTTAACGTGGGAACATTTAAATTGAACTCCTCAGAAGTACAGAGGTTGGGTTGAATGTGTTTGAACGGTTCCAATAAGACAAGATAAATATCATTACTAGTCTCTAGAGCTTGTCAGTGAGGCTGCAATATTCCTCATTCATTACCAAGGATATTATCAGCATTTTAGTTGAAACGTTGTGGAAAAAGTTTTATTTGGCTTTCCTTTGCCTTTTAGGCTTTGATTTTATTCAACCAACTGATAATCATAGTTCTTATGTTTTTGTAACTTTTTCTCTAGATTGTGTTTTAAGCCTGTATTTGTAAAAACCACTAAAATTTCCAGTTCATGGTCTAAATAAAAACATTTCAAAAACCTTTATTTTGATATAAACGTGTTGACTTTGGGACATAAATAATTATATATCTGCTTTAGTATATGGAAAACAGATAAAATGAACAATGAAGTGAATACAGTAAAATTATGTTTAATTTTAAATATCATATTTTAAATATTAAATGGTAGTGTTATCCTACCTTTTTGTATGCACTCGACCATTTTCACTCTAAATTATACTTCCAATAATATTTCTATTAGGGATTACAAATTTCCCACCACTGCATGGAACTGATCACACTTTCCACACATGAGCTTGCAGCTCTTTTCCGCTTTATTCATGGCAGCTTGCTAAATCAGCTGATTTCTCTGATGGTGTTTCTATATAAACAACTAACACCCGGTATGCAAAATACATAGCCTACAAGAAACAAATATAACCTAAATGATATTTTATAAATAGGTAAAGGTTAATCCGTGTTTTATGTAGGTGGTATGATGGTGGTGGGAAATTTGTGTGTGCGTAACGAGCACAAATCAGTCATTGCCGTTCTTAAAATGTATGACAGCACGAAGCTTATTTGAGTTTAGTTCTCAAGCAGCAATGACCTGCATGCTCATTGGCTATTTCATTGTTGTAAACTTACATTTTAAACATATGTTCACGTCAAACTGAAAGGACAACATGTAAACTATATTGACTTACACGTTTCCACAAGCCATAAAAGTAGTTGTACAATACTGGTAGTTTATAATTAGATGACAATAACAAATTTGTTATATTTCAGTAAAATACTGAATACAACTGTTCCTAATAGTTGGTTAAATATGAACATCAGAATACAAAAGAATCGCGTTTACTATTGCTGAAAAATAGTACTTTTCTTAGTTTGTCTATCTACGAGGGATGAACTAAATAATATGCTGGGATCATTTTGTGTCATAAGCCTCCCCCACTCGTGTTCAACCTAGTGACATGAGCAACTCGAGCTTATCCTAGATGTGTGCTATGTTGGACGAGGACGCGAAAAGATGTAAACATAACTTGTATCGTGAATATGATAGTGTGACAAAAACCAATTGTCTAAATAAATCGTGTTATTATAGTTTTACGGTACATTATTTGAAAAGCTACATACAACGTGCTTATTAATTGATAGTAAAAAAAATCAATTGTATTCTTGTACTCTTGGCGTAAACTTCCGTATCTGCTGTCATAAACAACCGAATGAAAATATCGATTATTCGATATGTCAAACATTTATACACAATCGAATGAACGAATCAATGTATTGAATAATCGATTTATTGATTGATATTTTCATTCGGTTGTTTTTAACAACAGATACGGAAGTCTTCCTTAAAAAATTAATATTTTCTTATTGAAATCAGGTGTGAGCATCTATGGTATTTTCTTATGGTATCTATAGTATTTTTATAACTCCATTGGTAATACTGTAGTAATAGGGAAAACTATTCTATGACATTTAAGATTAGCAAACTGCATAGTGTAAAAATAAAATGTAACCAAAACAGTATTCTTTGCAGTTTAGTTAAGAAAAGCAAATACTGTACAGTACGATAATAGATAAAGCTCACACTTGTGATTAGAAGATTTTTCAATTACATAACCATGAACGTATGCTAATGATAAGTTTTATAGATGCTTTATTAAGTTGAGAAAAAATCCTAGATTTGTGAACTTACCATTGTTGTTGTAGCTTTAGCTTGAAGAGATTTACGTCTTGTAGCTTTCACAGCCATAGAAATTAACAACATAAATAATTAATCAATCATGGGAACGAGTCAAGGAGTGTGAATCAACAATAACGATAATCACTACAATTAATTAATGTTTCAATAGAAACACGTATTCCTAATAGGTCAACTATGTGTATCCATTGTATAAATTGGGCAATTAATTAATATGTAGCAACTAAGAGGAGTGGTATACCTGGTCCATAATGAGAACACTTAGTAACCATTAGGGAACAATGTGCAATTTAGTAAGTGCAGTGTACTTGTAGATTGTTATAAAAATCAAATTGATCAATTTGTAAAATTAACAGCGATAAACCTAGACTGTAGGCTAACACAAATGGTAGACGTAAAATTTGGTCTAGTTCCATAAAAGAATTAAGAACGAATAATTACCTTATAGACATTCGTGATTTAATGTTGAGTTTAATGGGTACCAAAAGTTCCCACTCACCAACGCAATAAAACTGGAAAAATTATATAACAATAATAACAATTAAAAAACAATAAATATTTGCATCCAAATTAAATTTCCATTTAAAAAGAAGTTCTGTGTTACGACGAACTATTTTGACCATTCGTTCTACAGAAACAGGTTCTAAAAGTGCATCTTTATATTAAAAGTTGAATGTGAACTTAACAGTTCTCCAAGCAGTCTTGAATAAATAGCGTCCTTAGGTGAAACAAATATTATGATAGTTATTTGCAATTTCTTATGAAAGTCAAGCTCGAGTTACTTTATAATATATTACCACTCAACATTACAAACTAGACACGTACGCGTCTTATATCTTAGAATATCAAACACGAAATTTCCAGTTAATGAGGTACTAACACAGTCATTCCCAAATGAATAGTTACAATATTTATCTTCACGTAATGGGACTCTCTAAGATCTTAAATCCTGCTGGGATACGAGTTAAGGATATTTATTTTCATACTGTTACCTGACAAAGTGGGTGTCATTGCATTGATTATAGCATGCCAATTAGCTAATTGATGAATTTACTTACTTTTGCCATACACATTTTTTTGCCACAATCCAGTAAGCCAACCAAACGACACAAAACAGTGAGTTTTTATTAGGCACGTAATACGTGTACGATTGAAAATAAATTGGTAACACGATACTACGACTACTATCAGCTGGTGCAGTGTTTCCGCTCAACGCGGAAACATGCTTGGATTTGACCTAACCTAAAACGTGTTATATAGTGTTGGAAAGACTATTTATATGCTTTATAGCAACTGCAGGAAAAATATAATAAGTAATGCGAATGCCAAGTGCCTTTGCAGCACTCGAGAAACTTTCCACACTCACCTGTGGCTCGTGCGTAAACATTACAGCAAAGTGCCACTTCGCACACTAGTTATATAAATAACTGTTTCCGTGCGTCTTAGGTCTT
The DNA here is from genome assembly GCF_028750875.1 of Macrosteles quadrilineatus. NCBI lineage: Eukaryota > Metazoa > Arthropoda > Insecta > Hemiptera > Cicadellidae > Macrosteles > Macrosteles quadrilineatus. Next base: position 24,839,232 of record NW_026542598.1, read on the forward strand.
AGCATACGTACGTGTTCTTTCGGGTGATAATGCAAATTTTGGTGATAGAGCTATGCTACAGGGTGCAGGGAAACGGGGAGAAAACTACCAGGAACATTTTACACACATCAACTTATGAAATAAAGAAGATGTATTTTTTATATGAAGAGATTGTTGTCGTAGAAAACCCGGCACAGTATGTATAAACATGGTGTTGACTTTGAGACACGAATAATGGTGTTTGCCCTGTTGTAACAGGGTTCCTTACTTCTTGAGATATAATGTACTTTGTTACGAAATATAACACTTTTTAATTGGATGGATGATGGTATTTATTTTACCTATATACATGAATTTATGTATTTGTTATAATATCGTGTTTCATCTTCATATATTTTTTATTTTGTTTTATTGTAGTTTCCGTGATTACTTCGTGATTCACATCGACAAGTGAGCTTATGACGGGATTGTGCAAGAAAAGATTTGGTGTTTTGTGTTTCACCAAAACTTAATTAAAGACGATGTAACGACGATGGTTTTCTTGGTAAGTAAATCTTTCAGCACCAAATAAGTATAACAGTAGGTGAAAATCAATTCAATAAATATCTTTTTTTACAATGTATATAGTAGAAAAATTTTATAATATTTACTACGCTTCTAAGTTGTAGTTTTTAAATGTAAACTCCTAAGTTTTTTTTTTAATCCTAATTGTTTATAGAAAGGATAAAACCAGATGGTTACCACATTCACTTGAGAGTTATAATTTATTAATTAATTGTTTAATATAAAATATAGTTTTAGAAAAAAAATCTAAACTTCCTGTATGTTATAGAATTAAATCCTTTCAAAATTGTCTGAATACAGATTTCATTATGTTGATTAAAACACTTGAAATTTTACATAAGTGAATGACAGACAAAGAATTGAAAATTAAGTTAATAATCCATAAATATTTCAAAAACAAAATTTGGTAAAATACACGATTTCAACCATTATATATCGTACGTTGATGGAGTATCTTAGTAAATAACATTATCCAACAACTGTCGAGAATGTAAACAATTACTTGTTTAGACGAATATAAAAAAATACTCTAAATCATTAATAATAAATATAGTTGATAAAAAATAACAAAATTACTAGTTAAAAACCCTAGAAGAAATAATTTTAGTTCCGATGAACACATTTTAATTCATATCGAATGAATAGTAAGTTGTAGTGATAACTTGTTATATATTCAGGATATTGAGTGAATATAGTATATTCTGAATATAAAGTGGTACGTGGGTCGGACATGTGTTGGCTCGTGATGTAATGTAAACACTTGTAGATTACATTTACCTTGGTTACATTTACATGTCCTGACCCATGCAAACCTTACACAGGACTTGGGACACCTCAGGTGTGCATTGCAAATATTGTCTAAAGGTATTGAATTATTATTTTTTTTTATTTGCTGAGTGAGATTAATATTACATGTCGCATCAAAATAGATCTAAGTGTGTATTAAATCTTATTTTGATGTTATTATATCGTAATGAGAACTCGCAGACTATTAAAAAATATTTTCAAACAACTGGCTGATGTTAAACTAGTGAAGGTATATGATACAGACATTTATTTTTACGCATTGATGGTGAGATTGCCCTGAATAGGACTTTATATTGCATATAAGAACCAACTAATTTAGGTTAGTACCCATATATAATCAGAGGAAAAAACGGATACAAGTCGAAGATAAAATTTATCATAATGAAACACTTAACTTTCTATGGATTGTATCGAAAAGTAAATTGGGTACACCGATTTTATTTAGAAGTATTTTTATTTTGAGGTGTTGATGAAGTTGACGGTTTTAATTTACAGTTTATGCACATACCTTGTATTCACACAGTCCTCATGGAAGTGCAAACCTTTTTAAATATATTAATTTTATTGCATAAGTGTAATAGATCATTCACACAATTAGTTTACATACTCTCAGGTTGAATTTTAATTAACCGCTAAATGTTTTTAGCCCTTAAATACTAAATTTACAATGAATTTTGTTGCATCCTAACACATTTTCTTAACACACCAGTTATTTTTGTTTATTGGTTGAGTTCGTACGATCTAACGAATTAATTTACGTGTTACATTTTCAAAGAACAACCAACCTCAACGATGCATTGATCTTTTGATGCATTGTGGAAGTTTTCATTACGAAGACAAACAAATCTTTTAGAAACATCACTGTATTTTGCTCACTGAATATTTAACTTTTTTTAAGATTCGTATTATATACAAAACAATGTTTATGTTTTCCTTTTAAAATTTCTAGTCGTACTCGTTGTTTTCACTCGACAGTGCTCATCGAAAAGTATAAATACAAAATACAAATGTATTCATGGTTATAAAAAAATAATCTAATATACTATTAACTGCGTAACATAGTTTTTATGTTTATGATACTTTTTTTGTGTTAAAAACCGTTTATTTATACTTCTTTGACGAATTCAAGCTTTGTAAATGGATCACAAGGCATACATAACCAAATATTGATGTTATGTACATACCTCAAGATTACGCCTACCTCGAAACATAACAGTAGGTTTAGGATATTGCCAATCATGCCCTTCGTCCTGTATAAACGTTTAAGGCAAACATGCCCAACGACTGTTTAAACTACGAGAATCCCTGTTAAAAAAGGATTTACCAGTAAAAACTTAAAACTATTTAGTTCCGTTTATAATCTAATTCATATGATACACTAGCAACAGAGCCTGTTGTTGTTAAATACGACGGTCTCTAGAAAAATGGTACACATGCTTCTAAAAATTAAATTAGTTAACTACAAAATGTAAGCAAAGGAAAATCAAGGAAATGATAACACACTACTGTAAAACATTCACTGTTACATTATCAACACATTTTCTATATGATCAGATGATTAAAATGGCAAATCCATTTAGAGGTAAAAGGTTAAAGAAATATCTGCAACTGAGTATTTTCTCAGCACTTCAACAATTCGGACGTTGCTTAACTTTTTTTAAATAAATTTTTAATGGTAAGAAAATCGACCAAAGTGAAAGGTGATATTTTGAAGGGAAATATAATTTCATACAAATTACTGCCAAGCATTTCTTGAAAATACTTAGTAAAGGCACCCAAAATTTACCAGGAAATAAAAGATTTATAACCCCCCCGTTTTCAATCTATTTCTTATGGAAGACTGTTTTTTTTCACCATAAATCCTTTAGGAACTTTCATAATTATTTGAAAATCTACAGAGAACTTTTCAACGACCCTTTGCATAACATAATTGGCCCAGTATAACTCTAGATTTCCTTGTACAAAGATTTTAAAACTGAATTATTATATGTTCGGCTTATTTTGATATCGTTCGAACTTTATAAGGAAAGATGAAGCTCTTATTACAAAATTTAATGATACATTAGTTTGTATAAACTCCTAATATTTATAATGATAATCTTGAACATTAATAAGGAATAATCACTCGTCCCTTCAACATAATTTATAATATTTTGATAATTTATGTATAATCTTTGAATTCCAATTTAGTTGTAATTCAATTATAACAATACACAAACGTAAAATGTTTGTCTACTAATAAAACTATTTCTGCTACTAATAAATAAATAGTGTAGTGTAGTGTACCCACACATTTAAATCCTCACTTAAATCACTATTAATTAATAGCCAGTAAACATTTACATAAAAGTTTTTTTAGTGAACGTTTTTGTAAATAGCACAGTTTTCTTCGTTTAGGCGTATAAAATCATTTTGTTTGAGTCTCTTGATGTATAGAGGTTAGGTTGAATGTGTTTGAACGGGTCCAATAAGATAAGATAAATATCATTACTAGTCTCTAGAGCTTGTCGGGGAGGCTGCAATATTCCTCATTCATTACCAAGAATATCAGCATTTAGTTTAAACTCTTGGGAATTACTTATCAGTTGTTTCCCTTTACCTCTTTGGTTTTTAGTTTAATAAGTACTCATTTAATTTTTATTATTTGTAATTTTGTAAATTTTAGGACATTGACCTGGTAATTAATTATCTAAAACTTTGATATTCTTTTGAAGATTTAGCTGTAACATGTAACTTCTTTGTAAAGGACCAAAATTATTTAAACAAATTTTGACATTAAACTGTTAGGCTGTAATTAACATTTATTTTCTGACGATCGTATGGATTAAAACTTCAGGGCATTTTTTGTCACTTTAATCATGTAACAGGAAGCCTCTTTGCTCAATAACAAGTGGCAGCCAAGAGTAAGCTTTGAAGACCGGTGAAATATTGATTCAAATGAGGGAAGAGCTCCATCCACATCCTGGCCGGCACTTGCTTGTTAAGCTCTGTCAGCGAAAACTTCTCTTTAGATGAATTTGAGCATTTCAGCTTGGAACTTTAAGGTTAAATACTTAATTGAAAATCATTTTTTTCCTAAGTTTAAAAAAAGTTATATCTAATAGTTTTAAATAGCCAAATACGATAGTAAATAACGTGTCTCAGAACCGTGGAAACATAAAATGTTGTAGCTGCAACCCCTTACTTCTCCGTAAACAGAAATAATTTTGACTGGGTTTAATTCATTATGATATGAGAAAAACTAAGCATTTAAAAAGAAAGCAATCATAATATTTTAGTACCAAAATGTAAACCATCAGTATTTTTTCAGTGTTTAATTACGATAAGTAGCGCCTGTATGATAGAATATGACATATAAGACATATTAGTGATTGAGGAAATGTTTATAATCATAACCAGAAAACTATTTGGTTGATAAATTATTATACACGCAATATAATGTAAAGAAAATCTTTCTAGCATATTTGGCTTACTAATAAAATTGTCATTTAAGCGTAAACGTACTTAAATACAATTTTTGCCTTAATATAAGAAACATACCATGTTACTAAGTATTAAATTACTTAGTTACTATACCGCGAAAAGGTGTCAAGTGGTTTGACCTATGTAGTGGTTGTACTAAAGAAATTGAACTACATTTTAGGATATAATTAGTATATTAAACCCGTTTTACAAGGACTTTATGAACAAAAACTAGATGTAAAGTTCCAGGAGTTCTCCAGGAGCTATAGGCCAATCTATATTTATAAAAGAGTATTTTATAAAATCAAACAAGATTATTTTGGAAAATTAATGACATGTGTCATAGATATTTTTCTAATATAAGATACTTTCTGATATTTGTTTTGAGTTTACTTGATTACCATTAACATAAACGTCTTATCTCCTTAAGTATTGAAGACATTTTCAGTTAATGGGGTATTTCCACACAGTCTGTCTCAAAGGAGAGGTGATATTTATCTTCACTTATTGCAACTGTCTAAGATCTTAAACCCCATTGAGACAAGGGATAAATATATTCTCTGCATCTTAACGTATATAGCACTCCTTTTTGGCAACATCTAATATCCAAACTTGGGTCAAAATCGTGGGTCTGGAAGTATATTTGACATATTTATACATTCAACAGTAAGCAGGGATGACTGAGGGTTATAGAAAAACTGGCACAATATGCATGGATATAATGTTGACTTTGAGACACGAATAATGGTGTTTGCCCTGTTGTAAATGTGTCCCATACTTGAGTTATACACTGTTTTCAAAATACAACATTTCGTATCTCAGGTCCCTTATGTCTTTAAGTATTTTTATATGATTGCATTTTGCCCAGTTTTTTGGCTCTTTTACTTGAGTCAATCAAGAACGATTTACACTTTTAAAATTAAAAGCTGATTAAAGTTTGTTTTAATATTATTCTTGATGGAAATAATCTGTATTTTACTGGCACAGGATTTGTATAATTGGGGCTTTTTAAGTAATGATTATATCGTCATTGTACTGTTTACAGTGATTGAAAATATGTTTTTCTTTTGGATGCTAAACTTGACATATCTTCTAAAAAAGGTGGTCGTTTGCAGCTGAAAACTAACACTGCTTAAGATACAAAGCCCCTTCATTAAGATGAGTCAAAATGATTTACCCTCATAAATATTTTGAGTAAAGAAATTACTAAATTAAAGAAAATAGACAAAAGATAATTGTAATTGTAATAATCAACATGCATTCTTTGTCAAATAAACGTCTTTGAAAATGGTTCTTAATTATTCCGAATATGAAGTGAATAAACTATTTTATGAATATAAAGTGGTACGTGGGTTGGACATGTGTTGGCTTGTGATGTAATGTAAACACTTGTAAATTACATTTACCTTGGTTACATTTACATGTCCTGACCCATCTAAACCTTACACAGGACTTGGGACACCTCAGGTGTGCATTGCAAAAATATTCCTTAAAGACTTTAAATTTTTTCATTTAATTTTTTTTTATCAGAGTAGGGTTTAGTATATTATAAAACATCAAATGTCAAACTCAAGGATGTTGCCGTAGAGAACAGCGTTGCATTCATAGCGTGAAAGGTTGGAAGGTTTTTATTTTATTTTGGTAGATTATTAAAACGTGTGCAATACATTAGAAGTATTTAACTAAATTGTTAAAACATTTGGAATTGTGAAGATCAATTCAACTCAATAAAGGGAAGCCCTGTTTTGTGACTTTGTTTTTGACGAGGTGGAGAAAAGAATATAGATTACTATGTTTATTATAATTATGTAGTACTATGTATGGTCATAAGTAAAAGTTAAGAAAATGACTTTGAACAATTTCTCAGTCTGAAGCTAACCACTGAGATTGTACACAGATAGATAAATTGTAAAAATACAATTATTTATTATCTATTTACTATTTATTATATTTATTTATTATTTGTATAATTTAAGATTTTTAGTGTTCCTTTTCATGCACTACCTTTTAGTGCGATTTAGCCGTTCTCGGTCATAAGGTTGGACTATTTTTGACTAATTATTTCTCAGAATATACTTTATACACCCTTATTATCAAAGGGTGTACCAAAATGTGATTGAGTACTTTTATACATTTTCTCTGACATCAAACAGTTATTTTCAATTATTAGTTTGGTTCGTTAGGTGCTCATTCATTTAGAAGTTATTCGAAAAACGCTTAAGAGCGTGTTGTAGAAAATGTCTGACTGTGAAAATTCTTTCAAATCTTTTCCAGCCCGTACCATTTTCGAGCTATAGCCGTTTAAAATAAAAACGCGTTATTCTCATGAAGGGGAATTTAAGGGAATGTTTCCTGGGTTTTAATTTGAAAACGTAACTTTTTGGGATTTTATGGGTAGTTTTTACCGAGACTTACCTCTACAATAAATTCCAGATGCCTAGCTATTTTAGATGTGGGTAAACATTTGTGTACAAAAGCAAAGTGAGTTACAATTGTTCAGTGAGTTAGTTCAGTTGCTTGTGTGAATTTGCTAGTGTTTTTTTTACACAAGCGGATGTATATCCCGACTGTGTATTATGTGCACAGGTGGTCTGGTTCACCCTGTATACTAACAACAACGCAGTTATAAAGAGGTCCTTATCAGATTTATAATCGTACGTCGGGGATTCACCTCTACTGTTATCTATTAGTTTTTAAAAGAGCTGGAATGTATTTATTTCAATGAAAAGGTAATTTATAAAACAATTGACCAACACGGTTGGGATATGGTATAAACTTGTTTTAACCGTTAAAACCTAAAATAACGATTTCCAATATTTCCAAGCTTAAAATCGTGTTTGGACCGAGCAACGGTTACCTCGTATCGAGGAAGCTGCGATTAAAAGCCGTTCAATTGCTTCGTGCGTCGCTGAACACTTCCATTACGAGCTAAACCAACGTGGAAACCAACAGTTTGCGTTATTTGAGCTATCGATGTGCTTGTTGTTTTTGAACATGTGACTCAACATTCGATTGAATAATTTTAATTTAAATGTACAACGGTATTGTACTCATGATGTACCTGTACCCAATAAAGTATTTCTTATATTTGTAGACCTGTTTTTTTTAGCACATTAGATAATTAAAAAACCATAGATTTTATGATTGGATGATAACTCTACCTCATATAGCCCAGCGAATGTCGTTGTGTATACGAAATAAACCTTATACGATTTCATTACTAAATAATTTGTAAATTAGTTTTAACATGAATATATTTAGTTTTTAAGTGGATTTTAACCGGCAGCCTGAACATCAATCCAAGATGGCGGGTTATATGAATTTAAATGTAGTTTGGGATTGAACATGAACATGTCTCTATTGTACAAACTCTCAACATTCTTAAACTAATTTTTTCCCAATGATTTTTCTCCTACTAAAATATCAAAGCTTGCAATGGATGGGGAAAATAAATTTTTAGCTATAATTGAGAGGTTCAAATCACATGCGAATAAGACTTATATACGGATTTTCCTTGGAATGCTAACAAAACTCCTATGCAATATATACTTAAATGAAATCGATTCGAAATCAATGCATGGTTACTTAAAATATGGGATTTCTCTCTGTCACTCATACATTTAGGAAGTAAAATATCAAGCCCTAGGTTTTTGTACACCAAACCAACAAAAAATCTGCAAACCTTCTAAGGACATACCACAGGGATTGATGACATCTTTAATGTAACTTGAAATATTAAACAACCTCTGCTATAGGCCAAGAATGTGGTACATTTACAATGATTTCTTGTAGTAAATAGGCAGGTATCAATGTTTTTATACGGTCCTAAAAGATAAGATAAATTCAATTATCGTACCGAGAGTTTGTCAGAGGAGATGCAAATATTTCTCACCACCAAAGACATTTTCCTTTTTCGTTTTGATGGGGTATTAGCTTTTATTTGTATTTCCTTATGGGGTTTCCTAATGTGTTACCCACCACCGGATCTTTTACGATTGGATCTTTTACGATCAACTATCTCTAATGTATTAGTAACTACAAATAATAGTAGTGCGTCAATAGTAGAATATATGAGATGATCACATGACAAATGTTCCTTTCTGTAAAATACTTGTCTACAGCTGGTCCAAATTTTAGGCTTGTCAACTGCAGAGGTAAAAGTTGATGTTTTACCATGAACAAACAAAGATATTAATTGCATTTTTCATTATATAATAAATAATGTAAAATCGTAATATTTTCCATAAGCATCTTTACGTGTGTATAAACCAATGACATAAACACACCTAGCCATGCCCTAGATAGTCACTTTGCTGTTGAACGAGGAGCTCAGCGGTGTAAACATAACTTGTATGATGATGACGCAGTCTTTGTGAGCTAAGCAAAAACCAATGTTCATTAAATTATTCATAGTAAAGATATTATGGTTCGTGATTTGGTCTATCTGCTTTTAAATAGCAACGAAATGAATTTTTTATGTTTTACCGTGATGTTCTTACATGTTTACAGCTAAGTAAAATGTTTTAAGGTATGTATAATTTAAGAGACTAAATTTGTTTAGGCTAACGAATGTATTTTTCTAGAAAACAGTCTAAGAAGGATAGTTTACCAACAGTTTTTAAGTTTTGAAGTTTTTTGTTTTAAAATTATATTTTAATTTTCCAAAACAAATAATAGGCCAACATAATTCGAAACTATCCTTGAAAAACGTAAACTAAAAAATATTGCTTATAGAAGAATGATTAGGCCTAATATCCTTTTCACCTTTTCTATACCGTTTGCACATGTTACTAAGCTATATTTGAGAAATTATCTATAATAAAACTTTTCGCTCATAACTTCATAAAACACGTCTTTCTTAAAGCTTGAATAAGTAAATAAATAAATAGCTTAGTGTTAACTGTTAATTAACTGCTTTCATCATTGTTTCCAAATTACCTTCTCTTGGAATTGTTAACGGTTAAGTGATCAATTACTAAAGCTGTGGTGCATACCAAATTATTACATATTTCATATATAATATCTGGATACAGTTTAAACTACTACCTACTACCAACTATTGCCACTTATTGTAGAAACCGACTATATAATAAATGTTCATACTATACGCTTAGTGGCAATACTAACCGTGTTATATGCTACAATTTTACGAAATATAAATGTGAAAGTAGCTTGTCAATAGTTTAATGAGTAGTCAACGTTTAGTCTGTAAATACTTTTTTACCTTCACATCCTAGGACACTATTTCTGGCCCGGAACTGTTTTACACATTGCAGGCTGGTACTAGAGGGTTTCGGAAATATCTCATGGACAAAATCCATTGGTAATTGACAGAATTTGAACCCGGGACCTTGGGTACCGAAGCCCCGTGCTCTACCACTAGACCAACTTGCTCCCAGTTTTCAAACAATAAAGGACATGCGAATCCATTCTTAATGGGTTAGTTGAAATTTAATTATATCTTTAAAAATACCAATAACTAATATATAAAAAAAACTTTTGTATAGTAGTTACTGTAAAACTCATTTATTGCTTATGATAAGTTATGATATACGAATACAGTAATTAGCAACATATTATACCAAAAGGTTTGTGTCACAACTATTACCATTAAAATCCCATTAAAAAAAACTGATTGTTCTGTTACCATATAAACATTCATTTTAACAATCTTTGTTTGAATTCCAACCTCTCTTTCTCGGAACATATTATTGTTGCATTGTTAAAATATTTGTTATTTATTACATAAGTAAAACAATTGTTTGTTGTTTTGTAGCTATTATAGGTTTTTAATCCCTCTTACAAGATACTCAATTGTGCTAATTGAACAAAATTTATCGATTAAAAAACATGCTATTTATTTATTATTATGTTTGTTTCATTTGCTTTTGTATTTCTTAACCGAATTTATATTTTATCGACTGATATATAATGTGGGTTAATTTTAAGGGTGAAATCAAGGTGTTCTCAATAAATAAGAGCAATTTTAAGTTGTATAGATATGTTTTAGGATTGTCATTTCACAATAAAAAGTGGCTAGGGCAGCCAAGAGTAAGCTTTGAAGACCGGTGAAATATTGATTCAAATGAGGGAACACCTACATCCACATCCTGGCCGGCACTCGCTTGTTAAGCACTGTCAGCGAAAACTTCTCTTTAGATGAATTTGAGCGTTCTAGCTGAGAGGAATGGGGTCTGTGCAGTACAATCAATGTCAATACTAAAACTATATTTAATATAGTTAAGGACCATTTGTCATATAATGTTTAATATAAAAGCCGTATGTAATTAGATAATTTAAATAAAATAATTCTTTATTAGACAATAAAATAGCACACAGTAAACCTATTTCTATGGATTTTTTTGTTTTAAGAGATTCTGTCTAATTAGGATATTCATTTTATAATTTTTTTCCATATAGGAAATAAGCTATCACTGTAGTTCTAGTGTATAGTGAAAACCTGCCTAGCTGTGTACTTATCATAATTTTAGTATCGTGAGTTTATTAACAGTTTATAAAAAGTAGTCAAAACTATGAATTATGGCCGCATTTAACCAAAATAAAGGGAATTTCCATATCGTATGAAAAAATAGACGGTCGAAGAGGTCCGTATGTGGCCCTGAGAACGAAACTATTTTATTAGTTTACTTATAAAAAAAGTATAACTGTTAATAAACATTTTCCAATGTGCAAATTATCGTTTGAGGAAATCGCCCGAACTTTACAAAACATACTTTCAGGAGCGGGCAAAGTTTGAGAAATTTACTAAATTAGTTTCGATTGAAGTACACTGTTGAATAACATGCAAGTATGATATTCCTTTCCTAGTGAATCAACCTATTCTAACTTTTAAAGGTAATTATAAAATTAATACATACGATAAAAAAATCCAATTGATAGTTTTTTGAGGAATAATATTTATTGAAGCAATAACTACCTAGAAAATAGTTGTTCTTAATTCATTTTACGAAACCAATTTTAGCTTGAATGCGTCTTATCAGTATAAACATGGACGTTTTACCCCCTAAGTATTGAGTACGGCAAGCAAGTTCAGTTAATGAGGTATTTCAACAGTCATTCTCAAAGGAGCGGTGCTGATATTTATCTTCACTTATTGCAACTGTCTAAGATCTCAAAGACCTCTGAGAGACGAGCTGACGATACATTCGAAACAGCTCAGCGTATATAATGTTTCCAAAATGTCTTGCCAAAATGGTTAAATGTCTCCTTTTTAACAGTTTGTAAACGTATTTCAGCATGTATTTCGTTTTATTACAATACTTAAACAGTTTTCGTGGCTAACTCTTTGCTACGTTTCCGATATTCTCTTTAAAATGTATAATAAAATCTACGTTAAGTTATATCTTGAATAGTTTTCTGTTGATGCTTTCGTAATAAAATTTTCAAAAGAGTAAGGGTCAGTCATAAAATTGAGCAATAATATCACAAACGTAGATTTTTAGTGTTCTTTTACCACACGATTATTATAGTTATAGTACTAAATTTCCAATTTATATTTCTTGCAAAAGATGAGTCAATAAAAATTAAGTTTCGTAAAATAAATATTAAAGGATTGTTTTGTTTATACTAGATAATAAATATAAACATTTTAATTCCAATAAGTTTTACAAACCATAAATATAAACATACTGAATTATATTAAGAATTATATAAAAAAAACTGAGTTAAATTTATGATTAGAATAATCGTTTTGCCAACATGTATAATGTTCAATACTTGAACTATACAAGCCAGTATTAAAAAATACAACATTATGAGTCGCAAAATACGATTCTGTAGAACCATAAAAACCTCTTTTGCATTCTTTTTATGAGCTGTATTTTTAGTTTTGCTATTCTTTTAACTCATTCAGACTTAACATGTAATACTTAAGTAACTTTGTATTGACCTGGCTAATGCAAAATGTAATCCTAATATTGGTAATTTGGCTAATACAAAATTTTTATTGACTTGATTTGAAATAATTATAGACATATACATACATATCCATAGCCATTATGTTTAGATATGCTTAAACATATACTCATCTTAGCTTTTTCCGCCATAAACGTATTTAATGTCTATAAAATAAGTGTTTTTGCGGTAGTACTCAAAATTTGGTAGTGGGAGGCAAGCTTAGATTCAAAAGAAGGGTCTCTTTACCCTGAAGAAATATAACAGTTTGAATATCATTTTACCTTCCAACTAATCAATTAAGTTGAAAAAAGGTAACACTTTAAGAGTTTTAGTTTTAACTAACCTATAACTTACCAAACAATTACCTAAAATACGAATTTATCTATCACATAAACAAAATTATAATAAACACATTTTAAATAATTACGTTTTAAGACCTTTATTATATTTTCTTCACATTTTGTGTTTTTAAATGCGAAAGGCATCCAACAAGGAAACAGCATAGTTTACAAGTTGGTATGACACGTATTCGCGAACACTATATTTAAGTGAGTCAATTTAAAAGCCATACAAACAAGACCAACAACATAAATGAAAAATAATAGCACTTTTTTATACGTTTAAAGTCATTAGGCAAGTAAGAAGTAAATTTAATACATAAAACAAGGAAATACTAGTTACAAAAACTGATTCCATACTTTTAACCTAATGAAAAGCTGTAATATTATATTGGATAAAGGTTGCTATGAATAGTTGTTAGTTACTCAGTATATTGAGTGAACGTATCTCATATTATGAATATAAAGTGGTACGTGGGTTGGACATGTGTTGGATCGTGATGTAATGTAAACACTTGTTGATTACATTTACCTTGGTTACATTTACATGTCCTGACCCATGTAAACCTTACACAGGACTTGGGACACCTCAGGTGTGCATTGCAAATATTGTCTAAAGATATTGAATTTATTATTTCCGAATTTTACAAAATGTTTGAATGCAGTTAATAAGTCTATACATTAACAATATAGCTCTAATAATGGGTTTACGTTTTAAAATCACGCAATCAAATATTTTGAGAGCAACTTTACAAACCGTTCTAAAATAGGTAGGCCTAATGGAAGAATTTTATTTTAGATCTAAAAATGCGTAAGCAATATTTATCAATAATTTGTGATACAAAGACGTAATTTTTACGTTAGTTATAATCATAATTGAATTCCAACGTTCATAAACATTTTTAAGGTACAGAAATATCAATTTAGGGTTTAAGATTAAACATATATTGTTGGTTAATTAGCTATTTCCAAATATAATAATTGTTAAGATTCAAAGCGAATACCCTGACCAAATTTACACTTTTCTCGAAATCTTACACATTATTTTTTAACACCATCCATGTTTTCCTTGTAGCGGTTGTGTTCATTAGCAGTTCATTAGTTTTACGAGTCTCGTATCAAAGAACAACCATTGTCAACAATGTATTGTGGAAGCAGTATTATGATCAAAGTTTCCCTGTTGCCCAGATGAACTTTTTTCTGCACATAAAATATTCCATCGTTTCCAGAAATGTGTTTTATGTATCAATTGTAATGAAACTTTTGGTGTGCATTTTCAAGATGTTTCTGACGGGTAAATTGTAATTTTTTAATATTTATTTGTGTAACTAGTGGACACGAAGTGGCACTACATGGTGTTTTACATTATATTTTCCTACAGTTACTATAAATCATATAAATAACCCTAGTCTTTTAAACACTGAACAACACGTTTTTAGGTCAGGTAAAATCCAAACATTGAACGAAATGGGAAACGCTACACCAGCTGATCGTTGTCGTAATATCTTTAAGTGTTGCCGACTTATCTTCAAGCGTACACGTATTACGTGCCCAATAAAAGCACGCTGTTTTGTATTTTAGGTTGGAATACTGGATTGCGGCAAGAAAAACAGTGCGGCAAAAGTAAAAATAGCGCAGCAAATGTAAGTAAATGCAGCAATTAGCAACTTGCCATTCTATAATAAGTGCATGGAAGGCCACTTTATCAGGTGACTGTAGGAAAACCTAATCATTTGTGTAAGTCCCATGCAAGAATCGTATCAAAGATGGCGAGCTCTTCAACCTGAATAGGTTTAAAAACAGGTATAAGTAAATCAAGGTAGTAGTTGGGTTGTAGTTACGTTACAGAACATTATTTTCGTTATTATGTAGTCGACATTATCTCTCGAATTACATTACAGTTAGTATTTGTTCTTTCAAAAAGAAAAGTAAATAAATATGACTTAGTTTTGTAATTTAATAAAACATCATTCATAAAACATTGTTTTGGATTCGGTTTTTATTCACTGTACTATTACTTATGTACTGATGTGTACTTATTCAAAAAGCTAGGTTTCTTGTGAATAGTTCATTATTTGTAGTTATTAGCTCTTAAGATGTAATGCCATATATTTTTTTACTGAATAAATATGTGTTAAAATTTATTCCAGTTAAATAAGATCGAAGTACCTACTAGAAAATCTCCAGTTTGCTTACAAGCCATTAAAAATCACGACACAGAAAGATGTTACAGAAAGACTGAAAAAGGGCAGTTGCTCTATAGAAGACCCAACATCAATTTTATAGGAACAACACCGAAAATCAATTTGTATTTACAACAAAACTGTTTATGGTTTCCATGAGTTGTAATGCAGATAACATTGAACAAAGCAGAAATTAAACAATTATACAGGTGTGTGAGTTGTAAACTAACATAGATAGTGAGCTATTAACTACATGTTTTGAGCAACACTAATCGTAACTTGGACGTGTAATTAATTTCTTAATCTCCATTCGACTACCATTCGTTGTAATAATTTTATGTTTAGTAAAAGAAATACATTTAAAAACGATTAAGTTACTATTGTTATTCAAACTAGGTCATTTGTATTGAGTAATAAAACATTTCAATCACTTTCTATTAGGTAGTAGATTTTTTGCGATTTTCCTAAGGTTATCGCCAAACATACAATTCCACATAACATTTTAATCATTCTTACTGTGTATATGTCATAATAGCATGTCTATATTTGAATAACCATGCAAGAACTGAGCATAGAAACTTACGGCATAACAATAAAATACAGCTAAACAGTATTGAGGCAAAAGCTTAGGTACATGTTGGTCCCACCTTCACATCCTAGGACGCTAGGTTCTAGCCCGGAACTGTCATATGCACTATTTAGGCAATTAGTAGTGATGTCAAATGTGGACACTCAATAGCTATAAAACTGATTTCCTCAGTGTTTTGCTTTTTGTAAGACCAGCATAGATTAAACGTCATTCCAGCGGTTTCTTTGGTTAGTAAATGTTGATATTAGATCCAACATTATTTTATATTCCTTAGTCATCCGAATCCACATGTTTTAGACCCATTTGGTTTATTCTATTACAACGAATAACAGCATTGTTACCCTACTACATTAAAATTACACAAACACTGTTCGCGATGGTCAACGGTTATTATATTAGTTTCCACATTAGTTGATCACGTGGCCGCAGCGAACACATAACCGTCAGTGATACAGTACAAGTCATAATCAGTTTTATTTTAAAGCTATATTTCTATATTAGTTTTAAAAGAATCTAATACATGTTTCAACGCTTTAGTAGGTCCGTCCTTTTTATATATAAACAATTACACCGACGCACTATTCCTAAAATTATTGGCATTTTTATACACTGGACTGGTTTTGATGTAAACGTGATTTGATGTAGGCCTAAACGCGGCTTATATGTTTTTTTGATATTAAACTTCAGATTATTCAGACATTACTGTTAGTTTGTTGTGAATTCACAATTAATTTTCTTCTACACTCATAACTTATATGTGTGAGTGTTTATTGTAAGCCACGATTTAATGTAATTTTTTCTGTAAATAAAGTATATATTTTAGAATAATCCACGTGTTTTTATGTTATTCGGTTGTGGTACGATTATATTTGTATTTTGTGTTTGCTTATATGAATAAATCAGCACAGATCATCTGAACATATACGTATTTTACGTTTTTACATTTTAGACGTTACACCAAAAACCCACCACGCAGGAAAAGAAACCGATATTTTTTAAAGGGGATTTGCTAATTTAATATTTAGTAACGATAATGCCGATTACCTCAGACTAATTCCAAGAATATTACAAACTACGTCAGTCAAATATATCCCTAGCCCAAACCAAGATAACAAATACGTGAATTTACTGTCCATCCACATCTAAAGCATTGACTTTGTGTACCGCAAGTAGCCTCCTTATCTGATTGAAAAATCCAAAGAGTGATTTGTGTGCGTTACATGACCTGATTTTGGTATTTGCTGGCGT
The DNA here is from genome assembly GCF_028750875.1 of Macrosteles quadrilineatus. Classification (NCBI taxonomy): domain Eukaryota; kingdom Metazoa; phylum Arthropoda; class Insecta; order Hemiptera; family Cicadellidae; genus Macrosteles; species Macrosteles quadrilineatus. The sequence goes on from NW_026542598.1 coordinate 24,856,319, forward strand.
CAATGAAATGTAATTTAAATTTCCCCACTTTTATAATAAGTGAAACTATTCTACTATTCTGAAACTATTCACGATCTATATTTAAATTTTAACGTTTAAGGGAAATCAATGTTAAGTAGATATATTATTATGCTCGGTTAAAATAGTTTGAAGGTTAATTAAAAAACTGTTACTTTAATAAACATGAATCCAACTCTGTATGAGATTTTAGAACATATGAATATATTAGATGTGTTATTAGCTTTACTTATATTAGCTGTTTTTACATTTAGATGAAAACAATTAACAACTTTATTCATTGGTATTGATTTTAAATAGAACAATACAAATCTGCGACATGATAACACACAAATCTGAAATATAGGAATATAATTTAATACAGTGTTTTCACAGATTTCATTTTATTTTAACTTGACCTACTAATCGTGATCAAAAATGTTGGAGGAGATCTACTTACAAAATTCCTCAGAGATAATGACTTTATTTGTACAACTGATCTTTCATAGTTTATTTGCAGATAATGTGCTTACTATTTGCACAGTATCCATTATTTGTAGAAGTTGAACCCTCTACTTTGAATACCAGAGATTAGAGTATACAACTGTGGCTACCCCAACCACTGTTAACTCCGTTGTGTTCAGTATACCATGAATAGATAACGTACCCAACACTTCAGACCGAATCCGATAACAGTTAGATTACAACGAAGACGGTTTCCTACTGGTTCCAAAACCAGGTTACAGTGGATAGTTGAAAATTCATCTATTTCGAAATATATTTATTGAAGCGTAAATAAAACTACTAGTACAAGTTTTATTGCAAATGCTATTTATTGCATTAAGTAAAAACCGGTGTTCGAAGCCTTAACTTGTTTCATAAAACGTATGAGAAAACGAGGTTACCAAACAACCCATTAAAATGTTTACCTGTATCATGTTTATGTTTAAGGTTCCACTCTTCGATTTGTGTTTACATTGATCTAATGAGATAGTATACTAACATTTTATACAATAATTTACTACATTAGCACAAATATTTAAAATGAAATAGAGATGTTATTTTACTATGTTTATGTTACCAAACTTGACAATGATTGTTCTTAAAGTATTTAATATTAAAAGGCTAGGAATGTTCCTATGTCAATTTATATACAATACTAACTGTGAGATAAGGCTGGAAATATTAAACATAAGTAGTTCTTGTATTTATTACTTGGATCATGGCCTTAGCGCCGAAATACGTTAGTAAAAAAATGAATTTGTGAGTAAAAAAGTTCAATAAAAACTAATTTTAGGGTAATCTGGTTTTTCTTTTTTTCATTTCTTATTTTATTAATTAAAATAGTAACTGAAAAAAGTGAACAGAACTAAAAAAATTCTTAATCTTGAACTTTAAATTATTTTGTGTTTAGTGACACAATACGTGTGGATTTATCAAAATACTCATTTGATTTGTAACAAAATGTATCTATTCGTGTATAAATCCCAATGAAAAAGTGTGATCTTGAACGATGGAATACCAAGGCAATAATAATAAAATATTATAGGTTAGTTTTAACGATAGTGTACAAGTTAACATTTGCACACACAAAACCTATTCATTGAGCAAAAATATAGTCATTAAACACATTAAAAAAAACTGTGTGAACCCAGGTTTACTGCAGAATTGAGTAAATTTGTAGATAAAAAACAATGGAGGTTCCCTCAACCCAATTTCCTTTATTTACTACCACCCGTAAAATATTTTATGCTTATCATTGAATATATTAAATACGATGTTGTTTGTATGTGTTAAATACATACAAATCTCTTTTAAAATGTACAAACACAAACGGAAACAAGAAAACGCAATCATTGATCCGGGGAGCGGCCATGGACCAGGGATGCTGGGTAGTTCCACCCCTCTACTCATCGACTACCCATTCAGCTGTTCCGTGAAAGTGTACTACTTTATCTAATACTCACCTAGAGGTATCTTGTCACCGGTGGAGGACACCCCAGCTGCGAGCATCCCCACTAGACACAGACACCACGGGAGATGCGCACTCGGCAACATCGCGAGACAGACTGAGCTAATAGGCAGTGTATCGCGCACATTCCCCGCGCATCTCCCCCCACCACCCACTGTGACGTCACTCAGTCAATGTTTGGGTTCGCTACGTCACGTCTCACGTGATACGATAATGAGATAGTGAATTTCGTATGTGGATTTACGTTGTAAAATTGGTGTTTGGGAGAGATCTCATGATTTGAGTAAAATGGGGGATTTCGTAAATCTTGGATCAACAATATTATTCCCTTATGTAGTAATCATATGTATAGCTTAGAAAGATAACATTTCAATGCAATTATAATCTGGTGATACTTAAGACCATTACATTTACCTTGTCCAATGTAAAGCAACTAACTTAAAAGGAAATACAAGCAATACAGATTTGGTACGTATGTCTTGTGTATTTTATTAACTGAGTCCCATTTTTAGCAGATCAGTGGTATATGTCTGTGTTCACTGTTTTACCTATCCATGGGTTTTACGATCATGTGAAAAAGAAAATAAGCTAAAACGATAACCTTTGAGTTAATGTTGTGTTAACATGGTTTGCTATTCAGTAGTTTATTTCTTTCTTTCCGTAAGTTGAAGTTAATTATTCACAATATACAGTGAGTAAAACTATTATTTAAATAAAAAAAACTTATTTTTTAAATAATGAAACCCAAAGTTTCATACATTTTTAAAACTGAATATAGCTATATCATAAATGCTTAAAGTCCACAATTATAAGGTACTTATCGACACTTTTTGAATAATTTCTCAATATTATGAAAACAATGTGATTGACCTCTAAAAAATACTTTAAGATTAAAAGTGGTCCAACAAGTAAGGTAGTTATGTTTTCAATGAGTGTTTATCAATGACAAATTAGAATTATCCTATTATTCATAGTGTAGGGACTTATCAATATATATGAACGGTACACTCCACCCTGATCGATCAATTATTTGATGAGTTCTGTATAAGAGTTAACCCACGGTTTAATATTACCCCAGACCATATTGTCACTGAATAACAATAGAGTTGGAAGCAATTGCTAGTAAACTTAACTCAAACTTTAAACAAATATACGAGTGACCCTATCATGGATTTTCTATTACTTCCATACGTTTGGTTCCAGATTGGTAGTTTGTGATCGTCATGATCGCAGTTTAGTGAACCATCAGCACATTTGGACTTCCCCCAAATACGATATCACCACCTTTGTCTGGTGTGATTGATTTCTCTTCCGCTTAGTATAACAAATAAAATAGTTTTATAGATAGTTATCAGTGTTTTTCGGTAGTTTAGATAGTTACACATACATATACATAGTTACATAGTAGTTTAGTTAGTGTAAATCTTGTATTGTACCTATGATTATTGTAAGCTACAACAGCTTCCACTATATTGAATACAAGTAGAAAGGAGTATTTTTAACAATAGTTTACAATTTTTTTTTTATGTTACATGTTTATCTAAAGTACACTATTACTAGTTCCGGGAGGGCCTATTTAAGTTCTTCATGCTTCTCAAAATATATTAAACTAATATATGTCTGCATTTTCTTCTTTGCTATGAGTGAATGGAGAGAAGAGGGTTGGAATAAATTGAAATTTTAATGACTATTGATTGAGCATGGTGAACTTCTACAAAACACATTACACCAAAATTAAAAAAAAAATCACTTTTTCTCCACACTACGCAGCTAATGGTAAGCAGTCGGTTTCTTATATTTACAAAAGATTTGCGGTATTAAAATAGTTTGGTAAATTTAGCAATTACACTTGCCAAATATTTTTTTTTGTATGTGTGTTTATTTATAAGGCATTCATCAAGGCAACACAATTAGTTTTTTTTCAGGAAATTTCCACAAATACTTTTTTAGAAGGTTTAGCTTCTCCTTTATATCAAAAACTAAAGTGGTAGTGTATTCAGGTTGCTTCTTCTGTATACATATATTGCTGGTAGTGAGGCAATAAGGAAATGTACACAATTTACCTGAAATGTTGTTACGTACTTAAATTTAAACTACGATTCTCGTACCATAAATGACGACATCACACCCTGTAAAAGATTCCGTATTAATTTTAAGTTCCGTACCCTGACGCATATAGAATATTAACTGCATTATAGTTTACACGCGACTTTAAAAAGTATACAAAATATATTTAAAATAAAAATTTAAGCCCCGTTTTACATTAAAGGAAATCCACTAATGTATCTATGTAAGATATAGAGCTGAATCAGCATTGGTCACTGGACGCGGTCCAGCTGTTCTATCTACTACAGGTGAGCCAACTGCTGAACATTAAACATTCTACATGACAGAAGGTCTGGCAGAGCACTTTTATACAGAGTCAGAGAGTGTTATATGATGCTGAATTATGTTACAGGCATATTTTTGCATTAGCAAAACTTAATATCATATTTTATATCCATGGTAATAAAAAATTAATAATTTTTTTTGTTAGAGATGATATATTTCCTACATATTACATTACGAACTGTGAGACATTTACCAAATTATGATGAAAACCACTGAATATCCAGCATAAAGTAATGACCATTTTAAGTAGTTTATGATCAAGTAGAAATGTTTAGTGTCAATTAAAAGACCGATTGGAGAGACAAGTATAGCCAGGAGGGTAACTTGTAAAAGAGTATTTATTACGTATTTAGTAAGTCTGAAAACTGCTGAATGTTTATCCGTTGTATTTATACACCTGATAGGTATGGCCATTATTATTGTAATTTTACAGCCAAGCACAAAAGGGTCAGTCACTGTAAATCTGGAATTACTTCCCGGTACTTTACGCACAATATTGTGTTTTATTGTTCAAATGAATGATGACATTTTTCCTTTTGTGGCGATAATGTCACGTATATTTACTTTACATTGTTTGAATAGGGAGAATATTTTTAAATATTTTCCTCATAAACTATCTTATAGCATAACAAATCCCTAAACTTCGTCAACAGCTGTCATAAATGAACTCAATCACGATTTTACCTATACAAGTCAATATATATTTATTTCTTGAAATTACGTCTTAAAGACATTATGCTAATATTAACCTGTCTGCAATATATTTGTAATAGGCCATAAACCGTATAACAAAGAATGTTTACCCCTACAGTTGCAATACGATTTTAGTTAACGGGAATTAGGTCATAAAAATCCATACACATTGTTGAATTATTTATACCGTAATAAATATGTGTTTTTAAAGTCTTTAATAGGTACAAATAACAGGAATATAAAACGCCGTTTAAGTTGGTAATTAATTATAGCTTCTACTGAAGAAATAGATAATGTTAAACAAATAATCCGGCTTATGTCAGGTGTGATGCACAATAATGGTCGCCACTCATCCTATACTCATCTCCATTCATACTTGGCTTAAAATACCTACCTTCGAATGTTAAGTAAAATTATTAAAGTATTAAAAGGATTATGGTAGTACTATTTTTCTGTGGTTAAAAACCCTCTTAAATTACTAAAACGTTACCACACTTATATTGATGTTGGTATATTTTATTCCAATAGCAAAACAAGATGTTAAAGGCTCAGAAAAACTATATAATCACTGATCATTTTCATTACATGGTAATTACGTAATGTTATAGAAAATGAATAGGATTAGCCAATTAGCCGAGCATAATGAGTTTAACACAAAAATGTATTTAAATTTCAAAAATATATCCTAAGATATTATTTTAAAACGAAAAAAAACTTGTGTAGTGGTTTTATTAATATTTTGGCGCCTAGCCTTTGTTGTGGTCATTAACATTGTTGTTAACGGCTTCATAAAAACATTCAGTCTCTGTTTAACAACAACGGCCACATTTCAACAACATCCAACAGTAAACAAAGCTTTTTTCTATATAATTTAACACCAATAAACTCATACATAAAGATATAAGTCTGGCTTTATATTTATTTGATTCTGTTTCTAAGTCGTCTACTGGCATCATCTAAAAATTAAAAAGGTTTTCTAATACTTGTAATATTATTAAATAAGACACCCACTTTTCTTTACTTGATACTTGAAATGACCATTGTTGACCAACTAGTCAAATAGATTGCGTCAAAGTTGAAATAAGCTATATACAATATTATTTTCAGAAATGTGTAACGTAGCCGTTAAATGGATTGGAATTGCGGATTGACCCATAACTCATAAGGGGCTCACCTTCTAATTATTTTAGGAAATACAGCGGCCTTTTTACATGTAGGTCCTTACAGTGCCTTCGTAAATGAGGATGCATCCATCTCTCGAAATCGAGTTGGCAGAGTGATTAGATTTTAGTCGCTGATAGTAGATAGCTAAGCTATCCAACGTATTGCTAAGACATCGCCTTGACATGTCATTCGACCACTAGTAACTCTTGTCATATGTTCATTCATAATTATTGAATCAATAATATTGTATATAAATTATCCCACAATGGGATACACTACATTATAAATGAACCCTCTTAGCTTAATCATTAATGATAAATTAATTTGTTTTATGTGGTGATAAGACTATTTGTTGCAGATTAAATTAGGCTACATACTTGTCAAGCAAAGTACATAAAGCAGTTTTAACCTACGACAGTTTACGGTAACCATTTCAGTTCAGTTCTTAGAATTGACAATTTCACATAACAGCATTGTTTACCTTCGTAGCAGCATAGTTTTACTCACAACAACACGTTTAACGGACCAATGAGGTTCAAGGACTCGGAGAGAAGAAGTAAAATATAATGATTAGAACTTCAACTAATCAGCTGTTCAGCCAATTTAATTGTTGAGTAGTGCAATTAGTTTTGTGCGATGTTTCGTTGCATCACTGTCAAAGGCAGTGAGTGGTTATAAATGAAAACAATAACCTCTTTTGGAATTTATGAGTAGTGGTTTTAAATGGTCTATGCTCTGTGTTTTTAGTAATTATAACACTGTCGTAGGTAAAGTAGTGTACGCAACTCGCGTAGTGTTAACGACACTTGTAGAAGTTTTTGAGGAACGTACCTCTTAATTTCCTACTCGTGTCGTTAATACTATCTTTACGCAAACGTTGCGTAAACTACTGTTTCAATCCTCGATTCAATTTAATACTTATGTCTAGACTGTTCTAGTTCATGGCCTATGAGACTATTAAGTTTATGATATTTAGGCTATACTATATGTAAAATTAGATTGAATCTGTCACACCAAATTTCTTTAAAATCATTCCCTTTACATTTTCATCTCAGGTACAATTCAATTATATTAATAATAAATAAGCCCGTCTTTATTAAATTTTCCTTACATGCAACCCTGAATATTTTAGTTTCCTTATATAGGCTATGTGTGTAAATATTTACAAAGGGTAATGGTCTGGTATGCCGCAATTTAACAAATTAGTTAACTAACTAAAGTGATAATGGACACACGAAAATTTTATTTAAGCAGATTAATTTTGTCAATGACAACACTTTAATTCTGCTAGATAAACTGTAGTGCAAATTCAAAATAAATTTAATTTGGAACGTAAAGTAAGTCGTAAAGTCTCTTTAGGCTTCTTTAATATTTAAATTCTTTAATATTGACGTTTAAATATGCAGTCATTATTGATTGAATATGAATATAAAAGTTAACTTTTTTAAGAATTATTCAAGGTAAAAACATACTTACATATCGTAAGAAAAGCTGGGGGACACGACAAAGAACGATTTTCACATTGTAAGACCATCTTGACGTAGAGCGTATTTTGGAAGGAGTCCAAGATACATTACAAACAACCGGATATAGTACAACTTACGTTGTATCCTAACTGTGTAATGCAGCATGACTTAGATCCTGTTTGTTAAATGCATTCCTTTGTAAGATAATCCGAAGTAAATTGTTTTGACCGTGGACTAATGAGCATTTATAATGTTCAAATGTGCATTTTTTGTTTTTATATGAGTTATATAGTTGTTACATCATGATCAGCCGTATAATGTAATTGCTGTAATTTTAATTTACAACTCAAGGAAACGTGCTCGTGTACATACACTTACTGACTCTGTTGAAGTTAAATATTTACTAATTTGTATATTGGTTTGCGTACGCATTATAATGGGAAAAAAGGCAAGTAAGTCTAGTCAATTTGATATATTTTACCAAATAAGAAAACTGAATTCAGGCAGGACTGTATTTCGTGAGCAATCATTGGAAGGACAGATTTGCAAACTATGGAAACATAGAAAAGTCATAGAACGCCACTAAGTAGAATGAATAGAGATAATGTTTAAGGATGTTTTATTGTTAAAAGTCTACATAATGGAAGACACAACATTGGTTCCTACAAACGATGAACGAAAATGTTAGCCGAGGTGCTACCATTTTTGAAGGGCACTTGGACTTTGTAATCAATGTAGAGGAAACCCCTCTAAGGTGAAGAAAACTGGTACTTAAAGGATATTTAAAAATCTGTTTCCATAAAAGTTCAGTGATTTTAGGAGAATAGAGACTACATCCAAGAAACCATGATTAAAAATGCCATTGAAGAATTGAATTATATTATAAAGCCAACTGTACAACATCGGACCCTTTAACTCTGAATTTTCTCAGGTAAAAATAATTGACGTCATAACATCAACAAACCAAAGTAAATTCATTTGAAGTAAATAATCATTTCATCATTGAAAATAAGTAGCAAATACATTTTTTACAGACAGACAATGCAGGAAATCGGGTAGTACTGGAGTAATTTGAAAAAATTATCACTACAGTATTTAAAAAAAGAATGTACTGGCCACAATGGTGGTACCATGTAAGGTACAGTATCAATGGTGAAGATAAAAATGGGCAACTTCATGCGGCTATGGGTGAGTCAGAAAACATTTCAGAAAAAATTCAAAAAACAAGGTAAGCTTCTGAAAAGTTATAAAACATTTACAAGACCTGTTACAAGAAATGTTGATTATATCGAAAAGTTATGAAAAGCGTGAGTATTTCAATTAGACCTAGTTATATAAGCTTTTAGTTAAATCTTTATACTATTAGAAAATGATGACTGTTATTAGTTTTATACTAACATCTGTAATACAAGTGCTTAACAATTGCTCGATTTCGAGCAACAGGTACACCAGTAGAAAATAAATATGGCATAAAGTACAATTTTATGACAAATACAAACAGTCAAATTGGAAATAATGTTAGTATGCATGTTTACTTCAGTGGAGGTACTAGGCTTTTCAACCATTCATTCTTTTGAAAGTACAAAAATATAAAAAAATATATCAATAACACTTTAAATATATTATCTATTAGTGTGGTGTAGAAATAATGTAACAGAATAAATCAAGCCTCACAATGTTATTCAAAATAACAAATAATGTGAAGCTGGATACTCTAAAATGAATGATAAATAACAAAAATCTTTAATTTTCTATTCTCAAATTATTTAGATCTTCGAGTCTGGACTGAACTCAACTTCTACAAAGTAAAATCCGCCTAAACTAAATATAAATAATAAAATTGATCCATCACAAAAATTCAGTCCCTTAATGCCTTAGGCTCATGTATATAAAGAATGGCATTGCACAATTTTATTTTTATTGCTGCATGTAAACTTGAACAACCTTGTTTACTTTAACATGAGAGTAAATATTCATAAAGATAATGGTCGTAGTTGCATGAAGTCATTAAGCTAATTACTTAACAGACTAAAAAGGTAATGAAATCACAATAACATCTCACGAACAATTAACGCACACGGTGAAACGAATCTCTTAATTAAACTGCAGTTCTGTTGTTGCGTTTCGCCCAGTTTTTGCATGATATGAATAGGAGTTATTCAAAATGGAATTACCGTATTGTTAAATTACGCTTCTATTTTAATCCACTTAATCTACATTGCCTCATTTTAGTATGAGCGTATACTGAATCAATTTATTTAGCTATTTTCTGTATGATTGTATATTATTGTCAAACTGATGTATAATGTATATGTGTGTATAACAATTTCTAACATGGAAAAACATTAGATTTGTTGAAAAAAATATTTATTGTTAAATTAACACCATAAAAATAAGCATTCTGACATTTGGATTAAACAGTGAATATCACTTAAATTAATTGATATATAAATATAAAAATTGGGCAATTGTTAAGGGAGAAAATTAAAACTATGTTGCAAGCGTTATCTGTTCATCTTAGACAACAACTTAAACCCCACAGGTTGCCTTATATTAAATAAAAATCAATATTATACAATTATTGTATACGGATATTGTATTAGCGTATACTAAGGGATGGGTTTGTTTGGCTAGAATATAGCTAACAAATACATGAATAAGCCAATAAGTAAATATTGTAGTATTAATGTATACTGTATATTATGTGCGTAAACTAGTTTTACCAGTCAAAAGAGTTATATAAAAATGCTACCAGTCGTATTGACGTCATCATGAAATGAAACACATTAGCCTTATCTTTTTATAATAGTAGCGGCATTCGTAGGACTAAAACAAACATTAAAGATTTTATACACGGCATTAAAGGTTTTTGTAACTCAATTTTAATATTACTAAAATAGAAAAACATAAGCTTTGTTGGAAGAATAAATTACTTGTTAACTCTCGTACTATAAACGTATGCGGTCATCCGAGGTTTTAAATAAAAAGGTAAATATTACTTTGATGAAACCATTGTTACAAAATCAGGTGCCGTTGTCTAGAAAGAGAACGAAAAATGTTGCAAGCCCTGTGATAAGTAGGGATTTGCACATTGTAAGACCATCCTGATGTAGAGGATATTTTGAAGGAGGTCCACGTTACGTTCACAACAGTCGGATATATTACAACTTTATGCTTTATCTTCCTATTGTGTATTGCACCATTCATCAGCAATGTATAGAGTGTGATTTTACATTAAAAATATTAATATGACCAAATTTCTACTATTAAGCATAAACAAATAAATATTATTCAAAATTTTAATTCAATAAAACCATAAAGAAATAAAAATGATATGACCGTTTGTTGGTTTTCTTTGAATTTGACAAAACAAATTCGAAAGGCTGTAATTTTAAAATGGATTTGGGTATGACAAACTTGTATACACATATTTAGGGTACACAAACTCTACATTTTTAGCTTTTAGTCACAGGAGAAGCATGTTTATTTTCTTATACCGGGTGACAATTAGGTCTTAGGACGACTTTATAACTTAACAACGAAAACATATATCACAACCGAATTTGCCATAGCATTACTGGAAATAATAAGCTACATTTTTGTGTACATGGTGATCGTATGTCACCTATGAGAAACGGCTAGGATGTAGTAAGTTTGAAATCTTATAAGTAAGCATAGGTTGATATGTAGGTACATCAAATTAAAGGTCTTGTTAAACTAAAAAAAATACCGCGAACTGGACCTCAAATGGACAACCGTAGCGAAAATGGCAGCCAAAAAAATGATACGACTAATATATAAAACCAATTTTAAACGCGTTCTTAAAATTTGTCATAAATATTTTTTTTTAACCTAGAATAAAGTTTCTTAACTTTACCATAAAAATATAAAATAAAATAATTACTTAAAACCATATTGACTGTTTGTCAGAACAAATAAATGTTTGTCTTTTTAGCCACAATCAAAGTGACGGCATCCAAACGTAGAGGTGAAGGAAAAGAATGTTTGGATCGCGTCCAAAACTCGTCCCCAAACACTCGTAAAACACCCCAGTTAGGGGCTGTAGCCCATGATGTGCTGGCGAGGGTTGTTTCTTAAGACGTAAAATGAGCTAAAATGGGTAGATTTAAGTGTTATAATAAATGATAATTGCACTCTGAAATGGCCTCAGCTGACTGATCAAACACATATACTGCCACACCCTGTAAAACAATGTTAGAAATATAACAAATTGTAAGAAATAGTTCTCTAATACCTTTGAAAGTGTTAACATCATGAACCAGATACATGCAATCCCATTTTGTACGAAAGTTATTACTTTTGCTTAAAAATAAAACACTATTGCTTCACTTTCTTCACTAATTTTCGATTACAAACTTATCAGCTTACTAATTTAAGCTGTAAAAAATATCCATTACGCATAAATTAATGTATTTTATAAAAAAATAATATTTTATAAGACGTATGTAATTTCATCACATCAATTATTTTCGCATATTTATATTAATATTATTTATTTTTATCTCCCTAAAATGCTTTTTTATAATTAGTTCCATGTTATAAAGTAGCGATTTGTGGGAGGAGACCAAACATGGTTAGTTTTTTTTGTGATTAATTTTGTATACTTTGTTATAACTATTGATTTTCAAATATGAATCCTTGTCACCAAGGGTATCGTATATGATAGATGAGAGGTAAACAACAATGTGTTGTAGAACTTTCTACATTCGTCATCCGATGAAGTTGGACTATCGGTTTAGAGTCTAAACGATCATTTGAGTAATGCAATTTAAACTTTAGGAAAAATAAATAAGCACTATATGTATTTCTTAAATGGAAATATACAATTGTTAGATTATGGAATAAACTAATAAGTTTGGAAATTAGCATAATGAGTCTAGATGCAATAAACGTATATTTAAAATACACTATACTGCTAACTATTGTAAGTTTAATTAAAATTTGTCTGATTGAGTTAACACTAAAATTATTCCGCTAATCAAATAAAATTATATTTCAAAACTACTTAGATTTAGCTTCTACGGGAAGTTAAAGTGTTTTTTCATTACAAGTTGTTAGTGTAGGATGAGATAACTAATGAAGACACCAAATTTGAACAACTTATATCCATAAACAAGCAAACTACATTAGTTGTCTTGTATAAATTGCATGGGAATTAAAAATGTACAGTGTTGAACAGAATTTTCTCAACCTTTAATCTTCCAAAACTCCTTTATTGTACAAAGTTAATTGCTTTTCTAAGCAGTTAATAATGGCATTTATAACAATTTAAATGATAATGTTTTTGGATAATAATTAAAAATACAATTTTAACATTTTAAAACCTCATAATACTCCGTTTCCATGACCTGATCTAGCAGGTGGGCGAAGATATTCAAATTATTCTGCCCTACACGTTCAAGCAAAATTTAATAAAAATTCAAGAAAATTGTTTCGAGTTTATAGACTCGCCTAAATTCAAGTGAATCATGATTCTAACCTCTGAGGGTATCAAATTTAAAAAATGAATTGGTCCTGGGTCTAGATCTTCCCGTACCAACTATGGAATAAGTCACATCCTTTAGGGAAATTTGCAAAAAAGGTTTACGAGACGCTCTTTTTGTTGGTCTTTTTATATTTCAATTTTCATGCATAATGCAAGTCTTTCTGGAGATCAGTTCACTACACACACCATTAGACCAAGCTATAATATTTTTTGTTCTTTTTTACCTATAAGTAGATGTTTCATAAGACGTGTTGGAACATAATGTCACTCATAAGTGTTTTAATATTGGCTTTGAAATATTATATTTAATAGTATAGTATTATAATGGAAAATTAAAAATTAACTACCATTTCAATACTTGTATTAGTTTAACTTAACACTTTATATTTATAAACATTGTCATCTCATATCAGTAAAGTAATGTGGTCTTGCATCTTTGAAACGTGGTTGAGCTAAACCTTCTACGTTCCCAAACAAACTATTTAATAGCAACGAAATAAATACAAAAATTAAGGTTATTTAGGAGTAACGGAACAAACTGTATTGACAAGAGTGGTACGAACTGTATTTGATCACTAATACATCAAACGTTTCACCACAAATTCATGAGTGTTTATTTATTCATATGCTATCACTTGCGCTTTGTTCGATGAACTGTAAAAGGCAATTCTAAAACCAATAATACGTGAGCAATGTTTATGATGGTTTTGTTTCACAAATAATAAAGGTAGAAAACAAGTGAAATACTAGCTTCTTCAGGTGTTGTGCTATATATGTGTTTATTCAACGCTGTATGTGTGGGAATAAGTTTTTTTTTTAGAATGGACCAAATTCCTCTTTAAATGTTTGTAACTGGTAATTAATCGACATGATATTCCTAAACCTACTTAATTCTGTATTACGGGGTAAAATATGTTATATAATGTTATGCAACAGAATAAGAACATCTCAAATCTCATGATACAAATAAATTGTGAGTCATATTATCCAATTCCACAGCTGAAAGTATGACGTTGTTTACACATTACATAGAGTACATTGACATTTAACCAAAATTCTGAGAGTATAAATGATGAATGACACACCTTGGTTGCTTCAAACTTTAACTACGACCAAACAGAACATTGCATGTATCCCACCCTTATAGACTTTCTTTCAAGAAAAAACATTATCTCTATCCTACGTAAACAAACACATATTTTGTCTGGCTGAAACATTGCTTAAGGTAATAGTCAAAGGTTAACTTTAATAGTCATTGTTAACTAAATTAATGTGGATAACCTCTTTGGACAACCCGTTCAAGTTTGCTGTTTGTATGTTGTTATCTTTTCGAGAAAATCGGAACGTAATTGGAAAGATGCATATATGTATTTGCATATTATCCTTCCTATAATATTTGTGTATGTATTATTAAATTTGGAAATATGATCTAACCATGGTTAAATCATAACTTCTTAAAACCCCTGATCTTTCACGAACACAATCAATACAGCTACTTAGTCAAACAAGTCCTCTGATCACCCCTAAGTGAAAATATCATAGTTACACCCCTATTTTCTTTGATAGAAATTAATTCATAAAAATCTATTGGTTTTGTTAACGTCAAAATAATATAAAATGATTCTATGAGAAACATGTTACTTTATATTTCCAGTTTGAGAGGGGAAGAGACAGAGATGGTAATACAAAGGACACATGTGGCAACATCTAGTAAAAAGGGAAGTAACTCTTGATTACTGTCGACAAACCCATTGGCTCACACGTGCACATGGCCTACTTGCACTTTTTAGGATTATGAGCATTTTTTCAAGGTTTAACTACTTTATATTATAAAAAGTACACATAATAAATTTGTATTCAAAATTAATTAACAAATCGTGTGTGAATCATGTCGAGACAAAATTTGGATTAACCATATAATTAATATGTGTGATGAGTATGAGAATATTAATATACTAGAAAAACTACTGATTATATTGAACAGGTTATACATGGGTATATTTTTATTATACATTTGCTGCATTTTATAAAGTAATATCTGAGTATTCGTAATCACATATACATTTGTTATGTATATCACTATTTGTTTATGGAATCTATCTGTTCTATTTATATGTATAAAAAAGGCAAAACCCAAACTTTTTGTTTGAACCTGTGCGTGGTTTCAATAGATTTTGTTTGTTCATGTGTCATATTTTTAGCTCAGTAATTAGAAAAGCTTTTACAGTACAGGTACTAAAGATAAACACAAAAAACTACCTCCTTAATACAAATTAAATGTCATAACAAATTTCCTTAGTTTGTTTTGTTCAGACTTTAAACGGGAGCATACAAATGAAAAATCAGGAATATAACATTTTAATATTTTCTAAAAGCATTGAGTTGTTTTTTAAAAACGTCAAAGTAAATTAAAATTCTCGGCTTGAAATGATGTAGAAGTCAAAAAGGTTAAAACATTAATACTTCAGTGTATTGCATTTTGACACGATCCCTACCGACCGTCACACTCCTCTGTAACTGTACCTAATGTGTTTTATTAGATTAAACTTTGTGATCTAGATAGACCGAACAGTGACTAAGCCTTTGATATGTCACCAAACGTAAGTCAGGCATTGTCGTATACATCTACAGCTTACAACTTACTCGCGTAATCAAAAATCTAAAATACCAACTAAACAATATTGCAACAGTATTATATGACCCAGAGCACATAATATATATTAAATCAATATCATATATCTAATTAAACTATCCAGTGATGTAATATGTAATATGCCAGTGATTAACTATCATGCAATACCTATTTACCTCCTAGATAAACAAAGGCATTTAAAAATGGGATTTATGTAGTATATTACATTTGAAATAAAATTCCTTATAATGTCGATATAGTACCTAACTTTTGAAGTACGATACAAAATTATAAAATGCAACAATAGTACGTAATTTTTAATTTAATCACGTCATACTGTATTATGATTCCTTAAGTAATGGAATAGATTTGGAACATTAAAAAGTAGTGTGATAGTTACAATATTATCAATAATGCAATTTTATTCCTACAAGTATTATTTACTTACAACATATAGACTTCTATTTTTTTGCACTTACAAATTTGAAATGCAAAACAGAAAGATAAACAACATAAATGAGATAGTTTTAAACGCTGATTGTTGGACGTTCTCCAAAGAGCCTTCCTATATCAGGATGGACTTGCAATGTCTTACGACGTCTTACATTTTCCTTGCCACCGATTCTGTACAATGTCTCTAGTAAAGGAACCTTTATAACCTAGTTACCAACAAAAACGAAATTTGAGTAAATTTTTAAAGAAAAATCCATAAATAATATAAGAGTTAAAAAGTAAGAGATTTTGGTTAAATTAATTAAAATAACTTCTTGATCAGCATTGTACGTGTTATTAAATTTACGGAAAGTAAATAAAAGAAACGTCTTATAACACTTAAAACATATATTTACGCTTATACTGTTACTCACAAGACGGTAAATATACAAAACAGATGGTAAGTGGTGATCGATTTCGATTGGACACTCTAATCATCATCAGACCCAATAGGCGAATGTTGGGTCTGATGATGATTGGAGTGTCCAATCGAAATCGATCACCACTTACCATCTGTTTTGTATATTTACCGTCTTGTGAGTAACAGTATAAGCGTAAATATATGTTTTAAGTGTTATAAGACGTTTCTTGTATTTACTTTCCATTAATTAAAAGTAAGCCTATGATTAAATATCAAACTGACTCTAAATTTATACAATAAAAGGTTAAATTACCTGTGTCAGCCAGTCGATCCTTATGTGCTGTGTCCTATTACAGGATATGTATTTCGGCAGAATAAATTGCCATCATCAGTCCTAATATAAGTTCTTGATCTTCCCCATTGGGTGCGTCTTGAAGTTTTGAAACACGTACACGAACTTTACACTTATATACATTACGAATAAAACAAACAAATACACGGTAGGCCTACTTTTATTTTAGTTACTACGGAAATGTAACTAAAATAAAAGTAGGCCTACCGTGTATTTGTTTGTTAAAGTAAAGGGAAGTAAATATACATTTAAAAAACATTTTTCCACGGATTATAAAAGTCACCAAAAAGCGAAAATGGTTACTTTTAAACAAATGTAGCCTATCAACTCTCACCTGTTTGAAGTGGAGCCTTTTATGTATTAAATGACAAATATCGTCAAACATATCACTATCACTTGTTTTGGTTACTACACGTGACCAAATTTTACCTCTTTACCCAAAAATGATTCGATAGATATTCATTGACAATACATAACATAAGTTTAGCTTGTATTTATGTAGCTGAGGTATATTACAGGCACGTCTACAATTTTATTACAGTACTGTATAAGCAATATTTCTTGCAAATTTCAACAAATAAAAAAATACTAAAAAGAAATTTTCTTATTAATTAAAAAACAAACCAATTTGTGGTTTACAAACGTATCTTTTGTAGGGAATGCCACAGACCTAAGACTGATTAATTGGCTAGATTATAGTTTTATTGTAAATATGAATCTTAACAAAATATATTATGCTATAAACACAATAATTATGCTTAGTATGTTTGTTATAGTTGACAGATTAGGTTTGACAAGGATTAGATAGCATATTGAATAATGTCCTAGACTTAAATTGCAATCCATTAACACTTGATTACTTGATTTATGGTAAACACTACTCAACTCTGGATCCTTTGTATTCGATTATTATAGGTATCACCTTATTAATGCAACATAACTGAAAAATAAACCAAATGAACAAAAGATAATTGAAATGGCCTATTGGGTGAGGATTTCCACACCGTTAACTATTTATTAATTGACGGTACAGTATTTCCTTAATGTAATCAATTACTTATTTTAATACCATTCAGCACTTTTATAATTATAATAATTTACGCAGTATGGTAAAATTATTACAACAGAGAAGAGAGAAAATTTCTGAGAATTCTTTATAATTTAAAAAGGAACCCCGGTAACGTACCCATAAAAGATATAAGAAGGGCGAATCAGCATTGGTCACTGGACATGGTCCAGTCGCTCTATCTACTACAGGTGAGCCAACTGCTGAACATTTAACATTTTTTATGATGGAAGGTCTGACAGAGCACTTTTATACAGAGTTAGTCATTGGGAAATAATATATCTTCTTCGTTATGAAATATGTTACATGAATATTTTATGAATTTGTCATATGTTCGTTTCAATGCACCTTAACTTATAAGCGAGTTTCATATATATGAATAAACTATTACCGTAGGTCTCATACTACTAAATACTAATAAAATACTAATACTAAATACTAATAAAATACTAATACTAAATACTATAAAATTTAGAATTTTTTATCCAAACGATTTGTAGCGCTTATAAAACAAATTATTTGGTGTTTCAAAATTTGTTTATGTGAAATTGTAAAAAAAAATCTAATTCTCATTTTATTATTATTCCTGCAAAGAGAATTTTCATGTTAACAGTACAGTAATGAATTAAATCTATCTGTTTTGTAAATAAAGTAATTCTAAACTACAAATATATAATTTTTTCGATCTGAACAAAATAGCGTCCTAGAACGATGTCATCCTTTGTGCAAATGCCATTACAAACACTGGTCCACGGTACTCGTACAATCTCGTCACTTTTACTAAATTTAGATAAAAACAAATATCACTACTACATTGCGATTTACAAATGGGGTTTTTATAAAACAATAAATCAAACCACAACGCTCTAAAACTTGCACGAATTTTTAACTTAATGAAGCTATTAAAATACTGTAGACCACCATACATGATTTAAAAAGCTAATTATAGATATGAAGGAATAAAAAAGCTAAAATATTACAAAAAACACCTAAAACGTGGTAGCTGAGTTTTAGCAAAATTCTGGTACCAAATTTAGATATTTTATTGCATTTTTGACGTTTTTCAGCTTTGACTCTGTTTCTGTTCAAAATCTTGAAACTTTATTATATACTATTCCCAAAGGAATATATTCTAAGTAGTCTAATTTTTCAAATGACATAATAAAACCTTCAATTATTAATTTAAAAATAAAAAACACAAATAGAATGGACAATATAAAGTATCTGATAAATACAATGCAAATACTTTGTTTTCAGAATTAAAATAAATACCATTATACACAAACAAAGTTGTTAATTTTAATGTGTGTCTAAATATGTAAAGATTAGTAGTTATAATAGTATAAAGCCATTAACCTATTTGCTTAACCGGCCAAAATGGTAATGGAGATGCAATAACATCACATGAACAATTAATTAACTTATGGACACAGTGAAACATCTCTTCTCTTAATTAAACTGCAATTCTGTTGTCGTGTTCCGCCTTCCGCCCATATAGCCTATTGCATGACACGAAAACTGCTCACACGAAATAAAATAAAATAATTGTAGTAATGAGATGATGATTGTTTTAATCAGTTTACAGTTTATGCCTTTTGGCATTAAGTAATTAATCGGTTCAACTAAGCTGCAGAAAGTTCAATGCTCGACGATCAGTAAGTTAAAGTCACAAATCTTCAATTCAACAAAGCATTTTTAATCATGCTTAAATCTACCTCTAACACATCAGTGGGTTAAAGCCCCAAACTAGAGTATTTTACGAGAATTTGCAGACGAGATTTGGATACAATCCTAACATACTTTTTCTTCACCTCAAGGCTTGGATGCTATCGTTCAGACTGTGGAAAACACTGTAACATTTAATTTGTTCGGTTAAACTGTTTAATTTTGTATATATCCGTTCGGTGACCTTGAATAGTAACTGCTTTTTGCAGTTTGTTGTGGTATTTTGTTGTATTTTGTATGTATTTGACACTAATAAATAGTTTAAGTTTGAATTAGATTTAACTATTAATTAAAAAAAAAAAATGACAAAATATACATGTGGGGAATACTGTTTTTGTACATGTTGGTATGAAATTAGGTATTTGACATGTCAAGTAGCTGATCAATTAATTTTGAGTATATCGTAGGCGAATTAAAAATAAACTCTTTACTTTATCGTCTCCGGGAGAATTTATGTATCAATCAATGCAGTATGTTAAATTGACAGTATACAAAAATCTGATACGTTTTAATGGTCCCTGAAACACACACGATCAACGTAAACTTGTTTTATCCGTTTTCATATTTGTTAATTTGTACATTTGTATTACATATAAAGGAGGTAACATACGTCATCTTAAACCGTAGAGCTTGAACAATGATGTGACTATAATGGCATGGAATCAAAATAAAGACAAGGCAACATAAAAATTAATTATCTGGGTCGTTATATGTACGATTCCTCACCTAGTTCCTATAAACACATTTAGTCGATAAAACGCCTATAATTCTACACTACAAAATAAGAAGATTGTAAGATGTAAGTTGTACAGCATCAGATTGTTGTGAACATCTTTTGGACCTTCTCCAAAATACCCTCTACATCAGGATGGTCTTACAATGTGAAAATCCCAACTTGACATGAGGCTTGCAGCATGGCTTCCTTCACCTCTATATCCAACAGTAACTACGTATCCTTAACAGTTAAATGAAGAATTACATTATTACACATATATGTAAACATTACATTATTACACATAAATATGAATATATATTATTCATACAATTTGTCGTAAGGCAAAGTAATATAGATAACCTATATTACCTATAAAATTACCTTTAATAACAGTGAGTATATATTAAGCGTAATTAAAAAAGCTAAATTGAATTGAAGCTTTGCGATCTCAGTTGACTGATCGGCGTGCATTGAACATTTCCTGAATTACAACGAGGAATGGACAATATAAATAAATATCAAACCAAAATACTTTTCTTTAATTTCTCTTAATACATTATGATAGGCCTTCATTCTATGTTAAAAGAAAAAAGTCAAATAAGCATATTACAATCAATCTAAAACCAATTAAAAGATCGCTTTCATAAATTAAGGTCAAAGTTTAATGTATTTTGTAGACAATTTATAGTACAACTATACAAAACAGTCCAACGATTACTAACCTCAGTTCTATCGCACTTTAGATATAGTCGACCAATGGTTATTGTACGGTGTAATAGCTTTATTAATCTTCGATTACAAACTAATCGGCTTACTTTAAATGTACACATGTTTTTTATTGATAGTAAATGATTTCTTTTAATTTTTATAACTCACATGAAAATAGTACTTTTACAACATAGAAAACTCTCTTTATGAAAAGAAATATACATAATTTCTGTCCAATATATTTCCTATAAAGTATTTATGATGGTATTATTTTTTATTACTATATGATACTATTTGAAAAAAATATACCTTTTTAATTTAAAGTATGTGAGTAATGGGCTAAATCTGTATATATGTACGTTATTAACATTAGTGCTGTTAGTTGGAACTGTTTATTAAAAAAATATATATTTTGTCACCAGAGGTTTTAGTAAATAATAGAATGAGGTCTTGAGCGATGCGTTTTTTTGTAACGGTGAACTTTACACATTCATCATTTAATGGAGTCACTATTGGTTAGATTTAAAACGTGTTTGAATAAATCTAAACTAAAAAAAGTGCAATACTACAACAATACTCATAATACTCAACTTATGCTGAAGCTATGAGTATTGATTGCGTAATGTATTAAAATAAAATGTTTTTAGAAATGCTAAGTAGATTAATATCAATTAACATGTCATTATATTTATCTGGAGTTTATGGTACTTCCTTAAACAAGTAAAAAGGAAAAAAAATCATATCCAAAGCAAAACGGACTTAATTTGGCTAAGGCAAAAGTCTACTTTTTTTGGGAGGATCTTAATTTGTTTTGAGTTAATATTAGTTTTGGTACAACGTTCGGCAGCCTTCTTAGCACTTAGTTGCATAATTCAAGACTTCCTGGAGATTCAGTTCACTACACACTCCATTAGACCAAGCTATTCCAATCTACTTAGACTTGTCAAGCAGGATGAAGTGTTCTGATGTTGTTACTTAAGACAATAAAGGAAGGCGTAGTGCACTTACACCCTCATTGGTATTGCATGAATATTTTGGCTAAAAAATACATTCATATAGTCACAATTTAATAGTAAAATATTAAAGTATTAAAGGATATTACGTATCAACGCTGGGATTAAGGTAAAGGTGAACTACGCCTGGCCAAGCCTGTCTAATATTTATTGTTAAGTATTGAGAGTTTAATGAGCAACTCATATTAGGCCTTAACTAAATACCAATTAATAGCAGTTAGTAAGTTTACTGGACTCCGTGTGGCCTCAACATACATCTGCTGATTTTATATAATGACTTTTATTTCACGCTAATTTCAGGGGACTGTACCGGCCCCTTTCTGTAAAAAATACTTTTTGGACTACCAAAACTAGATGTTTACTAAGTATAGTGGCGTAAATTTACCGAAACTTTAATTTGTGAGAAGCCATGTAACGCTGAACAGTTGTTTTTGAAAATGTCCCAAAATAAACATATTATAGTTAATATATACTCATTTCACCCTTGACAGTTCTACCTGCCTGCTGGACCACGTAAACATGGTCCTATAAAAAGAACCTCGTGTTATCGTGTTATTTAAGTGTTTATCGAGTTGAAATAAACTGTAAAATATTCAAAAAGAGCTAAGCTATGCCCTGGATAAACTGAAACTTCGTAATTGTTTCTAAGTATTTACAAAATGATTTTGAAAATCCGTAAATTAGTCTCTTTCACATGACATTGTAGCTTCTAAATTACAGATAGGCATGTATCCTACATCCATTGCAAGCTCTTATATGTTAAGAGCACAAAAAGCGCACAACACGATATAGGTGAGTCAGTGGCTCAGTTGGTAGCGTCGCGGACTTCAAGGCAGCGATGTCGTGGGCTCGGATCCTTGTCACTGCCGGGAACATTTTATCAGTACAGATCACCTTAGTCCTGTACCGGCTCACCCCTTGCTTTGCTGGATATGGTACACGCACGGGCAGTTAGTCTAACCTCGTAAAAAAAAAACAAAAAAACAATCATTGGGAAACAAATTAGTTTCAAAGTGTTGAGAGCTTGTACCATAGAGGCATTGTTTAGCCACCATCTTGAAGTGACCGAGTAGAAAATAATTGCATATATGAGCTTCATAGGAAAAAATTATAAATTTAACTTAAGTTAGAAACAGTTTGAAAAGTAAAAATAGTACAGAAACAATTATGCAATATGAACAAATAGGCAGCACGCTGTGAGTGTTACGTTTTTTCAGGCTATTGTACACAATTATTGCATGATTATTACACATTATATTTAAACAAACGTTCAATAGCCATTGTTACTTTTAACTCAACATAAGCTTTACTAACGCGTCACATCAGCCTTGGCATCCTGTTATGTCCTTTGGCTTCACTGAATTTTTATGTAAACGTTTATTTTTATCAAAATTAAACTCATTGTATCAAAACCACAAGTTCTGATACCAAAAACACTAAATTTAACTATAAATTTCTAAGCTTCCTAGTTACCATTACTCCTAAACTTGTAAGAAGAACGTCCCCAAAATCTATGACAACACGTGTAATTTACAAAAACTTCATTTCATAAAAGACTATCAAATTCGTGCTTCACAGCCAAATCATATAATTTTATTTTGATTGCGAAAAAAATATTTATTTGAAAATAGTTAATTCTAAAATAGTTGTTAACCGGCTTTCAAATTATGAAATGCTAACAAAAGTTTCTCAGGTATGAGTAAAGAGGAACATTTAAAATTGACCCAATGTAAAGACTAACTTAATTTCAATTTTAGATTAATAAAATTAATTTAAATAGTACACAACCAAATTTAATTCTAAATGCTTATGTTTTGTAAATAAACTGGTCAAGAACGTAGGAGGAACAATATGATGACTAATCACGTCTGCTTGCCGTCACGGGTATATGAAGACAATATACATGCTTATTACATTAATTATGTACCAGGGACACCCTACGTGAGCTAATTGGTATTTGACTAATGATGCATAGCAGAAGCGTTAATTGAGCTAATATTAAGATGCTTACTTTGAAGTAGAAATTACAAGAGCAAAAATTACGTGCAGGGTAGATAAAATTCAATCAAGTTTGAAAACTCGTTTAATGAAAATAGAAATGTTATTGTGCGTTCCATATGCTTATTTTGACCTTTTATATAATAGGGACAAAAGGTAAAAATGTTAAACTTTTACTCCCTAGGGATTTTAGTCCCTGCTTCTTGCTTCCAAGGGAGTAAAATTACTACTTTAGACCCGCGACGCATGTATTGATAACGGCAGTTATTCTGCATTATTGCGAATTTTTTTTTATTTATTGTTTACTATAATTGTATTATTATTATAGAAACTATATCCCCCAAAAAATCTGTACCCTCTAAACTGCTTTTTAAAATTAAACTGTTGAATCAAATCACTTGTCTCTTTAAATTTACTATTTTAATTTAAATGCTTCCTTTTCAAATATACAGGGTGAATAAAAAGTCAAG
This sequence comes from Macrosteles quadrilineatus, assembly GCF_028750875.1. Lineage (NCBI taxonomy): Eukaryota > Metazoa > Arthropoda > Insecta > Hemiptera > Cicadellidae > Macrosteles > Macrosteles quadrilineatus. The sequence goes on from NW_026542598.1 coordinate 24,881,040, forward strand.
ACCCCCCCATCTAATATTTTCCCAAGTAAATATACAGAAATATCCTTTTGGCGGTCGTGCAATCTTAGCAGGAAAATTCATTTTATGATTTTGGAATTTTTAGGTGTCCCCCCAAAAGGGGGGATTTGGGGGGCAACTCAAATATTTTAAAAGTAAGCCCCCTTCAAGTGACACCTCGTTTTGAAGGGTTTACAAAAACTTAAAGAATGGTTAAATCTAGAGGTCGCTATCTCTTTTCTATCCAAAATGGTAGCCGGTCAAATGTTGTGGAAAATCAATAGTAAAATTGGTTCGTAATGGTAATATTGGCTACCATTTTGGATAGAGAAGAGATAGCGAACTCTGGTTTTCACCATTCTTTAGGTTTTTGTAAACACTTCAAAATAAGGTGTCACTTGATGGGGTTTTGTCAAATTGAAAAACTTTTAGTTTCCCCCCAAATTCCTCTTTTGGGGGGGGGGGAACTCAAAACTTTTAATTGGAAATCCCCATTTAGTGATACCTTATTTTGAAAATTATACAACTAAAAAAACGCTACACAGCAACTGTTTGAGATATTTAGTAACTTGATCAAATAAAACATATTTTGTAAACTGTTTGACCTTTGTAAAAATTAAAACTTTTTGTTGGCATAGACATACTCAACAATTATAGGACATGAAACCATCATTGAAAAATCTTAAGATATTATGACATGATAGCTGCATCATCTAGAATAACTGGCATTGTACTTACATTATAGTATTTTTTTTCTGGTACAATAATTAATTTATTCAATACATCTTGTATATCTAAAATCATTATGATTCATCAAGTTGCTGTCACGATTTTTACAAAAAAGTAAATAGGTTTCTGGAATTGGATACTGTATATTTTTTTAAACATTCAAGTAATTTAGTTCAAAATTTGGGACTTAAAAAGTTAACAAGTCTAAAATGTTAACGTAATGATTCTTCAGAGGCCCTAGTCTGCATTATAATTGTTGAAGTTTCTCAGTATTCTCAGTTTACTTATAGTGTGCTAATAAATTGTTAATGAAAAGAATGAGTTGCTATTGGGTGTTATGTTTACACTTTAAGGTGATAAGTATTAACTAGTCTGGTAATTTAACACGAGTTTGTATTTCGCGATAAAAAAATCTAAATTATTTTAGACAATAGACAATATTTTACAATTACATAATCATTGAGAACTGTACAGCGTCATAGGATATACAGTTGGCAGTTTATACACTATTCTTATGGGAGATAGTTCTCGTGGATAATTTTTCGCATTTAGTATCAACCAAATCTTTAATGTGTTCTGTATAAGTTTAGTTTACCTACATTAGCTAGGTTAGCTCCAGACCACAAAATCACAAATAACCCCATAGTAACAGATACTGCTAGTTTACTGTTCAGACAAAAAGACCAGTAACACTATGGATTTTCTATTACTTCCATACGTTTGGTTCCACACTGGTAGTTTGTGATCATCATGACCACAGTTTAGTGAGCCATCAGCACATTTGGACTCTTTCCAAACTACGATATCACCACCTTTGTCTGGTGCGATTGATTCCTCCTTTGCTTAATCTAAAAAAATGATTGTTTTTATTATAATATGTTATAGAGGCGTGCATAGTTTGGATGGTGTAGATATAGTTTTGTACATACGAATATTAAGTATCACGAAATAATATTCAAATACATAATACATTAGGGTCATCATTAGGAATAACAGAATACGGGCAATACTTTTAAACTTTCACAGTAGCTTAATAGCTCGTTTCTTCATGTCGGTTGGAAGTTGAAACTGAAGGTTAATTTATATTTCCAGAATAAATAGATAATTATACGATTCAATAAGGAAACATACAAACGCATCCATTTGGGATCTAACCCTGAATCAGCATTGGTCACTGGACACATTCCAGCTGTTCTATCTACTACAGGTGAACCAACTGCAGAACATTAAACATTCTACATGACAGAAGGTCTGGCAGAGCACTTTTATATAGTCTGTGAGTATTAGGTAATATACGGCTTCGCGGTAAATTATGTCGCTAGTTTATTTTTCATAAAATGTAAATTTATATATTTAAAATGAAATTTGTTGCATGTTGTATATTCACTGCATAAATGTTATGTTACTGTTAAAGTAGCATACCGGGTGACAACAAAGTTCAAGGATGACTTTATAACTTCAAACGAAAAGAGATATCACATCCAAATTTGGCATATCGTTACTGGTAATAGTAAGCTAATTTTTTTTTTTTTTTTTTTTAAATTTTTGCCACCAAGACTGATATTCAAATATATATTAGGTTACGTACCTTGGTCCGTCTTCAGTCTTATTTTAGTCAATGGATGACTAGTTTCGGGTGCAAAGACCCATTGTCAAATCCTTTTCAAAACATCATGTAGAAGCTAGTCAAAAATCCGACGGAAGTCTTCATCATTATATAAATACAGGTTGACACATAAAGTTCATTATTTAAAAAACACAAGTTACGGAACATATAAGACGATTGATAGGCCGGCCACATTTAACAAGGGACAAACCGACACAGGTACACCTTAGGGACACAGGGACAAACCGACACAGGTACACCTGTGTCGGTTTGTCCCTTGTTAAATGTGGCCGGCCTATCAATCGTCTTATATGTTCCGTAACTTGTGTTTTTTAAATAATGAACTTTATGTGTCAACCTGTATTTATATAATGATGAAGACTTCCGTCGGATTTTTGACTAGCTTCTACATGATGTTTTGAAAAGGATTTGACAATGGGTGTTTGCACCCGAAACTAGTCATCCATTGACTAAAATAAGGCTGAAGACGGACCAAGGTACGTAACCTATTATATACATTTTTTTGTAGACCTACATATTGATCGGATGTCACCTATGGGGTACAGTCTATCTGGAGTTAGTTTAAAATCTTGAAGATAAGACTAGGTTGATACATCACATTAAAGGCCTTGTTGAACCAAAGACAATGCCGCAACCCGGACTTCAAATGGACAACCGAGTCATAAACGGCAGCCATTCAAAAATATCTGAATAACTTATTTGTCACTCTGAATTTAATTAATAGGCATCCTATACAATTGCTAAAGCTTTTATGCAAAGTATTAAATTAAGTACTAACGAATAGGATTTCATCCACTTTCTGTCTTTGTGTATAAGGCCTAGCCATCCTATAGAATGATCAAAGTGATGTCAGGCAAAGTATAAAATAAAGACATTTGTTTAAAATATCAGTAATATTTTTCTTAAAAATATTGATTTATTGTGGGTAATTTTAGCTAGTTTCTTTTTAATTTCGTCTCATGGCAGGAAATAAATTAAAAGTAAAAATATGGTTTGGACTAACAACATATTTTGTATATTATGGTTAGATCAGGTTATCTTACATTATTTTTTTATATAATACAAAATTTCAATCAAGGATACAAAATTCCAAAAAAGTTCTACAAAAGCGTACTTTATACTTTACCTGAAGTGCTAACTAGCATTTTATAGAATGACTAGGTAAAGTATAGAATGAGCTATATTTTATACTTTGTCTGGTTTGTTTTAGACAATGTATAGAATGCCTGATTACATACTTTGCAAGTAACATATGTTTTTTAACAATTAAAACAATAATTGCTAAGTATAACATGTTAAGGGTCCAAGAATTCCTTAATTCCTGAAAGGTCTAATAATTATTATTATAGTTATTATTATTGTAATTATTATTATAATTATTATTGTTGTAATTATTATTGTAAATATTAGAATTAGTAATTGATGTATAGTAATAGTTGTCCTGTTGTGACCTGGCTAATGCAAACTCTATCATTGTTACTTTGGCCCAATAAAATGATTTGATTTGAACATAAAAAATTATTGCTTATAACCATTAACAAATACTCATATTCATTAAGATTAATATTGTATATTTATTTTAATCAAAGTAAATTAAAAAATTCTACTAATATATTAATTTACATTATAAGTATTAAACATAATATATATATCATTAAATAATAGATATATAAATTGGCGATAGCATTAATATATCTACGGCAAAAGTAAGAACTATATACGAATGTAAGATGCTGCCAACCTCTACTCTTAAAAAGGGACCCTTTTAAATTCACTAGTCAGTAAAAACTAATTCAGCGTATAATTCAGTAAACATGTTTACCGTAAAACCTAATGAAGAGGAATGTATACCAAGATAATAGTCTTAACATTTTGAAATTAAATATCAAATAATGTGTCTCGTAGGGAAATTAATATTTAGGCAGCATATAGTAAATTTGACAATCTGTAAATGTATGACCGTACAATTTATCCACCTGTTAGGGGTGGTCATTATTATTGTAATTCTACAGCCAAGCACAAAAGGGTCAGTCATTGTAAATCTGGAATCACTTCCTGTGGTTTACTAACAACAGTCACAATATTGTCTTGTATCTCTCTAATGCACTTAGATAATCCTCTTGCGTAATTTTAAATATACGAGAGGTCGTCCAGTGGTCGAAACTCGACCAAAAATATGTAATGTACTCACTTAACTATTTTCACCCCACACTGTAAATAAAACATGTGATTGGAGTTTCCTCCATTTGTTTTGATTTTCTGTTTATATTTCGTTGTTATTTCGTAACCAGCATAGCAACGCATAAGATCCATGTTAATTTTTTACAACTTTTAAACTTATTTTTGTGCTTATCTTTGAGCCTATTTAAATTTATAAAGGGATTCTGCACACCTACAGGAAAATAGCTTTCCAACGGTATGCGTAGATTTTCCCTACGATGCACACGAGCTGAGAAAAAAGGTTTTAAAGAAACATGCTTGCCTATTAATATATAGATAGATTAGTTTAAAACTATATAAAAAAACACTTTAAATTTGAGTGAGGTGTATTATATTAATTGCAATTCCATTTTAAACTTATTTTGCGGACTTTTAACCATGAAACGTATTTTTTTATAGATATTAAACTTATGGTAAACGAGCGTTGTCCCCACAAACAATTGTAGGCCTAAAATACAAAATTAAAATAAACTTGATAAATTAAGTGAGCTAAATGTTAAAAATGTGTTACTTTTCGAGAAGTAGGTTATAATAGGCCACAACAAATCTCAATATATTTTATAGTGTTTTAAATATATGTGTTAAAGTCACACATAGTTAAAAACCAAAGATAAATAATTGTAGTACAATTTTTGCAGAAGTTACTTGAGAAATAAGTAATAATTAGGAAACTATACGGTCTCTGGCAGTTATATTGCACGATATTGTAATATTCTTTCTGTTTAGAAAACAGTTTTAAAATCACGATACTACCAAATAATTGATATTAAATGATCAAATTTGATTTCATACACAAAACTAATTTTCAAAGGCTTCAAAGGCTAAACTTGCGTTCGTTTTCAGCTTGGTAAGGTATACACGATTTTCTGCATAAAAACAGAGTTTTGATTTACTTATTAGGCATAATATAACCTTGACAGATGTCGAAATAGTTGGCATAATATAACTTTGACAGATGTCAAGAAGCTACATGGAAAAAATGCGATCATATAAACATTAGAAGTCAGATGTGACTTGTGCAGTGGTTTTATTGATATTCTGGCGCCAAGCCACTGTTGTGGTCATTAACATTGTTGTTTAATCTTTACGGCTTGATAAAAACATCCAGCTTATAAACAACAACAATGGCTTCCTTTGTCGACATGCTGTTGTACAGCCACGCCTTTTTCAGTAAAAGCAAAAAAATCTATATTTCGATTAAATTGATTATTTATCTTTTGCTAGATTAGTTCATGTTTTTTTTGTCGTCATTAGCAACAATAAAAATTAAATTAGTTTTCTGACGTGTAATGGTTAATAATAATCAAATAATAATTATTATTGTTCTCTTCATCCTAAAATTGCATGTAGATTTAAATTCCACTTTTGTTTATCGTTACCTGTTGCATTGATCAATAAACAAACACTATATTACAGAATCAGAAATTCTTGATTGTTTTACGTTTTAGTTTGTATTTTAAATAGGCCTAGCTTAGATTAAAATATAAGTGAGAAATTATATTTTATAAAAATATTTGTCATATTATTTATTATTATATGCTCAATTATTTGATATATAAAATAAGGATCATAAAATACAAAAACTATGCACCTTTTGATATTACAAAAAATTTGCGTCAACTATGTAGACTACGAATTGCATTCGAATTCCTTCCTCAAATTATGTTATCTTCTTGTCTGGACTGATCTCAAATTTAGCTGATAAGGCTAATCTAGTTCTATTAATTTAACTAAGAAATATTGAACAGATTTAACTAATCATATTAAATTTCAAAAAATATTTAGTCTATTAACACTGTCGGCTCAGGTAATAAACTTATATTAATAAGTTAGACAACAAAGTTTTATTATTGCCTCTCACATAAACGTGAACTATCTTGTTTACTTAGTTATAATTGTATGAAGCCATAAAACTAATTACTTAACAAACTGAAATTATAATAGAGTAGCGATAACGTTTCATGAACAATTAACGTACAAACACAATGACAACCATTCTCTTAATTAAACTGTAGTTCTGTTGTAGTGTTCCGTCCGTGTTTCACACCAAATGTATATAAATTATACGAAATAAAATATTAAAATATTTTTACTTATTATTTATTAAAGAATACAATATTATGTAGTTTAGCTTAATTGGGTAATTATTTGTTACAATATAGTAAATTTTATTGAGAAACATGTGACTTGAGAGTTAGTTGATGTTGTAGTATCAAGTTAGTACAAATAAGTAACAGAACGTTTTTGATGGTTTAAAAATGTGTATGAACGTGATTTTAATCACGTAATTTCAATAAGGTATTTTTTTACGTATGTGTATTTTATTCGATTATAAATCAATGAACAAGATTTTTCGTATTATTTGTCGCTTGCCATTATTTGTTACATTTAGGATACTGGTAGTAAAACATTGCGTATATTTTACTGCTACGTTCAACATAACCAGCGATAGTATATACGGTCAAAATATGCAAATATTACTATTTCGATTAATTATAAGATGAATACAAAGTTGACTATAGTATTGCAAGGAAAAGAAAACCAATTTTTATGTCAAGGAAGGATTTTCACATTGTAAGACCATCCTGATGTAAAGGGTATTTTGGAGGAGGTCCAAAATACGTTCACAACAATCGGATACTGTACTACTTATGTCATGTATTTTTTTTTGTCTAATGCAGCGACCTTGATCGTATTTTCTAAATTAAATTATTTCTAGGATCAATATATTTTAATAGAATAATCGGGGTATAATATGAAAATACGAACTAAAGTACAACAGTTTTTGAAACCTTAAATTATGTCCATATCACACGAAACAAACAAAATATGGAATTAGTAGTTAAGTCTTACATTTTATTCATTAAATGAGTTTATAATATGCATACAAGTTGTAAAAGTTTACTTATTACATCACAACCGTTCTAAATTATGGCCCTTCACTTTATTAGCATTTATGACTGGGACACGAGAAAAATGTTACGTGTAGAGTTGCTAACATATACGGTTTTAGTTAATACTAAGAGAGGAGAATGTTTTTGTTACTACCTATGTTTAGGCTAAACTGAATACAATAATGAATTAGGAATAGGGCATGGTAATATTATCGGTCCAGAAAGAAGATGTTGTGATTTTGGACCCAACCTTAAATTTAGACTTATTGTCGTCATATGATTGATCCAATTAATAAATGTATGATATTTTGGTCGATTGATACAAAGAGCGGGATCTTGTTCCAGGGTTGCCAATCATATAATTTATTGTTCAGAATATTTTATTAATAGAAGTCGGTAATAATAATAATAATTTAGGCTCTAATAAATAACACTTAGACTGTCCGTTTGATCTATAACTTGAGCAAAAAACGTCTAAGTTCGATGACATTTTGTACAAAAGCGTAAATATACGTTTTTTTGAACGAGTTTGCAAGTCAGCATTATCGTGTCATGAAAACGTGATTTTATGTAGCTATTAGTATATTTTATAAATCAATTATCCTTTACAAAAATTTTCAACAACAATAATTAAAAATTATTTTTTTGGAAAATGCAGAGAAAAAAGCTTGCAGCACTACAAAATTTATCTTAAAAAACCATAATATCTTTCTTGCTAAGATTCATTCATCGGAGACAACAATTCATGGTCTTACACATATAATGCCTTTTGGGAGCCCCTTTTCTGGTGTTTACTTAAGATACAATATATTATGCTTTTTATACTTTTCACTATATTTACTCATCTATATCCACATACAGAATATAGAATGATTAAGTGACGTAACAGAGACAAGCAGTTGTCAGCTGCAAAGTTGTGTCGTTCGTCAAGAGTTACTACGGTCTATTAATCTGACATCACTAGATCTCCTAAACTTCCCTTACATTTCATCAATTCACGAAAGACATTTACAGCATTGGGAAAAAAAGAAGCCGTAAGTTTACATTATGATTTGTATTACTTGGTTGAAATAAACCTAAGCAGGAAACATTGAACCCTATTAGATTTACGTACAATGCTACTATTCCATACTGTAATAACAAAGTCTGCCTAACTAGTCCAAATGGGCTTAGGGTTTTAAGAATTATCATCTTCAATATTCAATAAAAAATACTGAACATACTCTCAATTAATAAACTGAAAGATTTTAACCTGAATTTGTCTTCAGTTCACATAGGTGGTACCAAAATTTTGTATATTTTATTTTTATTATTATTATTTTATATCCATATTTTTTATATTTTTTATTTTTATCATATTTTTTTTACTTTTTGCGAATACCTTTTAAACATAATTCAGAATAAAATTATTAAGTTTTGTCCCGCACATGAAAATGTACAAATTATATTATTTAAGCCACATTTAATACAAAACAAATAATTTTTACAGCAAATTTTACCCCGATTAAAGTGATAGCAATCGAGTCTTGAGGTGAAGGAAAAGAATGTTGGAACTTGTCCGAATCTCGTCCCCAAACACTCGTAAACCACCCCAGTTAGGGGATGTAACCCATGATGTGCTGGTGAGGGTACGAGTAGTTTAATGGTTCTCAATAACCTGCTAGTTCTACAAATGGATTAAGTTCTCAAAAGCCTGTTAGTTATACAGATGAAAACTTTGCCAAATACAATCTATACAAGCTGGAGGTCAGTGTATCATAATATTGTATCTATGGGGTTCGTTATGCCCCGTAGATACGATTATATAGAAAATTTTACATAAAAAAATATATGATTCTATGCCATTAATTTACTCTTTGTTAATATTTATAATGTTATTTTGTTCATTTTACTCCTATATATTTTATGGAACAAACGTCTGTTACCTGATATAGCGTATTGTGCGTGCTAGCCCAAAAATAAGAACTCTTTTTATAAATTATTAGTTTACTTTTCTTTCATCACTGTCGTTAAAATAAACTGTTTACTTTTACATCAATAATTATTAATTGTCACCAGAGTTCTTAGGGAACGGTAGATAAACGTTCAATAGGAAAAGGTTAACTCAGTAAACTTTACGCATTCATCATCGAATGGAGTTGGACGATTGGTGAAGAATATAATACGAAGAGATAATAAAAAAATAAGAGGCAATTTATGCTTCGCAAAAGTTCACATGTACACTATGTTATGGGGACAAATTATGGGTTTAAAAATAATAAGATTAATTCTATTAGCCATATACATGTACTAAATAAATGGGTTTAGAAATTCATTACATACATTCTCCGATTAGCTTATCGACAACACTTATCTACGGTAAGTAGTGGGATATTTTATGGGTAAATTAACAAATATTTCTATTACCGTTGAACCTTAACTTTTCAGAAACGGGTTTTATACTGTTTTTTTGTTTGTTTAGTTTTTAGTTAGTTAGTATAAGCCGTTTGAAATATAATTTTGCCTTTTAGCGAATTTCCCTATAGGGAAGTAGCTATTACCGTAGGTCTCATGGTAAGACTTAGGCCCGGGACCGATTTACTTTTTCATTTTAATGTCCCCAGAGGCCAAAAACACCATTCGTTCAAATTTTTATATATGTATATATATATATATATATATATATATAGATTTATATATATATATATATGTGTCCGTGAACACGATAACTTGAGTAATTTTTATCCGATTTTGATGAAATTTGGTTCGAAGGTGTAAGGCGGGATAAACTTGAATGAGTTCGCGATCCAGCATGATCGGACCATGGGAACAGGGTTTTATGGGGGGTTTTATGGGGTAAAAATTGGGTTTTCTCACTTTTTACCCTCAAAACACAAAATTTCTTAATTTTTCACTAAACCTTCTTAAAGAGCTTAAAAAAAACAAACAATTCAGTATATCAAAGTGTTTTTGTACGGTTATTGGTTACGGAGAAAACTAAAAAAATGGTAAATTTAAAATTCCCATGTTATTCTTATGGAGAATATTGTAAAATGTTGTAGTTTGCTTGTTTATGGATATATTTTGATCAAACTTGGCACATTTATTTATTTTATAGTAAGCTATCAATATTTTACTAAAAACACACTACTTTATTAGTTTCCTTGTAGCAGCAAACCTAGGTACTCGTTAAACCTAATGTTATTTAAATAGATCAATTGAAAATCAATTCGGCCAAATGGAAATTCGCTTAGACGGCAGGTTTGCTGCGGCGGGGGTATTTTAATGTTATGGAGATTCAATATTAAAGAATACAAAAATTAAATCTCCTAGAGATACCATAGATTAGTACTGACATACCAAATGTCATAAAAAATCAGATTTTTTGCACATTTCAAACACATCAACACACGCGCACATGACTTCGAAAATAACTTTTTGGGTTCAGGGGCCCCAAAACTAATATACCCACCCTAAAGAGGTTACAGAATCCAAAATTTAAACGGGAACAATACTTTCTCCATTATACTATGTATAATGGATTAAAGTAAATATTCCAGCTCTTGCTCGTAAAAAATTATTTTAACACAAGCATTTAGTTTTTATTTTTTCCGTCTTACTTTGTCATGCAATGGACTTAAATGGAATACTTATAAACTTAAGAGTAGTTATGCATCTTCGATCACTTACCTGCATAATTTATTGTAGAAATCCAGTTCACAACACACTCCATTAGACCAAGTTATTTAAAGCTGCTTAGACTTGTCAAGTAGTTTGAAGTGGTCTGATGTTACTTAAGACAATATAGGAAGGCATCGTGCACTCACAATCTTAGCGACATTGCTTAAAACCTACTCCAGAATTACAATAAGTTAGAATCAGTAATTGGAAAAGTCAAGTAGGGCTCAAAATAATCAATTAGTGAAACTCATTAAAATAAATACACAACAACATATTTTATTACTTCTACACTAAATGCTTACTTCTTATTTATCCCACAAATTACATACAACTTATATACAGCACGAAGCAACAGTCACTAATGAAAATATAAAAAATACATCTCCACATTAAAGGGCATATAAAGATAAACAACGAGGTATTGTTTATTAAAAAATATTCCGTCACAATGGACCAACTAGATGAACATTTTAAAATTAAGATTACACTCGTTGACAAATGTCCTTCGATTTAAAAATTCTTACGTTGTAGTTTTTTAATGAATAAAACTACCCTTTTAATATTAATAATTGATACATTTCTTCCTGATCGTAAATTAAAAGTTGAGAAGTAACACCATTTTAACATTGTCTACCAATTCTCTCGATTTCTCAGCTTCATCTATGCTATTATGTTGATTTAGAGAGGCAAAATATATTATTTCCAAAAAAAAACACATTTTAAATAAAAATTTAAACTACTGTGTATATAATTAAATTAAAGCACAGCATTATCTAAATATCTTTAAGGACAATTTAAGTTTCACGAAATCTTACTTGTAAACAGAAACAAAATATTATATATAAAAGACAACCAAGCGCTTAAGTTATTATTTTACAACTAGTAATTAATAATGCTTTACAATTGTGCCCACCATTTTCTAAATAGACTAGTAATTATTTAATTATTTTATATTTATTTTAAAATCGTAACGTGCATACGTTTCTTTTCTTGTAAGTCAATTTATACCAATGATAAATGGTTTAAAACGTCAATAAGAATTTGTCTTACGAAATATGTAAAGCCGCAACAAAATTACCTATTTGTTTAGAAGAAGGGAAGAACAATAATATGTATTTCTAAGAAGGGTATTCCGCACTGCTCAAGGTATGTGTTAACAATACGCATGATAATAACATTAATTATGTACCAGGGGTCCTGAACGTGAGCTAATTGGAATTTGACTAATAATACATAGCAGAAGCGTTAATTGATGTAATATAGAGATAACTACTTTGCCATAGATTTCAAGGGACAGCTTGCACGTGTAGGGTAGGATATTTTGTGTCGCATCTAAATATGACAAGTTTTTATACAAAAAAGGTATTCACTAGTTTTTTTGTTATTACGTTGTTAAAGCTATTACCCCTGTGCCGTGTGTACGTGCTCAACTCTCAAAGGCACAGATTTTAGTCGTTGCGCGGTTGGTACTCACTGGCTGCGTCTGCCGTACGTTTCGTCTGGTAACATTTGTGTCTCCCGTTTCTCAATATTTTCTGGGTTCGAGGTTTTTCCAAATACGGGGTCCACATTCGGCAGAGTTTTCCTTTTGAGAACTCTGCCGATTTTCTTCATAGGTCGTTTCACCAAGCACAAGAATGGTGTGTGTTTTTGGCTAGAGTTTCATCATCCACGGGTAAGTATGATTCGCCAGGCCTAGTCCTCGCTTATTTAATTTTGTATAATTTTTCCTGTTTCACTTTGTTCAAAAATGTGTTTCAGAGTTATATTCATGTTAATTGAACTGTTGTCTGAGAGTTTCGAGTCCACTGGATAACACAATGTGCATGCCTCGTTGAGTTAACTTTGTCAGTACAAGTGATGATTCAAGTTGAGCCTATTTTCATGTATAAGGTTAAAATATCAAGATAGTAAGGCGTTAATATTATTTCTGTGTCATTTTGAGTCATTTGTGTAATTTTTGTGTTTAATTGTGAGCTGGTCTGGACCCAACCATGTTAAAGGTTTCCGAGCTAGTTATAACTTTGTATGTGCTTGTAGCTATTTGCTAGCCTAAATGTTTGCTCTTATCAACTCTAGTAGCCTAGCCAAGAGAATAACCTTTTTAAAAATCCATTTTGTTTGTCCTTTAATTTGTGAACAGTAAAACAACAGTAAAATAACAGCACATTCATGCATTTTTATTCATGTGAGATCATGTTGCTACTCTAAAAAAAACCATGTTTATTAAGCTAGTCTATACTAGAACAACTTTTGTAAAAATGTGGCCACTGCAGGTAAAGAGAATGTTTTACGCCGTTTTGATCTATTCAGGCCTAGTGCAAACTGTATAAATGGACTCTGGGACATGTTAGGCTTGATTAGGCCAGGTCAGTGATCTTTACTTTGTATCAGGGTCGTCGACTCCATCTGAAGTCTGCCACCATTAGAAGGCTAACAGATTTCACCATGAGCATTCTCCTGAACTGATGGGACTGCGCCGTACCCGCTGATGGCGATGCCTACAGATCTAGGCCTACGCCTACTCCGGCCTAATATCGTGCTGCCGTGTCCGAGGAGCGGCCACCTTGTACTAGGCCCAACTTCTACTTTCTGCTTCCTGGATGTCAGCAAGATTTTACGGTCAGGTCAGTCCAGTCCATTTGGAGAGTCTCATCCATCATGGAGAAATTTCAATCAACATCAACGATTTGAATTATATATAAAAAAAAAAAAAACTTGTACTCTTTTTACCTGTTTAGTTAGTTTAGTTGTATCAAGACCTTTAAAATGATACTAAACTCGACCATACTTCCTGATTGAAATTTTTAAGCTACCCCCAACCCACACTACCTCTAAGTGCAAAATTTTTAAAAATGACCATTATTATTGTAGCCCTTTATATCGAAACAGGTTGCCGCAATCCGATTTCAAATATTTCAAATACTTAAAAAGGTAAAGGGGGATGCAAGTTAATTTTCAGCCACCCTCATGGCTATTTGGATTTGATGCGTTTAAGGGCGCCATTTTGTTATTACTTTCGTTTTCTTGATGGTAATTGTTTTGTTTCGTCAAGACCTGTAAAATTATACCAAACTCGACTATAATTACCTTTTGAAAAGTTTGAGCTATCCCCTACCTCCGCTACCCCTAAGGGCAACATTTTCAAAATTTACCATAATTACTGTAGCCCCTCATATCTAAGAAGGTTGCCGCAAACCGATTTCAAATATCTCAAATGGTTGAAAAGTTAAGAGGGGGGGGGGGTGCAAGTTACTTTTCAGCCACCCTGTATAACATGGCGTAAACATAATTCTGGATGTGTTAAGAGACCTAATACTGCTGATTGGTTTATCAATTACAAAGCTGAGCGAATCAGTCGAATAGAAGGCTAAGTGGTTTAAAGGGTTCCAATCATTACTGTTACTTAACTATATATATTAAAGAAAATTTTTAGAATTTAATTTGTACAGTACTTTAATAGTTCTTAAGATTCTTTTTAATATATACTGTATAGACAATGATGGAAATGCTACATACATTTTTGAAATCATGTTTTTTTCGACAACGTGTGTTGAAATATCTATTTAATGTTATTCCGTGGTATTGAATTATCTTATATTTATTGATAGAGAGACATTGTATAGTAATTTCCCCATTTCAAAACTCCAAGTATTATACATTTCCTTACACATAACATGGAATACTCATTGTCATTCAACCAGAAGTCTTGGAGCGTGAAAGATGAATGACATAACTTGGTTGCTTCAAACTTCAACTAATAACCAAACACGACTTTGTATGTCTCCAACCCTTAAAGTCTTTCTTTGCAGCTTATTGTTAAATTACTACTTCACCTACACATTATGTGTTAAGGCTAGTTTGTTTGTTAAGATTCTGTAGTCTTGGGTTCAAGTTTAAGGTTTTTATAACCATAAAATATAATTATCTTTTTAGCTTTGGTTTTGCAAGGAGTAACTAATAAATTATGATTTTGTCGTAACACAAACTTACTTACAGGAAAATCTTATTGCCCTGAAAAAGATAATGGCGTATTTTGCAAAGTCTATAACTAAAACAAGTAATAATTTTGATGATTCTTTTCAACTATTTAAAAAATTTGTGTTTGATATTTTTGGCATCCCTATATTTGTGTGCTGGTAAATTAATATGCGATGTAGATAGAGTCTTAGTGCTGTGGGGTAGCATTGTCAAGGCTTAAGCCGCAAACTAGATGTAATGTTCTGTATCCCCCAAAGTATAGATTTGGGCGTAGCAACTACGTGAGTATCAGAACAACTAAATATTCATGATATTGCTTCGCTATGGCTGTTAAAATATCACTGGACTAAAAATAAAAGTGTTTGACATAGTACGACATAGCTAAGATTGCTTTTAACCATATGGGCTAAGGTAAACTAAAATAACGAGGTAGCTAACATTTATGCGAGAGTATATGATGCTGTACGTACATATATCTTAAAAAAGCTACCACACATCTTTTATGCACCCTATTTGGTGTCTCTAGAACGTTTATAAATTAAGTTCTATACCTTATATCATCAAAACTATCTTTGTTTAATCCACTTTGATAACAGTAGTACAATATGCAAAAGGAAATCGTTCTCTTAACAATACTAGAACTCTATTCCATTATATTTCCTTAAACAATCACTTAAATCTGGATATACTTGATTACCTACCATTAGCACATTTTGCCAAACATAAACTAACTATAAATCATCGCAAGTGATGAATGAGAAAGTAAAATCTTTAAGTACGAATAATTATATTAAATATGCTCAAATACATAATAAAGCATGCTATGTTTTGTCATAACACACTACATTTGCTACTATTGAAACCATTACATTGGTAGACTGTAATTCACAGACTCAGTCGCAGCAGGAAAGTCAAGTCGTTCATCATAAGTTGCTATGGTCTATTAGTAGACTGTCACTGTAGATTAACTCTGGCTGCCTCAACTCCAGCTGTTAATTTAAAAGTACCAATGTTTATAATTTTATTTATAGATTGAAGTGATCGAAGTGAGCAAAAGATCGTATACTACACCTATAAACTAGGTTTACAATTACTCCTCCTGAACGGCAAAAGTGATTGGCACGAAATTTAGTACAGTCATTGTAACAAATTATGGGAAGGTATAAAATTCTGAAATGGTACAAATCAGGCAACAGTCCTTTACCCTACACGATTTTAAATTTTTAGAAGTTTAACATGCCCCTTTTGGGTTGATTGATAGCCATGACAGTATTTCCAAGATAACAATAAAAAGGTAAACAAAAGAGTCATTTCATATTTTAATCAAGAAATCTTCTAAACTAGCACATTACAAAAGGGAAGAACAATGAACAGCAACAACAACAACAACAACAACAACAAGAATAGTTAATACAATTGAGCAAAATGTGCTACAAAAAGAACAACCATTGGTCATTGCACCATTATCTTTAGATACTGCAAATAGGTATTCCATTTACATGAACCAAATATACCACTGACCTTTAGACTATCCATACTAGACGTTCCATTGAATTTGGATACTGCAAGTAGACATCTCATCTACGAGAAATGAATGCAGCATTGACTTTACTTTCTATACTGCAAGTAGAAAGTACATTTAAGTGAATCAGGTGTTTCATTGACTTTGGATACTGTAAGTATACATTCCATTTACGTAAAACAGATAAAGCATTGACTTGGATTATACGCTTGTTCCGCTCAAAAATGCAGGCAGACAACTGCATTGCACACCCAGTTAGCATTATGGTTATAATTATTAAGAACTGACATTGTCACTGTAAGAAAAAAAAATACTCATAGAATAATCGCAGATGCCACCAAGGTACATAACTATGGAGGTGTACTATGTTTTTAAAACAAAGTTATTTTTTTAAAACATAAAATAATTCTTTGGGAAGCTTATTTTTAGACTTAACCTTATATGCATCGTCATACTGCATTTACTTTGTACTTACACCAAAAAATGTTTGTCACACTGAGTACCAATCACCCTGTATTTATAAAGATAACAAAGATAAAAGAAACGAATGAAGATAAATGTCGTTTAAAGATCCATATAAAACATTCAGAATAGTTTTTAAAACATCTAGTGATTGTGATCTAACTGTTAGTATCTGGTGTAGAACCATAAAAACTTACGTGTTTAATAAAAAGAATGGACAATTTAAATTAGTTTTTTAATAGTTAACCTAAAGTCATGAAAGCAAAAAACGATTCTACACGTAAAATAAAATAAAAAGGAAGTCAACAAAGGTTGAGAAACCAATAAATCAGTATTGTTCTCAACATAAACTTTGTGCAATCTAGACTGATAAACTGAGCTGTGGATAAGCCTTCGACATGTCACCAAACATAAGTCAAGCATTGAGTATCGTTCAATATGCAGCTTAAGACTTAGTCGAGTAATCCCAAAACTAAGATTTCAATTCATAAAGTTTTGATTCAAACTTATGTAGAACGGTACGATGGTATGGATCAAGTGATATCCAATCCAATTAATCAATATATAAGGATCTCTTTGGGGGAATAAACTATACTTTATCTAGACTATCATTGATTAGGTTGCGATTTAATATAGTAGTAGAGCCGGGGGCTTCAATGCTAGAGGTCCCGGGTTCAAATGACGCCAATCATCAATGGATTTTATCCATGTGATGATGCCACAACCCTATATGACTGGCCTGAAGCAATGTGCAAAACAATTCCGGACTAGAACTAGCATCCTAGGATGTGAAGGTGGTACATAAAAAGCCGTGACGATGATTAACTAACGGATAAACATTACTAATTACTAAAATATCGTAAAAACACTTTGAATGCCAATCTGTTTAAATTTTTTCTATGATGTGTTTAGTTAGAACACATTTATAAAATAAAGCTTTAAAGTTGAAATTCTGAATTTTATTTACTTTCACAAATCAACACTGAAACATAAACACATCTGATCTTTTATAGCAAAATACCATATGAAACACTATTTTATTAAACTTACATGTTATATGATGTAAACATAACATTATACATTGTGATTGAAAAGTTTCGGAACTTTGTAATGCATTTTTTCCCATTACAGATAAAGTAATAAGACTTGATATATCAATAATAGCCATATATGTATACTCTTTTAAGCTATTATTACTTTACTATCTCTTTAGGGGGATGGCCCACAAGGAGTCAGACAAAATTCTTAAATAGCAGCATAGTGATACTTGTATAACCTAATAACTCAATAACTAATTTATTTAGCTAAATTGAAATTACAAATGCATTAGCCAAGTCAAATTTACTAAAAATAATTATAACCTAACTCTAATAAATTTAAATAATTGCCCAACAACTAAAATGGTAATTACGTCGCGATGACATAACATAAACATTTAACTTATGAACACAGTGAAACAACTCTCTTAATTAAATTGCAGTTGTGTTGTGTATGGTGTTTTGCCTGGTTACCTTTGTCCCAAATAGAGGTCATACACATTATTAAATCCTAAATTACCTTGGTAAAGATGGCGCATGGCCATTATCTTGGTACATTAGCCCTTTATTTGTAATAGGATAAATATTTGTTCAATGGTAAAATTGATAATATTTTCTAGGTATTTGATTTGCTCTAGTAAGGTATCAACCATTATATGAGATGTTGCCAAATTTTCCGACATCATAAAAGCGTTTTAAAATCAATTATGAAGAGATGTTTAGTAAAATGTTTTTGAGATTTTACAAATTTAACTAAGGTTTTTGGAGCCAAAACGATTAGAACAGTAATAGAAGTCACAAAAGCTATACAACATAAAAGCACTGGTGTTAATAATTTGGCTTGTTTATTTTGCTCAGTGTTTATGACTGTGGATATTATTTTAGCTGGAACAAGTAATATATTTTCAACTCAGATGTTAAACACATTCTTGCCTAGCTGTCATGTAGTGGTGATAAACTGTTTAATCAAATAAATAAGTTTTAGCACTACTTAGTTCAAGGAGGTTCAAGGCATTGATATTAACGCTTGATACTTAAAAGATTTGGGCAATCCACTATATAAAATTGCACGTTGTATTAGGCCTGCTAAATATTATATTATACTACACATGTTATTTTATCATCTGAATTCACACACAAAGTATAGAGTGATTGAGTGATGTTACATAGACAAGCAGTTGTCAGCTGCAAAGTTGTGTCGTTCATCAAGAATTACTCCACCATTGTATATCTAAAACCTTGGTGAAAAATATAGCAATGATATATGGCATTTAAAAAAAAAAATAATAGCTATATAAGTTAAAGTTTTTTACTTCTGTTTTTATTGAGGAACATGTATACTTTTGATTGAAAACAAAATTTATCTACTGCACGAGATGAAATATGATGGCCTATCAGCAATTTTGATAAGTAATTCGTTACTAAATAAAACCGCAAATCAAAGATAAAGCTGAATTAAATTAACATTACTGCTTCATTCAGTTATATTTTAAATTTTTCTTCTTGTAAAAAAATAAACCATAAAATATTAATGTATAATTATTATAGATGCAGATATGTGCTTGATTTTGCCTAAACCTAATTTTGCAACAATCAAAATTCGTCCACATCTACAATCAAAAACGACAAAAATTAATACATGTTATAGATTAAAGAAATATTTTCAGCCTTGGCAAAAGCTGTAGCATCCACCATTGGGTTGAAGAAACACGATGTTTGGATCATGTCAAAAACCTGACGAGTTTGGTAGGGTTGTGGCCTATAAAGTTGAATTATTACTTTGATGAACTTAAGTTTCAATGCATAATTACACTGGTTGTATATGTAAGACAAGAAATATGAGAGTTATACATAATTAAATGCAATTGGAAAAGTAAACATGCTACAGAATGTTTAAAAACATTTACAAACATGGTTTTGTATTACTGTTTTAAAATTGCACCTTTTCAAGGGTTATAAAAAATGCTGGCATTGAAGTAAATTATAAATATATGAATTATACATAATTGAATGCAATTAGAAAATTTTACATGCTATCGCAACGTGTTCTAATATTTAAAAACGTTTACAAACATGGTTTTGTATTACTGTTTTAAAATAGAACTTTTTCAATTGTTATAAAAATGGCTGGCATTGAAGTAAATTAGGATACCCTTAAACCTTAACTGTTATGTAATTATATCCTTTTTGATTTTTTGTTTTTTTAACAAACCGGTTAATTCATTAGTTGACATCGGTATTGTTAAGGTATAAGGGAGCGTCAATGTACTATTAAGAAAACAAATTGACTATGAAACTAATTATATTTAGAAAACTTCACGCAAGATTATGTTTGAGAATATAAAAAAAATTGTTTGAAATGTATTGTTTTACGAAAATCCCTTTAATGTAAACCAGAGGTCAGTTACATTTTAAATATTTGATAGAGGCGTCGGGATATGGTCGGATGGGTGTTGTTCTTTTGATGTCTAATTTAAAGTCACCAGAGGTTTCAGTAAATGATGGATGTGAGGTTAGGAGGAATGAAATGCCGCACCAGTAAACTTTATGCATTCATCACCCAGTGAAGTTGAACTATTGGTGTACTGCCTCAATGTGGAATTTAAGATTAAGCAGAATCAAAACCTAAAAACATATAAAAAATAAAGTAAAGTATTGTAAGATTAAATATTAATAGTTCAAAAAACATTGATGCACAAACCTCGTTTAATAGTTCATGCAAATAAGTCCACATAAGGTAAAATAGAGGTACAAATTTATGTATTCCCAATATTTCAAAAATGTGTCAGTGATTTTTCTTTAAAAACTTTGAAACTGGTATATACTTTACTATTTATTTTACGAAATATGCATGGACTATATTATTTATTTTAATACTCTACTCTTTTAAAAGTTTGACCAAAATCTATCAAGCATGAACTTTTTTATCGAAGCTTATCCATCCACTTTTTTATAACTTGGTTGCATAGTTTGAGTCTCGTAATTAAACAAGTTCACAACACACTCCATTAGACAAAGTTATTTAAAGCTGCTAAGACGTGTCAAGAAGTGGTGGTCTGATGTTGTTAATTAAAGCAATGCAAAACCTTTTTGGTATTGCTATATATTGGTAAAAGGAGTGAGGGACACCCAGAAAAAGCTGTAAGTTGGGAGTGCTACAAAAGTGACAACTAAATCTTTTTTAACCGACTTCCCCACTACCAACAAAAGGAGGAGGTTCTCAATTTGTTTGTGGCGATGTTTTTTTTTTTTATGTATGTTCACCAATTTCTCTGTGATTCCTTTACCGATCAGTGTGGTTCCATCACCAAAATAACCAGTAGAGTTTCTATTTGGTACCTTATATATTATGTTTAAGTATAATATTTGTTTCGGTGAAAAATTCTGAAAACCTTATTCAACACTTATTTTGTTTACATTTGTGCAGATTGTTTACATTTGTGCAGAGAAGGCAATAAATAATAATAACATTCCTACAGCTGTTAGTTGAAACCATTTAAATGAAGCTACAGACAATTCTTCATGAAACAGTTGCTTCATATTGATCAATAAACTATTTCTTGCCATGGAGCCTAAATAAATTACATTGAGAAAAATGCATTTTCTTTTGGTTACTATAAAAAATATATTTCGACGTTTGACCTGATATGTGTATACAGTAATTCTGTTTTTAGTATTGAATATTCTGACTTACAAAAACATATATGTTTCAGTGAATAGCTGTATGCTATTGACAAATAAAGGTGTATTGTGAAAACCAAAGCATTCGTAAAACAGGTCTAAATATAAATCAAATGCAATTATTCCTCACACGACCTAAGAAGTGTGACAGTGCATAATCGTCAATTGTCTTAAAAGTGTTAAATATTTTAATTACTAAACATGCATTTGCAGATGTGGAATGTTAATTGATATTCTCTACCCAGTTACTATATCATATCTATACTATTATGCCTGCTTCGGAAAGTCCTAGAGGAAGATGATTTGCAATTTCGACTAGGCTATATCTTGAGCAAACAAAACCCCCTACATGACTTACACCATTTTTAGCTGAACCAATCTTTCATATAATATTTTCCAAAGGTACTATACGAAAGGTACTATGGTGTTAACGACCAATTTTCAACTTTTGAAAGATTTTTTAGTGCTGGTAGCTGAGGAATAACTTTCATATTGTTCCAAAAGGCTTGAGACGTTACTGTATTTCTTTTTATAATGTAGAAGTACACCAATTGCAGGAAACGATGATGTCTGACATTTCATTGTATCTAGAAAAGACAATTAGTTTTTCATTAGGCCTAATGTAATGGACAACTCTTTCTTTCTTAAGGAATATCTAAAGATGTTTATTTTCATACCCATTGATTATGTAACCTGAACAGGTGACTCAAGCAGTTTTAAAATAATGATTGTTCTGTGGAACTTTTGATTGTTTCATACAGTTTTGCTTATCAAAAATCCTCAAGTAATTAATATATAAAAAATTATATAGTCACTATAAATCATAAAATAATTTATTTTTGTAAAAAAATACAACCGACTTCAAACGCTCTAAAAAGAATGAAATAATTTCAATAAAGTAAACTTTTGTATTAGGCAAGCTCACGTATTTCAAGTCGGCGCGGCTCAAACTGCAAATATGATTGAAATTAAATATTGTGTGTGTATTTTGAAAATCAATAAATTGTAGCTGGATAACATAAATATATAAAAAACATACTGAACTGTTTTGTTTATATATCAAAGGAAATATTTTCTTGTATTTTATGTTTACTTCAGAATAAATGCATTATGAAAATAACACACACAAATGTTCTATATGAATAGGAAAATAATTTAGTTTGATATTATGATAGGGGAAAGAAGCTAGTTTAGTATTAAAACGTTACTTTCCCAAGTTAGAAGCATTTAGCGTTATAATCTTTTTAAAGATACTCGTTAATACCACTATAATGCCGATCTCTGATTACGGTAATAAAATAACACTTAGCGCATAACTATAAAAAAGACATGCAGATTAACACCTTTAGTTATAGATAGTCACCTGCAATATGGACACCCTCTTTCAATTTTGTATCAAAAATCATCATAGAGCCGCACCGACTTAAAATATGTGAGCTTGCCTAATACAAAAGTTTACTTTATTGAAATTATTTCATTCTTTTTAGAGCGTTTGAAGTCGGTTGTATTTTTTTACAAAAATAAATTATTCTTTAAAAACTTTGAAACTGGTATATACTTTATTATTTTTACGAAATATGAATGTACTATAGTATTAATCTCAATACTTTACTCTTTTAAAAGATTGACTAAAATCTGACAAGCGTAAACCTTTTTATCAAGACTTGTCTATCCTTTTTTTTATCACTTGGTTGCATAGTTTATGTCTAATAATAATAAATACAGTTCACCACACACTCCGTTAGACAAAGTTATTTAAAGCTGCTAAGACGTGTCAAGAAGTGGTGGTCTGATGTTGTTAATTAAAGCAATGCAGAACCTTTTTGGTATTGCTATATATTGGTAAAAGAAGTGAGGGACACCCAGAAAAAGCTGTAAATTGGGAGTTCTAAAAAAGTGAAAACTAAATCTTTTTACATTGTGTTATCCTCAAAATACCATACAAGGTTTTGAAAAATAATACTCCATACTACAATAAAAGCCATTACAATACTTCCTGCGAGTCACGAAAGGTGTTATGGAACATTGGAAAGATCTCATTCTTGGCAAGACACACCCATACCATTATCGTTAAATTCTAGAGGGCTTACAATACGTTACGTTGAACGTAACTGAGCAGTTAAATGCGTTAGCTTTGATTGTTAGGCTAAACAGTGAAACCTTTTTGACTGGTTAGTTGTGTTCTCTGAATTGACCCCTTTTATTTCATATAATTAAAGCAATATTCATCAATCAACTGAACCAAACAATCCGTTACTTCACTTACAAATTAAGTTATACTGATTCAATTACCAAAGTATTTAGGTTTGGGACTCATGCCTTCTTTATCCTCAATTAATTTAATAACAAAATTCACTATCACATAGAGACTTAAGAGCACGTTTATTGATCAATCACAATACTCCATCATACAAGTACCTAACGCCTATTTACTGTTTTGATTATGTGTGTAGCTCTCCCTATCAAAAATGGTGTGTTCAATCACAAATTTGTGCATGATCTCAAAGATCTTTGCTCAGATTGCTTACTCCGCTAAACAAAATTATTTTAATCTCGCCACAGCATGTTTTATGAATTAATTGAGGTGGGGACGCAACCTAGGTGCATATTTTTACACAGATCACCAGATATTTTTTTGAAGGATGATGAATGATGGATAGGTGTAGAATTTCGTGAGATAATCTTTTTAGTTTTTTTTTTGTTTAGATAAGTTGTTTCAGTAGCAAGGATCATTTATTTAAAGCCCAATCAATGATCCGAGAGAGCCGGGACTTTTTTGAGCCATCAAAAAGCGACTGATTTTTCCCAGGACTGAACCGGTGACCTTTTGATTCTTAGGCAAGCATTAAAACCACTCAGTAACTCAACTAGTTTTTTTTTTTCTTTGCCAGAATATTGCTGCTTTTTGTAAATAAAATACATGGAGAATTTTTATCACTTTCATGAATTTAAAACCACGGCGAACAACACTCTTAATAGCAACTTATGTTTATTTATATTGTTGCTATAGTCAACAAAACGTTGTGTGGTCTGTACTAGACTATGCAAACTCAGTAACCTGTGATAATCTGATTAATACTTGAGGGTACTGTGGATAATCGGGATATGTTAAGCATGAAACTTCATATCGCTTTGAGCAGTTTTCAGAACAAAACTTTTTAGTATAGTTTTGATGAAGTATTGATCTAATAATGAAAATTTAGGAACAATTTATTAGTTCTGGTACAAAAATCTTTCTTCTAATGAGTATACACTACTGTTTAATGTTCATTATTTGCTACCAACAAAACGAAGTTAAACAAATTTCCCACTCATGTTTTAATAATATTTTTTGTATTAGCATTGTTTTATATAATAACTTTGGTATTGTTTGTAAATAAGTTTGCTTAAGTAAAGTAAACTTACAATGAATTAGTGCGCTTACGTGTTTTGTTCACGATAACTATGCACAAATTACGGCAACATTTTTAAGCCATTTATTTTCTGGAAATCCAAACATAGCAGTATTAGATAAAGTTAATATTATTTTTTAGTTTTGAATATAAAAAGTGCTGATACACACCTGTAAAAGCTAACCTATGAAAGCTATAGAATTTTTCAATCTGAACTGGGAAGAGAAATAGAGAAAGCGAATAAAAAAGGAAGTATATCCTTCCCTATTACTTTACCCTACGGGAGAAACCGGAGCTTCCAGCCAGTCTCTTAAGCCCAAAACTCCCATTTCAGAGATAAATGTTGAGCTATAAACTATCTCATAGTAACTTCTCCACGGCACAGATGTCCTTTGCAAAATAGTGCCAAGGAGAAAAATACTCGTACAATCTAAATATTCAGTTGTCGTTAGCTATTTAAATTTGCTTATTAATGGGACGGTGTAGGCCTACTTCTGCAATAGTAATTAGTCAAGTTTCGTATGTAAGAAGTTCATGTTAGTGTTTAAAATGTATTTAACAAACAATACAAAATGTTACTTAGATCCCCAAACATGTATGTTTTAAGAAATTTTTAATCAAAATACTTATACGCATTACGTTTAAACAAAATATAAATAAGTTATATTATATTCGGATATTAAATGTTCAAGAAATAGTTTAAAGTGTCATTTGGGTTTGAGCAAGAATAATGATCTTGTACATTGTTCCCATGACCCTAACTAACGAGCGCATAACAAAGCTTAAACGTACAAAATATTTTTTTCTAAGCTCTACACAATGGTTTCCAAATAAATTGCAAATTTGACGTTTTAAGGGCCAAAAATAGGAAAACACATTTTTTATCCATCAACCCTTGCTCCCATAGTCAAATTCGATTGAAATACTGTATAATTGAGTAGTGACTAGTAACTAGTATAGTAACTATAAGTGAGTAGTGATTAGTTATTAGTGAGTAGTGAGTAGTTATTAGTGAGTAGTGAGTAGTGAGAAGTGAGTATTGAGTAGTGAGTAGTGAGTATTGAGTAGTGGGTAGTGAGTAGTGATTTGTGAGTAGTGAGTAATGAGTGATGAGTAGTGAGTAGTTATTAGTGAGTAGTGAGTAATGAAGTGTGAGTGGTAAGTAGTGAGTAGTAATTGAGTGAGTGGTGAATAGTGAGTAGTGAGTAAAAATTTGTGAGTAGGTAGTAGTGAGTACTGAGTAGTGAGTAGTAATTAGTGAGTGGTGAGTGGTGAAGAGTGAGTGGTGAGTAGTGAGTAAAAATTAGTGAGTAGTGATAAGTGAAGTGTGAGTGGTGAGTAGTGAGTAGTGAGTAGTGAGTAGTGAGTAGTGAGTTGCGAAGTGTGAGTAGTGAGTATTGAGTAATGAGTAGTAATTAGTGAGTAGTGAGTAGTGAGTAGTTATTAGTGAGTAGTGAGTGGTGAAGTGTGAGTGGTGAGTAGTGATTAGTGAATAGTGAGTAGTAATTGAAGTGAGTAGTGAGTAAATAAGTAATGTGTGTAAATAGTATACTCATTGCTCAGTTAACAGGTTCAGTCCCAGCCGGCACACTCCTCTGTATGTAAGGTCTCTCATCACACGGGAGTGAATGTGTTAATGAGTAATGAGTAATGAGTAATGAGTTATGAGTAATCAGTAATGAGTAATGATTTATGAGTAATGATTAATGAGTAATGAGTAATCAGTAATCAGTAATGAGTAATGAGTTGTGGGTAATGAGTAATGAGGGATGAGTAATGAGTAATGAGTTATAGTTAATGAGTAATAGGTAATGAGTAATAAATAATGCGTATTGAGTAATCAGTAATGAGTAATGATTAAATGAGAATGAGTAATTCATCTAATGATGTAAATCAGGTGTATAATGTATGCGTTTTACCCCCTACCACCAAGCGCATAACCCTTTTTTCTAAGCTCTTTAAAATGGTTTCGGTATAAATTGCGAAATTTGATGTTTTTAGGGCCATAAATAAGACACTAGCTCCCCTAGCACACGCCAGGTAGCTCCCCATAGTTTTTACATTTATTACTTCTGGCAATAAGTGTATTGTTTTTTCCCATGAAAAAAATATTCTTGATTCTAAAAGGTTACATGCCAGAACTGTTTGCTTGTGTGCCATACCTAATGAACAATTAGTGTTTGCAATTAACTTGCTTGACGTCAATGTTGAACTAACAGTCAACAAGTAATCTGAATGTAATCTCAAGTCCTAAACATATTGTTTTCATTGCCCGAAACGCTTATTTCGGTTACCTAGTTGCATGAGTCCCGCACACTAACCACTAACCAGCTCGTTCCCCAAGCATCATACATATTCTAACACTCCTGGAAAAAATAATTCAATACAACAATTTAAATAATATAATACAGTATATACAATAGCCTGTATTTACAGTGTATATATATATTACAGTGCGCCCTAAAAGCAGCTCATTACAGTTAAGTTTGTCTAAATTAACTGAGATCGTCTTGCAATAATTCAGACAAGTTGTTTCTTGCTGGTAAGAGCTTTTTCCCCGAGCACGGGCTTGTAGTCCGTTCTAAATAAATAATTCCTAAGTCTGATATGTATCTCTTATATACATTTATTTGTATGTTGAAGAAAGTCATTTGAATTGAAAAAAAAAAAATAATTCAAGAACTAAGAGTATTTTTGTTTTTAGCATTCCTGACTATGCACAACTGACATTTTGATTGTAACCCCATCCAAATAAATTACAGTCCACGAATCCTCAGTCGCTTTGATGTTCATCAATTACCCAAACCTCATGTTTGATTAGAAGGTTCAATTACACTAGAAACTTACTGCTCTAAACTCGGCAGCTCTAGACTTGAGGCCACTTAGTAACTGCAGGCTGTACTCTAACATTTACAGCTTTGTAAAGTTAGTACATTTCCAATATTTAGGTATATTATTCACAACGTAGTATTGGCTCTTAAGTATTTTAAGCTTTATAAACCATTTGATGTACAGTTTTATAGGGAAGAGATTTTAACAACTGTCAATTTCGTTTATGTGACAACAAAGAAAGATCTGTAAACAAAACGTACTTTTTTGGTTGTAAAATAAATCCAACAACTGCGTAATTGTCAGTGGCATTGATAGTTTCAAGGTTGCCACTTTCAAAGCTGCTACGTTTAACCAATCCAGATTTAGTTGGATTTACATAGTTTCTTCAAAACTTTTTAAAACCATGTACAAGAGTGATTTGTTAAATTACAATTATATTTTTATAATTATATTATTGCAATTTTTTTTTATTATGCAAGTATATTGTTTAACTATAAAAACTAAATGAATTGTATTTCGTCTTACAAAGTGAATTTTATGATTAGACTGTTTAGTAAAAACAACTTATAAACAGTGCATTTTGTTTTAAAATGATTTAATGTACCACCTGATTCTAAGGAGACCTTTTTGCCACCTTTTCATAAGGTTAAGACTTATGAAACTTAAAATTTATAATGTAAACATATGATAGGGTTTTTTTTTATTAGATCTTGAGGACTGAATCTTGTTGGTGTAATATGTTGTTTAATAAAACCTGTTCTTTCTAGTGAACAAAAACTTCAAAAAAAAAAAAAAAAACATTATTGAGTTTTATAATTAACATGAGTTAATTATACAACTATAACCATAACCATGAAGTCCTGGTTTTAAATCCAATGGAAGCAAATTTTAACATTGCTCTAGAATATCATAAGCCTTTATTTGACATTATTTAAAGTGAATTTAAACATGCAAACCTATATAATGTATTACTGGATTTCATAAACATGAAGTGGTTAACTTTACAGTCCAAGTACACTACGTTTTGGGTTTCGTCCCGGAAATTAAATAAGAATATCACGTGACCTCTTCTTAACTTCCAGTTAACGTCACCTGAAAAGCAAGAGAGGGGCTATATAGGACATGCATTGTGATACTTCAACAATGTGTTGTTATCTAAAATCTTTGATTTATCTTATGGTTCACTCAACTATGAAAAGATAAAGTGGGTTTTTTTGTAGCACTAGCATCTTGTAGAGTTGAACACGTGTCTTAAAAATACTGATTGGGTTGTAATAGTTAATCTAAAATTTGCAAAACATATTTCAAGGTTAACCTCGTCAGTCCTAGGCTGTTTTAGTCTGTTTTCAATTTTCTTATATGGTGAATTTACGAATGAGTTTACATATAATAAATACTTTCCACCCGGTCGTGAATGAGTTTGTGTGTTGTTATCTTAGACTGCATGCGATGGACCTAGCTGACATTCAAAACATCTTTATGGCAATGATTACTGTAGAACTCATTGACATCGTCAGTGTTTATATTTTACACCAGACTGCTTATGATTGACAGAGATGTGTCTTTAGACGACGACTCACCAATCTGTCATCCGACACATCTATATGATAATGACTGCTGTAGAGGGCTTCTAAGCGAATCATAAGACACACAATACATTGACATCTCCTATGTTTATATTTTACACTTGACTTGTTATGATAGACCAAGATGTGTCTTTAGTTGATACTCTCTATTTATGTATCCGTCTTTATGTGTCTATCTGTCATTTATCATATCTACGAGTACCTAGCCCGTTTTCTTTTAAAGCGTAGCTTGTTTCCCTTTAGAAATGAATAAACACGTGCCTCTTAGTACGTTCCTCTTAGGTTTTACAGCATTTTGTATGTTCAAGAATCTTTTTATATCTTGTTATGACTTACGTATATTGTTATACATGCTTTGTGTAGTATACAATATAACTAATTTCTAAGGACCTTGTAACCTAACAAAAAATAACTTCAAAAGTATTTTTTTTCTTATAATTAAAGAACATTAAACTGTAAATAAAAAAAATTCCGTAAAAAGACATTTAATAAATAAATAAAAAACATGACTGTTTAACTGCTATTAAAAATCCAGACTAGTGAAATAATGATTATTTCAAATTTTTCCTGGTGTATTTTTAAAGTTTTTTTTTTCGAAATGTATCCGTGTTCTGACATAAGAAATAACATCATTTCAATATAAGTTTTTTTCAATACTGTTTCTAAGGAGGTGGAAGGCGTACAGTGTCTTTCTTATAGCAGAAAATCACGAAAATATAAATTTTTAATTTAGCTTGGAAACATCACAAGCAACTGAATCTATTATTGCTTGTTTTTTTGGAAATTTTCTTGGCCGATAATGCAAAAGGTTATACATTAAACCTCATGTATAATTAAATGTACCACCTTTTTATCAGTACCTGGTAATGTGAGAAGACAATGGCCCAATCTAAATGCAGTCTGGTAGTCATTGAGTTTTATTAAACAGTCTTGGAACTGTTCTTGAATGAGCTCAAGCGTGCTTAGTATCAGGTGTTCATAGTAGGAATTTTTAAACGGTATGCAGTTCAACGAAAATTAATATGCTTACTGCAGACTTGCAGGTTTGTACAATATTGTGTTTGAAAAATTGTCTAATCTGCAATTAGTTAAAGACATAATGAGTCTCACATGTATATTATAACATTTAGGAATGTTTTTTTGACAATGCTCAAAAATCTTTTATTTTGGGAGATCCCTTCAATAATAAATAAAGTTGAATATACATGCTATAATTTTGGAGGATTACACTATATATTATATGGACTCAATTAAATTTGATAATTTTTACCAATGTGGTCTATTTGTCAAATCATATCATGAGATATTTGTGAGTATGTCACATAGTCAAGGACTTGAAACTAAAGGTACAATTGAGCTGAAATGATTGTTCATGAATAGAGCCAATACACCACATATGGACGACGTGGGCCTATTTTTATTTTGAAATTTTCGCGGGGCTCTACCACAATGTAATCTATAACTGACAACTTTGTATTCGAATCTATGTATAAAGCTAATAAGGATCTTGAACTTTTAATAAAACTATTAGCCACTCACTTGAATAAAAGGTCTTGATGAATAACTTTAAAAAATATTAATTGATAAACGCTCTCCTAAGGGTACGAATCTTAATAAACATTTTCATTGAATGTAATTTCAAAGATTTGAAGAACTAAGTAATCATGTGCATCTTAACCGTGAGATACATTATGTATTTAATTTCATTCTTTTTCTAAAGTATATTTGAAATACAAATGTATTATGGCATACGTTACCATAGCTACGTATTGCAATAATTTTCAGTTTAAATTGTATTCCCAGCCTCAAAAGTGTTTAAACAATCTAATGCAACTTAAATACATAACTTTGGTCCTTATGACTGCATTCTAAATTTTTGATACGTATATTTTAACAATTACATGACCTAACATGCAATAATTTAACGTTCACGAAAACACGCCACTAATCACTTGTAGTAATTATTTTGTTTTCGTACAAATGACCTCTCACTTGGTCCTCTAGCCAAACTAATGACTTGAACATTAGCGGTCATTAGAGAGTTTTAAGTAAAATAAACAGAGAAACATATTATATTCCAGGGCATAGTTTAAATATTTACACTGTATTTATTGTTTAGCCCGAGATTTAAATAGTTATAACAATTTTAAATAAATTACAATAATAATTTATTCAACCCGATGGGACGAAACTGTTTAAAAATACTTGTTTGTCTGTAGCTAAGAAATTTCAAGAAATAGCACTAGCGTTAAAAGAAAACTATTGGTGATTCAAATAAATTTGTTTCTTATGTACGGGAAGAATTTAACAAATTACTCTTGAAATTTCAAGTTATATTAGGTGTAAACCACTAAACTAGCTACGTAAATGTAAGAACATAATAATATCGATTCCGTGAGAGGCTTGACAATATTTATAACATCAAAATAAAAAAAGTTAATCATTTGATTTTTAAGCCTTAACAGTTCTGTAACATCCTTCTAATTTCCTTTTCAATTTAAACCCATGCCCATTAATAGGTGGACTTCTGATTTTCTTAAAAATTTAAATCCATGCCTTTTATTATGTGAACATTATACTCATATCTATAACTTAGAAAATTTTAAGAATACGTTATTTTAAGCTTACAGGTTGTTTTACTTTATATTTACGAATTTCCGAAATATATAAAATATAACAAGGGTAGTCGTTTATGGGTACATTGTAATATGGCCAATTACCTTTTTACCAAATGATTCACAGATGTTTATATTCAGATTCCTAAAATTCTCAACGATAAAAAAAGTTGTTACTTGGATGCTCATTTAACAAAACTTAAAAAAAACACACTTGTTATTCAAATTGTACTTACTAAAATAAGGTATATTTTTTGGTAGAGGTAATACAAATGATTACTAAAACCTAGATTAGAAAAAATATGGTAGAAATTAATTACTTTCGTGTCTGTTCAAATATGCTAAAACACTTTAGCAGCTCTCCATACGTTACCTCGCACAGCTAAAAAACTAAAAATATCTTAACTACATATAATTGGGTTATTTTTTTCAGTTTATTAACTACATTTATATGACGGAAGTACGTTGAAAGTGACTGTGAGCACAATGGACAATTAACTTACTCAACTAAGTGTGAAAGCCGGAGTTAAAACTTTTTCAATTATCCTCAAGTTGATGATTAACTTTCTTTGTCAGGGATAACACAAGTGATCAAGAAGCGTGTTTGGTTCTGGCAAACTAGAACGTTTTCCCGTTTGTTACAGCAAAAGCGATTGATTAAAACAACAAAACTCTAATTTTTGAAATTGTAAATACGATTCCATTACTAACAAGAATTGAATTATTTTAAAGCATTCCACATCTATTTATTCGCCTGCTATAAGTTACAGGTAAACCAATGCTTTATTCATATTAAAACATGTATCAAGAAGGTATAGAGTAATCATTTATCCAATTACCGAATTGACAAAGATTATGACTAAGTGCCATTATATCATATTATACCAATAATAATTAAGTTAAAAATTAACTGGGTTACAAACTCAATACAACTAAATTGATCAAACAAGTTTGGAATAACGTATTCTGACTGATAATGTAAAACGTGCTATCTAATGTAATAACCAAATTTAATTTCAGTAGGTACACACACCAAGTAGCCTTAATCCAAGCCGTGCCCGAGCAAAAATGAAGGCTATTTTTGTAGGATACTAATTAATTCTGTGTTACTTAACAAGGAAACTGTTAGCATCTTTTCTTTCTACTTAGCCTATTCCTAAAAAAAAGTGTTTTTGATGAGTAAAATAAATATTTAAAACGTCAGTATGAAAAATATATTTTAAGTAAGTTTATTTTATTTCAAACTGACGATAAACACTATGAGGTGGTTTAACCGAATTTAGGAAATCGAATTGGTTCTTTTTAAATAAATAAAAAAATACAAACACAGTAACACAAATTTCAAACATAATAATGTGTTTGTGATAGTGTTTTTATGTTTCTTAATTTCACGTGCAAACGTGGTACTTATTATTAAATAATAAAATACCTAATGAATGGTATTACGTTGAAAAAGTTACCTCTTAAACCATCGATCATTATTTACTTAACGGAAGGACATCTACTGTGTGAATACAAACACTACATCTCGCATATTCCTGGTTCCTAATGTTGTATAAAGAATGTAATATCTCAAACATTCATTTTTTGCTAAATGTAAGCATAGACAAAAGAAATACCATAATGGTCTATTGTCTGTGATGTAAGTAACCAAAACAAGCAATAGAGTGACGGTATTTGACAACTATTACATCAAAAGGCTCCCCTTTGAGTGAATGGGTTTTGCGATATTTATTTATAAACCACCGCATTCGTTTTACATTGGCCAATGTGTAATTTTACACACATGGACGATGTGCAAGTGTGATGTATTCAGTTTTTTGTTGAGATGTATATTTTTGTTGTTGTTGACGGAATATAATCTTTCTAATTGTTGATTAGGTTGCGTATAGCAAGTATTATTTTAATCAAGTTGACATAGTGAACCAATTTTTGTAATTTAAATGTTATGCATTACAGTTACGCATTACATAAAACATAATAATTAATATTGTTTTTACTTATATGTATTTTTTGCGTAATATTAACTTGCTATGATTTTTTCGGTAGCAACCGTGTCATAGATGTCATAGATCATGATTATTACAAAGCTCTATCATTTTGGCCTCAATAATTAGCAAAATAATACTTAACCCTCGTACAGCTACTTAACCCTTAATGAAATTTCATCTCATTTAAGTAACTAATAATTCTGAATCTCATTCAAAAATTCTGTGTTTCGTACTAACCAATAATCTGATACGTAAAGACATGTATTTTGTGATTGAATATCCTGTGACAACTATCCAACATATTTCAGGATTGGTGTTAATACACATTGAAACATCAATAACTTGTTTTGCTGATCTTCTGGTATCAACCTTGTAAGCTTGTTTGATAAGCCAATCAGCTAGTATGTTGTTCTTGTCCTGACACATATACACTACATGGAATAGCTTACTTACTGGAAATACATTAAGGATATTACTTTGTATCTAATGCAGTAAGTGTTTTATATCTCTCAACAATGATTGTTTAATCTTTGTTTTCGTCTAAAACAGTTTTATTTGACTCAAATTTACTTATTTTGTCCTCTTTTGGCAATAATTAGTTTATTGCAGTTTATTATATGTAGTTTAGACTGGGACGGTGGCGTCGTCCTGTAATCCAGCTACTAGGAGGTCACAAATTGTGGATATTTATAGGCATGCACTGTAGATACGATACTCCCTGTTGTGGATTAATATCCACAATACACCTATCCGCATTACTATTATGATAATTATACCAATTCGTAAATTACATGTAAAAACATTTGGTTCGGATTATATTAAAAAACTGTAGGTCCCTTAGTTGCCATTTGCCATATGGTCTATTCAGTTGTGACTAAGAAATACGTCTGCCTTTGTCACTAACAGGGCCTACAAGATCGCACCACTCTTCCTACACTAATCTCCATTCATACTTGGCTCCATTCAATACTTACTTCGTATAGTCGCCATTTCAATGGTAAAGTATTTATAAAAGGATTTTACACCAATCAAATAATTTAGAATTAATAATTTTTAGGTAAAGTAAATAAAAGAAACGTCGTATAACACTTAAAACATATATTTACGCCTAAACTGTTACTCACAAGATAGTAAATATACAAAAAATATGGTGATCGATTTCGATTTTGTTTTTAATAAATTTTGAAAACATGAAAATCTAATCATATTTTTCACTAAGACAACTTTTTGACATGTAATCCAATACAAACTAACCAATACTGAAGTCCGAATCCACTGGATGATGAATGAGATCCATGAACAACTTCTCCTGGTTTACTTGACTCGTGATCTCACATCCATCATTTACTGAGAGCTCTTGTGACCTTCAAAATAAAAAATTTAATCATTTTGAGACAAATATATCCCCTTGGATCATGGTCTGCAGTAAACTAATTATCACAAAGGCAGTTTTTTGTGTTAAATTTACCGACATTTTTTAAATTTTTTGGCAATCTAGAGTTTAAGGTAGACACAGTGCCACGTCTTGACATAATCAAATACACATTCATAAACTTCAGCCAGTCCAAAAACACAAAGTTGAACTTGCACTAGTAAAACATTATGTCAACAATCAATTATCGTTATATATTTACAATTAACATGGTCTCATTTATCCTCATCTGGCATATGCTGTTGCAATTTGGGGATTTGAGAGCAAACAAACCAAATTCATTTTCAAAATCCAAAAGATGGCTGTGAGAACTATTTTCTCTTTGCGTAAGCGTCAATCCTGCAGAGAGTACTTTTTCAATTCAAAAATCTTGACTTTTCCCTCCATCTACATTCTAGAAACATTGACCTTTTTGAAACAAAACTTTCCTGAATTTGACTTCTCTACTAAAAATCAATACACATTGTGAAATTCATTTTACCTGCCAATTCCTAAACACAAAACTGCTTAAAAAACACACACATTGTACATTGGTATAATGCTTTTCAATTCACTTCCATTATCCCTTAAGTTGGAACCAAGCCTTTCAAAATTCAAAAAACAATTAAAACATAAATTGCTAAGTATAACCTGTTATAGTGTCAAAATCCCTGAAATGTTTTGAAAGCTCTAATTTGTAGTTGTTATTGTAAATATTAGAATTAGTAATTGATGTATAGTGTATATTTGTATTGACCTGGCTAATGCAAACTATATAATTGTTACTATGGCCGAATAAAATTATTTGATTTGATTTGATTCATCATAAAATATGTAAGACAAATTATTGATCATATTACATCTACATCAGCCATTAAACAAGTTTATTCGTTTTTTTTATAACAGGATAATGAGGAAATAACAAAATTTTTTTGTCACATAATCGGATGCTTCTAAGCTAAAAATGCTCTGCAAATTCAGTAAAAATTGTATTGCACAAAATAAGGTAGAGGTTAAAGTTGGGAACATAATCGTTAGGATACAACTTGTAGAAATTACTATGACCTATTAAAAGTATGAAGTATAAGTTTTAAGAACATCTACGCCTCAGACATTTTGTCTAATTAGTCGCTGATTTAATAATTTGTACAAATGATAAGTGATTTCGTAAAATGTTGACGGTTAATCCCTTAACAAAGAACTGCAGGTAGGGAATTAGGATATAAATATTCATTCCGTTGAAAGAAATTAGCTCCACTTTACTACCTCGATTTATCTCGGAGTTTGTTGGTTTGTAATTTAATTGTCTCATGTTTTTCATTAACAATTTTAACATTTTCATAATACTAACGTTCAATGTACTAACAAAATATGTAAATCTAATTATTATTTCAGTATAAAACCAAAGTATACATTAGTTTTACTATAATAATTAATTGTGGTTTTACAACAACAAAGCTGCGTGGTTTAAATGCAATTCTCAACGAAATTTTCAATCTATATAAACCATATTTTGACAATGAGATAGAACAAGAAATGAATTAACATCTGAATTAAAAAAAATACAAAAGATCATGATAATGAGCCATGAGATATACGTAAAAATTAGTTGAACTAGTTTCCTTAATTATTTACAGCTATATATATATATAAGGTAAACGCTAATTTGTATCGATAAAACATTAACAGTTTATGCAATGGTATTACAGAAAATACTTTAAAGCCGCCTTTTGTACAATATAAAGTAATACAAATTTGTTTGAGTATTAATTTTGAGATGTTGAAAACGTGTTAAAATTTTAAGTTAAAGTTGTTTGACCAAAATACGTAGTAACATAATTATAGTACATTGACCACGAAAGATATGGATTAATATACGAGTAATAATATACTAATTAGCATAAATAAGCGTACTCACGTAAGATGATCTTAGCAATTATTCTTATCGCTAAGTTAGATGTCTAACATTACGCTATACCTTTGCAGTTTGATTAAGCTGATTCGCTATTTACCAGTTGATTAATCCATAATGTTGAAATGGACAATAATATGACTAAAATAATTTGCAAATTTCCAAGCACATTTAATTTTTACGCTGTAAAACGCAATTAATTTTAACCACTAGTTTAATTTAATTTAGTTGTTACTGGCTAAAGCAAATACAGTGTAGATTGTAGAACAGGTTGAACATGTAGAGACTCCAATCATCATTAGACCAAATGGACGAAAAACAAAAGGTAATAAGGTAATTTTATAGGTACCAATTACCAAATAGTCATTTAATGACACGTACAATGGTGATCAACAAGTTCTTTATTTTAAATATAAATTTAACTTGGAAAAATCCAGTATTTTTAATCATTACATAATAGAAAACAACGCGAAAATGTCTCATCGTTCAGCTAATACAGAATTAATTAGCCCTCTGCAAAAATACACTCCATTTGTGTCCAGGCACGTAGTGGATTAAGACTACTTGGTTTGTGTACCTACTGAAAATATATTTTTACTGATCCACTAATTCACACAACTTCATGTGTCAAAATACAGGATGTAGCAAAGGATATTACATTGGTAGACTGTATTTTACAGACTCAGTCGCAGCAGGAAAGTTAAGTCGTTCATCATAAGTTGCTATGGTTTATTAGTAGACTGTCACTGTAGATTAACTCTGGCTGCCACAACTCCAGCTGTTGAATCCGAAATGCCTTTTCTAACATGGGCTTCAATTAGTTTGTTAGGCAGTATTTCATCTTTATCATATGCTGCATGGAATCATTAAAATCCATCTATTAAAGTCTGTTACTCATAGACCTCTCCTAATTAACACGTCCAACGGGATCCATACATATTGTTTACAATATAATGAAATACAAATGCAAATTAATTCCGGTAAGATTTAAAACGTCAGGTATATGTTATCACTACATATTTTGTTTATTTACTTTTTTATATTTTCGTTGCTATTTCCATCCATCCGCTGTATATACAACATAATATTTATTAGCTAGCTCTCATCTGTTATTGAAAGTCGTTGTGTTTGAGAACTTTTCTTTATTTAAGAGCG
This sequence comes from Macrosteles quadrilineatus, assembly GCF_028750875.1. Classification (NCBI taxonomy): domain Eukaryota; kingdom Metazoa; phylum Arthropoda; class Insecta; order Hemiptera; family Cicadellidae; genus Macrosteles; species Macrosteles quadrilineatus. The sequence goes on from NW_026542598.1 coordinate 24,919,744, forward strand.
TATTAAAATGAAATGTCATAACACCAATAATGAAATTTACTTTTTGCTGTGTAATATAATTTTCCAAAGCCCGTTTTTCTGTAATATACCGTAAAGTGTTTTTCATGTGAAATTTAACAACCTAAAACAATTCATACAATCATTAACGTTAATTAAAACAAACTTTTGTAAGTTTAAGGCTACAGTAATAAACTTTAAGAGACCACACTACTAAATTCGAAACTTTAAAAGTTAGGCAATACTGGTTTTAATTTATTATCATAGTTTGTTTTTAAGAGACCGAAAACGTAACATCCACAAGACCTTTAACTGTACCATGTTCGTCTAGTTTCTGGTCATCAATCAATATTTTCAACCAACTTACCTCATAAATACATCATGGGGTACAGCAGTAAAGGGAGCAACTTTACGAGTGTTTGGGGACGAGATTTGGTCGTGTTCCAAGTGATTCTTTCCTTCCCATAAAGACGTAACCGATAGACATCCATTAATGGTCATGATTTGTAATAATAGTGTTTTTGTTTATTTATTATACAGGGTTATTCTAAATGATGGACCCATTTTTAATGCTTTATAATTTTTATACTATTAAACTTAACGCTATAAAATACACATCATACGAAAAAGCAATTTAAAGAGTTTATGCCTTCCAAAGACACATAATTTAACAATATCGATCCAACAGAACTGTAGATTTAATTGTACAAAGTTAAAAAGTAATCTCCAACTTGTTTTACCACTAGAAATTTGGAGGTTACTTGACGTTTTTTGCAAATAACTTTTAAATGGTGAGGAAATCGACCAAAGTGGAAGGTATTATTCCGAAAGAGAATAAAATTTCCTACAATCTACTACTGTGCATATTTCGAAAATACTCAAGAAAGTTACCAAAAATTGCCTCAAAATGAAAAAAAAAATTGAGAAACCCCGTCTTCAATTGTAGACAATAAACATAGCAAACATTAAATTTCACACTTTTTTATTTTAAGCCAAATTCAGGCTACATTTATTGAGTATTTTCAAGATATGCGTAAAAGTAGATTGTAGGAAATTTTATTCTCTTTCGGAATATTACCTTCCACTTTGGTCGATTTCCTCACCATTTAAAAGTTATTTGCAAAAACTTCAAGCAACCTCCAAATTTCTAGTGGTAAAAATGTTGGAGATTACTTTTTAACTTTGCCCAATTAAATCTACAGTTCTGTTGGATCGATATTGTTAAATGATGTGTCTTTGGAAGGCATAAACTCTTTGAGTTGCTTTTTTGTTTTATGTGTATTTTATGGCGGTAAGTTTAATAGTATAAAAATTATAAAGCATTAAAAATGGGTACATCATTTAAAATGACCCTGTATTATTATTTATTATATTAGGTTAGTGGCCTCTCTTAACCATGCATTTGCCAGTCCACATAGACTACATATCTGTGCGTGGAACGTATCCAGCAAAGCAAGGGGTGAGCCGGTACAGTACGAAGGTGAACAGTACTGATAAAATGTTTGCGGCAGTGACCAGGATCCGAACCCAGGACATCGCTGCCTCGGGCCCGAAGTCCGTGACTACCAACTGAGCCACCACGGTTTGAACATCTTTATCTCTTTGTAAATGGTCGTTTAGTTATACTGCTCCATGATGAAAAACCTGATTGAATACATCAAAATTATTCTGTCAAAGGGTTTAGTGTCAAACATATCAGGGATTCTGACAAAGAAACTCGATGATTAGACTATATGTAAACTGTTATTTTAAAGAGCTATTTTTGCCATGGTTTAATTAATCGTAACATAGTGTGACTAATTATTATTATTTTACGAACAAGCTATTTTGTAAAATGTTAATCGTTGTTAGCCTATACAAAGAGGTTAGCAACAATGTGTATGGTTTTATTTATCGACCTGCAACTGGTTTGGTTAGCAGATAAAGTTTGAAACAACCGATGTGTGTCATTTATCATTCATACTCTCAGACTTCTGGTTGAACGTCAAAGAGAATCCTATGTTTATTTGTAAACAACTGCCTTCGTACAAAACGGAATGAAAAAGTTGTGTTTTATTGTAATTAAAAATAAAAAGGTTTGGAATCTATTTGCTAATTGTATTGTACAGCTAGGCTAACCAGGTCAATCATGTTCTATGGAGGTGGGGGTTCTTACAATTCACTTTAAATTTTAACTTTAAATGTTAAGTTCAAATTTCTGTTATCGTTGCTAAACCTATTTTCGTAGTTTTCAATCTTAAAAGAATGGTTTGTCTAGTGAGCAGTGGGTTTTAGAGCGAGCTGGTTTAACTGTAAAGTTTGGGGCTCCAATGCCCGAATTCCTTGGTCCAAACCCCTCCCCCCCCAAATACCAATAGATTTTTCAATATGATATTACGCGAGCCTCTAGGACTAGCCTGAAGTAATGTGTAAAACAGTTTTGGGCTAGAACCTAGCGTCCTATGTTGTAAAGGCCAATAAAAAAGTGAGCAAAAGGTGTGATGTGTGTCCAACAGAACCAGGTTTAAATACCCCCAAAGACTGGTTTTGGTAATGCCGTACTATGGTTGTTTTAAGAAAACATTAAGCTATATGACAACCAATTAAGAGGTTTGTTATACTTTTATATATATATATTTATTATAATTTGTGCGTCGGCATTATTTCTGTTACACACACGTATCAAAAGAGATATCTAAAAAATTTTTCAATTATGGTTGGCGGTTTTTTTTAATAGGCCATTTGGTCAAAAAATACACCTAGATATCCTATTGACATGTATTTTTTACATATAAAGCCTTATATAAAAAAACCTTCAAGTTCTAGATCATGCCTATATTCATTCAGAAAAACAGTCTTGATCTAAAGAGCCAAAGTATTCAACCACATTTTTCAAAAAGCATATTCATTACAACAGTATACTTCTATACAATGCTTTGCCAAAACATCTAAAAATTAAATCAAACTCTGTTATTTTTTATTACTAGTGTATAAATGTAACTTTGTAGCCGATATTTTATTGTTGACGGGTAGTCAAAGGCATATGGTATGCTTAGTTCATGAAACGATTATTAAAAAAAATGTTTAGTTTATTCGTTTTATATATATATAAAGACTAACTGTATATTTACGTATCTTCAAAGCATTTATGTAAATCTGGGCAGATAAATTACTAATGACTTCTGCGTAAATAGCGGAGAACCTTAGTTACATGCAAGTTTAAATTGTACTCTTTGTACTTATTGCATTTTAAACTCACCCCAAAGGTAAATAAACGTCAGAATATTTCTTCTGAGAAATGTGACATTAGGTATAAAAACCCAATA